>NC_064821.1:174994848-175619848 GCF_024166365.1 Elephas maximus indicus
CAGGAATACTTGACACGCATACAGTGTTCTAAAGATTTAAAGGTATCTCCATATATATTGGAGTCTCTGGTCAGCACCAAACAGTTAATGTGTTCAGCTGCTAACTGAAAGGTAGAAGGTTTGAGACCACCCTGAGTCATCTCGGAAAGCCTGGTGGTCTACTTCCAAAAAAAAATTGAAAATCAGCTATTGAAAATCCTATAGAGCACAAGTCTACTTGACACACATGGGGTTGCCATGAGAATAAATTCTATGGCAACTGGTTGATTAAGGGCTGTGTATATACTATATCTTGTGAAAGTGCAGGGCAGCAATTATCCATGTTACGTAGATGTGAAAACTAGAGATTTAGATAAGTTTTCTTCAAACTTTCTTTTTTAAGCCTTAAAGTCCTGTTCATTGTTAAAATCACAACTTTAAAATCATTAAGCTTTTAAAATGCAAAAGCAGTATGAGACTAAAATCACACACATTCTCAAACTCCAGGATTTTTGTTTTTTTCTATAATACTGGAAAAATGGAAGTCATATATACAAGAAAAAATATAAATAAACACATGTATGACAGAAGATTGAAATAATTTCGGTGAGCCAATGATTTGTGTGTGTGTGTGTAATAAAATAGGAAACAGAGAAAAAAAATGGCAAATTCCAACTCTGTGAAAACACCAGTCTTGAAGGCTATGGCAATACCATTATCTATTCTGTCTTCTATTAAGGATGCATCCCTTTAATTCAACTGCAATGCTAATACCATGGGTTTCCTCGTAACACAAAAGTACAAAATTTGACAGTCACTTACTGCCCATAAAATGTTCTACTTTCTAGGCTCACACCCAAAAACTAATTTTGGTTATATGTGGGTGTGACAAAATCTCCTAAAAGTAAATGTAAAAATCAAAACTTTTCTCCAAAATTATTTGGCAAATTGATTCTCTGGGGTGATGCAACATATTTATAACCTTGGCTATCCTTTTTCCCTGATAAATTGCTGCACATTTTTTTGTGGGCCCTCAGATTAAACATTCTAGACTTGTCTTCAAAATCAGGGTTTAGAAACGTAGAAATTAACCATATTTTTCTTAGCTGCCATTGAGTTGGTGACCCATGTACAATAGAACAAAATGCTGCCCAGTCCTGTGTCATTCCCATGATTGGTTGTGAATCTGCCTGCTGTGATCCATTGGGTTTTCATTGGCTGATTTTTGGAAGTAGATTTCCAGGCTTTTCTTCCTAAACAATGAACCATATTATTTATTTAGCATCAAAATTTTATTTCAAAGAGATAAATATTTCATAGCCTTTGTAAGAATAAATGCAGTAAGGCATCAACATGCTCCCAACTCTAGTTTTCTTTGTTTAAGCCATTTATTTTTGTTCGTGGAGAGTCTTGCTTTAAGAACTGAATATCTCTAAATATGCTTAAGTGTTTTCTTTAGCTAGTGATTCAGAAGGTCAGGGCCAGATGGAGCATTTGCGAGTGCTCAGAGGACATTCCAAACACTTCACCTCCCTTGCTCTTATGAAGGTGGCTTTTCAAATGATGTTTATTAAACATGGAGGACTAAGAAGAGAAAGAATGAGCCATTATTAACCAACCTTCCTTTGTCTCACGGTATATTTTTCAAGTGATATTTCTTTTAAATTGGTCAAATATTTTCAATAATCTGCATGAAGCTGGCTTTTTACTCTCCCTGCTCACCTTGTACTGTTTCGACTATTTTTTCCTACTTCACTGTGTAAGCCAGAATCTGATTTTAAAGTAGGACATTACTTTGACATAAATTACAGCATGCTAGAGTGCTTAATCTTCTTGGTCTGATTTTATTGCTATCCTGTATAAATAACACATAATAATTCTGTTTTATTAATATAGTGATCCATCTTTATTGCCCTGTGCTTGTTAATGAAGACTGAAAATGAAGGTCCTTAATTATAAATTAGAAGTGTTTAAACAACTGACAAAAGGATTCAAGTTTTCAAATATTAGATTTAGCTTTCTTTCACTGGATGTACTTATATATACAGTTCTGAATCCTCTTTGATGTTTTTGTTGTTTGAAGAGGTTTATATGTTCAGTCATATTCCTGGGTCTGCTTAGAAATAAAAAAATTCATGTGTTAGGCTAGTTAATCAGCACATATTCATTTCAGGGAAAGGATCTAAGGTGAGCTTTGCTGAGCCACTAGGATTCATTAATCTTATTTCATGGGTCAAGAAAACTTAAAACTGAAGCATTGAACACAGAAAGTAATTAGAGTTTAGGTGGATCCCGTAAGGGCAGCATTTGAAAGGGAGAAGTCAAGAAAGATCCTGTGAACCTTTCTTCATTCATTTGTTGCCATTTACCTTCTTTTACTCTACAATGATAACGAACTACTTAAAGTTCTGGGAATGTACCAAACTTTCTATCTCCTTGTGATCTTTACACATGTTCTTAACTCTCATGCTCACTGTGGTAGGCTAAATAATGCCCCCTAAAGATATGTCCATATCCTAATCCCCAGAATCTATGAATGTTACTTCATATAGCAAAGACTTTGCAGATGTGATAAATTTGAGGATCTGGAGATAGAGAGATCATCCTGAATTATCCAGGTGAACCTTAAATGCAATCACAAGTGTCTTTATAAGAGGGAAGCAGAGGGACATTTGACACACAGAGGAGAAGGCAGTATGACCATAGAGGCAACCTTAGGAGTCATGCGGCTACAAGCCAAGGAATGCTGGCAAGCACCAGAAGCTGGAAGAGGAACAATTACAAATACAGTCAGCCCTCTGTATCTGTGGGTTCCACATCCGTGGAGTCAATCAACTCTGGATCAAAAATATTCAATAATAATAATAAAAGAAGTTCCAAAAGGCAAAACTTGAATTTGCCACTTGCCGAGAACTATACTGAAGCCAAGCTGAAATACTGCATAGGGGCTTCATCTGGCCTTCTCTTAACTTCACAAGGAGAAAGAAGAATCAAGATCAACAGCCCAAGGCTGATTCCTATGAGGTGCAGGTCAGGCAAGCCTCCTTTCTCTGTCATCCTGCCATCTTACCAATTCCGACACCAACCATCCCTCCCAGGGCACTCTCTACTTCTCTCCTGCATTTGATAATTCATTTAAATGGTCACATAGAACTCACAGACAATATTCATGATTGCTTACTTGGACACAACACCAAGAGGGATCTATTGCTGGAGGACATCATGTTTGTTGAAGTAGAGGGCCAGCAAGGGAGGGGGATACCCTCAGTTGAGATGAACTGGTATAAGAGGCACAACAATGGACTTGAACATGCCAGTGATCATGAGGGTGATGTAGGACTGAGCAACGTTTCATATTTTATATAATATCACCACGAGTCAGGAGTTGATTTGACAGCAGCTGTCTACCTATTTATAATTGCACTGTACCTTATAAATTCTTATGAGTATTAAAAGAGTTAATATGTGCATAGAAGATTATAACTTAGTGTTATATGATTGTTTATTTAAAAAAAAATGTGGGAAGTTTATATTGGAGTTGCCAAGTGATTAGAAAGTGTTGGAAAGGCTGAGAGTACAAGGTTTCAAACCAAAACTTACAGGGGGTGGGACAGTGTCTGAGGCCCTGGTTAGAGTCTATGTTTCTCTTTTTCCAGCTCATTCTTGAACCTCAGGGCATCTAGATTCTTTTTGTCGTTAGTTGCCATCGAGTCAATTCTGACTCATGGTGATCCCATGTGTGTCAGAGTAAAATTGTGTTCCACAGGGTTTTTAAGGCTATGACCTTTTAGAAGCAGATCGCCAGGCCTGTCTTCCAAGGTGTCTCTGGGCAGATTTGAACTACCAACTTTTTGCCTAGTAGTTGAGCACTTAACAGTTTGCACCACCCAGGATGCCTCTACTTATCTCTGGGGCAATATTTCTCAAAAGAAAATCTTTTGACTTTCTGAATCAAAATCACTTATTAGCTTGTTAAAATGTCAGTGTCCAGGCCCTGCTCAAAATTTCTTACAGGAGGGGCCTAGGAAACTGCATTTAAAAAAACACCACCGATATTCTTGATGCATAAAGTCTGAGAATCACACTTTGAGGTTCAATTCTCTGGACATATTTCCAGAAGCAGGGAAGGATGGGTGAAGTTTGAAAAAGACTCCTTGTTGATTCAGAAATGCTTTTTATCTCCCTACTGCTTTCAGTCAAATATTTATAGCTTTTATAACATTGCTTGCTTTGTGCCCAGTGTTTTGAAGTTTTCAAAAACGTAAGATATGAAGTGTGTCCTCAAGTGGGTTATGGTATACTTACATGAGAGATGAGTGTCAAGTATATTAAAAAATTGCATAACAGCTACAAGTGTAAGTTTACATATTGACTTTAAATATAATAACAATGTAAAAGAGAGGGATTAAGTGGGTTGGAGAAGTCCAGAAAGATATTGAAAAGTGAGTTGAGTAGATACGATTTATGCAGTGCTAAGAACATGAGTAAAGAAACAAAAGTGGATTTGAAGATGCAATATTTAGAGAAGAGTAAAGAGCCAGGATTGATCATCCATATTTAGGAACAGAAGGTAGTGGGTGGGAGTCAAGACACAAAACATTGTCTTCAATGATTCTCCACAATCTTGACAAACACAAAGGGAAGTCAAAATTTTATCAACTAGATTATATGGAATCTCTGGTAAGTCTTCCTTTCAGAGCAAAAATAAAACAAAAACTGGACTCTAGGCAGATTATGTCAGTACAGTAAATTTCCCATTCCCTCTAATAAAATATAATGTGCTTTCAAAAAGAAACAATCTTTGATGGTAGGAGGGAGAGGAGGGATGGGGATGGAAAAACACTAAGTAGACAATAGGTAAGTGGTAACTTAGGTCAAGGGCAAGAGCGTACACAGTACTGGGGAATCCAGCACAACTTATACAAGGCAAGGTCATGGAAGCTCCATAGACACATCCAAACTCCCTGAGGGATGAAATTCCTGGGCTGAGGGCTGTGGAAACCATGGTCTTGTGGAACATCTGGCTCAACTGGTATGGCATAATTTATAAAGAAAACGTTCTACATTCTACTTTGGTAAGTATTGCCTGGTGTCTTAAAAGCCTGTGAGCAGCTGTCTAAGATACTCCACTGGTCTCACTCCATCAGGAGCAAGGAAGAAGGAAGAAAACTAAAGATACAAGGAAAAGATTAATCCAAATGACTAATGGACCACATCTACCATGGCCTCCACCAGATCGAGTACAGTACAATTAGATAGTGCCCAGCTACCATGACTGACTGCTTTGACAGGGATCACATGGAAGGTCCTGATCAGAGCTGGAGAAAAATGTAGAACAAAATTCTAACTTACAAAAAAAGACCAGACTTACTGGCCTGACAGAGACTGGAGAAAGCCAGAGAGTAATGCCCTGGACACACTTTTAGCTTGGTAATGAAGTCATTCCTGAGGGTCACCCTTCAGTCAAAGATTAGACAGGCTCATAAAACAAGACAAAAGGGGCACATCAGCCCAGGGGCAAGGACTAGAAGGAAGGAGGGGACAGGAAAGCTGGTAATAGGGAACCCAAGGTCAAGAAGTAAGTGTGTTGACATGTCGTGGTGTTGTTAAAATATATATATATATATATATGTATGTATATATATACACACACCCACCCACACATACAGTATGCGCTTTCTTAGAGTATGTCACAACTAGTTGAAACAAGAGGCATTCCAAAACCAAACTAGTTGCCGTCGAGTCGATTCCAACTTATAGTGACCCTATAGGACAGAGTAGAACTGCCCCATAGAGTTTCCAAACAGTGCCTGGAGGATTAGAACTGCCAACCTTTTGGTTAGCAGCCATAGCACTTAACTACAATGCCACCAGGGTTGCCACAAGAGGCATTAGTAATTGCATAAAACCAAATAACCTAAATCAGTGTCATTTAGAGAAGGAGACAATTGCTAGTAGAAGGTAGGGATAGTAATTCCTTAAGAGATATAAGTTGGTGTTTCTGAGTGATATTTGTATTTGTTTGTGTGCGCATGTGCTGTAGGAAAAGAACTGGCTTGAAAGAAGATTTCTGAGGAGAAAGAGGAATTATAATAGTGGTCTGTATCCTAATGAGGAAATAGAGATAGAGATGATGGAGACATAGAGAGAGTGAGAAAGGGAGAGCAAGAGAGAACAATCAAGGTGAAGCTGGGGTAGTCAAGCTGCTAGGAACATGTTCAAATAATAAAAGCAAAAAGAAGAAGAGAGAAAGGATAAAGACGTATTATCTTCTGCTCTTCAATTTACTTATGATTCAAAATCGTCTTGATGGCAGTGGGTTTGGTTTTAAGTTTATAAGTCTTTTTCTTTTAAAGGAGCCCTGGTGGCACAGTGGTTAAGTGCGTGGTGCTAACTGAAAGGTCAGAATTTTGAAACCACCAACTGCTCTTTGGGGAAAAGATGTGGCAGTCTGCTTCTGTAAAGATTTACAGCCTTGGAAACCCTATGAGGCAGGTTTACTCTGTCCTGTACGGTCACTATGCGTTGGAATCAATATGACGGCAATGGGATAAGCATTTTTCTTTTAAAATATAACATTTCTAAACCACTCAAGAATCTTGAAACATATCTACTATTACCATGACAAATTGAGGTTCAGAGAGGATAGACAATTTGCCCAAAATCAAGGTGGCTAAGATAGGATGCCCCTACACATCTGTCAGTTTGTTATTCTGAAAGCAAAAATCCTCACAACTGGACCAATAAACAATGTCATGATAAACAGAGAAATGATTGAAGTTGTCAAGGACTTCATTTTACTGGATCCACAATCAACACCCGTGGAAGCAGCATTAAGAAATCAGAAGACACATTGCATTGGGCAAATCTGTTGCAAAAGACCTCTTTAAAGTGTTGAAAAGCAAAGCTGTCACCTTGAAATCTAAGGTGCACCTGACTCAAGCCATGGTGTTTTCAGTTGCCTGATATGCATGCGAAAGCTGGAGGAGGAATAGGGAAGACCGAAGAAGAATTGACACCTTTGAACTGTGGTGTTGGCAAAGAATAGTGAACGTACCATGGACTGCCAAAGGAACAAACAAATCTGTCTTGGAGGAAGTACAAACAGAATGATCCTTAGAAGCAAGAATGGCAAGACATCTAGCATACTTTGGATATATTATTAGGAAGGATCAATCCCTGGAGAAGGACATTATGCTTGGTAGAGGGTCAAGGAAAAAGAGGAAGACCTTCCATAAGATGGATTGGCACAGTGGCTGCAACAATGGGCTCAAGCATAACGATTGTGAGGATTGTACAGGACTGAGCAGTGTTTTGTTCTGTTGCACATAGGGCCACCATGAGTCGGAACTGACTCGACGACACCTAACAACATGATGGATGCAGTCTGAGAGCTATCTCTTTGTGAAGGTCATACAGTTTCCAGTCATCAACCAGTATTAAATCAGCTGAAAAAACTTTGACTTCAATTATTTATGTATTCTTCTAGTCTAAGGATCTCATGCCTGTTCGGCTTGCTTGATCTATTCCTTCAATTCTTGCTGTTCTCCTGATTCCAACTTTTGCTTGGGTTTTGGGATTTCTGTTTTGCTCTGACAGTCTCTATTCATCTCTCCCATCTCTCAGTTCTAATCCATTCTTTTTACAGTGACCAGAGAGATCCTTTAAAAGACAAATTCAGTCATGTCATTTTTATTTTTTTTTTCTACACAAAAGCCTTGCAGTGGCCTTCATGGCCTGGGAGATATCAACCTCCGCTAGCTCTTTGCCTTCATGTCCAGTCACTCTCTCTTTTTTTCTCTATGACCCAGTCATACTAGCCTTCCCCTCTATCCCCTAGATGACTCAAAGGCATTGAAGATATTTTTCCAGCTACCTGAATCTGCTCTCCTCCAACTAATTTGTATTCACACTTCAGGTTACAGCATAAACATCTGGTCACTTTTGTAGGATAGTTTACTCTGTGCCCCCAGACCAAGTTTAACCAAAACCAAACCCATTGCTGTTGAGTCCATTCTGATTCATAGCGACCCTATAGGACAGAGTAGAACTTCTCTCGAAGGGTTTTCAAGGCTGTAATCCTTACGGAACTGACTGCTACCTCTTTCTTCTGCAGAAAGGCTAGTAGGTTCAAACTGCTGACCTTTTGGCTAGCAGTTGAGCGCTTTAATTGCTGCACCACCAAGGCTCCTTAGACCAAGCTTAACCCACCAAAGACCAAGCTTACTCACTGCTAAATGTCCATCACAGCACCCTGCACTTCTGCATATCACACTCCTTACTAGTCAATATCTGAGCTATCTGCTACATTGCAAGTTCTAAGAGTCTATCTTGTTCCCCACTTAGTTGTCACTAGATAAAGTCCATTGAGTGAGTGAATGAATGGATAACAAATTCAGCTGTTTGAAATGGCAGGTTCTCTTCACCCAAGGATCCAAGGCCAAATCCTGCTATTTTACGGGAGCCAAGAGAACTAAGAAAATCCTTTTTTTGTGGCACCATGCTTAGCTTTTGAGAATATTGTGTCTAAGGAATAAACAAACAAAACAAAACAAGATTGAGTTTAACAGTAAAGCTAAGCAACAGCTTTCTTTTCTACTTAACGTCTGCCCTTCCCTGCCAGCTTCTGTGGCGTCGACTTTGGCTCATGGCAACCCCGTGTGCGTCAAAGCAGAACTGTGCTCCGTAGTGTTTTCCAATGTTTGACTTTTCAGAAGTAGATCACCAGTCCATTCTTCTGAAGCACCTCTGGGTGGATTCAAACCTCCCACCTTTCAGTTAGCAGCCAAGAGCATTAAACTTTTGCATCACAAGGGGGCTAATAGAAAACCATAAGTTCAGTGAAGGGGGAGCTCCTGGATAATAAGCGTTTTAGAATTTGACGTTAAATCTGAAAATATATTTTTAAAATTTACTGGGGTTACACATATGCTGTTTACTGGATTAGGGTAGTAGCTTGAAGCACAGGCTTAGGAATGCAATAGACGTGGATTCATGTCCTAATTTGAACACTTATCATCAAATGAACTTGATGAAATTACTTAAGCCTCAATGTTTATACAAGGTTAGTCAAGAAATTTTTGCAGACTCAGTCTGTTGGAACTGAATTAGGAGTTCGTATGTTTGAATGGATAGCTGTTTTACCTGGAAGTAAAAGATGTGAACTTGTGTGTCAAATGGAAAAGGACTACTTTTTCAAGGACTTAGGCTGTTCACGATAATGAGGGTGTTCAACACATGGCTGTTGATGGAAAGATGATAAACCAACAAGGAAGTGGGGACTTAAAAAAGAAAAAAAAAAATAAGTGGAGACTTAGTTACTGCTAATTGAGAATAACACAATCATAATGAATACCATTTACTGAACACTTTATTTGGGCCAGGAAGAATTAATGACTACTATCCGATGTGCAAAAAATTGTACTTTCTTCAGTTCTAGTTAGAGAAAATACAGCAAACTAATTGATATAGTTATGTGGATACTATGTAAATCCTGCCTATAATCTTCATTTGTAAAACAAATATAATAATAGCTCTGCAGATTTGAACTGCCAACCCTTTGGTTAACAGCTGTAGCACTTAACCACTATGCCACCAGAGTTTCCCTCTATAGACAATTCATGGTGAATCAGAATAAAAATAAGATAGTATGTTTGAAATTGTTTTGTACCCTATGAAGAAAACAAAATGTCTGATTATTAAAAAGCTTGTGTCTACATGCTTCAACGACTTGAACAAATTTGTACTTAAAAAAACAAATCAACCAAACTGGTTGTTATTTGACATATGTAGACAAAACAATTGTCGATCTGACAATACTTCACATTTCAGCTGGTTGCTATGGCATTATGCTGACTGACAAGGAAAAGCGATTCTCTCTTCCACAATTTTCAGATCCCATAAAACATAAAAATATTTTTAAAAAAGAGAGATCTAAAAATAGAGAAGAGTTTTCAAGTCTCTACTCAAGGCTTAGTCATAGAATGAACTTCAGGACATGCCTTTGGTGTGTCCAGCATAAGCTGATATTGAATATGCCCCATGCTGTTTGTCACTGGGAGATACCCTAATTTAGATTCTACTTCTGACCTTGTGGACAGATGTAGAATAGAAATAGCCATGGGACTGGCCAAAAAATGAACAATGGTGGTTTCTCTTTTAGTTACCAAGAACATAAATCAAGGATGATGCAATGTTACAATTGAAAATGCCTTTAAAACATCATTTATGCCAGTCTGCCCCAAGATACCAGTTAAAGTTAATGGAAGAGTTAGGACTATAATCTAGGTTTCCTAAAGCCAAGTTAAACACCTCCTACCCCCACTCTTTGCCCTTAATTGTACTGCACTATAAAAAATAAATGGAAATCATGTTGACTTTCGGCTACCTTCCCCTCCATTTGAATTCTATATGAAAACAGAATGTAAAGTCTTCATAATCCTCAATAACTAGGCAGGTAATATGTCTAGATTAGTTTGCCTGAAGACACCGCATACCTTCCACACTTCCCAGGTTACTAGAAAGCTCCAGTTTCTTTCTGCCTAGTATGACATAATTGGAACTGTGCTTCAGCTACCCATTATGGTCTCTGACAAGTTCTTAAGAAGATCCCTTATTCAGTAAACAAAGAAACTGAAAGTAGAGTCTCCTGTAATCCCACCTAATGATAGGAAGGCTGATCACTCCCCATTTCAAAGCCCATTTATCTAGGACAGTTATTCTGAGTGGACGGATCACTTGGTTGACAAAAATGCTTATTTTCCTTTTATTCAACTTTTCCTGAGGCAATCAGGACATGAGTCATTCTTTATCTTTGTTAACAGAGGGAAGCATGAGCCCAATTTAAACATTGCAGTAGTGGCCAGTAGACTTACATAGCTAAGAAAAGAAAGAAAGAGACAAATGAAAAAAAAAAAAAACACCCTTAATGTAGCATTGATGATGGCCAACTAGCTCTCTGAATGCTTTTGTGTGGAGAGAACTCCAAAACCACTTTAAATTGTGAATGTTTCAGTTAAGGCCAGCATTTTTTCGTTACTGACCATATTATAAGTATCAGGAAATAATAGTTTATTTAAGTTCAAAATTGACAAGTGTGTACCATGGCTGTATATTATATAGAAAATTGACCACTTTCTTCTCTTATCGCCACAGATATAAAATTTATTTAAAATTACCATGGTGGTTGTCTCAGTTATCTAGCACTGCTGCAGCATAAATACCACAAGCGGTAGTTCCAAAGAACAGAAATTCATTCTCTGGCAGTTCAGGAAACCAGAAGTTCAAATTCAGGGTGTGGTTCTAGCGGGAAGTCCTTCTTTGTCAATTTCAGATTCTAGTAGCTTCTAGTACAGCAATCATTCTAGATGCATCTATTTCCTTTTTCTCTCTGTTTGTGTCTCTGAGTCTATATGCTGTTTTTATAACTCAGAAATGACTAGGTTTAGAAACCATGCCATACTGGTATGATTTAATTAATGTAACAAAGAAAATCCTATTTCCGAACAGTGTTATATCCAAGGATATAGGGGTTAGAATTCCAACACAATTTTGAAGGAACACAATTTAATCTATAACAGTGGTCAAGTCTGTTTCCAAAAAATTAAAATTTGCACAGTATTTTATAGCATGCCTCCCCAACACACAAACTAAACATGTATCTGTTTTAAAGGGATATGTCTATGTTACCTCAAAAGTCTTTACAAAACAATATTGAAGGTAGTTTCAGGGAGTTAAGCGGATTGCCTAAAGTACATAGGGAAATCAGATAGTCTAGGTCAAGAGTTCCTCCCAACATGTATATACAGCCTTTCTAAAAAATATTTTATTGTGTTTTTGGTGGAAGTTAACACAGGAAATTAGGTTCTCGTTTAACAATTTCTATGTACATCGTTCAGCGACATTGGTCACATTCTTCACAGTATATCAGCATTCTCGTTATTTCCATTTTAGTTGTTCTGTTTCCACAAAACTAGCTTCCCTGTCCCTTCCCTCTTGCCTTCTCATCTTTGGTCTAGGGTAAATGGTAACATTTGCTTTCATCTAGATGATTATTTTGAGAAGCAGAGTATTCACGAGTGATATTATTTATTTTATGGGCCAATCTGTCATTTGGCTGAAAGGTGACCTCTGGGAGTGGTTTGAGTTCCACATTTAAAGAGCATCTCAGGGGGATATATTGTTTCAGGGGTTTGTTTAGTCTCTATCAGTCTAGTAAGTAAGAATTTTGTTCTACATTTTTCTCTCATTCTATCCAGGACCATCTATTGAGTCCCTGGTTGGAAAGTTCTGTAGTGGCAGCTGGGCACCATCTAGTTCTTCTGGTCTCAAGGTAGGTGATGGAGTTGTTCGCATAGACTAGTGGTTCTGTAGACTAGTTTCTTCTTTGAGTCTTTGGTTTCCTTCTTTCTCTTTAGCTCCAGATGAGTAGAGACCAATAGTTGTATCTTCGATGGCTGCTTACAAGCTTTTAAGGCCCCAGACACTACTCACCAAACAAGGATGTAGAATGTTGTCTTCATGAACTATTATATTATGCCACACTGTTGCAGGGCAAGGCTTCCCAGCTTGGGACCAAGTCCTGTTTAGGTTCTTGCCCTCTACTGACCAAGAATGACCAGGAGAGACTCAGAAGTTCCACATGAACAAAGGTTTATTAGTGACAGAAAAAAAAAAAAAAGCAAAGGCTTACAAGGGAGGAACAGAAAGGGGCTTCTCCAGTTTCTCCCTGAACGGAGGTTTTCCTAGAGTTTATAAGGGGTTTTAGGTGGGAAGAATCTCATGTTTTATTCATTGCTTTTGGTGGGAAAAGGTGTGGCTTTCTGAGAAATAGAGGGGTTAAGAATTTAGGTGCGTGCGCATCTGGAATCCAAGGTAGAGTCGTTTGGACAATGTCACGTCAGCACTGTGCAGTCTCAGTGGCCACTTGACAAGACTATCAGGTCACACCCATTCTCACTGCGCATGCCCCCGGGATCTGCTGTCCAGCCTTCTGTCCCTGTCTCAAGTTGACTGAGTTGTTCCACTAGACTGTGGTCCTATACCCTCAAACCCAGTAAACAAATTCCGTGGAGTGTTTGGCTGTGTCTAGGAAGTATCCACAAGTGTGCCACCCATGTGCTTTATTTTATAATTGAAAATATATGCAGCACACATAACCTGTATGTACACATTTCTACAGTTAGTTATTCATGGAGCCCTGGTAGCATAGTGGAAACCCTGGTGGTGAAGTGGTTAAGTGCTATGGCTGCTAACCAAAGGGTTGGCAGTTGGAATCTGCCAGGCGCTCCTTGTAAACTCTATGGGGCAGTTCTACCCTGTCCTATAGGGTTGCTATGAGTTGGAATGCACTCAGCGGCACTGGGTTTGGTTTGGTTTGGTTTTGGTGGCATAGTGGTTAAGAACTCAGCTGGTAACCAAGAGGTCAGCTGTTCGAATCCACCAGTTACTCCTTGGAAACCCTTTGGGGTAGTTCTACTCTGTCTTATAGGGTAGCTATGAGTCAGAATTGACTCAACAGCAATGAGTTTGTTCAACAGCTTTACAGTTGTTCATATATGCCTTCCTGTACATATTTATGCATACTCACATATCTATGTAACCAAGCACATATTTTTAGTTATTACTGTTGTTGAAATATTGTATATCTGTCAATGAATTTTTTTTATGAATTTCCACATAAATTATTCATTGACATTAGTTACATTTATCATAATTTGTCAGCATTCTCTTTGTGCCTATACCCTTCTATTTGTGCTCTAACACTTGTCTTTGCTATGGTTGTGCTGTGTTCACTACTTCCACACTCAGACCAACATTTACCATCACCAAAAGTAACAAGTTGCTAAGTTCTAAAGTGTACTTACCCTTCCCTCTCTCTTCTCCCTGGTAACCACCAACGAATATTGGTCTCTCTATATTTGTCTGTTCTTGTCTTCTTACAAAAGATGGAGCACAAAATATTTGTCCTTATATGCTTGACTTATTTCATTTTAGCATTGTGCCCTCCAGGTCCATCCATGTTATAATGTTTCATGAGTTCCTCACTATTCTTTATGGTTGCATACTATTCCACTGTGTGTATGTACTACAGTTTGCTTATCCATTCATCTGTTGATGGGCACTTTGATTTTTTCCATTGTGAATAGAGCTGCAATGAACATAGGAGTGCATACATTTGTACGTGTCAGTAGTTTTAGGTCTCTAGGTTATACCTCTAAGGGTGGGATTGCTGGATCATAAGGTAGGTCTAGTTCTAGTTTTTTTAAGAAATGCCAAACAATTCTCCATACTGGTTGTACCGTTTTACAGACCCACAAACATTGAGTAAGGGTTCCAATCTCCCCACACCTTCACCAACATTTGTTGTTTTCTGTTTTTTTTAATCAGTGCCATTTTAGTAGGAGTGAGATGGTATAGCATAGTTGTTTTGATTTGCATCTCTGTAATGGCATTTCAACTGTAAACCCTGGTAGTATAGTGGTTAATATCTACAGCTGCTAACCAAAAGGCTGGCAGTTTGAACCCACCAGGTGCTCCTTGGAAACTCTAAGGAGCAGTTCTACTCTGTCCTATAGAGTTGCTATGAGTCAGAATCGACTCAATGGCAGCAGGTTTTTTTGGTGTAATGGCTAATGATGATAAGCATCTTTTCACGTGTTTGCTGGTTGCTTGGATACCCTCTTTGGTTAAGGTTCTGTTCATGTACTTTGCCCATTTTATAATTGGGTTATTTGTCTTTTAGTTGTTGAGTTGTCGAAGTTTTCTATACGTTTTGGAGATTAGACTCTTATCTCATATGTCTTTTCCTAAAATGTTTTCCCAGTCTGTAACTTCTCATTTTACTCATTTAATATCATCTTTTGATGAGCAGAAATTTATAATTTTTACAAGATCCCATTTATCTATTTGGTCTTCTTCTACTTATGCATTTGTTGCAATGCTTGTTATCCTATTTTTACAGAAGACTATATCCCATAGTTTTCTCCCAGGAATTTTATAGCTTTTGGTTTGATGTTTAGGTCTTGGTCATTTGAGTTAGTTCTTGTGTTTGGTGTGAGGTATGGATTCTGTTTCAGTTTTCTGCAGGTGGATATCCAGTTTTACCTGCACCATTTATTAAAGAGACTGTCTTTGACCTCTTGTCAAAATCAGCTGTATGTAGACATTTGGGTTTAGTCCTGAGTTCTCCATTTTACTCCAATGGTCCATGTGTCTATTGTTGAACAAGTACCAGGCTGTTTTGATTACCATGGCTATAGAGCATGTTTTAATATCAGAAAGTGTGAGGCCTCCTGGTTTGTTCTTTTTCTTCAATATTACTTTGGCTATTCAGAGTTTCTTTCCTTTCCATACGAAGTTGGCCATTACTTTTCCATTTCAGTAAAGAAAGTTGTTGGTATTTGTATCAGGATTGCATTGAATATGTAGATTGCTTTAGGTAGTATTGACATTTTCACTATATTAAACCTTCTTATCCATGAGTATGAGGTGTCTTTCCATTTTTGTCGGTCTCTTATAGTTTCTTGTAGCACTGTTTTATAATTCTCATTGTATGAGTCTTTTATTATACACTGCTTTTTGGAAGACATTCACCAAACCCTGCCTTGCATTCTCCAGCCTAATTTTGAACAACTTCTGACTCCATTTTCTGGTATTTTTTTTCATGATGGCCAGGAGTCTACATAGTTTCTATTTCACACTGATTAAATTGTGTGTCACTTTTTAAAAGATTCATTCCTGAGTGCTTATTTTAGAAACAATTTTATATTGACTCATGTTGGGTACTCCATGACTTAATTAAAAAGCACCTTTCAGAGAATCCATGTTCAAAACATAAGCATTTTTGTTAATGTTTTGTGTAGCATGAAATACAAGCTTGTGGTACAGTTGTGGGCAACCTAGAAACTCCAGAGTTGACGTCAGCCAGAAGCAGGAATGAAAAGAAAAATTCCCTTATTTTCCTTCTTGGTGTCTATACTTAGGAGAATAATGTTGTTTTCCTTTTGTGGAGATTACAGTCTTATAGGAAAGACAAATATTAAATATGTGATTATAAACATGAGTTTCACAAAAGGCAACTATAGAGCTCTGTGGGAACATTTTCTATTGTGTTTGACCCATATATTCTGAATGGGTTCTTATTTCCTCTTTCTAAGCACAACAATATACATATTTCATGCAGATAGCCACTGCCTAGCCTCCATACTGGAAATGTTCAATAGATCATAGCTACCGTGTATATTGGTAGCTCTCATAGATGTTAATCTACATCTTATTGTTTTTAAGCCACAGTTTTCCTAACTTTCATTGGGGAAAACAATGGCTTGGGGGATAATATGGATTCTATAGACCTGGTTAAATTTCCAATTTCGCCATTTCATAGCTGTACAACTTTGGAAGAGCAGCTTAACTTCTCAAAGACTCAGGTTCTTCACATGTAAATCTAAGCTAATATTGATAATTACTTCACTTTTTTTTCCTTTTGTTATGAAGATTATGTGAAATGCTGTGTGTTAAAATGCTTTCATATATAAACTACAAATATTAAATATTTTATCACCAGTTTTTACCATGTCTCAAGAAACATGGTGATGCTAGCTTTGTACCGTTTCCAGTGTTGTTTTCTGATCTCTCCCTTGCTCTTTGTTCGCAATCAACTTATATTTCATGCTGGTCATAGCAGACGAATTTGGGGAAACATTTAAACTACAACCATGGGCAGAGATTGCACAGCAGAAAGAATGATTTCAGAAGGAGTGAGGCTGGAAGCTCTGAGTACACCGATCTTTAACATTGAACAGAATATGGAAAATTCGTACTACCTGTAGATTCATTAGGGGAGGAAATAAAAAGAGAGAAAGAGAATACCTCAAATTATCACTTGGAAGTCTGGATGGATCAGAGGGAATCTGAGAAATTAGAAGGAGAAATCCATTTGGTCTAACTTTGGTTTGAGCTGGACTCTTTGTCTTCTAAACATTTATTTTTTTGAGTAGTATTTGACCAAAAGAACTGACAAATCAAATACTTGGTCTGATGTGGCCATGATGAAGACAAATGTTCCTTGAAACATGTGGAATCTAAAATGAAAGTAAGGGGCTACAGAATTAATCCAATGTATCACCTCTCTCCCATATGTCAGCTTTAAAGATTTGGTCCCTCAGAAACTAAAAAAGTGAGAGGCTGCCGAATTAATCCAGCGCATCATCACAGGGTCCCTGGGTATCTATTTGTAAATTCTTGCCTCCAAAAGTATAGGGGGCAAGTTAGTCATGTCAGAGTATTTACACATTGTACAAGTTTCACTTTAGCTCTTTCATTGGAAGTTTTCCATAAAATACAAGGACACAAGCTAAATTAACAGCAGCTTTATACTGGAATGAAGTTTCTTCTAAAACTAAAAATAGGAAAAGTTCAGTTTCCATATTATAAAAATAAATTCCAACCCAATTGTTTTTATTTTTTCCTATTCAATTCAGTTACCATATTGTGTCCTTGGGCGGATAATGAGAGTTTTATATACCTATATATGTTTTTGTTTTTGGTTGCTCTATCAAAAGAGATCCCCATGGGAGTGGAAAACGTAATGTCTCGTGGTTGTATATCCAAACCTGTATTTACTCCTGATGAGGCTGCTGTGTGTGGATTTGTTTGTTATAGAACATAGTTCCTCAAAAAAAAAAGTTTCTTTTTTTATTGATCAGCCAGTCAGCAGGCCATAATAACTAATTTTATAAATGGGTTAATTTATCCTTTGATTCATATTTATCTGAATTTCACAATTCAAATAAGAGAAAAACACATCCAACTTTTCTCAGGCTGGAGACACTGAGTGGGATATGAGATGTTACATAGTCATGAGACAGTTGGTCTGAATAATAAGTGAAAACCATAAAGCCTACAACATTTTGGCTTGAATAATAGATCATTAGGCACTTAGAAAAAAAAAAAGGAACTGTAGACAGGATCTTGATGATAGAATTGGGCAAGACTCCTAACAATATATTTATGATACTTAATTCCTCTGAAAGTGAGAAACCAAAGCTTCCTTTCATCATATACATAATCCTAAGAACCATAGTTTGCTTTAATTTAGACCTAAAATTACAAAACTTAGCCATCCCTAATATTGGGAGTGGCAAATATTTCCACTAATGCAGAAAAATCACCTTGACTTGACAGTTCTGCAAACATACATTTGGGAGCAGAGGTTATTAGCTTTTTAACTCCTGGAACTAGAATGACAGCATAAATCCTCAGACGAACCTATACTGCAGTACACTCATTAATAGACTCCAAAACTGGGTTGCTTAGTTATTGGGTGACAGTGCTATGATTTTCAGTGTTAAGGGGCAGTGGCGGCTGTCACAGAGAGCAGTAGGAGGCCGTGCAGTTGCGGTGTCTACACTTCTTTAACTTTTCACAATTATTTGAGTTTGCGGTTACACTGTCACACAAAAGAATCCCTGCCCTACTCTCATTTATTTAACAGATTTGAAGGGTATGTTGAGGTGAATTACCATCCCTTGGCACTGGGTTTTTTGATCAAATGGTCTACTGGCATCTGGAGTTAACTTTCAAAGGGCAGGAGTTCAGTGCCCTGAGGGATTGAGTGGAAACCACATTGGTTTTAGCGGTGAGTGGTATTTGCCAAGAAAGAAAGGAGAGTGGAGAAGGATTCATGTCAGTACCTCATCTTGGTCTTAAAGTACCATAAAATATTCTTATTACTCAGCTGCCAATCCCAGTGGTAGGAAAGCAAACTGTTTGATTTTCCTTCAGGGGTAATCTAAAGTGAATGATATTTTAACCAGGACCATTTGGGATTGGATACAATTATATAAATCCATGAGGATTTTTTTGTGTTTGTTTTACTTTACTTTTCGATAGTTGTTGTAGCCCTACTGTAAATACTTGAGAACTTTGTCCTTACTATGCCCCCGTATGGTATTCATTAATAGCTCACCACATATTAGAAATAAAAACTTTTCTTTTTTGCCTATTTATTAATGACTTTTTTAAAATTTAATTGAGAGACTGTAATTACACATTGTCTTTAATACATATTTAGGTTGGCTAGACTATGCTAGGAAATAAATTAGTATCTGGACCCTGATAATCTGTGTAATATAATATTATCCAGGCTCACAACAGGCACTCAAGAAATAGTTTTTTTTTTATTATTGTTGTTCTTAATTTTTCTCTATATCTGATGAAATACCAGACATATTTCTTAGTTTCTGACTTCTTTAAATTTTCTTTAATTTTTCTGTGCTTTATTAGCATAAGTGGCCTTTGATGTTTCTTATTTAGGAAGCAGACATTTTTTTCTATGTGGACTTGACTGCCGTGTTCCCTCCTTCAATTTCTTAAAAGGTTGAAGACTTATCTGTTTTAATTTTTTTTTTTTGTCTTGTAATATTTAGATGAAAGAAGTGTTTATAAATCTTGAATCAAGGTACATGGTGTCCCGTAGGTAGCAGAAAGGAAATGATCTTAATGTTTTTCAGTCTGTTTCTTTTCCTGACAAGAACTAGCTGTCCCTTTGATGATCTTTTTTGTGTCCTCTGTAAAATGGGTTAAAGTACCTTCCTGCTGTAATATCTAAACCTCTAAGTACTGAGTATAAGATGGCAAGAACTAAGAGATAGAACCAATCTAAAGGTATTTATAAAAAACCTACTATGTGCCAGCACCTGTAAGTTAGTCATTGTTACAAGAGAAATGGAAGATTTCATCTTATCCTCAAGAACACAAAGGCTTACATTTAATGAAGTGCTGGGTTGAGTGATTCAGACTGTTGACACCACAGGAGCTCAGAGAAGAAAGACTGAAAATATCCCAAACCAGAATCATTGACTTGAGATGAGTAACTACAGTGCTTATTGACAACTTGTGTGAAGTCCAAATAATACAAATTGGCAACAAGATGAAAAAGCCGGCACAAGTACTCAGTGTTCACATGTAAAGAATAGACTAAATAGGTTGCTTGGATCAAGCTGTAATGTTGAAAATGCCACTTTTATTTGCTATGTATCATCACCTCTGAATTCTTTTTTATGTAAAATCCAAAGGTCACCTGACACACCAATAGGCAATTACTACTTCCTTCACCGTGCAAGTTAATGACTGATAAAGTCCGAATCATTGCAGTCAAGAATGCTCTGTTCTTTTTCTTTTACACTCTGGCACCTCCTTGGTGATATGCATACTATGTCAGGGGTAGAGAAATGAAGTTAGTAGGAGTGATTACACAGCTGCCTGCTATGAAGAAGAGTGAGTTTATTTACAGCACAGCACTCTGACTTGGCTCTAAGAAGATTGCATCAAATAAGATTACACATAATAGACATGGCAAAAACATAAGCTGGTGGTCAGGCCTGATTATATCAAATAGAAACACTTGGAAAATAATGTTTTCAGGGTACCACAGACTCACCTTTGTAACAAGTATGCACAGGACAGGAATCCTCACAGATCCTCAACTGCTGCTTAAATGCTAAGGGTTTGAGACAGAGGTATCCCATGGCTTCACATGGAAAACGGTTACGTTAATTAAGATCTAGCTAAGTCTTCTAAGATAAATCAGAGCCTAAACGGAAATCATGTAATAAATTGATCCTTTCATTGTGATATCTTTACCAGAAATTTTGGAGGAACTTTTAGGCTCTGGATGTATAAATCAAGTTAGAAACAAATTGAAAAATAATACCCCAGTCTGAAAAATACATATTGAAAAAAAAAAACCAAGAAAATTCACTGATAACAAAAAATTAGCATATAAGATTGTTGCTGGTTAGGTTAAATTTGCCATTTAATTTTCCAAAACAATATGTTTAAGGCTTTAATGTAATTGCTTTTAAATGGATGGTTTGTGTATGTGGATATAACACCTGAACCTTAGTTGTAGCAGATAAATTCTATAAAAACCACTTGTTTGTTTGCCTGTTCTTTCTAGATTGTGAGCTTGACAGAAGCAAGGACTATCACCCATTTCTACCTGTATTTCCAGTACTGAGCACAATTCCCGGCACATGGTGTATGTTCAGGAGATGTTGGGTGAACTGAACTATGTATATACACATTTTTAGTGAGAGAATATTAGAATTTGTTCATTCATTCAACAGACACTTATTGAGAGCACATATTAGATAGCTAGAAAAGCTGAATATTTTATCGGTAAATATGGGAAGGGAGAGTCAATAATGACTTGTGGAAATACAGAAAATCAGTACGGGTACTAAAGTCTGGTGGCCCTATCTGCAAAGACTGTTTCATAGAATCCTGTTCATGTGAAAAAATACCAATTTCTTTTTTGCCAGTCCTGCATTCCTAACCACGTAGAAAAGGTTTATTTTAAAGTAAATGCTGAACAAAAGTATTTTCAAGCACAGGTTTTCTCAATAAGAAGGAAACAATAACCACCACAACAAAAAGGGATAGAGGCTTGAAGTTTCTAAGGCATTAAGTTGTCTGAACAAAACAAGACCTGATATTCCATGTTGGCACAGCTCCATTTTTAATTAAGCTAGAAATGTAGAATAATGTAACAGTGTTAGAGGGTTAATGCAGTAATTCTTTTGTTCTCTTTTTATAGCAATAGTCAGGATTTTAAGACCCACTCAGATATAGTCTTCGATTCATTTTGGATTTGTCGTTTCAGCCACTTCTGCCACCTTGACCTATGTGTTTGAACTCTATGAGATTATTTTGCCATGTGGTCAGAATTCTTTGAACTTGAAAGGTCATAATACTGAAAATAAATTTGTAACCATTGATGAGAACCCTTCCATAAGGAAAAAAAAAAAAAAGGATCCAGGAAGTCGATGTGACCATCTATGTTGAGTGTTTAGTGTAATTATTCAAACAGATAGAGGAAGAATCTACTGAATTTTTGCTGAATTTTCCACTTGAAGATCTCAGCAATGTTTTAGCATTGTCCTAAATATGTTCTAACCTATTAGGTTGTAATTCATTGCAGTGACTCAACCACATAAAAACCAAACCTGTTGCTGTCAAGTCGATTCCGACTCATAGCAACACCATAGGACAGAGTAAAATTGCCCCATAGAGTTTCCAAGGAGTACCTGGCGGATTTGAACTGCCAACCCTTTGGTTAGCAGCCATAGCACTTAACCACTACACCACCAGGGTTTCTGTTTTCAGGAAAGGAGGTGTTTATTAGTTTTCTAGGACTGCTGTAACAAAATCCCACAAACTGGGTGGCTTATAAGCACAGAAATGTATTATCTCACAGGCAGCTGGATGATGCAAATGGTTAAGAGCTCAGCTGGGGAGACCTCATCAGGCACTAGAATTTAGAAGCAGAATTCTCCTTATTATTGCTCACTGCGACCCTGCAGGGCAAAGTAGAATTGCCTCATAGGGTTTCCTAGGCTGAAATCTTTAGGGACACAGATCACCAAGTCTTTCCTCCCTCAGAGAGGCTAGTGGGTTTGATTTGCCCACCTTTCAGTTAGTAGCCAAGCACTTAATCATTGTACCACCAGGGCTCCTTTAGATAAGAATAACCAAAAAAAAAAAAAAAAAACTCAAACCCATTGTCATCTAGTTGATTCTGACTCATAGTGACCCTATAGGATAGAGTAGAACTGCCCCATAGGGTTTCCAAGAAGTGGCTGGTGTATTCAAATTGCTGACCTTTTGGCTAGCAGTCAAGCTCTTAACTACTGCGCTACCAGGGCTCCTGGGTAAGAATAAACCAAACCAAACCAAAACAAAACAAAACAAAACAAAACCCATTGCCGTTGATTTGATTAGGATTCATAGCGATCCTACAGGTAAGAATAGTGGAAAGTAAAAAGAAGGACCAGACCATTTGAGAGACACTACAGAAATTGACTTTTGCCATGATTTTTCAGCTGATTGGATATGGACATGACAGATAGAGAGAAGTCAAAATAATAACAGCAAGAGTGTAACTATTATTCAGTTAGCTATATGCCGGACACTGTGTTAAACCAGGAGGAACCCTGGTGTTGTAGTGGTTAAGTGCTACGGTTGCTAACCAAGAGGTCGGCAGTTTGAATCCACCAGGCGCTTCTTGGAAACGCTATGGGGCAGTTCTACTCTGTCCTATAGGGTTGCTATGAGTCAGAATCAACTCGACGGCAGTGAGGGTGGGTATATATATATATATATATTTTCATGTGAATAGTTTAATATATATAATTTAATAATATATAATAATTACATTTATATATATGTATATATATTCCGACTCTTTTTTTTATGTATATATAATTTAATCCTCACCACAACCCATTATTATACACATCTTACCCAGAAGGAAACTGAGGCTCAAAGTGGTGATGCAACATGCCAAAGGTCATGATCAAAATCCACGGCCCATGTTTCCAACCATAGTGTTTCAAGTAAAGCTCTCCGATACCATTTGTTAATGTTAAACACCCACTCAGGAAAACAGTAAACTTTTGTTGAATGTTTTCATATCTAATAAATTAAGTTTAGAATTTAGAAATCTCTTTTAAGACATTGGTATAGTTTATACATGCGTTTTACAAAATGAAACTTGTATGTCTATTTTTACGTCCCTTAAAACATTTTCCAAGTATCAAAATATTTTTCAAGTATCATATTTCAGAGATGTGACAGAAGATAAACCTTATAATCAATAAAGTACTAAGAAATGCTGACTGACAATCTTTCTGGTTTATTTCTTTAATGCATGGAACAGTTCATGTCAGCTTTTTTCAAAGAAAGGAAGAGCAACAATAATGTAATTTCCTAAATTCCCTTACTTCTCCGAAAATGAAAGCCCAGCTCCAGATGATGAAATTGAGCATGGTGAGATTTAGATTTTATCCAAATAAATTACATAAACTCACATTTATTTATTCTAATAAAGGAGAGGGATCCCTGGATAACTGAAATCCACAGATAATTGAAAAACTGCATTTAGTAATATTTCCAAAACTCAATCCATACCAAAGTTTTTATTGGCATTATAACGAAGCAACAAAACCTTCTCCTTTAAATTTCTTCTCACTTCATGGGAAGGGAAATACCTAAATTAACATAGAAAAGAAGGTAAAAGACAGCTGGCTTCTATCAAGTGACAGGTCAGAGCCTGGGTGGTTGAAACATAGTATGTAAAACAAAACAAAACAAAAAAGATAAATGAAAAGCTTTTAAACACAGTGAGTGGAAAGAGCTTGAACACGTTGCAAATAAGAGAAAAGGACTTTAGTTGTATATTTTTGGGTAGAGGCTGAGCTTTATAATGCTTCAAATTGGAAAAAAAAATTCATACTGGCCTCATGTTGGTTTTTATCAGGCAATACAGTACTGTGAACAGAGTATAAGATGCATGACTGATTGTTCAGCAAGTTTTTTTTTTTTTTTTTTTTAACATATCTACATCTCTGCGTGGGTATAAGAGGATAATGAAACCTATAATAAATTGGCAAATGGATATTATGCTTTATTCAGTAATCACAAATTGCAAGATTAGTTTACAACACTGAGTTTATTTGATATTATGTTTCATACCCTTAATGTTTTATTTAATCATACAATGATCACTTATTAAGCACCTACTACATCCCCAGGAGTTGAATGATGAATGAGACAGTTCTTGGACAACGGTCCTCAAACTGATGATAGGTAAGCAAACCATGCTAAACTTTGATTGAGGTCAATGAAGGCTTTCTGAACAGGTGATCTCTAAGGTCAATCTGAAAATAATAGGTTTAAAATCAATTGGCATTTAGATCAATTTGGTTATCCCACATTGTTTATACACTTTTCATTTGTTTGTTTTGCCAGGAGAGCTTCTTCAGATGAAAACTTAAATATCTTAACAATATAAAATTAGATAGTAGTGAATTCTTTTGACTGAAGCATGGGTAGGGTCCCGGACCTGTTTCTTCTCAGCTTTCCATCCACCTTTCTCTCTGTTCCTGTTTAAATTGGGGTGCATGTTCAGAGGTGTAGGGCAGGTAAGCAGCTCCCAGGGGCAATCTCTAAGTTTGTGCCCCGCCCTCGTCTGGTGTGCCCCCTTGGACTTATCCCCACTCTAACCGTCTCTCCGCCATGCCTCTATTTGTGTTGGGTTTAGGATGGAAGACTCTGAGCTAAAATAACTATCTACTTGAGTATCTGAGCTAGCTTCACTTAAGATTTGTCTCTGGTTTCCTATCATCTGCATTGTGTGTGTTTTGTCACTTATTACTTCCTCTCAGTCCCTGGTAAGGACATGCAGATCCATGGCTCCTTTGGGCAGGGAGTTGTTCTCTACATGGAGTGAAATTTTACATTGAATGATGGATTCATTCATTCATTGAACAAGCATTACTGAACATGCTCTATGCTAGGTACTGTGCAAAATTTAGGGGTTGCAGAAACAGATAACTCTATTAAGGCTACAGAAACAAATAGCTCTATTAAAGCATAATTTAAGTGCCATATATTCACCACTTTTATGTGTACAATTCAATAATTTTTAGTAAATTTACAGAGTTGTGTGATCACCATCAAAATTTAATTTTAGAACATTTTCATCACCCCAAAAAGATTTCTAATGACCATTTTCAGTAACTTCCATTCCGTCCCCCAGCCCAGGCGATCACTAACCTGATTTCTGTCTCTATAGATTTTCTAGACTTTTACTTTAAATGGAGTCATACAATAGTAGTATTTTGCATTTGTCTTCTTTCACTTAGCATAATGTTTTTGAGGTTCTTCCATGCTGAAGCATGGATCAGTAGTCCATTCCTTTTTATTACTAAAAAATATTTTATCGTATGAATATGCTACGTTTTGTTTATCCATTAGGATAATCTTATTTTGTAATTAAAAATAAGGTAAAGATTTTAATATGTTGTCTATAACAAGAATTTATTTTTACATGTTTAAGAAGAGAAGAAAATTGTTAAAAATTGTGTTTGCTGTGTAAATCAGGCTTTAGGGAGGCTTCTTGGGAAAAGTTTGAGGAAAGAGAAAAACCAGACAACAGCATGGAATTGTTACAAGACCATATGCTTGGACATGGAGAAGGAAAAGTGTGAGATTAGAGGACCCTGGTACCACTGAGGAAACCTGGTGGCACGGTGGTTAAAAGTTCTGTCACTAACCAAATGGTCAGCAGTTCAAATCCACCAGTGCTCCTTGGAAACCCTATGGGGCAGTTCTACTCTGTTCGATAGGGTTGCTATAAGTCAGAATCGACTTGACAGCAATGTTTTTTTTTGGTTTGGCACCACTGAACATAACCTAGCAAGACTGGCTCAAAACTAATGATGATAATAGGGATTCTACTTCCATAAGGAGCTCTATGATCCTGCTTTCAAGAGAAATAAGAATGTAGGGCAGAAAACAAAACAAAACAAAAAAATATATATATATATATTCAGCCATTTAAAGTTTCTAAAAATTGTCCTAAGGGCATATAGCAATGCTACAGTGCAATGAATTACTTAATATGGTCCTTCTTCTAGCTATGCTTTTGTGACTCACACACAATAATTGGATGGAACTATGCAAATAAGGTATATGAAACCTGTAAGGGTTAGAGTTGTGTGTCAACTCGGCTAGGCCATGAGTCCCAGTATTGTGTGGTTGTCCTCCATTTTATGTGCTGTGAATTCTAATCTCTACATTAGAGAGTTGATGAGGCAGGATTGGTGTGGGGTGTGTCTTGGGTTGTAGTGTTGCAGGAGGGCATGACTCAAGTTCCACTCTTACTCAAGTTACACCCTTCCCTGGGGTGTGGCCTGTATTTAAGGCATATGTGTGTATGTCCTGACAGAGCTCTCTCTCTCTGCATCTGGATCCCACTCCCAGTTTGTGATCATCTAACCTCCAATTCTTGTGACTTGAGATATAAGCCTACCATCTGACCTGCTAATTCTGGGATTTGCCAGCCTCTACAGCCCCATGGGCCAGCAGCCTATCGTCTGACCTTATATGCCACCTTCCACAGCCTTGTGAGCCAACAGCATGTGGTCTGAACTGCCAGTTTGGGTACTTCAGCCCCTGCATCCATGTGGGTCAGGAGAAGCCTATGCCTGACCCATGGATTTGGGACTTGCAAGCCTCTACAACCACATGGACCATTTCCTTGATACACCTCATGAGTTTTGTGAGATGTAGCGAATTAGGGAGCCCAAAGACAGGAGGGAGAATATTGACCAGAGGAGGAGTGATCGATGTTGGAGATGATGGAGTGGTACAGCAGTTTGCACAAGCTGGATGTTTGGGACATCTTTAATTTCTGCCTCATCGGGGCCAGCTCTGTGCTGATCCTTATAAAATAAATGAATCATTTAAGTGAAGAAATATTTATCAAAAAAAAATCTAGTAAAACTTGGCAAGAATACTGAGAGTCTGCAGAAGATGAGCCACTCCCTTTTTCTTCCTCCCCCCACTCCAGCTCAACAGGACAGAAGCTCCACTACAGGTGGATGTGGCCAAGAAGACAGTGCTCCCTCTCCTTTCAGCTTCCAACAAAGAGAAATGGTAGCCTAAAGGAAGAGCAGGCCACCAGCATCTCTCATACCCACCAACTCCAAGCTGCAGAGGCTAAATTGCTGGTGAGTGCAGCTAAGAGGTCAGAGGTTTCTTCCTCCACCCAGTGCACACTTACAGGGTGAATGCTCTAGCCAGTCATGGTAGGCCAATTATACTAAGGTACTTCCAACCCAGCTCATCCACGGAACATATTTTTAATGCCAGGAGAGGCAAACTGAAATGAACAGACGGTACTGCCCGAACCCAGTGCTCTGAGTAATGGCTTAGAGGTTTTGCCTAGGGGGAGAGGCAGTCCATAAGAACAAAAGCTCCAAAACTTTCACCAGATGTACTATGTAAAACAATGTGAATAAGTTCAGGACTAAACCCACTCTAAAGATAGGAATGGAGATTTAGATGGTAAACAATTAAGAGAGGATTGTTAGCTCTGTGAGAGCAATAAGCTAAAATGGAGGCCAGGTAGTTTACCAGAGACACATATAGAAAACAAGAACTAAAATGACAGTTATAAATCCAACTATTTCAATAACAACATCAAAGCAAATGGAATAAAAAAATCAATGAAAAGTCACAGTCAGGTAAAAATCAAGATCCAATTATAGGCTGCCTATAGAAGTCATAATATATATTCAAAGATACGCATAAGTTGTAAGTTAAAGGAAAGAAATGTGTCATGCAAATAGAAAATTTTAGAAAGGTGGAATGGCTATATTAGTATCAGACAAAATATACTTTAAAAGAAAAAAAATGGTATGAGAGCTAAAGAGAGCTATTTTATGCTGTTAAGAGGGTAAATCTACCAGTAATATATAACAATTATAAACATATATGCGTACATAAAGAGTCCCAGTTACACGAAGCAAAAACTGACAGACTTAAAAGGAGAAATAGACAATACAACAGTAGTAGATGAAGACTTCAATACTTTCCAAAGGGATGCAACTAGGCAGACAACAAGGTAATAAAAGGCTTGAACAACACTATAAACCAATAAGACCTAACAGACATATATAGAACAACAACAGCAGAATACAGATTCTGCTCAAATGCACATGGACATTCTCCAGGATGGACTATACATTAGGTCTCAATAAATTTAAAGGACTGGAATTGTACAAATCACATTCTCTGACTACAATGACCCACCACTGCCATCAAGTCGATTCCAACTCATAGCGACCGTATAGGACAGAGTAGAACTGCCCATAGAGTTTCCGAGGAGAGCCTGGTGGACTTGAGCTGCCGACCTCTTGGTTAGCAGCCGTAGCACTTAACCACTACGCCACCAGGGTTTCTGACTACAATGAAAATGAAGTGAAATAAAAAAAATGAGTTATGGAAAGAAATTTGGAAATTCACAATATGTGGAAATTAAACACATTCAAATAGGTCCAAGAAGTCACAAGGGAAACCAGAAAATATTTTGAGATAAAATAAAAATGCAGACAAACCATACCAAGATTTATGGGACACGCCTAAAGCAGCACTTAGAAGCTTTTATCTGTAAATGCCTACATTAAAAAAAAAAAAAAACTCAAATTAATGACCTGTTCTTTCATTAAAAAAAAGAGAAAACTAAATCCAAGGCAAACAAAAGGAAAGAAGTAATAATCATTAGACTGGAAATTAATGAAATAGATATGGTAAAACAATGAAGAAATTCCACAAAACCAAAAGTCGGCTACTTGAAAGATCAGTAAAATTGACCAATCCTTAGCTAGCCTGACCAACCCCAAAAGAGAAAAAACTCAAATTACTAAAATCAGGAATGAAAAAGGGAACATTATGACCAACTTCATAGAAATAATTAAAAAATATATATTAAAAAAAAAGCTACGATCAATTGTATGTCAACAAATTAGATAACTTAGATGAAATGGAGATATTCCTTGAAAGACACAAACTACTGAAACTTACTTAAGAAGAAATAGAAAATTTGAATAGATTTATAAGAAATAGAGAGTATGAATTAGTAAAAAAAAAAAAAACAAAAACCCACCACCCCCTTCCCCCCCAAAAAAGAAAAACTACACATTAAGAAAATCTCAGATCCAGATGGCTTCACTGCTGAATTATTCCACACATGTAAAATGTGTTATATCCATAAAAAAAAAAAAAAGAAAATTTTCTCCATAGAATGTTGTTAGACAATAAAAAATTACAAAAAACCCCAATACCTGCTACAACATGGATAAACTTGAAAACATTATGATAAGGGAAAGAAGCTAGTCACAAAAGACCACATATTGTATGATTCAAATTGTATGCAATATTCAGGAAAGGCAGGCCCATAGAAACAGAAAGTAGTTTTGCCTAGGTATGGGATAAGGGGAGGGTGGTTTGGGGGAAATTGGGAGTGACTGCTAATAGGTATGGGATTTCTTTTTGGGGTGAGGAAAACGTTCTAAAATTGATTGTGGTGATGGTTGCATAGCTTAGTGAATATACCAAAAAAAAAAAAAAATCATTGAATGGTATACCTTAAATTGATGAATTTAAGGTAAGTTAATTACATCTCAATAAAGCTATTATTATTAAAAATAAATGATAATAAAAACTACAATGCCAATAACGATAATTAGTAAAAATGTTGGCTTGACTTGGACAGAACACAAAAATGGCCTAGGATTTTGTAGATAATCTCTGTTCTGAGTCAGGGAAGAGGGTGGTGGCTAAATGGTGAAGAAGGAGCAGTAGTGTTGAGCAAAGAGGCAAGAAAGAGCGACTTGCACCTGAGATAGATTCAGGGTGAAAGTCTTCTTCCAGTTTAGATCCAGCAGTGAAAGGTAAGTGCAGTAAGAAGTCGAAGATAAAAAGGAATGTATTAAGTAGTGAGAACGGTAAAATGGCATGTTGTTATTGGTTCTGTGAAGTTGATTCTGACTCATAACAACAGCATGTGACAGAGTAGAGCTGCCCCATGGGGTTTGCTAGAATGTAATCTTTACCGAAGCAGATCACCAGGTTTCTCTCCTGTCGAGCCGCTGGGTGGGTTTGAATTACCAACCTTTTGCTTAGTAGCCGCCAGGTGCCACCAATGGTTAATAAAATATATTTGTATATGTTAAGGTAATAATTTCAGGCCAAATCTCAAAAAGTTTTACTTTTTTTTTCTAAATGCTCAATGAAATACTGAAGAGAAACATTATGGGTTGTATTAAATTTAATGACTCGAGAATGATGTTACTTTAGATTGTCTTTTATTATCCTATGTTGAACCCCGGATACTCTTATGCACTTATATAAAGAAAATAAAACACATTTTATAAGGTAATTTCCCACTTAAAACTTTTTCCTTCTTTCCTACCAAAAGGTTATTTTAATCAATTGTTCTCAGACTACTGCCTTAGATAGTTACAGAGATGTTTAACCATCTTGCATATTTGATAGAGTTGTTGTAATAACATATTTATTGTGGGAAGAGATCATATTTAATAAAAGAAATGATCTGATACTATATATAGTGCTCATTGCTTTCAGAAACCTCTAGAACATGTGCTGCCTCTGTGACAGTTTGCGATGGGAATACCAGATGTCAACTAATAAATCAATACAGAAGTTCCAAGAGCACATATTAAAAGATATTTCTATATTTTTCCACAAGCAACTACATTAATAATGAAATAAAACTGTGAAGATCATTCACTTAGGACTGGAAACAGTGAATTCCAAGATGGTCCCATGTGTGAATAATGCAGATGAAAGGGTATATAGGAAAGCCTCCACATGCTATTTTAACAAGTGTAAAATTCCTCCTCTTTGCACCTTTATTTGATAAAACAGAAATCATGGGAAATCTGATAAGCATGGTTAAAAATTCTCCCATAGCAGAATTACAATATTATTAGAAAATATTGTATATTCATTCAAAGAATCCTGTAGATTACCTCTGAATTTACAAAGGAGACTTTTCAATCAGGATAAAACTATGCATTAAGTCCCTATCTTTATTTATTTATTTAAACCATGGCGATCTATACCGCAAAGGTTAAAGATTTTAAACATTTAGCAAAATGTACCTTTTAACCTTCTCTCTCTCAGAAGGCAATCTAAACTCTATCCGAATCATTAAATTAATCCTTGGTGGCCCCAGCAGAATAAAAATTTCATTTCTTTAGCATGCAAATGGTGCTATTAATGTCTGGAAATGTACAACATAAAAGTCATTTTCTTGTCTAAGTGAATTTTGTTCTCAGACTTGCAATGTATTTCATATGCAATCAATAGCAATTAAAAGCAGTGTAAAATTTAACCTGAAAGAAAATGCCAAACATTAGTTTTGTTTTTATGGATAAAAATTTGTTTAAAAAATTTTTTCGGAAAGATCATGAGGCATGTCACTTGGGCTGTGTTCTTTCAGCATCTTACAAGTTTAAAGGACTTGAGACCTTCAGGATAGAGCTTTCAATGGTTTTTGGAATGCAATATTGATGTCTATTCACTGATATTTCAAATCATAAACATATACCTAGCTCTGGAGGGTGTGTGTTTTAAATAAACTTTTAATTTTAGGATAGTTTTAGAGTTACAGAACCATTGCAAAGATGGTGAAGAGAGCTCCTGTATACTCTATACCCCAAATCCCCTCTTATCAACAACTTCTATTACTATGGAAACCCAGGTGGCCTAGTAGTTAAGAGCTATGGCAGCTAACCAAAAGGTCGGCAGTTCGAATTCACCAGGTGCTCCTTGGAAGCCCTGTGGGGCAGCTCCACTCTGTCCTATAGGGTCGCTATGAGTCGGAATTGACTTGATGACAACGGGTTTGGTTTTTTGTTTTGGTTTACATTAATATGGTACATTTGTCACAGTTAATTAACCAATATTGATACATTATGATGGCAATGGGTTTGGGGTTTTTTGACTTTATTCACATTTCTTCAGTTTTTTTCCAATGTCCTTTTTTTCTTTTCCAAGGTCATTTTCAGGATAAAACCAGCCAGTTGTCGTTGAGTCCACCCCTACTCATGGTGACCCCACGTGTGTCGGAGTAGAATTGTACTCCTTAGGGTTTCCAGTGTCTGATTTTTTGGAAGTAAATCCTTTCTTCCAAAGCACTTTTGGGTGGACTCAAGCCTCCAACCTTTTGGTTAAGTGTGTCTTGTGCTTGTTCCACAGGGACTCCGTGCACAGGTTATTACATTACATGCAGTTATCATATCTTCCTAGGCTGTGCACTTTGTTATAACAGTTTCTCAGACTTGTTTTTGAAGATCTTCATAGTTGTGAGGATTACTGGTAATGTGTTTTGTAAAATGACCCTCAACTGAGTTCTGTCTGATATTTTTCTCATGATTACACCAGGGCTTGGGGAGGAAGACCACAGACATAAAGTGCCAGTCTCATCACAGCATATCAAGGGTACATAATATCAATATGCTTATCACTGTTGACACTAACTTTGATCACCCAGCTTCAGGTGGAGTTTGTCAGATTTCTCCACTAAAGTTACTGTTTTCTCCCCTTCGCTTTCTGTACTGTACTCTTTGGAAGAAAATCACTATAAACAGTGCATGCTTAAGGAGTGTTGGAGTTTTGTTCCACTTCCTTAATAATCTACCTAGATTATTTGCAATTCTTTGCCCTGGATTTGTCTATTTCCCCCCATTTCTTTATTTACTCAATCATTTATGTATATCATTATGGACTTACAACTATTTTGTTTACACCTTGGGTTATACTCCAATACTAATTTATTTATTTATTTTCTTCCAAATTGTTCCAGCTTTGATCATTGGGAGCTCTTTTAGTTGACTGGACAATTTGCTAAAACCCCATCTGTCATGGATTGAATTGTGTGCCCCAAAAATATATGTATCAAATTTGCTAGGTCGTGATTCCCGCTATTGTGTGATTGTCTACCACTTTGTCATCTGATGTGATTTTCCTACGTGTTGTAAATCCTATCTCTCTGATGTTGATGGAGCCCTGGTAGTGTAGTGGTTAAGAGCTCAGGCTGCTAATCAAAGGGTCAGCAGCTCAAACCCACCAGCCGTTCCTTGGAAGCCCTATGGGGCAGTTCTACTCTGTTCCATAGGGTTAGTATGAGTCGGAATCGACTTGACTGCAATAGGCTTTTTCATGCTGTTGATGAGATTGGATTAGCGGCAATTATGTTAATGAGTCAGGACTCAATCTACAAGATTAGATTGTGTCTTGAGCCAATTTCTTCTGAGATGTAAAAGAGATAATAGAGAAGAGAGACAAGGGGACATTGTTAACACTAAAAAAGCAATGCTAGGAGCAGAGTGTGTTCTTTGGGCCTGAGGTTCTTGCACTGAGGAGCTCCTAGACCAAGGGAAGACTGAGGGCTAGGACCTTACGCCTGAGCCAACAGAGAGAGAAAGACTTCCTCTGGAGATTAACGTCCTGAGCTCGGACTTGTAGCCAACTAGACTGTTATAGAATAAACTTCTGTTTGTTGAAGCCATCCACTTGTGGTATTTTTGGTACAGAAGCACAAGATAACTAATATATATATAGACATATATTTTAATTTGGACTCTTCAATATTTTCTAGCACCGCAAGATGCTCCAGACTCATATTGTATATTCCCTGCTCCATTCCTAGAATCAACCCTTTCCTCAAGGAGCTCTGCTTCTTTTTATTGGAGAATAGTGTTTGAAACCAAGATGGGGCTACTAGGTGTGCTAATTATTGTTGGTGTCTTGTTCTTCTAGGCTCCCTAAGCTGACAGAGCAGGTAGATATATGTATGTATAGTAGCTCATGTATATACACATATCTATAAATATTTCTATATGCAGCCATCTGTATCTATATTACACTAAATGTGAGTTCATACTGATGTTTCTAACTCTAATCTATTGCCACATGAATCTTTCTAGCCTCCTCCCCTTGCTTATCCTCTGGCTTCAACCACTTGCCATCAATTTTCTGAATTGTTCAGTTTCAGTATACGTGTAGAATGTTTTTAGAATTGTTAAACCATATCATTGTGGGAAACATCAATAACTAGAGTATGGTACTTATGTATGGTTACTTTGGCCTTTAATTTTACAGATTCTGCTCATTTACAAAGTTACTTAGGTCAGCAACCTCCCTTCAGTGAGGTTGTTTTATACAATTATAATACTTTTAGATTTTGTCACATTCGGCATTGCATCCTGGGGTCCCTTGACACCCTAAAATATGCATTTTTAATTTACATACACCAAGATTCACTCTTTATGCTGTAAAATTTCATGGGTTTTGACAAATGCAACCTGTCATGCATTCATTAATACGGTATATTATAGAATATTTGCACTGCCCTAAAAATGCCCTGTGTTTCACTTACTCAACCCTCTACCACCACGAACCTCTGAAAACCTCAGCTCTTTTACCTTTCTCTATAGTTTTATCTATTTCAAAATGTCATGTAATTAAAATTATGCATTATATAGTTTTTTTAGGTTGGTTTATTTGATTTAACAATATGCATTTCAGATTCACCCATGTCTTTTTGTGAGCTTGAAAACTGATAACCTTCTCTTGCTGCAGAGTATTCTATTACACGGCTGTACCAGAGTTTGCTTATTGCTTCCCCTAGTGTAGGCTGTCTTGGTTGTAACCAGCTTTTGATGATTATGCATAATACAGCTACAAACATCTGTGAGCAGGTTTTGAGTAGATATAGTTTTTCAAATCATTTGAAAAAGTAACTAGGAACATGACTATTGGAATTCATGGTTAAACTATGTTTAGCTGTATAAAAACTGCCGAACTGTCTTTCAAACTGGTTGTACCATTTCGTGTTCACATCACCAATGAATGAGAGTTCCTCTTGTCTCAAATTCTCGTCAGCAATTGGTATTATCAATTTTTTTTTTTTAATTCTAACCATTCTAATAGGTGTATAATGGTGTCTCATTGTTGATTTAATTCTCGTTTCCAAAATGAAAAGTGGTATTTTTTTTTCAGATTCTTATTTTTCTGGTGAGGTATTGAGATACTTTGCCTATTTTTTTTTTAATTGAGCATTTTGTTTCCTTATTATTGTCATAAAATCTTTGCATATTCTGGATGCAGTCCTTTACTATATACTTGATTTATAAATATATTCTTCATTTGCTTTTCATATTTTCAAAAGTTTTTAATAAAGCCTATTTTTTCATGGATAATGCTTTTAGTGTTGTATCTAGAAACTCATCAGCAAACCTAAGGTCATTTAATCTTTTTCTTAGAAATTTTTTGTATCTGTGATCCATTTGAGATTATTTTTCTGTAAGCTGTGAGGTTTGTATCTAGATTTATTATTTTTTGCATATGGATATCCAATATTTTCAATAGTATTTGTTGAAAAGACTCTCCTTTATGCATTGAATTAATTTTATGCCTTTTCAAAAATAAGTTGACTATATTTGTATGGTTCTATTTTTTGTCTGTCTATTCTGTTTTATTGATCTATTTTTTTCACCAATGCCCTACTGTCCTGACTCTGTAGCCTAAGAAGTCTCCAAATCAGGTAAATTATTTCCTCCAACTTTGTTCTTCTTCTTCAGTGTTGTGTTGACTATTCTAGGCCCTTTGCCTTTTCATGTAGACTTTAATATAAATTTGTCAGCATCTACAAACTATCTTGTTGAGATTTTAATTTGAATTGCCTTGAATCTATAAATCAAGTTGAGTAATTGACATCTTAACAATATTGAGGCTTCCAGTACAAAAACATGTAATATCTCTTACTTATTTAGATCTTCTCTTTTAATCAGTAATTGTTTTATACATATAGTTCCTGTACCTATTCCTTCTAGATTTATACCTATGGATTTCATTTTTTTTGAGCTGATTATTATAAATGATATTTTTGTTATTTTAAATTCCAATTATTCATTCTGGAACTTAGGTAAGGAATTGGCTTTTTTATATTAACTCATATCCTGCAACCTCCCTGTGCTTGATTTTTAGTTCCAGAAGTTGTTTTGTGTGTGTGTGTGTGTTGTCAATCATTTTAGATTTTCTGTGTAGATACCCATGTTATATGTAGATAGAGGCATCTTTTTATTTCCTTTTCTTGTCTTATTGCACTAGCTACGACTTTCAGTCCTATACTGAATAGAAGTGAGGAGAGAATACAAACTTGTTCCTGATTATAGGTGGGGAGTAGGGGGAGAATCCAGTTTAGCGCAATTAAGCATGATATTACTGTAATTTTGTATAGATGTTCTCTATCAAGTTAAAGAAGTTACTTTGTATTCCCAATTTACCATGAGTTTTTATTATGAATATATGTTGGATTCTTTCACTTGCTTTTAATGTGTCAATTGATATGTTCTTATGATTTTTTCTTTAGTGTTGTCATGAGTTGAAATGTGTGTCAACTTGGTGAGGCCATGATTCCCAGTATTGTGTGGTTGCCCTCTATTTTGTGATCTAACTATCCTTCATTTTGTGATGTGTTGCAAATCCTAGCATCTGTGCCTGTAGTTATGGCCCCATTTGGGAATAAGCTGTCCATCATGTTAATGAGTTAGGATTAGGTCATGTTAATGAGGATTAGGCTGGGATGTGATACCCTTACGCAGGTCACTGGCCTGATCTGAAGTAAGGGGAGTTTCTCTGGGGTGTGGCCTGCATTACCTTTTGTCTTACAAGAGATAGAAGAAGAGAGAAGAGAGCAAAGAAAGAGGTCTGACTACCCATTAGAAAGAAGAGTCAGGAGAGGATTGTATCCTTTAGATCCGATCACTGTTCTGAGAACCTTCTAAATCCAGAGGAAGGTTGATGCAAAAACACATGGAGATCTCCAAGGAAAGTCAGGCCCACAGATGTTGAAAGGAGACAAGGATTTTCCCCCAGAGCCGACACAGAGAGAATGCCTTCCCCTAGAGCTGGCACCATGAATTTGGACTTCTAGCCTCCTAAACTCTGGAAGACTAAATTTTTATTTGCTAAAACCATCCACCTGTGGTATTTCTGGTATATTGGCACTAGAAAAATAAGATAAGTGTGTTGATGTGGTAGACTGCATTGATTGTTTTTCAAATATTGAGTCAGACTTGTGCACATGAAACAAATAGCATTTGGTTGTGGTTATATTTCTTTTCATACATTGTTGGTAATATTCCTTTGTTCTAATGTCTTTATCTGGTTCAGGTATTGGGGTAATGTTGATCTCATCAAATCAGTTATTAAGTACTCCCTCTGCTTCTATTTTCTGGATTGGTGTGGGAATATGCTATTATTTCACCCTAAAATGTTTGATGAAATTCACCAGGGAAATCATCTTGGCCTAGTGCTTGCTTTTTTGGAAGGTTATTAAATTTCTTTATTAGATATGTGGCTATTTAAATAATACATTTCTCCTTGTATAAGTTTTGGTAGTTTACATTTTTCTAGCATTTCATCAATTAAACTAAGGTATTGTGGAGTTATTTATCATGTTTGTTTGTTGGTGTTGTTGTTAGGTACCATCAGACTCATAGTGACCATATGTACAACAGATCAAAACACTGCCTGGTCCTCTGTCATCCTCATGATTGTTGTTAGGCTTGAGCCCATTGTTGTAGTCATTGTGTCAGTCCATCTCATTGAGGGTCTTCCTCTTTTTTGCTGACCCGTTACTTCACCAAGCATGATGTCCTTCTCCAGGGACTGATCCCTCCTGATAACATGCCCAAAGTATGTGAGACAGAGTCTTGCCATCCTTGCTTTTAAATAGCATTCTGGATATACTTCTTCCAAGACAGATTTGTTCATTCTTTTGGCAGTCCATGGTATATTCAGTACTCTTCACTAACACTGTAATTCAAAATTATTTGTTCTTCCTTATTTATTGTCCAGCTTTCTCGTGCATATGAGGTGACTGAAAATACCATGGCTTGGGTAGGCACACATTAGACTTTAAAAACATGTCTTTGCTTTTTAACACTTTAAAGAGGTCTTGTGCAGCACATTTGCCCAATGCAGTGTGTCTTTTGATTTCTTGACTGCTGCTTTCATGGGTGTTGATTGTGGAGCCAAGTAAAACAAAATCCTTCACAACTTCAATCTTTTCTCCATTTATCATGATATTGCTTATTGGTCCAGTTATGAGGATTTTTGTATTCCTCATGTTGAGGTGTAATTCTTATTGCAGACTGTAGTCTTTGATCTTTGTAAATAAGAGTTTGAAGTTCTCTTCACTTTGGGCAAGCAGCGTTGTGTCATTTGCATAACATAGGCTGTTAATGAGTCTTCCTCCAATTCTGATGCCCTGTTCTTCTTGACAGAGTCCAGCTTCTTGTATTATTTGTTCAGCATACAGGCTGAATAAGTATGGTGAAATGACACAGCCATAACACACACCTTTCTTGACTTTAAACCACGCAGTATCCCCTTGTTCTGTTTGAACAACTGCCTCTTGATCTATGTGCAGTTTCCTCATGAACACAATTAACTGTTCAGGAATTCCCATTCTTCACAATGTTATCCATAATTTGTGATCATTCACAAAGTCAAATGCCTTTGCTAGTCAATAAAAGACAGGTAATCATCTTTCTTGTATTCTTTGCTTTCAGCCAGGATCCTCCTGACATCAGCAGTGACATCCCTCATTCCAGGTCCTCTTCTGAATTCAGCTTGAATTTCTGGCAGTTCCCTGTCAATGTAGTGCTGCAACAACTTTTGAATTATCTTCCGCAAAATTTTACTTGTGTATGATATTAATGATATTGTTTGACAATTTCTGCATCCTGTTGGATCACCTTTCTTTTGAATGGGCATAAATATGGATCTCTTCCATTAGGTTGGCCAGGCAGCTGTCTTCCAAATTTCTTGGGCATAGACGGGTGAGCACTTCCTGCACTGCTTCTTTTGGTGGAAATATCTCAGTTGGTATTCCATCAATTTCTGAAGCCTTGTTTTTCACTAATATTTTCAGTGCATCTTGGATGTCTTTTTTCAGTATCATCGGTTCTTGATCATATACTACCTCCTGAAATGGTTGAAAATCATCCAATTCGTTTTGATATAGTGACTCTGTGTATTCCTTCCATCTTCTTTTGATGCTCCCTGTGTTGTTCAGTATTTTGCCCATAGAATCCTTCACCACTGTAACTCGAGGCTTAAATTTTTTCTTCAGTTCATTCAGCTTGAGAAACACTGAGTGTGTGTTTCCCTTTTGGTTTTCTAACTCCATGTGTTTGCACGTTTCATTATAATATTTTAGTTTGTCTTTCTGAACTGCCCTTTGAAATCTTCTATTCAGCTCTATTACTTCATCATTTATTGCATTCATTTTAGCTACTCTTTCAAGAGCAATTTTCAGAGTATTTTCATTATTCTTTAATATCCATGAGATTAGAAGTTATGAACTTTTCTCATGTCTCATATTAGCAATTTGTGTCTTCTCTTTTTTTCTTGGTTTTTCTAGCCAGAGGTTGACAAGTTTTATTGATCAAAAATATCAAAGGACCAGTTTTTGGCTTGGTGGGTTTCCTCTATTGATTTTCTATTTCATTGAGTTCTGCCATAATTTTTTTATTTATCTTTTGCTTGCCTTAGGTTTAATTTGCTTCTACTTTCCGTAGTTCTCTAATGTAGAAGCATAGGTTATTAATTTTAAATATTTCTTCTTTTTTTAGTATATGCACTTAATTCTATATATTTTCCTATAAGCACTCTTCCACTGCATCTTTCAAATTTGTATTTTCATTTTCATTTAGTTTATTTTTTAAATTACTCTTCAGACTTTTTCTTTGACCAATATTTTATATAGAAGTGTGTTGTTTAATTTTTCAAATATTTATGAATTTTCTAGGTATCTTTGATTTATTTCTGTTTAATTAGATTGTAATTTGAGAACTCACTACTCTTCTGTGGTGGCTTTTGTGTTGCTGTCATGCTGGAAGCTTTGCCAATGATATTTCAAATTCAAGCAGGATTACCCATGGTGGGCAGGTTTCACTGGAGCTTCCAGACTAAGACAATTATGAAGAAGGACCTGTTAGTCTACTTCCGAAAAAATTGGCCTGTGAAAATCTTATGAATAACAGCAGAACATTGTCTGACATAGTGCCAGAAGAGGAGCCCCTCAGGTTGGAAGGCACTCAAAATATGAATAGGGAAAAGATGCCTCCCCAAAATAGAGTCAACCTTAATGATTTGCATGGAGTCAAGCTTTCAAGACCTTCATTTGCTGATCTGGCATGACTTAAGATGAGAAGAAACAGATGCAATCATGCATTGCTAATCAGAACGTGGAATGTATGAAGTATGAAAATTAGAAATGATCAGAAATGAAATGGAACACATAAAGATTAGTGAGCTGAAATGGACTGGTATTGGCCAATTTGACCAGTTAATAGGACTATTATTAAAATTTATGCATCAACTACTAAGGCAAAAGATAAAAATATTTGAAGAATTTTACCAACTTCTGCAGTTGAAATTGATCAAACTTGAAAAACAATTATCAAGATGTATTGATAATTATTAATGATTGGAGTGCAAAAGTTGGAAACAAAGAAGGACCTGTAGTTGGAAAATATGGCCTTGGTGACAAAAATTACATGGGAGATCACGATAGAATTTTACAATGCCAAAGACTTATTTATTTTTTGAACAACTTAAATGGCGACTATACACATGGGCTCACCAGATAGGAAAAACTAATGACCAGAGACCAAACAAGTTGTAGGATAACATCAAAAACATCATACATGAAGAAAGCAAAAGGTCATTAAAAATACAGGAAAGAAAGAAAAGGCTGAAATGGATGTCGGGAGACATTTTGAAACTTGCTCTTGAATATAGAGTAGCTAAAGTGAGTGGAAGAAATGAAGTAAAAAGCAGAACAGAAGATTTCAAAGGGAGACTTGAGAAGACAGAGTAAAGTGTTACAATGACATGTGCAAAGACCTGGAGTTAGAAAATCAAAAGGGAAAAACAGGTTCCAAATTTCTCAAGCTGAAACAAACAAAGAAAAAATTCAAACCTTGAGTTGCAACAGTGAAGGATTCTATGGGCAAAATACTGAACAATGCAGGAGGCACCAAAAGAAGATGGAAAGAAAACAGAGTCATCATACAAAAAAAATTAGTTGATTTTCAACCATTTCATGAGGTAGCGTATGATCAAGAACTGATTCTACTGAAGGAAGAAGTCCAAGCTGCACTGAAGACATTGGCAAAAAACAAGGCTCCAGAAATAGAAGGAATGTCAATTGAGATATTTCAACAAACGGATGCAACACTGAAGTTGCTCACTTAACTATGCCAAAAAATTTGGAAGAGAGCCACCCGGCCAATTGACTGGAAGAGACCCACATTTATGCCCATTCCAAAGAAAGATGTTCCAACAGAAAGTGGAAATTATTGAAAAATGTCATTAATATTACACACAACGCAAGAGAAATTTTACTGAAGCTAACCCAAAAACAGTTGCAGCAGCAGTACATTGACTGTCAGAAATTCAAGTTGGGTTCAGAAAGGAACATGGAATGAGGAACACCGTTGCTGATTTCAGAAGTATCTTGGCTGAAAGCACGGAATACCAGAAAGATGTCGGCCTGTGTTTTATTGACTATGCAAAGGCATTCAGCTACAAGGACCATAACAAATTACGTATAATATTGCAAAGAATGGGAACTCCCGAACTTTTAATTGTGATCATGTGGAACCCGTACATAGACCAAGAGGAAGCTATTCAAACAGAACAAGGGGAAGCTGCATGGTCCAAAATCAGGAAAGGTGTGTGTCAGGGTATATCCATTCACCATACTTATTCAATGAGTATACTGAGAAAATAATGCAAAAAGCTGGACTATATGAAGAAAAACATGGCATCAGGATTGGTAGAGGACTCATTAATGACCTGCAATATGCAGATTACACAACCTTGTTTGCTGAAGGCAAAGAAGCCTTGAAGAACTTACTGACGAAGATCAAAGACAACAGCCTGCAGTATGGATTACACCTCAACATTAAGAAAGCCAAATCCTCATAACTGGACCAATTTGCAATATCAAGATAAACAGAGAAAAGATTGAAATTGTCAAGGCTTTCATTTCGCTTGGATCCACAATCAACACCCAGGAAGCAGCAGTCAAGAAATCAAATGATGTATTGCATAGGGCAATGCTGCTGCTAAAGACCTCTTTAAAGTGTTGAAAAACAAGGATGTTACTTTGTGGCCGAAGGTGTGCCTGACCCAATCCATGGTATTTTCAGTCACTTATATGTATATGAAAGCTGGACAACGAATAAGTAAGACCGAAGAAGTATTGATGCCTTTGAATCAAGGTGTTGGCAAAGAATACTGAATATGCAATGGACTGCCAGAGAAATGAACAAGTCCATTTGGAAGAAGTACAGGCAGAGTGACTTTGTAAGTGAGGATGGTGGAGAATCAGTCTCACATACTTTGGACATGTTATCAGGAGGGACCAGTCTCTTGAGAAGGACAGCATGCTTGGTAAAATAGAAGGTCAGTAAAAAAGAGGAAGATCCTTGATGAGGTGGATTGACACAGTGGCTGCAATAATGGTCTCAAACATAGCAACATTTATGAGAATGGCACAGGGCCTGACAGTGTTTCGTTTGATGTGCATAGATAGGGTGGCTAGGAGTTGGAAACCACTCAATGGCCCCTAACAACAACCACAATTTTCAGAGAATATACTTTGGATGATTTCTATTATTTTAGCTTTGTAAAATTATTTTTTATGGCACAGGATATGGTCTGTATTATTGAATATTCCATTTGATCTTGAAAAAAATGTGTTCTCCTGTAGTTGCAGGAGTAGTATATACATGTTGATTGATAGTGCTGTTCTGGTTAATTACATCTTTTTAGATTTTCTGCCTTCTTGATCTGTCAATTTCTGATGGCCCATTGAAGTCTTAAAACATAATTTCTCTTTTCAGTTCTATGAGTTTTATCTCATATATTATGTTCTTAATTATAGGGTCTCTAAATAAAAAAATATATATATATTTTTTTTATGAGTCATAGTTGATTCGGTGGCAACAGGTTTTTTTTTTTTTTTTTATTACTACATACATACATACTTAGGACTGTTATATCTTATTAGACAATTATCCCCTTTATCATTATGTAGTGCCCCCTCCTTTTCCCTAATACTTTTCCTGTTCTGAGGTTCTCTTTGTCTGAACTCATTATAGCTGCTTAAGCTTTCTTTTGATTAGCATTAACATGGTACATTTTAATCCATCTCTTTATTTTTAACCTATGGATCTTTATGTTTAAAGTAGATTTCTTGACAAAAACAGTTGGCTCTTTTTTTTTTATCAACTCTGAAATTTCTGCCTTTTAATTAGTGTATTTATACCATTCATATTTAAAGGGATTACTTACATATTTAGAGTAATAACTACCATATCTGTAATTGTTTCATTATATTCATTGAATTTGTTCTCCTGTATCTTCTTCCTCTTCTTCTCCTTCTCCTCCATCTCCTCCTTCTCCTTCTTCTTCTTGTATTTGAGCATACTTAAGACAATTGTTTTATGGTCTTTATCTAGGAAGTCCAATGTCTTGGCTTTCTTAGGGGTGGTTTCTGTTTTTATTTTGTTCTTTAGAATGGGCCACCTCTCCCAGTCTCTCTGTGTATCTGGTTATTTTTTGTGGAAAATAGGACATTTGAGTAATATAACGTGTAACTCTGGAAATCAGATTCTCTCCATTCCTCAGGGTTTCCTAGATTCCCTTCTTCCTTCTTTCCTTCATTCCTCTCTTTCTTTCATTGTTGGAGGTTGTAGTGGTCTATTGGTTTAGTATCTTTGCCAAACTAATTTTGCACAGCTGTGGTTACTTGATGTGTGCGCTCACTCATGTCTCTGTTTCTTTAGCTTGTGTTCAGCTATTGTTCTGACTGAGGGTTCCTCAAACACCAGGAGTTAAAGGAAAAAAAAAAAAAAAAGAAAAACAATGGGGGAAAAAAAAGCTCTTGCAGTTATTGCAGATCGACTCTGCTGGGGCACTCCTTCAACACTTAACCAAACTGGACCTAGAGATCAGCCAAAGGTGAAAGTTTAGGCTTTTCTCAAATATGTTTGGAGCATTCATCTTTTCCTGGGCATGCATACAGTTTTCTAAATTCACTGGTATACAAAGGCACTTCTGAATATCTTAATTTCTCAAAAAAAAAAGAAAATTCTCTTCCCAAATCTTTGACCTTATCCCTAAGATTTTTATCATGTGCCTTAATCAGCCTGTCTTGCCCCAGGAAGCTACAGACTTCTCAGTATGCCCATTTCTCCTCCTCCCTGCACTTTCTCCAAGATGAATGAGACAGAGATATGTGTTCTGCTTCACTTCTATAGACAGCCATTGGACAGATTCGAACAGAGAAATGCGGTACTTTGTACATAAGGTATGGAACTACTCCTTTCAGAGCCCAAGAAAAGGGCCCCAATCAGAAATGTGGGCCACTGCTCAAACTGGCTACTGTGATAGGGTGGGGGAGAGGTAAGTCCAGTAACAAAAAGCCACAAAACTCCTCTACCATTTTCTTGACATTGCCTCTTTCTTGATTCAGTGTTCATTTGGTTTCGGTGAACTATTTACCAGAATTCAGGCAAGATTATTTCCGACAGTTCCTATGGTGGTTTTTGATGTTTCCATGGGGGAAGAGAATGTGGAGTTTCTTACTCTGCCGTCTTGTTGATGTTACTGAGAAAATCTTTTAACATTTCTTGCCGTGCATGCCAACTGGCAGTGAATTCCCTCAGGTTTTGTCTAAGAAAGTCTTCAGTTCTTTAATTTTGAAAGGTGATTTTGCTGCACATAGAATTTATTTTTCTTTCCATTCTAAATATTTTATTCACCAGATCTTATTATTTGCATGTTTTTTGGTGAGATTCATGCAGTAATTCTTACCCTTGGTCCTCTAAGTAAAGGTCCCCCCACTCTTTGGCTTCTTGCAAGATTTTCACTTTACCTTTGGCTTTCCATAGTTGGAAAATGTTATGCCTATTTATTTTTTTATATTTATTTTCCTTAATTTTCTCCAAGCTTCTTGGATCTGTGGTTTAATGTGCATCAATAATTTTGGAAAGATCTCAGCCATTACTACTTCAACTATTCCTTCTGCTCCATTCTCTCTTTTCCTTTTGGTGTTCTAGTTACTGGTACTTTATATCTTCCAAACATTTTCCAAAGTTCTTGGATATTCTGTTGTATTTTTTAAATAATTACTACTCTTTTTTTCTTTTTGCATTTTAGTTTGGGAAGTTTCTATTGACCTATATTCATTGAGTCTCACTAACCCTTTCCTTGGTTGAATCAAGTCTCCTGATGAGCCCATTAGAAACATTAATCATTTCTCTTACAGTGTTTTTAATATCTAGTATTTTCTTTGGATTCTTTCTTAGTTTTTATCTCTCTGTTATCATTACTCATCTATCTTGCATGTTGTTTACTTTTTTCTATTAGAGTCCTAAACATATTAATCATTTTAAACTTGCTGTCCGATAATTTCAGCATCTTTTACATACCTGAGTCTAGTTCTGATGATTGCTTTGCCACATCAGAATGTATATTTTCCTGTCTTTCAGTGCACCTTGTAGTTTTTTTGCTTGTTTGCCTTTTATTATTTTATTGTGTTTTAGGTGAAAGTTTACATAATAGATTATGTTCCCACTTAACAATTTTTATACAGCTTATTCCATGACATTGGTTACATTTTTCACAGTATATCAATGTTCTCATTATTTCCATTCTTTTTCTGTTTCGTCTAGCTTCCCTGACCCTCCCTGTGTCTTCCTATACAAATGTATGCATACATGCCTACCTATGTAACCACACTCACATATTTTTTGGTTATTATTGTTATTGCAAAATTGTATGTTAGAGCGTATACCAAAATTTTCCCTAATCCTTACCTACTTCTTAGTGTCATCATTTACCTTGGACAAATTTTGCAGGCTTCACTCATATCGGGACTGCCTTTCCCATAACCAAAAATAACAAGTGCCTACTATCTAGAAAGTGATTTTCCCTCCTATTTCTGGCTTCCATCAAATAATGCATTGCTTTCAGTGTGTGTACCCATTTTGACTTCTTATAAAAATGAGACCATACAATATTTGTCCTTTTGTGATTAGCAAATTTTACTCAGCATAATGTCCTCCAGATTCGTCAGTTCTGACTCATAGTGACCCTATGCACAATAGAATGAAACGCTGCCCAGTTCTGCACCATCCACACAATCATTGTTATGCATGAGCCCATTGTTGCAGCCACTGTGTCAATCCTTCTCATTGAGGATCTTCCTATTTTTCACTGACTCTCTACTTTACCAAGCACGATGTCCTTCTCCACAGGCTGATCCCTCCTTATAACATGTCCAAAGTAGGTGAGGCAAAGTTTCAACATCCTTTCTTCTAAGGAGAATTCTGGTTGTACTTCTTCCAAGACAGATTTGTTCTTCTGAAGTCCATGTTGTAGTCAATGATTTTTGCCAACACCATAATTCAAAAGCAACGATCCTTCTTCAGTCTTTCTTATTTATTATCCAGCTTTTGCATATACATGAGGTGATTGAAAGCACCATGGTTTGGGTCAAGTAAACCTTAGTCCTCAAAGTGACATCTTTGATTTTTAACACTTTAAAGAAGTATTTCTCAGCAGATTTGCCCAATGCCATACGTCGTTTGATTTCTTGACTGTTGCTTCCACAGGTTATTCTTTATAGTTGCATAGTATTCCATTGTATGTATGTACCACAGTTTGTTTATCCATTCATTTGTTGATGGACACTTAGTTTGTTCTCTTCTTTTTGCTGCTGTGAATAATGCTGCATTGAACAGAAGTGTGCATATGTCTATTTGTGTCCATGCTTTTATATCTCTAGGACACATACCTAAAAATGGAATTGATGGATCATATGGTATTTCTATTTCCAACTTTTCAAGGAAGCACCATACTGTTTCCCATAGTGGTTGTACCATTTAACAATCCCACCAGCAATGTATAAGAGTTCTAATCCCCCCACAAACTCTCCAGCATTTGTTGCTTTCTGTTTTTTCAATCATTACATATGGTATCTCATAGAAGTTTTGATTTGCATCTCTATGTCTGTCAGTTTGTTGTACTGTGGGAGCTTGTGTGTTGCTGTGTTGCCGGAACCTATGCCACTGGTATTCAAATAACAGCACAGTCACTCATGGCTGAGCTTCCAAGCTAAGACAGACTAGGAAGAAGGACCCAGTGGTCTACTTCTGAAAAGATTTAGCCAGTGAAAGCCTTATGAATAGCAGAGGCAATTGTTTTATATAGTGCAGGAAGATAGGCCCCTCAGGTTGGAAGGTACTCAAAAGCTGACTGGGGAGGAGCTGCCTCCTCAAAGTAGAGTTGAGCTTAATGACATGGGTGGAGTCAAGCTATCAAAACCCTCATTTGCTGCTGTGGTATGACTCAAGGAGAAGAAACAGCTGCAAACATCCATTAATATTTGGAATGTGGAATGCACAAAGTATGAATCTAGGAAAATTGGAAGTTGTAAAAAATGAAATGGAACACATAAACTTTGATATCTTTGGCATTAGTGAGCTGGTATTGGCCATTTTGAATCAGGCAATCATATGGTCTACCATGCTGAGAACAACAACTTGAAGAGGAATGGCATTGCATTTATCTTCAAAAAGAATATTTCAAGATCTCTTCTGAAGTACAACACTGTCAGTGATAGGGTAATATCCATAAGCCTACAAGGAAGACCAGTTACTAAGACTATTATTCAAATTTACACACTAACCACTAAGGCCAAAGATGAAGAAATTGAAGATTTTCACCAATTTCTGCAGTCTGAAATTGATCAAATATGCAATCAGTATTGCACTGATAATTACTGGTGATTGGAATGCAAAAGTTGGAAATGAAGAAGGATCAGTAGTTGGAAAATATAGCCTCGGTGATGGAAACAATGCCAGAGATTACATGATAGAAATTTGCAAGACCAATGACTTCTTCATTGCAAATACCTTTCTTCACCAACATAAATGGCACTTACGCACTTGCATCTGGCCAGATTCAGAATATACGAGAATCAAATTGACTACCTCTGTGGGAAGAGACAATGGAAAAGCTCAATATCATCAGTCAGAACAGGCCAGGGGCTGAATGTGGAACAGACCATCAATTGCTCATATGCAAGTTCAAGTTGAAACTGAAGACAATTAGAACAAGTCGATGAGAGCCAAAGTATGACCTTGAGTATATCCCACCTGAATTTAGAAAACATCTCAAGAATAGATTTGGCACTTAAACAGTAATGACCAAAGACTAGACAAGTTGTAGAATGACATCAAGGACATCATACATGAAGAAAGCAAGAGGTCATTAAAGAGGGCAGGAGAGAGAGAAAAGACCAAAATGAATGCCAGAAGAGACTCCAAAGCTTGCTCTTGAACGTCAAGTAGCTAAAGCTAAAGGAAGAAATGATGAAGTAAAAGAGTTTAACAGAGGATTTCAAAGAGTGGCTCAAGAAGACAAAGTATTAAAATGACATGTGCAAAGACCTGGAAATGGAAAACCAAAAAGGAAGAACACCCTTGGCATTTCTCAAGATGAAAGAACTGAAGAAAAAATTCAAGCTTTGAGTTGCAATATTGAAGGATTCTATGGGAAAAATATTAAATGACTCAGGAAGCATCAAAACAAGGTGGAAAGAATACACAGAGTCACTATATCAAAAAGAATTGGTCAACCGTTTCAGGAGGAACCATATGAGCAGGAACCGATGGTACTGAAGGAAGAAGTCCAAGCTGCTCTGAAGGCATTGGTGAAAAAGAAGGCTCCAGGAATTGATGGAATACCAACTGAGATGTTTCAACAAATGATGAAGTGCTGGAAGTGCTCACTATTCTATGCCAAGAAATATGGAAGACAGCTACCTGACCAGCTGACTGGAAGAGATCCATATATATGCGTATTCCAAGAAAGGTGATCCTATCGAATGCAGAAATTATCAAACAATATCATTAATATGACATGCAAGTAGAATTTTGCTGAAGATCATTCAAAATTGGCTGCAGCAGTATATCAACAGGGAACTGCTAGGAATTCAAGCCAGATTCAGAAGAGAAAGTGGAACCAGTGATGTCATTGCTGATGTCAGATGGATCCTGGCTGAAAGAAAGATGTTTGCTTGTGTTCTATTGACTACGCAAAGGCATTTAACTGTGTGGATCATAACAAATTATGGATAACATTGCAAAGAATGGAAATTCAAGAACACTTAATTGGGCTCATGAGGAACCTGTACATATATCAAGAGGTAGTCGTTTGAACAGAACAAGGGAATACTGGTTGGTTTAAAGTCAGGAAAGATGTGAGTCAGGGTTGTATTCTTTCACCATACCTATTCAATTTGTATGCTGACCAAATAATCCGAGAAGCTGAACTATATGAAGAACAGGGCATCAGGATTGGAGGAAGACTCATTAATGACCTGTGTTATACAGATGACACAACTTTGCTTACTGAAAGTGAGGACTTGAAGCACTTACTGATGAAGATCAAAGACCACAACCTTCAGTGTGGATTGCACCTCAACATAAAGAAAACAAAAATCCTCACAACTGGACCAGTAAGCAGCATCATGACAGACAGGGAAAAGACTGGAATTGTCAAAGATTTCATTTTACTTGGATCCACAACGAACGCCCATGGACGCATCAATCAAGGAATCAAATAACACATCACATTGGGCAAATCTGCTGCAAAAGACCTCTTCAAAATGTTGAAAAGCAAAGATGTCACCTTAAAGACTAAGTGCCCCTCACCCAAACCATGGTTTTTTCAATATCCTCCTATGCATGTGAAAGCTGGATGATGAATAAAGAAGGCTGAAGAAGAATTGACACCTTTGAATTGTGATGTTGGAGAAGAATATTGAATATACCATGGACTGCCAAAAGAATGAACAAATCTGTCTTGGAAGAAGTACAACAAGAATGCTCTTTGGAGGCAAGGAAGGTGAGACTACATCTCGCATACTTTGAACATGATGTTGGGGGGGATCAGTCCCTGCAGAAGGACATCATGCTTGGTAAAGTAGAGAATCGGGGAAAAAGAGGAAGACCCTCAATGAGATGGATTGACACAGTGGTGGCAACAATGGGTTTAAGCACAAAAAAGATTTTGAAGATGGTGCAGGAGTGGGAAGTGTTTCATCCTGTTGTACATAGGGTCACTATAAGTCGGAACCAACTCAAGGGCACCTAACAACAACAATGGCTAATGATCATGCAAAGGCATTGGACCGTGTGGATCATAACAAATTATGGATAACATTGTGAAGAATAGGAATTCCAGAACACTTAATCGTGCTCTTGAGTAACCTGTATATAGATCAAGGGGCAGTCACTTGAACAAAACAAGTGAATACTGCATGGTTTAAAATCAGGAAAGGTGTGTGCCAGGGTCGTATCTTTCTCCATACTTGCTTCAATCTGTGTGCTGAACAAGTAATATGAGAAGCTGGAGTATATGAAGAAGGAAGCATCAGGATTGGAGGAAGATTCATTAACAACCTGTGGTATGTAGACGACGCAGTCTTCCTTGATGAAAGTGAAGAATACTTGAAGCAATTAATGGTGAAGATCAAAGACTACAGCTTTCAGTATGGATTGTACCTCGACATTAAGAAAATAAAAATCCTCACATCAGTTCCAATAAATAACACCATAATAAATGGAGAAAAGTTTGAAGCTGTCAAGGATTTAATTTTACTGGATCCACAATCAACACCCATGGAAGCAGCAATCCAGAAATCAAAAGATGCATTGCACTGGGCAAATACGCTACAAAAACTCTTCTTTAAAGTATTAAAAAGCAAAGATGTCACTTTAAGGACTAAGGAGCACCCGACCCAAGCCATGGCGTTTTCAATTGCATCATAGGCATGTGAAAACTGGACCATGAATAAGGAAGACCTAAGAAGAGTCGACGCCTTTGAATTATGGTATTGGAGAAGAATATTGAATATACCATGTACTGCCAAAGGAACAAACAAATATGTCTTGGAAGAAGTACAGACAGAATGCTCCTTAGAATCAAGGATGGCAAGACTTTGCCTCACATACTTTGGACATGTTATCAGGAGGAATCAGTCAATCATGCTTGTTAAAGTATCAGGGAAAAAGAGGAAGACTCTCAACAAGATGGATTGACACAGTGGCTGCAACAATGGGCTCAAGTATAACAACGATCATGAGGATGGCACAGGGCTGGGCAGTGTTTAGTTCTGTTTTACATAGGGTCACCATGACTTGAATTTTTATCAGGAAAGGGTGTTGGATTTATCAAATTTCTTTTCTGAGTTGACTGAGATGATCATGCTATTCTTTTCCTCTGTTTTATTTACGTGGTAAATTATGTCAGTTGATTTTCCAATGTTGAAATCTTCTTGTATCCCTGGTATAAAGTGCTTTGGTGGCCTAGTGGTTAAGAGCCTGGCTACTAACCAAAAAAGTTGGTAGTTTAAATTCACCAGCTGCTTCTTGGAAACCCCACGGGGCAAGTCTACTCTGTCCTATAGGGTTCTTATGAGTTGAAATCTATTAGAAGGCAATGGAGTTTTTTGGTTTTTGGTCATGATGTATTATTTTTTTGATATGCTCTTGAATTCTGTTGGCTAGAATTTTGTTGAGAAATTATATGTCTAGATTCATGAGGGATTGGTCTGTAATTTTCTTTTTTATTGGTATCTTTGCCTGGCTTCTAAGAGCTATTGCTCTTGGAAGAGCTATTGCTGCTAACCAAAAGGTCAGCAGTTTGAATCCACCAGGCGCTCCTTGGAAACTCCATGGAGCAGTTCCACTCTGTCCTATAGGGTCCTTTTGAGTTGGAATAGACTTGACAACAATGGGTTTGGTTTTGCCTGGCTTTGGTATAAGGGTTATGCTGGCTTCATAGAATGAATTAGGGAGTATTCCTCCCTTTTCTATGGTTTGGAATAGTTTGAGTAGAACTGGCGTCAACTCTTCTCTGAATGTTTGCTAGTATTTTCCTGTGAAGCCGTCTGGGTTTGGGGCTTTTATTTGTTTGGAGTTTTTTTTTTTTTTTTGTAACGACATCTTCAATTCCTTCTTTTGTTATGGGTCTCTTCCAATTTCCTACCTCTAGGCTTTTTTTTTTTTTTTTAGTTGTGTTAGTTTAGGCAGGTAATGTGTTTCTAGAAATTTGTCTATTTCTTCTAGGTTTTCAAACTTATTTGAGTATAATTTTTCGTAATATTCTGTTACGATCCTTTTTATTTCAGGTGGTTCTGTTGTAATGTAATTCATCTCATTTCTTATTTTGGCTATTTGCATCTTCTCATTTTTTTCCTTTGTCAGTTTGGCTAGTGGTTTGTTGATTTTATTGATCCTTTCCAAGATCCAACTTCTAGTCTTGTTAATTTTTTTTTATTGTTTTCTGTTGCATTTATTTCTGCTCTTATCTTTACTATTTCCTTTCTTCTGTTGCCTGTGGGTTTCTTTTCCCACTCCTTTTCTATTGTTCATGTTATAGGGCTAAGTTATTGATGTCAGTCCTTTCTTCTTTTTTGATGTGTGCATTTATTATTATAAATTCTTCTCTGAGCACTACTTTTGCTGTGTCCCAAAGGTTGTGGTATGTTGTGTTTTCACACTCGTTTGAATCTAAGAATTTTTTAGCCTCATTTTGAATTTCTTTGATTAGCCAGTAGTTTTTAAGTAAGGAGTTATTTAGTTTCCACGTATTTGTTTCCTTGTTCTTTCTAATATTTCTATTTTTATAGCATTATAATCAGAGAAGATGCTTTGTATTATTTTGATGTTTTCAAATTTTTTGAGGCTTGCTTTGTGGCCCAATATATGGTCTATTCCGGGGAATAATTCATGTGCATTGGATAATAATGTGTACTGTGCCGCTGTTGGGTAGTATGTTGTGTTTCTGTCCATGAGGTTGAGTGGTTGATTGTGTTATTTAGATTTTCTGTATCTTTGTTGGGTTTCCTTCTAGTTGTTCTGTCCATCATCAAAAGTGATGTGTTAAAGTCTCCTATTATTATTGTAGAATTGTCTACTTCTCTTTTAATTCTGTTAGAGTTTGTTTTATGTATTTTGGAGCTCTGTCATTAGGAGCATAAATATTTATTATAGTTATGTCCTTTTGGTGCATTGAACCCTTAATCATTATAAGATGACCTTCCTTGTCTCTAATAATCCATTTTGACTTAAATTCTACCTTATCAGAGATTATTGTTGACACTCCTGCTTTCTTTTAGTTACTGTTTTAGTAATATTTTTTTCCCTATTCTTTCATTTTTAACCTATTTATAACTCTGTATCTGAGGCTGCGTTTCTTGTAGGCAACATATTGATGAGTCATGTTTTTTAACAATTTTGCCACTCTCTTTCTTGGCTGATGCATTTCAACCATTTACATTTAGTGTGATTATTGATAGATATGAATTTACTGCCTCATTTTGTTTGCTTTTTATTGTGATATTAATGGTTTCTTTGTTTTGCTTAATTTTCTGTGCTGAGTTCTTTTTGTTTATGGATTTTCTTTTCATTTCCTTTGTTGTTGATTTTATGTTTGCTGAGTCTTTTTGATTTTCTACTTTATTTTGGTGAGTAGACATATTAACTTTCTTTGTAGTTACTCTGAAATTTGCCTTTCTCTTCCAAAGTTTAAAAGTCTTTTATATCTTGTTATCACCTTGACTTCCTCTCCATATGCAAGTTCTATAAATTCACCATTTTTTCTCCCTTTTTGTTTTAAAGTTGTCATTGTTTACAGACTGACATCTTTGGTTCCCTGTTTTCAGTTTTGCAGCTTTCTTTTGCTTTTGAGAATTCTTTGTCTGGATTGGTATCTGGGTGATGCTGGGTGATATGTCTTCATCAGATGTTGTTGGTTCTTTGTCTTTTTAATCTTTCTTGTAAGGTTGGTCTGGTTTTTAAGAATTCCCTTAATTTCTGTTTATCTGGGAATGTTTTAGCTTTGACATTGTATTTGAAAGACAGTTTTGCTGGATATGTGATTCTTGGTTGACAATTCTTTTCTTTCAGTGTTTTATGTATGTCATCCCATTGCCTTCTTGCCTGCATGGCTTCTGTTGAGAAATCAGAGCTTAGTCTTTTTGGTGCCCATTTGTAGATGTTTTTCATATTTTTTATGAGCTGCTCTCAGAATTTTTTCTTTGCCTTTGGTTTTGGAAAACTTGATTATGATACGTCTTGGAGACTTTCTATGAAATCTATCCTTTGTGGGGTTCATTGAGCTTCTTGAATGGACCTTCTTGTCTTTCATGATATTAGGGCTGTTTCCTGCCAATAAATCAAGAATTCTTTTGGTGCTCTTTTTTTTTTTTTTTTTTAATCCTCTTGATCCAGTTATGCTTAAATTGTTCCTCTTTACAGAGTCCCACATATCTTTGAAGATTTTCTTCATTCTTTTTTCTGATTGTTTCTCAAACAAATTACTATTGATGGATTTTTCCTCTATTGTGCTCATTCTTTCTTTCATTGATTCAATTCTACTTCTATGTCCTTCTGTTGAGTTACCTATTCCTGATATTTCATTATTAATCTTATGGATTTCTAGTTGTTGTTTTTGTATGGCTTCTAATTGTCTGTTTATTTTGTCATTTTGTTCTTGTATTGGTTTCTTAAATTATTCCAGGGTTTTGTCTGTGTTTTCCTTGATCCCTTTGAGGATCCTATATAGAAATCTTTTGATTTCCTTGTCAGGTAATTCTATTAATATTTTTTCCTTAGAAAGGTTTTCTTTATTTTGCTCACTTGTTTAAGCCATCTTATCCTGTTTCTTGATGCTATTTGTTATTGTCTGTGAGGCATTAAGTTTGGGGCTAGCAGCTAGTGTGTTTTCTGGAGGCTAGGGCAGAAAGTCTCTATATCTGCTCCGAGGGAGTGCTACCTAAATGGATGAGGTATGCCCACTGTGCATGCACAAATTGGCATCTCACTAGGTGGTGAGTCACCAAGAGGTTTCAGTGCAACTGCAGATGTCCTGCAGGAAATATTTGTGTGTGATGCATGCTGCGGCAGCCAAGTGGTTGTTAGATTAGGACAGTAGGATGTCCAGCTCATTGTTTGGCAGAGATGTAGCTGGTTCCTGTCAGGATGCGACTGGCATTGCTGGTGAGGTGATGTGTCTTTCTAGCTGGTCACCTGGTCATGGGTTCAGGGATCTTTCTTGGTGGTCAGTGGGCTGGGTGCTCTGTGTGCTCACCACTGGGTGCCAGGCAATTGGAGCAAGGGTGAATGGATCACCACCAGCAATGGGTGGGCAAGGTGGTGCAGGGGTGGTCAGAGAGAGCAAGTGTGAGCCTTTGAGTGCAGGTCCAAAGGGATGGGAGTATGCAGCATGGATGACCAGTGGGTGTGGCTGTGTAGGGATGGGCTGAGGGGGGCATAAGCCTCTGGTCACAGGTCCATTGGCATGGGAGTGTGTGAACCACAAATTACTGTGTGATGGTGGAGGAGGACTCACTTCAAGTCACCAGGAGAGTAGGGGAAATGAGTGGGGAGTGTGTTCCTCTAGTCTCTGGTATGGGCACCAGGATGCTCCCCACAGAATGCAGCCAGTAATCAGGACCCAGCCCCAATATTCAAGAAGAAGGGCTGTTCAGAGTCTAGTCAGGTGAAGGATCTCTAGCCACCACTCCAAGGATCCTCCACTCTACCAGTGCCACCTGGTGAATAGTAATAAAATATAATGATGGTGAGTAGTGGTGTCCCTATATTCTGACTCCTTACCTGCTTTATGGTCACCTGGATCCCTAGGGCTCTTGCCTACCTTCCTGTACTTTTCCTTCTTAGATCCAGTTTATGTTCTGTTCACCTTGCTTCCCTCTGGATTTGTCCACACAGTATCTCTGTCTCCTACTGGGGATTCTGTGAAGTTGCCTTCCTGTGCTTCTTACCTGAGAACACTGCTCACTTTGTCTCAAGATGATCAATCACACTGTGCTGGCTTGGCTGGTAGGGCTCCTAAGGTCTGCAAGTCTCCCCGTTCATTGTTTTGATTCAGTTTCTCCTTCCCTTCAGTGTTCAATCTAATTCTTCATCCTTTTGTTTGCTGTTCTGGGTGCCCATATTGTCATCTGTTTCTCTTTCACTTGGTTTCACAGTTCTTTGTTGCAGGGAGATGGCAAGGCGTGTGTGACTAAGCCACTGCCTTGTGCCATCATCCCCTGTTTGATTTGAAGTCCAGACATGCAGTACTAGGTAACAGGAACTGAACTAAATAGACCTCTAGTGTGAAGATTTAAATTAATCTGGTGAGCATTGGGGTTTGTTTGATGTTTGCTTTAGCTATATGTCACAGGGTCTTTAAATTCCTCTATTATTTTTATTTTTTCTCTTGGCTTTGGGATCCACTAAGTTCCCCTTCTCAGATGAGTCTGTACCTTACAGCACTTTAAGCTGCAGTTCACTATTATTGTACTGGAGTTCTACTGATTAGGTAGTCAATGGGAGGGGGAGGGGGCATTCTAGAATCCTCAGTTAAATCACAGTATTTTAGTGGACCTGAATTTCTTGTGCTGACCTTCACATGTGTTTCTTGTATTGATAGTCCCACCTGCTACTATAGGTGGGACAAGGTGGCTAGAAGTGGTTGCCATGAGAGAAATATCTTTACCATATGGTTCTGGGACAAGGCTCTGAAGTATTTCTTCTGGGAAAGCAGGTTCTGGTATGGAGAAGGTGCTTGCATATTTTACAATGATTATTTTTCTCCAGTCCCAGCCACATTCAGAAGGAGGCCTTTCTCAGACCTTCACTGTAAGAATCTGGTGGAGTTCCAGGCAGAAAAGCCCACAAAAGTGTGAGGATTCTTAAGCCTACAGCTCCTAAGGCTTTCTCAGGCTAGTCACATTCAGCCTTCAGTAATTCATCACAATTGGCATTTAAGCGTTCCTATCGGTCTTAGAAGAAATACAACCAAGTTGCTCCTTAGAAGTGAGGAAGACAGGACTTTGGCTCACTTCCTTTCAACACATCATCAGGAAAGACTAATTACTAGAAAAGGACATTATGTTTAGTAAGCAGAGGGTCAGTGAAAATGAGGAAAACACTCAATGAGATGGATCGACACATAGTCACAACAATGGACTCAGATTCACCAGTGATCATGAAGACGGTGCAGGACCAGGAAATGTTTTGTGCTGTTATACATAAGGTCACCACAAGTCAGAGTCGACTCCACAACAACTGACAATGACAACAATAAGCAGTCTATGGCTGCAATAGCTTCTTCTCTAAGTAAGCAGATCTAATCTATGACTCTCTGGATTTACCTGCCTCTACAGATTTTGGGGTACCTGTTTGCCCTGCAAATTACTTTTGATCGATCAAAGAAAAGTCATTGGTTTTTAGTGTGTCAGGATTTTGCTTGTTTCTTCCAAACATTTTACATGTTGGATCTGAAATAAGATGTCTCTGTTATGTTTTTAAAGCTGTTAAATTTCAGAAAATCATCAGAATTCTTTTTTTTCCCCCCTGAGTGCCTAATCAGTAAAAACTATAGCTTGGTAAAGCCCTTCAGCTTCAAATTTGTAATAAATTCTCACCTCGTATTATGATTGTAAGAAATTATTAACTCTTTCAGGATGAGGAAAGAAATTTCTTGCTCAGTGATTCCCCTAGACATCTAAAATGATTTCTTCAGTATTGCTGAGCTCCAATTTTGATTTCCGAGTTACATACATGTTAAATATCTACTGAACTGATTTGATTTCACTTTTACTAATGCATCCTTTTCAAATGAGATTAGATTCTGTGAGATGCAATTAAACGTAGAAGTAATATTTCCAAGGAATTGTTAATTGAAACAATACATGAGGATTTCTTTGAATTAGAAAACATGTGTAAGGAATTTAATTTTTATCTGAAATTATAAGTGTTCAATAAACACATGATTAAAAAATATATCCCAATTGCCTCAATCCCTTGTATCTAGAACTGGCTTATCAAAATAAGGAGAAAATCTTTTTGGTTTCCCATGGTTCCTTTATCTTTCTTTTTAAGTACTGAGTTAACAAGGTTTGGAATTGGAATCCAAATGAAATAAAAGATGTGTCCTAAGTGACCCAAAAGCCTGATGGACTTTTAGGTTATGCTATGTTAATATAAAGACAATCCTCAACAATTTACCTGCAAAAAAACAGGAAGTACCAAATTCTGTTGTATGGCATTCAAGGCATTCTAACAACATGTCTTCAGTCTATTGCTCAGAACTATCTCCCTTTACATTTCCCCAGGTGATTTACAATAACAGACTTGTATGAACAAGTCAGTGCCCTCCTCTCACCCTAGAAAGCTCTCTATAAAACTCTTACACATCCTTCAAGACATAGATAATTTATATATTGATTCATTTAAGAAATAACTCATCATCTGTTAGATCAGAGGTTTCCAGTAGGTACAGGGAAAAACTGAGATGAAGATGCAATCCCAATCTTATGAGTTCACAGCTTAGTTTAGTAGGAGAGATAAAGAAGGAAGATAAATATTAGGATAGAGGTTAATGTAAAGTCTTCTCCAATCTCTATGATTGAGATAAATTATTTCTCTTTACTTATATGAACTTTATTTTACTTATTTATTTTGTATTATGATAAATTAGTTTCATAATATCTTAATTCAATATATCATAACATGCATGAAGACATAAACTATCTTACTCATTACTTTCACAGGATCTATTACAATGCTTTTACCATTTTTTTGGCTGTTCAAATAAGTTTGTAAAATAAACCTTTAATATTTTACTAGTACATAAACTGATATTTCTTATCAAAATAACCTCTCTATAAGTAAGGACATTAAAATTTTTTGAAAGCCTTTATCTTTAGGACCACTTGATATAGCTTGTTGGTAGCTGTTTTATATTTAGAGCTATATTTCTCCTTTTAATGAAAGATTTTGATTTATGGCAGTATCATTAGAATTCCTGCAAAGAAAATGACATAGGATATACTCTAATGTAAAATACTCTTAAATAATATGACATAATTACAAAATGTAAAGACATTCAGTAAGCATTTCTCATGCTTTAAAATTTAATATACCTGAAAGAAAAAAAAAGTTCAATCTGCAATGAATATTAAGAAAAAAAAATTTTAAAAAGTTAAAAATGAGTAGATATTATTCATACAATTAAGGTAATGAGTTGAATGTTTAAAAAAGCTATTTCAAAGCATATATTTAATGACTGATTTTAAGATACTATTAACATTAGTACAGATCAATGAAAGTTACAAAATAATGAGCTTACTAAATATATTTCATTTGTCTCACTTTTCATTTTAAAAGAAATAAAGCCCAATTGCCTTCATTGTATTGGTTGAGAAGAGTAAATTTTCTGTCAAATGTGAAATATACCTGTATAAATTAGCTGTGGCTATGAGATGATATTCAACAAAGAGAACAGTGCTGGCGTGGGTGGTGGTTACAAGGAACACATCAGAGTTGCTGTTTGAGGAACTGACTGTTAGTATGAAAGATTATTTTCACATAACATCATTTACTTGAATGATATCTTCATCCATGGTAGTAGATATGAGTGAGACAATTTTCTGAAGACATTTATATTTTAAATATGTGGATGTGATATCTTTATAGAATGAGAGAAGTAGTCTCATTTCTTCACCCATTGATTCACTCAGCATATAACTATTTAGTATATACATTTTTATGTGCAAAGCCCCGGTGGCATACTGGTTAAGAGCTCAGCTGCTAACCAAAAGGTCAGCGGTTTGAATCCACCAACTGCTCCTTGGAAACCCTATGGGGAAGTTCTACTCTGTTCTATAGGGTTGCTATGAGTCGGAATTGACTCAATGGCAACGGGTTTATGTGCAAGGCAAGATGTCTTGTGAGGCTAGGTATATGCAACTGTTACCTCCTTCCTCCTTCTGTTTCTCTCCTCTGTTCGCTTCCTTCCTTTGGAAAATGTGCAGTGGAGTATTTATTATAGAATTTTATCTGGATGTTTGGTTTACTTTTCCATTTTCTTTTGAGAATTGGAAATAACCAGGTACAGTGAAAGTTGTGGAGTGTCTCCCAGAATACTGGGAGAGGCACTCAAATTCAGGGCTGCCAGAAGGGTTGGTTGTTGGCAGCTCACAGTTGCACTCCTGTCAAGGATTGAATTGTGTCCCCCCCCCCCCCCAGAATAGAAGTCAACTTGGTTAGGCCATGATTCCCAGTATTATGTGGTTATCTTCCCTTTTGTGATTGTAATTTTATGTTGAGAGGATTAGGGTGGGATTGTAACACCACCCTTACTCGGGTCACCTCCCTGATCCAAGGTAAAGGGAATTTTCCTGGGGTTTGGCCTGCATCACCTTTTATCTCTCAAGAGATAAAAGGAAAGGGAAGCAAGCAGAGAATTGAGGACCTCATACCACCAAGGAAGCAGCACCAGGACACAGGGTCTCTGTGCCTGAGAAGCTCCTCGGCCAGGGGAAGATTGAGGACAAGGACCTTCTTCCAGAGTCGACAGAGAAAGAAAGCCTTCCCCTGGAACTGACACCCTGAATTTGGACTTGTAACTTACTAGACTGTGAGAAAATAAATTTCTCTTTGTTAAAGTCACCCACTTGTGGTATTTCTGTTATAGCAGCACTAGATGACTAGGACAATTCCTCTCTCAGAATTACCATCAGCTAAAGTGTGTATGAGAGGCCCTGGTTGCACAGTGGTTAAGCACTCAGCTGCCAACCAAAAGGTCGGTGGTTCAAACCCACCATCTGCTCCATGGGGGAAAGGTGACAGCCTGCTTCCATAAAGATAACAGCCTTAGAAACTGTATGGAGCAGTTCTACTCTGTTTTATAGGGTCACCTATGAGTCAGAATCCACTTGACAGCAATGGGTTTTTGAGGGGTGTACCCTTTCCTCAGGAGCTGGCTATATTCAAAGTCAGGTTGGTGCAGGAAAGTAGGCCGGACCCCACTGCCTCAATTTGGGAAAACTCTGAAGTGCCTTCAGTGTCAGAGCTTCCTGTGAGATTGTTTGAGGGCCTGCAGCCTCTGCTGAAATTACACTGAACTTATCCCTCTGCCCAGGTCCACTTCCCTGCCTCCTTCCAGCTGTTGTTTACAAGTATACTAACTTGTAACATCCTGCACATCTCCTCCTCAGTTAGTTCCCAGGGAATTTAACCTAATAAAGTTAATACAGGAAGTTGCCTAGAAAGCAGGCTCTAAAATGGGATTTTGGAACTACATCACCTATCGGTCAACTGGCAGGGAGATCTCATTACTGGCAGTAGGTGGAAGCACCCTGGGGACGTTGTGGTGAGATAATTGTTAAGAATTTTACTGGTGGTGAATTGGACAGAAAGGAATGCATTAATAATTGCAATATTGCAAGTGTCTAAGAGGTATGAAAAAAGTAGTAATTACAAAGTCTATTGAATCAAATAGCTATATCTGGGTAATATTGACGTATTGGAGAAACACAGGCTGAGAGTAATTAGTTAACAATTGGGTGAAGGGTGAACGTTAGAAGGTTTCTTTGACAGCATATAGAAACTCTCGCCTCCTGAACCCAGAGGGCAGATGGAGATGAGGATGAAACCAAGGCATAGTTGTAAGGGTAGTGGAGCTCCAGAAAAGGCTGAATTCTGGACTCTGGAAAGTTTTCTGTAGAAGAGTTAGGGCTCTGATTGAGAAGAATTAGGACACTGAAACTCAGAATGGAGATATCTGAGATGATGCAGTTGAGACCTAGAAATCTAAAACACCTGATCTCTCCGGGGGTGTATAACTGGAACACTCTTGCCTGGTAAATTCAAGTAAGCTCCCTTGCCCAATGGGACATACATCACCCACTGACATTTTCCACCTCTCAGGTTTCTTGGGAAGCTGCTTTCTAACTTTTAGTGTGTACTTCCAGCAGGCGGGGACCTGTATAACTGTTTGAAATGGAAGAAATGGGCATGGGCCACAAACTACTGTTTTTGTAGGGTATTGTATGAGGTGGTGCATCCTGGAGGTGTGATTGTGTGAAACTTTTGTCTCTTTTGGTTTTGTCTGGCAAGATAAGCCTTGTAAGTATATTTCTGGGATACTGCGTGTTATTTTTTTGGAGCCCTGTTGGCACAGTGGTTAAGGGTGTGGCTCCCAACCACAAAGTTGACAGTTTGAATCCACCAGTGGCTCCTCGGGAACCCTATGGGGCAGTTCTACTCTGTCTTATAGTGTCCTTGTGAGTTGGAATTGACAGGATGGCAATGGGTGGGTGTGTTATTTGGCAGTTGCATTCCTTGCAATGATTCCACGTTTCTGAGAATACCTGATTTTCTGGTGCCGGCACGAATTGCAGTACACCTAACATACCACTGATCCTACTTCCAGAGTTCACATGGACATACATAGTATGTATCAAAATCCATATTACCTACCAAAAATTCAGACATGCTCCATGATTCAGCATGCATTCCATTAATGAGAAAACATTATATGAACAAAAAATTAAAAGCAAAATATAAGTCAGTCATGAAAGGGTTAAAGAGGATGCAGAGACTTCTGTCTCAAAAGACAGCATATGCCCCACTTCAGCTAACAACTAACCAATAATCCATCCAAGGTAGTTCTAAGCCTGAAAATAGAGGAAAGGAACTATCTGCCGATAGAGCTACAGGATCTAGCCCAAAATACTGACAAGACCTTTAAGAGCACCCATGGAATGGATCTTGAAGCTGCTAGATCAAGGTGAAGGGTGGAATATAATGTTTGATAAACCAAAGTTTATTGATATGGAAATACTCTCTCAAGATAAGGATTTAAAGTATTTCATAGGATCTCTAGTGGTATTATCCTCTGAGGATAGCTCTTGGAAGTTAGGAAAAGTAATATCCTCAACTATATTAAGTAGAAATACACATGTTAGAAAAAAAAAAAGGGTTCAAAATATTGAGAGAAGTGGGTATTCTAAACCAAAAAAACCAAACCCGTTGTCGTCGAGTCGATTCCGACTCAGTGATCCTATAGGACAGAGTAGAACTGCCCCATATGTTTCCAAGGAGCGCCTGGTGAATTCAAACCACTGACCTTTTGGTTAGCAGCAGTAGCTGTTAACCACTATGCTACTAGATAAACTATGTAAGTCTGGGAAAATCCTTCAGCCAGCCATGACCCACAGGGCAGCCTAGAGGACATGCAATTTACCAACGTGATAAAGAATATGCTGGCGAGAATGTTACAAGCATGATTGTCAAAGTCAGTGGTAGCTCTTTCTGTAGGCCAGAGCTAAGGTTAAGTGGTTGATTTACAAAACTGGGCTGCCTAGTAGCAATGGGCTTGATAGAATCTCACAATTAAAGAAGGGAGCATTAAATATCAAAAGCAGCATGAGTACCACTATTGTAATAATCGCCAATACTGGCATTCAGCCAGGGGACCTGACCCACAGAGAGCTATGAAGGTGTTTAATAGAACACAGTGTTCATACAGGCAAGATAGCTGGGCAGTCAACAGGATATTGCCTGATTTATACAATCAAAATAAACTAGAATGGATACCAGGAGAGGGAATGCAACCATCCTAATCAAAGGTCTGAGCCTTTGCTCAGTTTTCGGATCTGGAGTCCATTGACTGGAGAGGATGTGGCCCTGTGACGTAAAGCCCTGCAGCAGCAGGTATGTATGGTAGCTACCCCAAGTCCTTTCCCAAAGGGAACTTTGGCTATTTATTTACTCAAAGGAGAATGCCCATACATTTAGAGAACTATTGGGCAAAACATCCAAGTTGACACTGACAACTGGGGATCTAAAGTCCAGTGATGGCTCCCGGTTAGAGAGATGATAGGTATCAGTTGTGGCTACAGATGCAGAAACTGTAATTCTTTAAACTAACTTTCTTGTAAGTTTTCTCAAATACAAAGGCACATCACTATCCTGACTGTGTGAAATTTTTGGTTGAAAGGAAGGGAACAATGTGGAGTGTCAGATGTGGACTGTAGGCGATGCTGTGGTGCACTCTCCAGATGCCACCTTCATAACGAAGGCACTACTCACCCAGCTTGCAGAAGTATTGGTTGCTGACATCTCACATCTGTGTCCCTTACTGGGACTTGCTCTTTTCTTAAGGAAAGTGTTTTTCACTCTCATTTTATTCCTGAAGCCAGCATGTAGATGTATCATTTTAGAGCTTACAATTAATCAGTTTAGAATCTACAATTGCAACCAGATGTTGTCTGTTCCAGAACCTGTTGCTGAACTGTTGTTTCTGATGTGAACTAAGACAGAGGCCCTGGTGAAGTCAGTGGAAATCAGACAATCCAAAGAAATTATTTTGTTTATTTCTATAGCTGCTGCAATTGGTGCTGAACTGCATAGCCATCTTGGATGATGTTGCCTGGCAACATATCGCTAACTGAAACTTTGAGGAAGATCTCCAAACCACTACAAGATGCTAGTTGTTCCAGAACCATACTGGCTTGTTTCATGGCACAGATTCATAATTAACACACACACATACACACCATTCAGTACAACCATTTCGCCATGATTTATTTATCTTGCTACATGATGGGCTTAGGACTGGACCAGATCACCTGTCTAGGCCCCTCTCCCAAAAAGGAAGGGGGAGAGATCTTAGTTATTTTCTTCCCAGTTGAGTTTTCACGGCTTATGCTAATTTTCTCACATAATGCCCAGAAAAATTTAATTCTACTTGCTAAGATATTTGGAGTGAAGCAACTTCTATTAAAAACAATAAACTAAAATCTGTTGAACGTTTTCCCCAAAGTAAAGAATACTCACTGAGTATCACACGTTGTTGTTAGGTGCCGTGGAGTTGGTTCCAATTCATAGCAACCCTATGTACAACAAAATGAAACACTGCCCTGTTCTGCACCATCCTTAACGATATTTACTAAGTTTGAGTCCATTGCCTTAGCCACTGTCAGTTCATGTTTTTGAGGGTCTTCCATTTTTATGCTGGCTCTACACTTTTCCAAGTATGATGTCCTTCTCAAGAGACTGGTTCCTCTTGATAACATGTCCAAAGTATGTGAGACAAAGTCTTTTCATCCTAGCTTCCAAGGAGCACTCTGCCTGTGCTTCCTCCAAGACAGACTTGTTCATTCACATAGCTGTCCATAGCGTGTTCAAGATTCTTCACCAACACCATAATTCAAAGGCATCAATTCTTCTTCAGTCTTCCTTATTCATTGTACAGCTTTCACATGCCTGTTAGTGATTGAAAATACCGTGGCTTGAGTCAGACACACCTCAGTCCTCAAAGTGGCATCTTCGCTTTTCAACACTTTAATGAGGTCTTTTGCACAAGCAATACATCATTTGATTTCTTGCCTGCTGCTTCCATGAGTGTCGATTGTGGATCCAAGTAAAATGAAGTCCTTGACAACTTCAATATTTCCTCCAGTTATCATGTTGTTGCTTATTGGTCTAGTTGTAAGAGTTTTTGTATTCTTTATGCTGAGGTGTAATTCATACTGAAGGTTGTAGTCTTTAATCTTCATCAGAATGTGCTTCAAGTCCTCTCGACTTTCAGCAAGCAAGGTTGTGTAATCTGCATAACACAGGTTGTTAATGAGTCATCCACCAATCTTCATGCCAGGTTCTTTTTCATATAGTCGTGCTTCTTGGATTATTTGCTCAGCATACAGATTGAATAGGTATGGTGAAATGATACCACCTTGATGTACACCTTCCCTGACTTTAAACCAGGCTGTATCTCTTTGTTCTGTTTAAGTGTTCTGGAATTACCATTCTTTGCAATGTTATCCATAATTTGTTACAATCCACACATGGAATGCCTCTGCATTGTCAATAAAACACAGGTAAACATCTTTCTAGTATTCTCTGTTTTCAGCCAAGATCCATCTGACATCAGCAATGATATCCCTCATTTCATGTCCTCTTCTAAATCTGGTTTGAATTTCTGGCAGTTTCTTGATATACTGTTGCAACTGCTTTTGAATTATCTTCGGTAAAATTTTACTTTTGTGTGATACTAATAGGATTGTTGGATAATTTCTGTGTTCTATTGGATCGCCTTTCTTGGGAATGGGTGCAAATATGGATCTCTTCCAGTTGGTTTGCCAGGTAGCTGTCTTCTAAATTTCCTGGCAATGTTAAGTGAACAGCTTCAGCTTTGTATCTTGTTACTGAAACATCTCAATTGGTATTTCATCAATTTCTAGCTTTATTTTTCACCAATGCCTTTAGTGCAGCTCAGACTTGTTCCTTCAATACTGTTGTTTCTTGATCATATGCTACCTCCTGAAATGACTGAACCTCAACCAATTCTTTTTGGTACAGTAAATCTGTATATTCCCTCCATCTTCTTTTGATATTGTCTGAATCGGTCAATATTTTGCTGACAGAATCCTTCAAAATTGCAACTAAAGCCTTAAATTTTTTCTGCAGTTCTTTCAGCTTGAGAAATGCTGAGTGTGTTCTTCCCTTTTGGTTCTTTAACTCTAGGTTTTTGCTAATTTCATTATAATGCTTTGTCTTCTCAAGCCACCCTTTGAAGTTTTCTGTTCAGCTCTTTTACTTCATCATTTCTTCCATTCATTTTAGCTATTCTACTTTCAAGATCAAGTTTCAGAGTCTCTCCTGACACCCATTTTGATCTTTTTTTTTCCTGTCTTTTTAGTGATCTTTTGCTTTCTTCATGTATGCTGTCCTTGGCCTTTCATCATTAGTGTTCAAAGTGTCAAATCTATTCTTGAGATGGTCTTCAAATTCAGGTGGGATTTACTCAAGGTTTTAATTTGGTTCTTGTGAACTTGGTTTAATTTTCTTCAGTTTCAACTTGAACTTGCATATAAGAAATTGATGGTCTGTTCCACGGTCGGCCCCTGGCCTTGTTCTGACTGATGATATTGAGCTTTTCCATCATATCTTTCCACTGATGTAGTTGATTTGATTCCTGTGTTTTCAATCCTGTGAGGTCCATGAGTATAGTCACCATTTACTTGTTGAAAAAAAGATATTTGCAATGAATAAATCATTGTTCTTGCAAAATTCTATCATATGATCTCCAATGTTGTTTCTGTCACCAAAGCTGTAATTTTCAAGTACAGATGCTTCTTCTTTGCTTCCAACTATTTCCAGCATTCCAATAACCAGTAATTATCGAAGTGTTTTTGATTGCATGCTTGATCAATTTCAGACTGCAGAAGTTGATTAAAATCTTCAGTTTTCTCATCTTTGACATTACTGGTTGGTGCATAAACTTGAAAAATAGTTGTAGTAACTGGCCTCCCTTGTAATCATATGGATATTATCCTATCACTGACAGAGTTATACTTCAGGATAGACCTTGAAATGTTCTTTTTAACTTTGAGCACACCACCATTCTTCTTTAATTTTTCATTCCTGGTGTAGTAGACCATATGATTGTAAAATTCAAAATGGTCAATACCAGTCCATTTCAGTTTGTTAATGCCTATGATATCATTCTTTATGTGCTGCTTTTCATTTTTGGTGACTTTTAATTTTCCTTGATTCATACTTCATGTATTCCATGCTCTCACTATTAATGGATGCTAGCAGCTGTTTCTTCTCATTTTGAGTCATGCCATATCAGCAAATGAAGGTCCCAAAAGCTTTAGTTCATCTACGTCATTAAGGTTGATTTTTCTTTGAGGAGGCAGCTCTCCCTCAGTAGTATTTTTGAGTGCCTTCCAACCTGAAGGACTCATTCTCCAGAGCTATATCAGGCAATGTTCTGCTGCTATTCATAGTTTTCACTGCCTTCAGATCCTTCTTTCTAGTCCATCTTAGTCTGAAAGCTCCGCTGAAACCCGTACATCGTGGATGACCCTGCTGGTATTTGAAATACTGGTGGCATACCTTCCAGCCACACAGCAACACACAAGCCACCACAGTACTGACAAACTGACAGATGCCTGATGGGGATATCACATAGCTGTTAATATGTTTTCTTTCTTTCAGTTTTGAAAGAACCTCTCATGTGACCTGTTTGAATATCACATAGCTGTTACATAAAAGCAGCCACATGAGAGATTCTTTCCAAAACAACAAAAAAAGTAGTAACAAGGAGGCTTATGTCTCTGTTATTAGAGCTAGAAGTTCTGGCAGCTTTAAATATCAAGTTTATGCTAATCACACTAACAAAATGTTCAAGGTACTGCCTTACCAGCCATTATGTAATATATTTTAACTTTATTGGTGAGAAAGGAAAGACAAACCAGATATAAGAATTTAAATGTAGGTTAATCAATATTATGTTCTTATGTTATGAAATTAACAAAGGAAAATCCAGTCTAACAACTTGTTTCACTTAACTATTTCATTATTAAACACATTTACGGTCTAATATTCACCTAATGTTTACTACACAACACATCTTTTTTTTTTTTTTTTGAGTAGAATATAGTAGAAGCAAAGTAAATGGCCTTAAGTTTCCAATGGAAATGAAATATTTGAACTGTCTCTAAAGACAAATTAGGAGAGAAGCTCAAATTTAAATAATGTATTTTCCTCTGAAATACGTAGATTGGTTGTCTCACTTTGATAAATACATATTTCTAATTGCTTAAATCATATTTCAAACTGCCTGAATGAATAGAGCCTCCTTGGAATATTTTAAATCCCTCAGTGCCTTTATTAGGTATCTATGTTGTAAAGTGTAAAACGATTATTCAATGAACTGTCTTTTCTGCTTGAGGTCCTAATATGATGTACCCCCCGCCCCCAGCCACACTGACATGAAGGCAGCGTGTCATAAATAGAATATTCCTAAAAACTGTGATACAAAATAATTTAAAATTTTTAAGTTGCTAGCAGGTGATGAATGAGGCTCCAGATTCAAATAAAAAGACTTCGATTGCTGTTTTATCAGGGGTCCGTTTGTAGTCTATCTGACGGTGGGAATGGAACTTTAAAAAGTGTAGTCTGTAACCAGCAGGCAGCGTGTTACACTGGTTGCGTTAGGAGGTTCAGGACTTCTCTGTGGGTGAAGGTGACTTGGTTTGTTCATATACAAAATGAAAGCTCTTGATAAAAGGTCCAAAAAACCAAACCAAACCCAGTGCCGTGGAGTTGATTCCGACTCATAGCCACCCTATAGGACAGAGTAGAACTGCCCCATAGAGTTTCCAAGGAGCTCCTGGCAGATTCGAACTGCCAACCTCTTGGTTAGCAGGCATCGCACTTAACCACTAGGCCACCAGGGTTTCCAATAAAAGGTCAAAGACTATAAAATCTTTCATTCACTACAATGAAACTCAGAAAGAGCTGTGCGAGACATGCGAAAAACAAAAACCCATTAAGGAAAGGCAGAACAGTACACCACCATTCAAAGAGAGAGATACCATTTTCTAGTTGTGACTAAGCAGTGGGCTGCATTCTGCAGAGCGTATTGGGAGAAGAAAATTTCAGTAAATGCAACCAAAGGCCGTTGTTTATTGCATACAGCTCTCCCTTGTAATGTTTTGCAAGGATGAGAGTTTCTGGGAATGAAAAGAAATGTACAAAGGTGACTCAGAAGTTAGCCATTGATCCTTAGCCAGAATGAGGCTGTAGGGTGTTTAATGGGATATTAATAGGAAAAGAGAAGAAAATGGTGAGAAATCTATTCTCTGTAGGATATATTCCTAATGGTGCTGCCAATAATTCACTTTAAATATTTCTCCCTCTTTTTTGTTGCTCTCATGGGAGGATTAATCATTGTCATAGAACTGGTGGAATGTAGGTGGAAAGGGCATACAGAATGGATAAAGCACTTGATTCTGGTAAAATCTCTGGCACTTTTTTTTTTTCAACCAAATCAAACCAAAAACATTTCTGATTTACATACTAGCATCATGGCCAAGGAATCCCTAGGTGTACAAGGGGTTAATGTGCTTGTCCACTATCCAAAAGGTTGTTGGCTTGAGTCCGTCCAGAGGTGTCTCAGAAGAAATTCTTCCAAGAAATCAGCCACTGAAAACCCTGTGGAAGACAGTTCTATTCTGACGCACATGGGCTTGCCATGAATCAGTCGACTTAACAGCAATTGTTTTTTGTTTGGGTCACATCCAAACAATGAACAAGGCCCATTTTAGTTCAGAATAATTAATGATCTTTCATTATAACTACTTTCAGCTTAATTTTCTTTAAATATATATTTTTAAGTTTAAAGATCTAGAGCTAGAAATACAAAATCAGACCAGAGTTGTACAAACTAACAAAATAAACAAATTTCTGGAATTATAGTGCATCTTGTATCTTCCTTGATATAGCAGTTAATGAACTATTAAAAAAATTTCTAGCCAAGCAAAATATTTTATCAAATTCATTTTCTACTTTTAAAATATACATTTATTATTTTGGGCACATCAGGGAAAAGACAATTAAAAAAAAGTAATTTAAAGTTTAAAAGGGTTTGTGATAGAGCACTGTTGGGTGCTGGAGGCAAAATGTCTTAACTGACATGTTGGAGAATCAGAAATGAAATAGGAAGAAAATTCCTGTTAAAGTAAAATTACAAATTTCTATTTCATAACACTATAAAGTATAAAGTTAACATGGTCCAGAATTGTCATTTAATTTTACCAAACAAATATCGATATCTGTAATGTGCCAAGCACTGTGCTAGTTACTTAGGATAAAACCATAAATAAACTTTTTTCTGTCCTCGACTTGCTTATAGTGCAGCTGTGAAGTCAGGGACTCAATAAACAGTGTCCTAATGTCCATTGTATATTGGTAAAGTTGCAAACTAACCCCAGTGCAAAAATAGGGCCAAAGAATGCTATACACATAGTTTTTGTTTTGAAGTCATGGCTCTTGAAAATCATGTATATGATTGCCAGTGGCTTGACGATCAGGCATAAGTAAGCAAGAAGACTAAGACAAAATGACAAGATAAAAAAAAAAAAGAGGACTATAGACAAAATGACAAGATAGGGACTGCCAAATTGCATCAGGGTTTTACAGCATGGCTTTATTATTTAAACAGTAGTAAAATTTCAGATTATTAGAAATACCTCTATGTAAAACTGTACTCACCCCCAACAAAACCATGAAAAAATTTTAATTCTCTGATACTTTGTACTAATTCATGCTTCAGCTCCTCTCCATTAAAATAAAGATTGCATGTTGAACTCTGGTGGTCTTGCAGTCCATTTCCCCTCTGTCAGTGTGATTAAAAGGTGAACACACGTTATTTAGCCCCAGGCAACATCTTGCACAGGATCTTTGGCATTCAGTAGGAAATTATTTTGCAGTTAATGAACTACTAAAAAAAATTCTAGCCAAGCAAAATATTTTATCAAATTCATTTTCTACTTTTAAAATATACATTTATTATTTTGGGCACATCAGAGAAATGGCAATTAAAAAAAAAGTTATTTAAAGTTTTAAAGTGTTTGTAATAGAACACTGTTGGGCGGTGGAGGCAAGGGGAAGAGTCGAGTATTAAAACAGCACTGTTCCAAACAAGCATTAGCATACACACCTCACTGCCAAACCCTCTCATGAAAGAGTCTGAATAGGCAGATGGCTTTGTATTTTGCTTAAAATATATGATGCATATTTTAATCGAACCCTGATGATATACATTGAGGGGGAACATAATTAAAAAGGGAGTAACTTATTATTTTTTTTCAAATATAAATATTTTTGTTTGTTTTCAACTGTAAATGTCTTTCATGCTAATTGCAAAAACCCAAACAATATTAACATGCTCAGGTACGAAGGGAAAGTCAGCTCCCGTGGATGCCACAATTACCAGCTGGGTATCATTCACTCTGCTCCAGTCACCCTGGCCTCCTGCTCCTCCTGCTCCTCCTGGAATACTCTTAGCCCTTTCCAACTTCAGGCCTTTGTACTTGTAGTTCTCTTTGCTTGAGATTCTAATCCCTGGATACTTGGAGCTCTCACTCCTTCACTTCTTGCAGTTATTTTCTCAAGACCTTCTCATGACCACTCCAACTGAAATACCCATCTCTACCCCATCACTCAAGGAGCCCTGGTGGTGCAATGGTTAAGCACATGGCTGCTAACTGAAAAGTTGGTGGTTCAGATCCACCAGCTCTTGGTGAAAAAAAGACCTGGGGATCTGCTCCCATAAAGATTACAGTCTAGGAAACCCCGTGGGACAGTTCTACCCTCACATAGTGTTACTAGGAGTTGGAATAAACTCGACAGCATAGAACAAAAACAACCACCAATTACTCATTATTCTTCTTACCCTGCTTCATAAGGGTTCCATCTTCATAGCACTCATCACTACCAAATGGATAAGTAGCCTGTCCAAGTACACATAGCTAGTTGGTGACAAACCCAGGATTCTCACTCAAGTTAATTGACTTCAAGGTCAGTGCTGGTACCCATTGTGCTACACACTGTCCTTCCAGAATAGGCACTTAAGAAAGACTTGTCCGGTGGTTTTAATAAATATCCAGACACATTTCTACCTGCATATATTTTCATAGTATAAATTATATGGAGGCAGGATGAGAAGGCAGGAAGAGACAGGAACTTGTTGAATGGACACAAGAAACTCGGGGTAGAAAGGGGGAGTGTGCTGTCATGTTATAGGGATTGCAACTAATGTCATATAACAATATGTGTATAAATTTTTATATAAGGAATTGAGCTTAAAACTTTCACATAAACACAATAAAGAGAAAAAAGAAAAGAAAAAAGTATATATTTTGTTTATAATTATTATAAAATTATTTTATTTCTTTCATAAATAGAAAAAAAAACTGTACTTTAACCTTAAAATCTATAAACTAAAAAAAAATTCTATGCCTGTATGTGTGTATCTCTATCTCTATTCTATATTCTTACCTGTATGCAGCAAAACCTGTGAAAGTTGGAACATGTATAAGGCTTAAACTTGTCAGAGGAGAAAAACTCAAATAGTTTCCACTGATAGAGAGTGATGGAGCCCTGGTTGCACAGTGGTTAAGAGCTTGACTAATAACCTTTAAAAGGTTGACAGTTTGAATCCACCAGCTGCTCTTTGGAAACTGTATGGGGTACTTCTACTCTGTCATATCGGGTTGCTATGAGTCAGACACGACTTGATGGCAACAGGTTTAGAAACCCTAAAGCTGCCTCATGGGATTTTCAGTGAGCAGGTGCTGGATTTGAACTGCTGATCTATTACCCACCACACCACCGGGTCTCCAACAGGTTTAGAGAGTGATAGAAAAGTGGTAAGACCGCTCACTTTCAAAGGAAGGAAACTTGTTAAACCTGAAAAAACAAGGCCGTCCTGTCGAGTTCCAGGTCTCACAGACTTCACTGTATTTATCTATGCATCCTGGGATCTATGCATCCATCCACCAATCTGTCTATGCATCCACCCATTTATCTATCTATACAATTATTTTTATCAATTCATTATTATTGGGTACTTAAGTGGTGTTCATATTTTCACTAACCTTGTCATTGAAAAGACTTTTTGATTACCTATCTGATTATGTTCTCAGAGTAAATATCTAGACATGAGATTGCTAGATCAAAGTATAGGGACATTTTAAAGGCATTTAATCATTTTGAAAATTTTTGTCTAAAAATTTTGTACTGATGTGACATCCACCAGTAGGGCCCGAGAGTGTTTGTTGTTTTGCCCTGCCTTGGCCTTGTCCTTGCACTATGGCCAACACTCTGCCAGTTATTACTTGGTAGCAGGAAAGCAGTGAACTCTGCACTGATGCTAAACAAACAAACAAACAAACAAAACCAATCACTGTTTAGATGATTCCAACTCACAGTAACCCTATAGGGTAGGGGAGAACCGCCCCATAGAGTTTCCAAGGCTGTAATCGTTAAGGAAGTAGAGTCTCACATTTTTCTCCCATGGAGCAGCTGGTGGGTTTGAACCACCAAACTTCCTATTAGCAATTGAGCACTTTAGCCATTGTGCCACCAGGTCTCCTTTGGCAGTGATGCTACCTGGGTAAAATTCTAACCTTGGCATGCCTTTGCTTTCTTAGCTGAATTTTTTTTAGATGTGTCATTTAACTCCCTTTCTTCTATTTTTGTTTTTCTGTTCCAAATAAGATTTTATTTGAAAACAGGGTTTAAAACTTACTCTAGTACAACATATAATTTTTTTCTTTCTTTTTGTTAATTGTACTTTAGACGAAGGTTTACAGAACAAACTACCTTCTCATTAAACAGTTAGTCCACGTATTGTTTTATGTTATGACATTGGTTAACAACCCACGGCATGTCAGCACTCTCCCTTCTCAACCTTGGATTCCCTGTTACCAGATTTCCTATCCCCTCCTGCCTTCTAGTCCTTGCCCCTGGACTGGTAAACCCCTTTAGTCTCATTTTGTTTTATAGGCCTGTCTAACCTTTGGATGAAGGGCGAACCTCAGGAGTGACTTCATTACTGAGATAAAAGCATGTCCAGGGGCCATACTCCCAGAGTTTCTCTAGTCTCTGTCAGGTCAATAAATCTGGTCTTTTTTTGTGAGTTAGAATTTTGTTCTACATTTTTCTCCAGCTCTGTCTGGACCCTCTATTGTGATCCCTGTCAGAGCAGTCAGTGGTGGTAGACAGGCACCATTTCATTGTACCGAATTCAGTCTGGTGGAAGCCATGACAGTTGTGGTCTATTAGTCCTTTGGACTAATCTTTCCCTCATGTCTTTAGTTTTCTTCATTCTCCCTTGCTCCTGAAGGGGTGAGACCAGTGGGGTATCTTAGATGGCTGCTCACAGGCTTTTAAGACCTCAGAAACTACTTGCCAAAGTAGAATGTAGAGCATTTTCTTTATAAAATCTGTTATGCTAATTGAGCTAGATGTTCCCTGAGACCATGGCCCCCACAGCCCTCAGCACAGCAATTTGGTCCTTCAGGGAGTTTGAATGTGTCTATGGAGCTTCCTTGACCTTGCCTTGTACAAGTTGCGCTGGCTTCCCCAGTACTGGGTACTGTCTTACCCTTTACCAAAGTTACCACTTAACTATTGTCTATTTAGTATTTTCCATCCCCACATCTCCCCTCCCTCGTAACATCAAAGATTGTTTCTTTTTGTGTGTAAGCCTTTTCATGAATTTTTATACTAGTGGTCTTATACAATATTTGTCCTTTCGTAATTGCCTTATTTCACTCAGCATGATGCCCTCTAGATTCATCCTTGTTGTGAGATGCTTCAAAGATTCGTCATTGTTCTTTATCATTGTGTAGTACTCCATTGTGTGTATGTACCATAGTTTGTTTACCCATTGATGGGCACCTAGGTTGTTTCCATCTTTTTGCTATTGTGAACAATGCTGCAATGAACATGGGTGTGCATATGTCTATTCATGTCACAACTCATTTCTCTAGGACATATTCCTAGGGGTGGGATTGCTGGATCATATGGTATTTCTATTTCTAGCATTCTAGGGAAGGACCACATCATTTTCCAAAATGGTTGTATCATTTTGTATTCCCACCAGCAGTGCATAAGAGTTCCAATCTCCCTGCAGTCTCTCCAAAATTTGTTATTTTCTGTATTTTTAATTTGTGTCAGTAATGCTAGGGTAAGATGGTATCTCATTGTGGTTTTGATTTCCATTTCTCTAATGGCTAGTGATCACCAACATTTCCTCATGTGTTTATTAGCCACTTTAATGGTCCTCTTTGGTGAAGTGTCTGTTCATTTCCTTTGCCCATTTCTTAATTGGGTTATTTGACTTTTTGTTGTAGAGATGTTGGATTTTCTTGTAGATTTGAGCGATTAGGCCTTTGTCAGATTTGTAATAGCTAAAATTTTTTCCCATTCTGTAGGTTCCCTTTTTACTCTTTTGATGAAGTCTTTTGATGAACATAAGTGTTTAATTTTTAGAAGACCCCAGTTATCTAGCTTATTTTCTGGAGTTCGTGTGTTGTTAGTTGTCATGGATTGAATTATGTCCCCCCCAAAATGTGTGTATCAACTTGGTTAGGCCATGATTCCCAGTGTTGTATGGTTGTCCTCCATTTTGTGATTGTAATTTTGTTGAGAGGATCAGGTACCTCCCTGAATCAAGGTAAAGGAAGCTTCCCTGGGGTGTGGACTGTACCACCTTTTATCTCTCAGGAGATAAAAGGAAATGGAAGCAAGCAGAGAGTTGGGGGCCTCATACCACCAAGAAAGGAGCACCAGGAGCAGAAAGCATCCTTTGGACCTGGGTTCCCTGCACCTGAGCAGCTCCTTGACGATGGGAAGATTGATGAGAAAGAGCTTCCTCCAGAGCCGACAGAGAGAAAAAACCTTCCCCTGGAGCAGATGACCTGAATTTGGACTTGTAACCTACTAGACTGTGAGAGAATAAATTTCTCTTTGTTAAGGCCTCCCACTTGTGGTATTTCTGTTACAGCAGTACTAGATAACCAAGACCTTAGTTATGGTTTGTATCCTGTTAATGCTGTGTATTAGGGCCACTAGCATTGATCCTATTTTTTCTTCTATGAACTTCATAGTTTTTGGCTTTTTATTTAGGTCTTTTATCCAGTTCGAATTAGTTTTTGTGTACGGTACGAGGTATGGGTCCTGTTTCATTTTTTTCCTGATGGACATGCAGTTTTGCCAGCACCATTTGTTAAAAAAAACTGTCTATTCTCCAATCAATGGACTTTGGGCCCTTATCGAAGAACAGGTGACTGTAGGTGAATGGATTTACATCTGGGTTCTCAATTCTGTTCCATTGGTCGGTGTATCTGTCATTTACCAGGCTGTTTTGACTACTGTAGGTGGAAAGTAGGTTCTGAGGTCAGGTAGTGTGATTCCTCCTGCTTTATTCTTCTTCAATAGTGCTTTATTTATCTGGGGCTTCTTCCCTTTCCATATAGAGTTAATGATTAGTTTTTCTGTCCCTTTAAAGAATGTCATTGGTGTTTGGATCAAAATTGCAGTGTATTTGTAAATTGCTTTGGATAGAATTGTCATTTTCACAATGTTGAGTCTATCTATCCATGAGCATGGTATGTATTTCCATTTATGTAGACCTCTTTTGGTTTCTTGCAGTAGTGTTTTGTAGTTTTCTTGGTGTAGGTCTTTTATATCCTTGGTTAGATTTATTCCTAAGTATTTTATTTTTTTAGGAGCTATATTATAAATGGCACTGTTTTCCTGTTTTCCTTTTCATTGTTCTCTTTATCGGCATATAGGAATTCAACCGATTTTTGCATGTTTATCTTGTATCCTGCTGCTCTGCTGAACCATTCTATTCATTCCAGTAGTTGTCTCGTGGAGTTTTGGGGTTTTCTATGTACAGTATCATATCATTCATAAATAGGGACAGTTTTACTTCTTCATTACCAATTCGGATGCCCTTTATTTGTTTCTTGTCTTATTGCTCTAGCTAGGACTTCGAGCACATGGTTAATAGGAGTGGTGATAAAGGGCATCCTTGTCTTGTTCCTGTTCTCATGGGAAGTGTTTTCAGCCTCTCTTTATTAAGAATGATGTTGTCTGTTGGTTTTGTATAGATGTCTTTTATTATGTTGAGGAATTTCCCTTCTATACCTATTTTATTGAGAGTTTTTTTCAGGAATGGGTGTTGGACTTGGTCGAATGCCTTTTCTGCATCGATTGAGATGATCATGTGATTCTTTTATTTATGTGATAGACTACTTTGATTTATTTTCTAATGTTTAACCATCCTTTCATACTGGTATGAATCTCAGTTGGTCATGGGGTATTATTTTTTTGATATGATGCTAAATTCTGTTTGTTAGAATTTTGATGAGAATTTTTGCATCTATGTTATGAGAGATATTTGTCTGTAATTTTCTTTTTTTGTGGTATGTTTGCTCATTTTGGTATCAGGGCTATGGTGGCTTCACAGAATGAATTCAAAAGAATCACTTCCTTTTCTACGTTGTGAAATAGCGTGGGTAGTACTGGTAAAAGCTCTTTTCTGAATGTTTAGTAAAATTTTCCAGTGAAGCCATCTGGGCCAAGGCTTTTTTTTGGTTGGGAGCTTTTTGTTCTTTTACCTTTTCAATTTGTTATATTTCTGTTGATATTTTTAACATCATTTTGTGTTAGTTTGGGTAGGTAGAGTTTCTAGAAATTTATCCATTTCCTCTAGGTTTTTGAATTTGTCGCAATATAGTTTTTCATAATACTCTGTTATGATCCTTTTTATTTCAGATGGATCTGTGGTAATGGTCCCTATTTCATTTCTTATTTGTGTCCTTTCCTGTTTTTCTTTTGTCAGTTTGGCCAGTGGTTTTTCAATTTTGCTGATCCTTTCAAATAACCAACTTTTGGTTTTTTGATTCTTTCTATTGTTTTTCTATTCTCTATTTCATTTATATCTCCTCTAATTTTTATTACTTTCTTCTGATGGCTGTGGGCTTGTTTTGCTGTTCTCTTTCTATTTGTTTGAGTTGCATAGCTCATGTTCTGATTTTGTCCCTTACTTCTTTTTGATGTGTGTATCTATTGCTATAAATTGACCTCTGAGCACTGCCTTTGCTGTGTCCCAAAGGTTTTCATATAATGTGTTTTATTGTCATTTGATTCTAGGAATATTTTGATTCCATCTCTGATTTCTTCTATTACTCAGTGGTTTTTAAGCAGAGTGTTATTCAGTTCCCATGTAATTGATTTTTTTTTCCTTACTCTTCTGTTGTTAATTTCTACTTTGATGGTGTTGTGGTGTTGTGAGATAATACTTTGTATTATCTCAATATTTTGGATTTTGTTGAGGGTTGCTCTCTGCCCTAAGATGTGGTCTTTTCTGGAGAATGTCCCATGTGCATTTGCAAAGAATGTATACTTTGCAGCTATACTGAGTGGAGTGTTTTATATATGTCTATGATGTCAAGTTGGCTGATTATGCTCTTTAGCTCTTCTATGTCTTCGTTGAGTTTCTTTCTAGATGTTCTGTTTTTTCTACCAAAAGTAGTATGTTGAAGTCTCCTACTATTATTGTGGAACTGTCAGTTTCTCTTTTCAGTGCTGTTGGAGTTTGTTCTATGTACTTTGGAGCCCTTTTGTGGGGTACGTAGATATTTATTATGGTTAAGTCTTCATGACGGATAGTCCCTTTAATCATTGTATAGTGCCCTTCTTTGTCTTTTATGGTGGATTTTGTTTTAAAGTATTTTTTGTCTAAGATCAGTATTGCTACTCCTGCTGTTTTTTCATAGCTGTTCACTTGATATATTTTTTTCCATCCTTTGATTTTTAATAAATTTACTTCTTCGTTTCTAAGGTGTGTCTCTTGTAGACAGCATAATGATGTATCTTTTTCTTTTTTAATCCATTCTGTTACTCTGTGTCTTTTTATGGGTGGATTTAGGCCATTTATGTTCGGTGCAATTGTTGATAGGTGTGAGCTTATTGCTGTCATTTGTAGTGCTTTTTTTTCTTTCAGTGCAGATGTTTTCTTTGTTCCTCTTCCTCCCCTATGCTGAATTCCTTTTGTTTGTGGTTTGTTGTTTTTTTCATTTCTTTTGTTTTTGTATGTTTGTTTTCACTGAGATTTTATGGTTTTCTTCTTTATTTTGTTGAGTAGGTTTGTTAACTTTCTTTGTGGTTACTTTGAAATTTATCCTTATCTTCCTAGGTTTGAACCAGTCTGTTATTACTTGGTATCACCTTGCCTTCCTCTCCATTAGAAAGTTCTATACCTACGCTATTTATTCTCTTTCATTGTTCTGACCTTGTCATTTACAAATTAACCTCTCTGGTTCCCTGTTTTAAATCTTTTGGTTTTGAATAGTCCTTAAGAGTTCATTTCCTAGGTTGGTATTTGGCTAGTGTGATCTTGAGTCCTAGTTTCAGGCTGTGGTCTGACGTTGTTTGTTCTCAAACTGAAGGACTCCCTTTAATAATTCTTGTTAGTTTGGTTTGGTTTTTACATATTCCCTTAATTTCTGTTTATCTGGAAATGTCCTAATTTCACCATCATATCTGAGAGAATTTTGTTAGATATATTATTCTTAGTTCGCAATTTTTTTCTTTCAAGGTTTTATATATGTCATCGCATTGCCTTCTTGCCTGCACGATTTATGCTGAATAATCAGAGCTTAGTCTTACTGGGTTGCTATGAGTCAGAATCGACGACGGCAGTGGGTTTGGTTTTTGGGTTAGTCTTATTGTTTCTCCTCTGTATGTGACTTTTTGTTTTTCTCAAGGTGCTCTCAGGATTCTTTCTTTGTTTTTGGTTTCAGTCAGTGTGATTATGTTAGGCCTTGGTGATTTTCTTTTGGGGTCTATCCTATATGGGGTTCATTGAGCTTTTTGGATGGTCAGCTTTCACCTTTCATGATATTAGGGAAGTTATCTGTCAGCACTTTTCCCCAATGATCTTCTCTGTGCTTTCTGTTTGCTCCTCTGTTCAGGAACTCCTATTACTCACAAATTTTTGCATTTGATTGTATCCTACATCATTCTCAAGATCTCTTAATTTTTCTTCATTCTTTTTTTCTGATTTACCTCAACGTTGTATCCAAGAACGTGTCTTCAATTTCACTGATCTTATGTTCCATGGTCTCAAACCTGCTCATCAACCCTTCTTTGAAACTGTCCATTTCTGAAATCTTGTTGTTTATCTTTTGGATTTCTAATTGTTGTTTTTGTATGATTTCTAGTAGTGAATTTATTTTGACATTTTGTTTCTGTATTATTTTCCTGAATTCTTACATTTTTTTGTCTGTATTTTCCAGTCTTTTTCTGCTTTTTCCATGAATATGTCTTTTTTTGTCATCTTTTTACTTCAACTGTTGGATAGCTCTGAATATTAGAATTCAAATCTCTTTTTTTTTTTTAATATGTTTTGATATTGTCTGCTGTCTTTGGGACATTCAGTAGCTATTGTCTTTGTTTACTGATTGTAAATTTGTTTGTTTCATCCTACCTTTTTGTTTTATTTGGTTATGCCTGAGCAGGCAGGCTGTGTGTTCTTTGTTGTTTGTTCATCTGTGGTCATGATATTTTTCAATTCCTTGTCCAGTGGGCAGGGCCAGTCTCTCAGCTATGGTGCAGCACGGCAGGTGTAGCTGAAGGAGAAGGGCTGGGATGGTTGTTTGTGGTATGTACTGAGGCCCCACATATCCGGTCACTGCAGGGCAAATTCTGGTATGCTGTGCCTGTGCTGCTTCAGGGTGTAATGCTCAGCACATGGTACAGGTAGGCATGAAGGAAGGGGAAGGTTATGATGTGTGGAGCTAACGTGGGTATGGGAAAAAACAGAGAGGAGAGGGAAACAGGAGACAAAGAAACAAACAAATTTAAAAAAAAAGTCCTGAGGGAGCTTGCCATTGGCGTGGAGAAATGAGAAACCAAGAAATGAAGCAAACAAAAAGGAGAAATAAAAAAGGAGAGAAAAAATAAATAATTAAAAAAAAAAAAAAATGCTTCCAGGGAATCTACTTGTGATAGGGAAGTGGCTTCCAGGCCTCAGGGCACAACCAGTATAGAAGGGGTGGAGATGGCACACAGCACCAGGTATTCAGGAGACAGGGAATGAAGGAAAGCAGAAAGAGATGAGAAACTGAGAAATGAAGAAGAACAAAAAGCAAAAAAAGGAAAAGAGAAAAGAAAGAAAGAAAGGCCCTTTGTTAACCCACTGGTGCGACTTCACAACCTGGGGATGTGACTCTCAAGCCAGGCAGTACAGCCTGGCTAGAAGGGGCAGAGATGGCACACAGCACCAGGTATTCAGGAGACAGGAAAAGAAGTTAAATAGAGAGAGATGAGAAACTAAGAAATGAAGAAAGATAGAAAGGAAAAAAAAAAAGAAATGCCCCCAGGATCCCACCGATGTGGCTTCACAGACTGAGGAGGTGGCTCCCAAGCCTCACAGTACAGCCCAGCTAGAAGGGGCTCCCAAGCCTTGAAAAGAAAAAGAAAACAAACAAACAAACAAACTAAACAAAAAAGCCCCGAGGATTCCACCAGCGTGACAGCGAAGACAAGAGAAGCAGTTCTTCAGCCGAGTGGCCCTTCACAGCCTGTCAAGAGGAAGCAAAGATGGCACATGGAGCCAGGTGTTCAAGGGAAAGGAGAGGGAGGTGGTCAGAGGCAGGCAAGGAACCAAAAGAAATAGAAAGAAGCAACATCAGCGACAATCAAATGGCACTGAAGGAGCCAGGGGAATGTGGGAGGGGGAAATCCAAGTGGCACTAAGTCGGTGTCTCCCAGGCCTCAGTCACTCAGCCAGTGCGAAGTGTCAGAGGACGAGCAGGGGAAAGAACAGCGGGGAACGGGAAAGTGCATATCACTGGTTATCAGGTATTCTGTCTCCTGCTGGGAGCTCTGTGAAGCTGCTTTCCCATACTCCCTGTCTGCCGATCTCCAACAGGAGTCCAAGATGCTGAATCTGTGCTGTGTTAGCTGAGAGGGGACCCATATCTCTGTTTTCTGTCAGTTTCTTATTCTATTCAGTGCTTGGTTGAATTCTTTATCTCTTCATTTGATGCTCAGGATTCCAAGATTGACATTTGTCTCTGTTTTACTTAGTTTTTTTGGGTCTTTGTTGTGGCGAATGGTGTGGTGCTTCTGTCTACAGTGCCATGTTGGCTCTGTCTCTACATGTTTCTTTGAATATTTTTCCCTCTCCCCATTTCAGGATTCCAACTGCACATTTATTGAACCTCTTAAAATTGTTCCACGTCTTACTCATACTCTGTTCATTTTTTGTCTTTTTAACTCTTCATTTCTTTCTCTTTTTATGTTTTCAAGTTTACAATTTTTTACTCTATAATGTCTAATCTACTATTAATCACATCCAGTATATTTTTCATTTTGGACTTTTTTTTAATCTCTTAAAGTTCAGTTTTATTTTTAAATATCTTTTCTGTTGCTGCTTACCATGTCCATACTTTCTCTACCTTCTTGAAAGTACTGAATATAGTTAGAAATTGCTTTATAAAATGTTCATTTGTTAATTCTATCCTTTGTGTCAATTTGGTGTCATTTCTATTGATTAATTTATCTCATCATTATGAGTCAATTTTATCTGCTTCTTTGCATGCTTTGTAATTTTTTTTAATTGGATACTAGTTATTTTGAATTTTACATTTATTGGTGCTGTATGTTTTAGATTCTTTTATATATACTTGAGTTTTATCCTGAGATGCTGTTAGGTTATTTTGAAACAGACTGATTTTATTCAACATTGACTTTTTAGCTTTGTTAGATGAAATCAAAATGGCCTTTACTCTAGTCCTTTAATCTTGCCCCACAAATGAAGCAATACCATGGGTACTCTTCATTGTATATCATGAGGTCTTTCCACTTCCTGTTTGGATATGTGCTATATATAGAAGTATGTTACCCCAGGTATTCTTTCCTCTGTTCTTTTCTTGTGACTCTTTTTCTCCTATTGCATAGTTTCTTCATATGCATTGATCAATATTCAACTGAAGAATCAAGTTTTCTCTGTGCAACCATATTCTCTCTAATTCTGTGTTCTGCATATTCTGTCTGCCTTTCGTTTCCTGAATTCTCAGAAAATGTCTCTCAACTCAGGGCGACCACCAGGCTCTCTTTGTGTTCTTACTCACTACGTTGTGACCAGAGAATGCTCTCACCAGTCAGCTAGGGTAATTGGAAGTCTCAGCTTATTAGTTTCCCTTCTTATAATGGTATGTCCTGTACTATTACTGAAAGCCTTAAAACCATTGATTCAGGTATTTTGCCTGGTATTCTAGTGCTTAAGGTGGGGATTAAATCTTGTACTTATTATTCTGTCATGACTGATAGCTAATGCCACCGCAGATATAGCATTTTTTAGTTCCAAAACTTCCACTACATTCTTTTCCTAGTTTCCATGTTCACACTGAGATTCCCAATATGTTCATCCATCCTGTCCATCTTTTGCTATAAATCCTGTAACATATTTATTACGGTTCCTTTAAAATTCTTTTCTCCTACTGTCTACACCTGGGGCATCTGTTGGTGTGTGACTGTTGACTATATTTTCTCATGATTATGAGTCACATTTTTCTGCTTCTGTGCATGATCTAGTAATATTACATTGCAACCCAGACATTTGGGATGACATGTTGTAGTCACTCTGGATTTTATCATCTACTCTCAATTATGTTAAATTTTCTTCTGGCTGGCAGTTAAATTACTCATGGATCACCTTGCTTCTGTAGAGGATTGATTTTATGCTTTGAAAGGGCTTTTTTGTTATTTTTTTTTGTTTTTTTTCTTTAGACATAAGATTTAGTCCTTAATTCTTTGTCTTCTTTTAATATGTGGCCCCTCTGAATTTCAAAGTAAGCTTGAGGTGTTTATTGAACACCTATACCTTGGGAGGGCTACAATTTCAAATCATGTTTCCCTAATATCATATAGCTGCAGAAATCTGTACCCTCTTGCAACTTTTTATTGGGCTCTTCAGAGTCTCACCCAGGACATATGCAATTTAAGCAGCAGCCGAATAACTGAAAAGGATTTTTACGTAAAGTTAGGGGTGCCTCACTACGGTTCCTTTCTGTTCAGAATATTTAATTTTAATCTTTGCTAGCTCTGAACTCTGACTTCTGTCAAGTAAAACTGCTAATCTCTGTTTGAATTCTATTCTCCCAACATTGCTTTTAACTCGGAAAAGCCCTCAGGGGAAAAGCCAGTAAGTGTGATGCTCAGCTACTTTGTATTACTTTTTCCAAAGGTCATACCTTATCCAATTTTTGCTTGCTTTTATTTTCCCTAAATACTTTTAAACAATTGTGTTTTAAAAATATTTTTTGAGATATTATAATTGTATTGGTTTAGAGAATTAGTCTACTACAATCTATCCCACTATTTCTGCAATTAGAATTTTTTTTGCTGGTTTTTTAAAAAAAGTTAGCTGTTCTGGTAGGTAGGTAGTACCTCACTGCAGTTCCAATTTGTATTTCCATTATTATTATTGCTTTTTTTTTTTTTTAAGGCTAAATGACTTTTCACATAGGTTTTCCCATGTAAATACTCTTTTTTGTGTGAATGAGTTCATCTCATGCTAATTTATTCATTTTTTAAAAATTGATTTGTGGAATTTTGTTATAGATTCAGAATAAAAGCTTTTGGTGGTTATATGTGTTCCAAATATCCTTTCCATTTTGTGATTTACAGTCACATTCTCCTAATAATCTCTTTTGATTAAAGATATTCTTAATTTTTATGTAGAACAATTTTAAAAATATTTTAGAAATTATGCTTTATACATATTGTACCAATTTATACTACCACCAAATGTGTATTCTATTTTTGTGAATACTTGCTAATACTAGATAATGACTTATTTATCCTATAAGAAATTGTACATAATATTTTTAATATATTTTTATTCAATAAATATTATTTAAGAACTTATTGTATGGTTTTTTTATTTTAGATTAATAGTCAATAGACTGTAAAGAATGAAAATGTTACTGTTCTCAATGATTTTGCATTCTAGTTCCAGGGTGACTTTGGGATGGAGTGAGAGAGCTAAAAATAAATCAACTAAGACATGTCACAGAGTGGTAAAAACTATGCAGGAAATTAAAATAGGGTTATGTAATATTCACTAAATAGTTGGCTGATTTATTTTGGGTAAACTAGAAATGCCTTTTTGAGAAGGTGATATTTAAACTGAAACTTAAAAACCAAGAAGGAGCCAGCCATAAGAAGAAGAAAGAACTATGAGGAGGAAGGAAAAGCTAGTGAAAAATACCTTATTCAACAATAAATTTTGTTTAAGAAACATGAGAGAAAAACAATGTGACTATGATAGAAAAAGTAATCAAGATCCAAATTTTGTAGCTGGCATTTTAAAGTCCGAGTATTTATATATGTATAAAACCCAGCAAACCCAGGGCCGTCGAGTCGATTCCAACTCATAGCGACCCTATAGGACAGAGTAGAACTGCCCCATAGAGTTTCCAAGGAGCGCCTGGTGGATTCGAACCGCTGAGCCTTTGGTTAGCAGCCATAGCACTTAACCACTATGCCACCAGGGTTTCCATATATATATAAAACTCATTTATATATCAGGGAAGCACTGGAGGCATAGTGCTTAAGAGCTACATCTGCTAACCAAAATCCTCACGGTTTGATCCACCAAGCGCTCCTTCAAAACTTTATGGGGGCAGCTTTACTCTGTTCTGTAGGGTTGCTAGGAGTCAGAATTGACTTGACCGCAATGGGTTTATATATATACATATATATATTATGCATGTATATATGGAAACCCTGGTGGTGTAGCGGTTAAGTGGCTGCTAACCAAAGGGTCGGCAGTTTGAATCTGCCAGGTGCTCCTTGGAAACTTTATGGGGCAGTTCTACTCTATCCTATAGAGTTGCTATGAGTTGGAATCGACTCAACGGCACTGGGTTTGGTTTGGTATATATATATGAATATATGATAGTAAAGTTGCCCAGGATCAAGGGGTGAATCATACGTGGTCCAAACAAGGCATAGAAATCCAATTCCCAACTTCCAACTCCTCCTTAAATCTAGGCTTGTCAAAGCAAACTAGTTCTAGCCAATGAGACATAAGAAGAAGTCAGCTGGGGAGTGGGGCACTTTAGTAAATGTTTTTGATTTCTGATAAAAGGTAAGATTTGGACCTTATATTTCTTCATCACTGTTTCCTGCCTTTGAATTTCTGACAATGGGGAGGCCATCTTGAGGCCTTGAGCTGACAAGTTAGACAAAAATTAAAAACAACAATTTATTTATTCAATAAATATTGGTCTGAGGAATGGAAGAATGGAGTTTCCATCAGTTGAGATGAAATTCTGTAGTTGGCCAGACTTTCAATAATAGATGAGATGTTCAGTTTTAGGCATGTTGTATTTGTGACAGTCACTGGTCAGCCAAGCAGAGACGTCTAGTAAAGCAGTTGAAAACTTTAGTATGAAGTTCAGGAGGGAAGTCGATCCTAGAGATATAAATTTTTGTTTCTTAGCATGTAGATAGCCTTGAGAGTCAAAGGTCTGTATAAAATCACTAGACAAGTGATGGAGAATAGACATGAAAAAGAAGGTAAAGAGCTGAGTCATGAAGCACTGTTAAACACAGAAAGGTCATACAGAAAAGGAGAGTTAGCAAGGGACACTGAAAAAGTAGCAAGGAGGCAGAAGGAAATAAAGAGAGTATTGTATCCTGAGAGTCAAGTGAAGAAAATTTATCAAGGAGAATGGGGTGATCAACTGAGTAAAATGCTACTGATGGGTTAAGTAAGATGACCACTGATAATTGACCAGTGGTTTTATTCACAATGAGAGTTGTTTTCATGGAGTGTTGAAGACAAAACCTGATTGGAGTGGATTTAAGAAAGAAGGAATAGAAAGAAACTCAAAGCAGGAAGAAGTTTGCTGTTAAGGAGGACAGAGAAATGGACAGTTACTTGGAAAATAATGTGGCATCAGAAGAGGTTATTGTTTTTTTAAGGTGGGAGATGTTATAACATTTATGTATGCAGATCCAGTGCTTCATTTGAGAGGAAAATTTACTGATGTAGGTAAAAGAGGGGAGATTTGCTGTGGTAATGTCCTTGAGTAGGTAAACGTCGAAGGAATCTAGTTCACAAATGTGGAAGAGAGCCGTGTATATAGTTCCAGAGAGTGCATTCATTGATGAATTTATATGAGTGTGATTACAATGAAAAGTCATGAAATTTCAACCTGATGACGTTGGAAGTCAGGAACCGAAGAGAGCTGAGGGACAGTGAAAACCTAAGTTCAGTGGATTACAGTCCTTAGTCCTATAGAAATGAGATATTAAGCTGCAATGGCAGAGGATTGTTTTCCATAAGTGAATGCCTAAAATCAAGTTTGAGAATGAGGTTTGATTATCAATAATGACAAAGTTAAGGAAAAACCATGAGGTGGGGTAGCTAAGGAAGCAGTTTCCTCCAAGGAGAGTTGGTAAGGTTTAAAGCAATAAAGGGAAGGAACTATTATGAGAAGAGTTTGAGGGATTAGGGAATTTTGATGATGATGACCCTTGATTTGCAGAAAATATGGTAGTGAGATAAATAGGGAAGAGGTGGGAAATAGTATATCACTCTGAGAATGGATTTAAAGCAGCTGAATCTCTTCTGACTGTTGAATCCCTGACATACATAACTTTAGACCTGTGTTATGTGATATTATTTGTTTAAGCATCTGATACTTGAGTTTCTTGTAACTTGTAGCCAAGCTGACCTTAATACAACAAATACTGGTTGGTTTTTAGTGGAAATCTGATTTAATTTGATTTGATTTTTGAAAAGACCATTCTAGCTACTTTTTGGACAATGGAATATATGCAGTAAAGGGTAGAGGTGAAATTACAACTGGCTAATAATTCATCAAAAGATACTCAAACTCTATCAATAAGTTGTACACCTGTAAAAATCTGAATTGCAAAAAAGTCATGTGATAGATATATTTACAACCAAAAACTAAATCACTCACATGATGGTGAGAACACAGAAACCAAAACCCATTGCTGTCCAGTCACTTCCGACTCATAGTGACCCTAAAGAACAGAGTAGAACTGCCCCATAGGGTTTCCAAGGAGCATCTGGTGGATTCAAACTGCAGACCTCTTGGTTAGCAGCCATAGCTCTTAACCACTACGCCACCAGGGTTTCCATATTTACAATAGAGACAAAAAAAAAAAAAAAAAGTAGCTGCGGAGGCTATTTATGTACAACTGAATGCCTCATGGGGTTTAGTTCCTTGGTTTGGCTTGGTTTGGAGGTTTAGAGTCATGGCTTCATGGGACATCCCAGTTAATTGGCCAAATAACTTATTTAGTGCTTCTGTTCTACCTCCTAGTTAGTTGCATAGTGCCTGGGGATTAAAAGCTTGCACGTGTCCATTTAAGGCACAGCAATTGGTCACTACTTGCCTGAAACAACAGAGAGAGAAGGAGAGTCAGACATAGGAAGCAGGAATGATGTGTGGCTAATTGCCTTCATGAACAACTGCCTCTTCTGCCATGAGACCAGAAGAGCTGGATGGTGCCAGCTATCATTACTGAGCATTTTGATAAAAAATTCTATGGAAGAATTCTGGCCAAAAGGGGGAAAATATAGAACAGAATTTCAAATTCTCATGGAATTCAGGCTTTCCAGAGCTATGGAGGCTGGATGAATCCCTGAAACTAATTACTTGAGATAATTGTTAAACCTTAAACCAAAGATATCCCCTGAAATATCTTTAAAACCAAACAATAGTTTAGCTTAACTGGTAAAGAATGTCTGCCTTGAACAATATGCTCTTTTAAGATCTATCTATATGGAATCAAATTGACAACAACAACTTGAAAGGTTAGACAGGAAACTTAGGGGGCAGTGAATATATGTTAATGGGGAAGGAACAACTCAAAAAAGGGGGATGAGAATGGTTGCACAACTAGAAGAATGTAGTCAATATTAATGAATTGTACAGGTAGAAACTATTGGCGTATGTTTTGCTGTGTATATTCTCAACAACAATAAAATAAAATAAATTATTAAAAACATGCTCAAACTCACTTTTAATATTTATTGATCATTTGCATTTGTTTTTATGTCAATTGCTTGGTCATGTCCTTTACTGGAGTGTTTACCTCTTTGTAAATACTGATTTGTAAGTTCCTTGTAAATTTACCTATGTTGATAACATCTTTAAAGTTAATCTTTATTATTTATTTACAGAAAAAGCAATATGGAAGAAATTATTTTGCAAATAGTTTTTCAAATAATATGTAGCATCATTTTATTCTTAGAAATTATTTATTATTACAAAATTATTTTTTAAATATCTCAATTTTATCATTATTTTTTATTGTGGTAAAAATATGTATATAATAAAATTTTTGCCATTTCAACACTTTTTTACATTACAATTTAGTGACAGCAATTACATTCATCATGTGCAACCATCACCACTATCTCCATTTCTAAAATTTTCTGTCACCGTCAGCAGAAACTCTATGCTCCATAAGCAATAATTCTCTATTCCCACCCCCTTCTTCCCCTAGTAACCACTAATAAACTTAAAAAAAAAAAATTTTTTTTTTTTTTAGATCTCCATAAATTTGCCAATTCTAGATATTTCATAGGAGCCCCTGTTCCCCCCACCAAAAAAATTTATTGCCATTGAGTCATTTTCAACTTACAGCGACCCTATAGGACAGAGTAGAACTGCCCCATAGGGTTTCTAGGGCTGTAGTATTTTACAGAAACAGACAACCAAATCTTTCTTCTGAGGAGCGGCTGGTGGGTTGAAACTGCCAACCTCTGGGTTAGCAGCTGAGTGCTTAACCATTGCTCCACTAGGGCTCCTTAATATTTCATACAAATGGGATCATGGAATATTTGTCCTTTTGTGATAGATACAGATTTCACTTAGCATAATGTTTTCAACTTGCATCCACATTGAAGCATGTACCAGACTTCATTCTCTTTATGGCTGAGAACTATTCCGTTGGATTTAAATACTACATTTTGTTTATCATTCATCTATTGATTGGTATTTAGGTTGTTTACACTTTTTGGCTATTGTTAATAGTGCTTTAATGAACACTGGAGTACAAGTATCTGTTTTTCTGCTTTCATTTCTTTTGGGTATATGCCTAAGAATGAAATTGCTGGGTCATATGGACAATCTGTGTTCACAGATTAGAAGATAATAGTGTTAAGACGTCAATACTACCTAAAGCCACCTACAGATCCAATGCAATCCCCATCAAAATTCTGCCAGCTTTCTTTGCAGAAATGGAAAAGCCAATCCTCAAATTTATACGGAACTGCAAAGGGCCCCAAACAGCCAAAGCAGTACTGAAAAAAAAACAAAGAAGGAAAAGTTACATTTCTCAATTTTAATACACACTGTAAAATTACAGTAACAAAAAGTCTGGTACTGGCGAATGATAGCATATAGATCAATGGAATAGAAATGAAAGTAATCAACCTAAGTATCTATGGTCAACTGATTTTCAACAGGAGTGATTAGTCCTTTCAATGGGTAAAGGATAGCCTCTTTAATACATGGTACTGGGACAACAAAATTTCAATTATTTTTTAATATTTAAAAAAAAAAATTTAATTTTTTGGAATTCGTTTTGTTTGGAATCTTGATGATACTGAGTTTTTTTCATGCCTTTAATCTTTTCCACTTGTGTTTACTGACCACACAGTCAATCACCACTTTTCGTCTATTGCCTGGACAGGCCACCTAATGTGCTTTCTTCTTGGTTATCAGGGTGAACTAAGTAATTTAACATATATTCTCAGTAGCTTCCCAGTAAGCAGACTTGGGAGATTTCAGGGCTATTCCTTCTGGTCTGAAGTAAAGGTTCCTCCTGGGAAATTCTTCCCTTGTAAATATAGCTTTACTAAATGTGTATCTAGACTAATGTGAAATGGGTGCACTCTTGAGGGATTAAGGGAAGGAGAGAGCCTTGGGTGGAGGGCAAAGGATGGAGAATAGAATGGAAGAAACTCTTAGGCTCAAGGCTCAGGAGAAAAGTGCTGGAGACTAGAGTGTTCTTGAACCAATATGAATCACAAATTGTCACTGTTTGCACATTGATTTTTTTTTTTTTTTTTTAAAGGAATAAGGACTTTCAGTCTTATGGCTGGCAGTCAGGCTTCTTTTAGTGGCCATAAATCTCTCCCAAATGCTAAGAACCTGCTCAAATTTGGCAAGGCAGCTGAGTAAAAAGGTCATCTTCTTGCCTAATGGCAGATTCTGTAGATTTTACCACACAATTCCCTTTATGGTCATAATTGTCCCTTGCAAAAATATAGTGTTACAGCAGAACCCATAAAACTGCTGCCTCTGGAATAAACAGGAAAGGGCACATTCTGATCTCAAAACAACTCATGCACCAACAGAGTTTAGCTTCCATTTAAAATGGAAAACAGCGATTCCACTAACAATGCAGTCGCTTTGATAGAGTGCCCATTTGACCTTTCGGGGCACAGATGAATCTGTTTGCACTTGTTTGGATAGGTATATCTTTTAGATTATATGTAGAGATCTGACTCTCATAGATATTTACAGTTCCTGTAGGGAAGCTGTGCTGTCTCCTTTGGTTAGTCCAGGACTCATCACAGTTTTAAGTGCAAGGAGGAGCTTAATGATACATGTTTTCTGAAGATAAATGCTGCTAGCATTTCAGTCCTGAAAAGAAGCAAAACAGAAAAAGAAAAATAAAGAGAGAATGGTGAAAATGGGCAAAGCTCTCAACCTGAAAGAGAATTTAAATTGACCTCCACACTTTGAAATCAGCCAGAACATGATGTGTGGGAAAAGAAAGAAGGAACAGTAGAAATCCACATATGAGAAACCATTTCTAAGTCAGGCAAGATTTTAATTGGTTATTTCACAGAAACAACAACCACAGCCTTCTGTTTTGATTGCGAGTATTGTAGCTCTTACATTCTGGGACTTGCAAAAGGAAATAAAAATCTGGAGGGGCAGGTTAGTTGGGCAGTGAGTCTTCCCAAGGAACCTGGCCTGTAGAGAAAAGAAAACCAAAAAAAGAAAAATAAATAAAAAATAACCACTACCTTTAAGTCAATTCCGACTTCTAGCAACCCTATAGGGCAGAGCAGAGCTGCTCCGTAGTGTTTCCAGGAAGGAGCTACAGGATTTGAACTTCTGACCTTTTGGTTAGCAGCCAAATGCTTAACAGCAGTGCCACCGGGGCTCCACATAGAGAAAAGAGTAAATCTGTAGTTTCAGATAGGAGAGCCTGTTAGACCACGTGCAAAACAGAAGCTATCATCTAGCTTTTGAGTTTAAGCCTGTGGCCCAGTTGTACTTTGTTTTAGATGGACTACGACGTCAGATGGTATGCAATGATATGACAATACGAGGTCTAGGATGGACAGCCTGGATCCAAATCTATACCCTCAAATCTCTAATTGTGTGGGCAAGTTACTTATTTTTCAGTTCACTTTATCTGTAAAATGTGGCTAATGACAGTACTTACATTATGAAATTTATTGCATTTATAAGTGTAAAGCTCTTGTGTTAGTGCCTGGTACTGTGTAAGAACAAAAAAAACATTAGCTACTGGAAGTGGCTGTAGAAAGAATAATAAATGCCCACTCTTGAATCGTAGTGAGGTGACCAATTGTAGCCTTCTAAGAAACTCCCTTTTACTTTAGCCCGTTTGAAAGGGTTTCTCATGCCACTGAATAATTGCTGAGAAATATACTTTCTATAGGGTTGCTCGGAATCATAAACAATTTTATAGATGACCAATACATAGCACGTGCTTTGTTTATGAAGTGTTGTTATGTATTAATAAGAACCCATTTAATAAAAACTAGAATCTAAGAATAGGTCATGACTGGAAATAAACTGATTTGGTTTCATTGAAACCAGTTTTCTGAATATGGAAAGATAGTCCACATTCATCTCTTCATTAAGCTTCTTTTGCATTATCCAATAATTTATAAATTATGATTACATATTAATTTTTACAAAGTACAGAATGCTTATCAAAGACCGATCTAAACCATTGAAGCTCTCTCACCATGTCAAAGTCTGTTCATCTTTGCAAGCCCAGCGAAATGTGATCCTTTTCTTTCAAAAGTGATGCCACTGCCCCAACATGACCTTTGGCTGAGATTAGTGCGTTCATCCCCAAATTGAAAAAGATTCTCAAATATAAAATCAAAGGAATTTGGTAATATCCTTGATGTTAGCTTTGAAAACAAGAATTATGTTCTAACTTGGAAATTCTTTTATCTATGAGACAAAATGAACTGGGAACTTCATATTTCTCCTCCCCCCTCGTAGAACTGATGCTATAAGTTTCTTATGACTCTGCCTAAAGGTACCAATACATTTGGCAGATAAAGACCACCATAGATAATTGTAATTTTCTTTTATTTTAATTTTTTACCTGAAGAATTTCTTTTACTTCTTTCAAAGGAACTTTTTTTAATGATGTTGTTCTTGTTGTTAGGTGCTGTTGATAAATGTTCAGTTGTTATACTTGAGCCCATTGTTGCAGTCACTATGTCAATCCATCTCATTGACAATTTCCTCTTTTTCACTGACCCTCTACTTTACCAAGCCTGCTGTCCTTCTCCAGGGACTGGTCCCGTCCGTCCTGATAACATGTCCAAAGCACATGAGACAAAGTCTCTTCATTCTTATTTCCAAGGAGCACTCTGGCTATATTTCTTCCAAGACAGACTTGTTTGTTCTTCTGGCGTTCCATGGTATATTCAATATTCTTTAATGACACACAGAATAAAATTAGAAGGGAAATGAATCAGACCTAAGTTGCCTGGATTTCTTTCTTGGGAGAGCCACCCCAGGCCAAGTGATTCGGCGTGGCTTTGCCCGCACACTATGGCCTCTGTGGACAGGTGTTTTAGGCCTGGGTTACCAAAAGTAGTCTATCTTTTCAATCATACTAATTGGGATAGAGTAAGCTGGCAATTCTAATTGAGTCAGTCAAATCTTTCCTGGGATTGGGAACTTTTCTGTTGTAGTGGTTGCAAAATTTGTCTTTCTTTAATCTCCCTTATATCAAGAATTGTTTGTCCTAAGAAAGGAGGAGTTGGTTGAAACCATTATATTCATCCACACTGAGGGAGCCATTTGTGTTTCAAGACAATGAGGACAACATGCACAAAGAAGTATAACTTCTTGGGAAAGCTTTGACAGAGGATGAAGGAATTGAAGAGAGAGAGAGGAATATTAACATAATGACAAAACATAAGTTACCAGATCTAGAGAAGCCTTCAGCTAGCCCAATCTGGGAATTTTTGATTGTGTGAGCATATTATCTAGCTTTTTTGCATAAAGTGATCTCTGATGAATTTTAAATATTGCAACCAAAAGAATCCTAACAAATCTAGAACTTTTCCAAGGACTCATTTGTGGAAGATAATTCTTTTAAATATTGCATAAATTGTAAACCTCACACCATTGTATCTCACATTTGAGTAACTTTTGTGTCAATAAAAATTATAATAAAATAAATGTCATTAAAACATGGGACATTTCACATGGACTCAGACCAATTTTATATCCTTTTTAGTAACCAGTGGTAATGGGTGGGAGTTTATGGTTTTGATATTTAATTGTACTCTGTTTCTAACTTCAAAATGAGTGTGGCTTCATGTAATTCATAGAAATTGCAGAAATTCTGCCATTGTACAGATGATGAAATTGATGTTTAGGGGCCTTGTAGATATTTACTTGCATTATAGGGGCAGTTAATGCAAATCTGTTGATTATGATTCCAGAGAACTTTCTATCATTTTATGCTGTTCTAAAATTTTCCTGACTTCTTTCAGAAAATCATTAGGAAAGTCCTGATTCTAAATTTATCTGAACAAAATTAATGTCTTTTTTACATATATAACCAATATGCCATTTGGTGTACTATTTCCATGACCATGACCCATTTTTCAAATGTATTTTGTCTTAAAGTCTGTTTTATTTCGAGTTGCAAAATGCAATGCCTACTATTGAGTATTTAATGTATACAGTAACAAATTTTATAAGATTTTTAGCTATAGGCCAAGTTATTGCCTCCTAAATGTTGTTGTTGTTAGGTACCATCCAGTTTGATCCCATTCATACTGATCCTACGTATAACAGAAAGAAACACTTCCTGGTACTATGCCATTTTCACAATTGTTGTTGTGTTTGAGTTCATTGTTTCAGCCATTGTGTCAGTCCATCTCATTGAGAGCCTCCCTCTTTTTCGCTGACCTTCTACTTTACCAAGCATGATGTCCTTTTTCAGGGGCTGGTCCCTCCTGATAAGATGTCCAAAGTAAGTGGATGAGGTCTCACCATCCATGCTTCTAAGGAGCATTCTGGTTGTACTTCTTCCATGGTCTATTCAATATTCTTCACAAACACTATAATTCAAAGGCACCAATTCTTCTTCAGTCTTTCTTATTCACTGTCCAGCTTCCATGTGCATATGAGGTGATTGAAAATACCATGGCTTGGGTCAGGTGCACCTCAATCCTCAAAGTGCCATCTTTGCTTTTGAACACTTTAAAGAAGTCTTTTGGAACAGATTTGCCCAATGTAATGTGTTATTTGATTTCTTGATTGCTGCTACCAAAAGTGTTGATTGTGGATCCAAGTAAAATTAAATCCTTGACAACTTCAATATTTTCTTTTTATCATGGTGTTGATTATTGGTCCAATTATGAAGATTTTTGTTTCTTTTTGGTGAGGTGAATCTATACTGAAGGCCGTTGTCTTTGATCTTCATCATTAAGTGCTTCAAGTCCTCTTCACTTTCAACAAGCAAGGTTGTGTCACCTGCACATTGAAGGTTGTCAATGAGTCTTTTTCCAAACCTGATGCCACGGTCTTCTTCATATAGTCCAGCTTCTCGGATTATTTGTTCAGTATACAGATTGAATAAGTGTGGTGAAAGGATGTAACCCTGACTCACAAATTTCCTGATTTTAAACTACACAGTATCCCCTTATTCTGTTCGAATGACTGCCTCTTTCTATGTACAGATTCCACGTGAGCATAATTAAGTGTGCTGAAATTCCCATTCTTTGTATTGTTAACCATAATTTGTTGTAATTCCTACAGTCAAATACCTTTGCAGAGTCAATAAAACACAGGTAAACATCTTTCTAGTATTTGTTGCTTTCAGCCGGATCCATCTGACATCAGCAAAAATACCCGTTGTTCCACGTCCTCTTCTGAATCCACTTGAATTTCTGGCAGTTTTCTGTCCATATACTGCTGTATCCATTTTTGAATGATCTTCAGCAAAATTTTACTTGTGTGTGATATTAATGGTATTGTTCGATAATTTCCACATTCTGTTGGATCGCTTTTTCCTTTTGGAATGGGCATGTATATGAATCACTTCCAGTTGGTTGGCCAGTTAGCTGTTTTTCAAATTTCATGGTATATGAAAGTGATGTTCCTAATTGCTCTTAATTGAGTAATACTAAGCATTGATACACACATAGTTTTTTAATACTTTACTGAAAGTCATTTGGTTTCAGATAACACTAGGCATTTTCGCACATGTTATATCATTTAATTTCCACACACACATGTACTGCACATCTATGAGACAGTTATTTTGGATGACAGAAACAAAATCATGAACTGGTAAGTGTCAGGGCTAGGTTTTGGCCAAAGAAATCATGACTTGAAGCTCAGACCTTTTTCCATTACAGCTCTAACATATTATTGACTAGTTTGGGATAAAAAACTAGGTACACATAAAATAATAATAATATGAGGTAGTATAAATGGTAAATAAACTTTGTACACAATAATCTGATCCCCATTGTTGGAGATACTTTCTCCCCGTTTTGTTTTAAATAGAATTTATCTGTTCCTTATCTACAGTATTCATCATTTTATACATTGTATTTTTATTGTAGACATGGCCTGTATTGTCCTCTCTTTTTTGTTAAATGGACTTCTGAAGAGTCCTTGAAGGTGAAGTCTGTAAGTGATTGATCTTTGTATCCTCTCAGTTTTTAGCCTATTGCTTTTTCTAGTGGAAACTCAATAGATATTAGTTGAGTAAATGGGAATAGGTAGGATAAAGGAAACTAATCTTTTAAAATAAATATGTTACTAAGTTGCACACACTGTAAACTAGGTGTTTTACATATGCTATATTATGTAATCCTTGTCACATCTTTGTGAGATAAACACCATTTTCTCCCTCTAGAGATAATTGAACAAAACTCAGAAAGGTTATATAATTTCATAAATGTCATTTATAAAAGTGGTGTTTGAACTCAAGGCTACCTAGTTTGGAAACTTGAAGTTCAAGTACCTGGTTTCAAGGCTTGATGTTCGAAAGGAATTCATCCAAAGGTGCAACGTTTTTGTCCGGATTTGTAAGGAGTGACCTAGTTATAAAGGTAGAATACTTAAGTTGAACTTTGAAGAATGTTTATAATTTTTATACCTAGGAAAGTATTAGGAAGATACATTTAAAAAAATCATATAACTTTCCTGTTCAAAACTCTCCAGTTGTTTTTCCTTTTGCTTGAAATAAAATCCAAAATCCTGACTCTGTTTTAAGAAGTTTTTCGTGACCTTTCCTTAGCCTTCTAGTTCAACCTAATCTCATCCCTCAACTTCAGTCACTCTTCTGGAGCCTCCTTTCTCTCCTCTAAACACAACAAATTCACTTCTGTCTGATTGCCCTCACACTAGCTTCCCCGTTCCCTGATGTGCTTTTCTGATCTTCTAGAGATCTGTCATTCAGACCTCAAAGCAAAGTGGTCATAAATCCAAAGCAGCTTCCTATTATTCACCTACATCCTATAAATCTGTTTTAATTTTCTGCTTAACACTTTACACTATTTGACATTATTTTCTTTCGTTAATTTGTTTACTTGAATGTGTTTATTTACTTCTATTTCCCCAGCAAGGAGTTCTGGTGGTGCAGTGGTTAAATGCTCAGCTGTTAATCAAAAGGTCAGGGGTTCGAACTCACCAGGCCCACCAAGGGAGAAAGATGTGGCAATCTGCTTCTGTAAAGGTTACAGCCTAGGAAACACTATGGAGCAGTTCTACTCTGTCCTAGAGGGTCGCTATGAATCAAAATTGACTCTATGACAACCAGTTTGGGTTTTGGTGGTTTTTATTCCCTCATCCCTTCTCAAAGGAATATAAACTCCTGAAAAATAGATCAATGTCTGTCTTGTTGATGGTTGCATTTCCCTTCCCAGCTCTCTGGTAATCACAAGCCCTCAGTAGATATCTGTTGAATAAATGAATGCGAATATACTAGCTTGGAGTGAATGCAGATTGGCAGAGCCCATAGTAATTGAACTTAAGCTCAAATGTAGCAGATTAAATATTTGAGAGTAGTTGGCTACAGTACAAAGTGCATTAAGGATGGCAGGATATAAAGTAGGATATTTTCATGTGGCCATTTTGATGCTGTAGTTTTTTGATTCATCTGCATCAAAATGGTTTTGGCAAAATATACGTGAGAGTGACAAAAACATCACCTGGTCAGTATTCATAGTCTTCTCTTCTGCCTGGAAAGGAAAAACCTGCATTTTCACTATTTGGCTTCTGAACTTGTGTTAATCAGATAATGGGAGTAGAGAATAATTGGAGTAAAGAAAAGGCATAATTGATTTACATAAGAAAGGTCATGCAGTGAGTCATGGGAAAAAAAAAGTCATCAGGAAGGCAAGGAGTGGGAGAAAGGGGGTTGATGTTCAGAGATAGAAAAGCGATTTAAAAAGTAGTAGCTGCCCTGCAAAGAGGGGTAGCGAGGAGTTAGATGGGTAAATAAGATTGGTTACGACATTTGAAGTGTTTTGTGGGATATGCTTCTCCAGTTTCAACCACCTCTTCAACGTATGCCAGCAAAGAATTGCATGAGTTTTCAAGGCTCCTGGAATTAGATTTGTGTTACTTCTAGATGTGACAGAGCTAAGATGGCCCTTTAAAATAGGAGTTAAAAACAGGGGTTCATTTGCATATACTTATTTTATTAGTTAGCCATGCTGCAACACATTGACACTGACTTCTTTGCTAATCCTCAATCTTGTTACTTAGTGAGCATTTCTTTTTACAACAAGGAAACAATCAGTATTAGGTCAGCAATTTAGGGGTTTGACATCTGATGCTTTTCCATTATAAAAATATATGTATGCCACTGATTATTAAAGGGAATGATAGAAATGTTATAGGGAATGTTCTGTGCAATTTGATAATGCTGAGATAAGTAATCATATTATGACCCAACTCTCAGTGTCCTTTCCCCATATGTGCCCTCTTTCTCTTATAGATATTCTCAATGAAATAACATGGGTCAATGCAGGAAGCTTACCAAAAACAGAGCTTCATATGTATATGTATATGTATATGTATATGTATATGTATATGTATATGTATATGTATATGTATATGTATATGTATATGTATATGTATATGTATATGTATATGTATATGTATATGTATATGTATATGTATATGTATATGTATATGTATATGTATATGTATATGTATATGTATATGTATATGTATATGTATATGTATATGTATATGTATATGTATATGTATATGTATATGTATATGTATATGTATATGTATATGTATATGTATATGTATATGTATATGTATATGTATATGTATATGTATATGTATATGTATACGAATATTACCATTATTAGGCTGAATATCATCATATTTCAATCTGAAAAACATGTTCTTAAGTGGGAAACCAAAAATGGAGAGCTGGGCAAAACAAGGTGTATGTTAATATGCATAGAATAAACACTTCTGTTGATTAATGGTTTCTGTTGAGATAAGTGTGATAATATGACTACTGCTTATGTATGATTTGTCTACCAGATGGTGCAAACACACCCTTTTGCTCTTCAATTCATTTCTAGCCTCGTCCCATTGCTGACTTCAATCTTATTTGAATCTCTGCCTTCGGGGTGAGGGCTGTTTATAAAGCTGTGAAGTTTACAGAGTGAGGCGGAAGGATGAGGTAAAAATATAGGTTTTATAGACTTGAAATGGTGGAAATTTAACAGTTTTCTTTTTTGTTGTTGTTCACTTCAAAATTACCATATCAAAAACATTCAATGGAAATGGTCGTGTGGGAATTCCTTTGCTATCAATAAACTGCCATATCAATGTAGCCTCTCCAAGTGCCATGTTCCCAAGAGGAAGAGCTAGGTAAAGTTCAGAAACATTAGGATTAGATTTAAAAGTTACGTTTGTGTTATATCCTGAGTGCTGAGTAAAAAAGTTGTTTATTTGGCCTTGTAGGAATAAGAACTAGTGAAACTAGTCAATTTTTCTCTTAATCCAATACTAATGGGGATAAAGTGGCAGTTTTAGACCTGTGTTCAGCAGAGAATGGCCCATAGTTAGTTTCTTGAGTATTAAAACATCACTGGGAAGAATAAATTGTGTTCCATTGCTAAATTAGGCACAGCTAAACAGATATCCAAACTATAGGCCTTCCAGGGCCTTCAGAGACTGCTAATATTATACATAAAATTTTCCAGAGAAGAGTGTTTCCTCAACTTGGGAACTACTCTTCTAAGACCACACTTTAATGAGTACTGAACTAGAGTGCAAATCATTTTGAGGATAAACATGCTGGAAGCTGAGAAAACAGTAAAAAGTTTATCTTAACAGCTCAGACGGAGATAGTTATATTCTTCCTTAGAAGTGGTGTAATGATAGATTGGGAAGGAATTTCTCAATGCTGAGGTATAAAAGAAGTGTTAAAAAAAAGGTAGTATAAGCTGGACATTCTTGAGGGTTTAACTATCCCAGACATAAGTCTATATTCCTATATCCCTGATCTTTCATTAGCCTATATTTCCTATTGTCAATTGAATATCTCCTTCTCCAATTAAATGTGACATATGCCAAACCCCTTAGAGCTAATTCTACCTACTCTCTTCCCTTTCTAACGTATTGTTCTTATACCCCAATCTCAGAAGCTCTAAAATCCTCAGGTTCATCTCTGACTCCTCCTTCTCACCACCTGAAAACTAACCAAAAACCCATCAATTTTACCTTGTAATTATGTTGTTAGTCTTTGCCTACTTCTCCATCTCCTCTTACTTCCTCTCGTGTATTATTTCCGAAGTTATTTTCTTCAAAACTAGTCTGACAGGGTTACCTCAACTACATGCTTGAAAAGTGTAGTTCCCTGCTACCTAAAAGAAAGAGTCATACTACTAAGTGGGGATTTACATGGTCTGGCCCAGACTCCACTCTTGCTGCTTCTGTCTCACCTGAGTTGAGGCTGTTTCTTGACACAGCATAGTCATGTCTGTATATCCATGCACATGTGGTCTCCTCTACCCGGACTGTCCATTTTTTCTTTCCTTATCTGGTGAAAGCTCACTCCTTCTTTGAAATTGTTCACTCACTCTTTGATATCAGTTATAAAAATCTTAAATATATCTGTTGTGCCTCCATGCTATTTATACAGACAAAGAAAAATAGTATTATCCCACCTTGTTTCCTCTGTTGAAGTCAGTTTTCTCTTCATGAGCACACTTTCTCTAATCTTCTAATGAATGTGTTGACTTGGAACTTTTCCAAGACTTTCTAAATATTGAAGGAGATTATTCCCATTGGTTCCCCTTCTGTTCCCCATTCTTCAAAATATATATACCACTTAGTTAAATGTAAATCCACTTTTTGGTCCTTTCTTACCTTTCTAAAAAAACAACCAACAACTGTTTATTTCTTTACTAATATTTACCACAAAATTCACTAATTTTTAATTCTGAAGGCAGCAAACCAATTCCAAGGTCACTTTTTAAATCTTTTTCTAAAAAATGAGATGGCAATGTGCCAATAGTTTGGTGCAGTATCCAATTCTAATGAAAGATTAAACATTTTAGCCAGCAATTCCAGTGTCCTCTGGCTACTTTAAAAACATTTGGTTGAATGCCATCAGTTCTTGGTGATTTATTTATGTCTTGTTTGTCAACTTGTTCTAAAGTATCCTCTTGACTTATTTATTTATTGATCAATTCTTCTGGCCTATGCACTATGAAAGACAATAGGAAAGTATCAAACACCTAACTTGTGCCCAGCACAGTGCTTGGTAATGTAAAAAATACAAAATATTTTAGGTACACATCTGAGAAATGCTGAAAGAGATCACTGATCCTACATAATCAAATATCATTTACTACTGAATCAACTTGCCATGCACCTCAATTAATCCTAGCCATGACCCTTCAAGGTGGGTACTATTATTCATGTTTTTCAACAGAGTGTACTAAAGTTTATAGAAAACCAGCTCAAGTGTACAGAACTAGTAAGATTCCATTATTAGGAAATGTTGGCAGACTATTCTGTGAGTTGGAAATTGTAGCAGTTTGATTGCTTTAATTTACATTCCTTTTCGCTATTTAAAAAAGAAAAAAGTAATATTTTGATTACCGAGAAATCAACAAAGTGCATTTAAGACATGATAGAAGCTTAAGTTATATTCACAGTGGCTGATTGGTCCCTCCCTCAGCACCCTCTTTTTTTAATCCTAATGTAGCCCTCTCAGCCAAATTTTAAATTGATAAACAATAAGGCCACTGCTCAAATCAGGCATCATTGGCTTTAGAACTTGTCACGTCTTAATTTCTGATTGGCAAGTGAATCACAGCCAAGTACTTATTAGGCTGTTAGGCTCCCTTCCAGTATAGTCCTCAATTATCTTTGTTATTGTACAGCAAAGAACATTTGCTCGATAAAGTAGCACTCATTTGGTTATTGTATGTCTCTGCATTCTCGTTAATCCAATTTTGCAATTTGCATTAGTTTTCTAGTTATTAGTGTGAATTCATGACAGCATGAATTACTGCTCTCTCCTAGAAGTCCCTGGAGCCCTGGTGGCACAGTGGTTAAGGGCTGGGCTGTTAGCCAAAAGGTCAGCAGTTCTAATCCCCCAGCAACTCCTTGGAAACCCTATGTGGCAGTTCTACTCTATCCTACAGGGTCAATATGAATTGGAATCAACTCGATGGCAATTAACAACAACAACAACCAAGCAGTCCCTAATCCTTTGGAATATGCAGGACACTGGACAAATCTCCTGGCCCTGAAGTTTTTGCAGGCTAATACTATGAATGACTGAACTACAGCAAGCAAAGTGTGCTGATGTTTTAACTGGTGGAACTAATTAGTGAATAGGAATTCATTAACATTCTTAGTCATCAAAGCAGCCTTCTTTTCCTTCTCATCACTGAATGTAGTTTCAAAAATGTACCCTCCCATGTTTGTGGATTGTCATTTCTTCACTTTAGTCCTTTGGCCTTTTGGTAGTATATTCTACAATGATGCTAAACCCAGGCTCAGTTTTACTGTAAGACTTTAATTGTGGATTCTCTTGAGCCTTCTAACAAAGAGTTCCCGGTTGGGTGACCCACATGAACTCTCCAGCTTATAATTAAATACTTATTAAGAAATGTTCTTTTTATGTCTGTTCAGGAGACCTAAACAATCAAAAGGCCACATTCTTGGACTTTGGGGATGAGCTGCCTTTTCTGTTCATTGGACTTCCCTAAGCATCTGCACACAACATGTTACTGAGGACAAACCTGTGCAGGGGTCCTGGCCTCCCTTGAATACAACCCCAAGGAAAAAAAGAAACAGTAATTAAGAAAATTCAAGGACTTTCTAATCAATTACTCTTCTTCTCAGCAGTGTACTGTTTCCACAAGACTGCCGAACCCTTGCTTCAAGGTTTGAGAGATATGTTTGGCACACAATACAGGAATTCATACAGAGAATGTAATGTTGTAGCTTTTAAGTCATATCCAAATGACAGGCTACTGGCAATATTTTATTTTATTTTTGAATCAAAAGGTTCTGTTAAAGAGTGGATTTTTAGAAGGGGATTGATGGAGAAAACAAAATGTTCCCTGGAGGAAAGTGATAATGATCAAAACGCCTATGTCTTTACACGTGAAAATGTCTTTGGGTTTAATCTCTTAGAAAACTGGAGTCCCATTTTTTTCATGCATATATCTTGAAGGAAGGGAAAGTGTCCTCGTTAATTTATGAGTCTTAAGTCTTTCGTACTTTGATAACTGATGTCCTTGAGTGGTACAAATGGTTAACATACTCAACTGTTAACCAAATGATTGGAGATTCAAGTCCATCCAAAGACAGCTTGGAAGAAAGGCCTGAAGAGCTACTTCTGAAACATCAGCCATGGAAAATCCTATGGAGCACAGTTCTACTCTGATGCTCATGGGCTCACCGTGAGTGTGAGTCAACTTGACAGCAACTGTGTTTGTTAAATGATGATTTATGATCTTGTGTCTTTTGGTGTTGAGTATTAGACCCTTTCAGATGCCAATGGGAAGTGACCATTTCCCCATCTCTGATCAAGTCTTATGATACTCAGTATTGTGCAAAGATGTCCTGGGAAGCAAAGCGTATGAATAATGATGTTTTATAGTTGCAATTATTCCGCGGTTGATTATTCATTACTCATAGTGTGAACTCTGAGTGAAATTTACATTCTTTTCCTATAGTTAAGTGCTACTATCAATTTAGTATTATAAATTTCTGTTGGATGTAATCATGTCTCATTTCCAATATTGAATTGTCTTTAAATGAGTGATCATGTCTTTACCAAGCCATTTCTATTAATTACTAATATTTTCAAGCTTATGTAGTACCATAAATCTTGATCATTAAATGAAAAATCGTGGTTAAATCTGACTCATTAAATGAAAATTAATGCCTAAATCTAACTCAATTTTTGATACTATCTTTCTAAATTCTATGTTTGCCCAATTCTCCATGAAACCAAATGCATCTACATGCTTGCTTCACATTTGTGTTTTAGTCTGTATCTTAGTTTATTCTATCCCAAATTGTTTCAGATTTGTACCTTGAATTTTTTCAAAAGGCTTTTAAAACAGTTTTATACTGAGTTCACTAAGGCCTGCTTGTCTTTTTCAAATTTTTCAAATTACTTTTCAAATCTCTCGTCCCAGGAAAATCTTAATAGCCTAATTTTCACTTCCTTTTCACAATATTTTGAATCAATTTTTTTGTTTGTTTGTTTTCAATACCAAAATGTGTTACACATTTGGCCATAAATAAATAAATAATTATATAAGACATTCATTATAAATGGGTAGAATTTTTTTTTTAATGTTTCTTCAATCATAAATTGCCTGGTTATTGTCCTTTTTTCATGTGTCCATTGGAGTTTTCATCATCTTATTAATTTATAAGAGATATTCATAAATTTGTTGTTATTCATAAATTTGTGTCATTAATCACTTGACACATAATCTTTTCTAGTTATTTGCCCTTTAATTTTGTTTATTTATATATTTTGATACACAAATTTTATTTGGTCAAATCTATTAGTCTTTTCTTTATATATATTTTTTACTTTTCTTTTAAACCAAGAATTTATTTATTAATCTCAAGGCTAAATTAATACTTAACCTATACTTTATTTCTTCACTTTCCTCTATTTGCCACATTAATAAATTTTATCCACTTTCTTCTAATACTCATTCTTCTTTTTATTTGTTACTAATAGCTTTACTGCTCTGCCTCCAACCAGTCATTAACACAAATCAGAGGTGCTGGGGTATAATAGGCAGAGTGATGTCCCCCCCACCCCCACCAATATGTCCATATCCTAATCTCCAGAACATATGAATCTGCTGTGCTACATGGGAAAGGAACTTTGAAGATGGAATTAAGGTTATAGACCTTAAAATAGGGAGATTATCTTGGGTTAACTGGATGGGTCCACTGTAATCACACAGGCCCTTAAAAGTGGAAGAGAAGGCAGAAAAGAGAAATATGTGATGGAAGAAGAGACTTAAGAGATTTGACGTGTAAGAAGGACATGACCTTCTCACATGACCACGCAGCTGAAAAATGTGGGTAGTGTCTAGAAGCTCGGAATAGTCCTCAGCTGATAGCCGGCAAGGCAACGCAGACCTCAGGCCAACAACCACAAAGACCTGAATCCTGCTAACAAGCTGAATAAGCAAGGAAAGGATTCTCCCCTGGAGCCAGGAAGTAACGCAGCCCTGCCAAACCTGCATTTTAGCCTGCCTGTGACCTTTGCCTCTAGGTCTGTACATAAGATAATATATTTACTTTTTTACGCCGCTAATTTGTAACAGCACCAATAAGACACTAATACATGATGTACTGAGCATATCTGGTTCAAATTCTGGATCCATCCTTTAAGACCTGAGTAACTATTGAGCTTTTGTCATGGATTGAATCGTGTCCCCCCCAAAATATATGCCAATTTGATTGGGTCATGAGTCCCAGTATTGTGTGGTTGTCTTCCACTTTGTAATTGTAATTTTATGCTGAAGAGGATTAGGGCAGGATTGTAACACCACCCTCACTCAGGTCACCTCACTGGATCCAATGTAAAAGGGAGTTTCCCTGGGGTGGGGCCTGTACCACTTTTTATTTCTCAAGAGATAAAAGGAAACGGAAGCAAGCAGAGAGTTGGGGACCTCATACCACCAAGAAAGTAGCACCGGGAGCAGAGTGTGTCCTTTGCACCTGGGTCCCTACGCCTGAGGAGCTCCTCAACCAGGGGAAGTTTGAGGACAAGTAATCTTCCTCCAAGGCTGACAGAGAAAGCCTTCCCCTGGAGCTGATGTCCTGAATTTGGACTTGTAACTTACTAGACTGTGAGAGAGTAAATTTCTCTTTTTTAAAGCCATCCACTTGTGGTATTTCTGTTATAGCAATATTAGATAACTAAGACAGCTTTTTCACTATCTACCTCATAGAAACCGCAGAGTAGTTACGATAATGACAATAAAAATAATAACAACAATAGTAATAAAAATAATAGCAATGATAATAATAGTTTAACAGTATGTTTATATAGTACACGTGGCAATGCAATATTGTAAAAATAATAATCATAGGTAGCACTTATTGAGGGTTTAATATGTGCTAGACAATTTTCTAAGCACTTAATTTGGATTTTTTTTTTAATCCTAACAATATCTCTACCAGGTAGTGTAATAATTCCCATAAATTTTTTCACACACATAAAAGAGTTATTAAAAATAGCAGTGTGGCCCAGAACCTCCACCCTTAATCATCTTGCTCTAGCTGCTCCATTATTATTATTGTTATTGTTAACCACTATGTCACAGCTGATCATTTATTATCATTTTTTCTCTTGTAGTTATTATGTTATTATTTTATCCCAATAACAGCCCACAGGTTATACAAAGGAAAATTATAGGAAGACCTACAGGTGGAGTATTGACCTGAAACAAAGATTGCCCTGAGCCTGCTCTGTGGTCTGATCAAGGAGCAAGTTCAGCTGCATACTGCTTGATTAGTTTTTGTTGAGTTGATTCCAACTCATACAAACCTGATGTGTGTCAGAGTAGAACTGTGCTCCATAGAGTTTTCAATGGCTGATATTTTCAATGGAGATCACCAGGCCTTTCTTCAGAGGTGCATCTGGGTGGCCTACAACCTCCAACCTTTTAGTTAACAGTCTACTGTGGTAATGAAACTTTTGTACCACCCAAGGACTGTAGACCTGGTCTAGGGACTCAAGAGATTTGCCTTCAGTACCCGAACCCATTGCTGTTGAGTCAGTTCTGTAGGACAGAGTAGGACTGCCCCATAGGGTTCCCAAGGAGCAGTGGGAGGATTTTGAACTGCTGACCTTTTTGTAAGCAGTCAAGTTCTTAACCACTACACCACCAGGGTTCCACCTTAAGTATCAGCAATTATAAATTGCTCTGTGAGTTTTCAATAGTTCATTCAACTTGCATTATCTTGTCCCATAACTAATCTCCCTAATACCATGAAATGTTTTTATCATAAAGATAAATCAAATCTATAGCTGTTAAAATTATGAAAATGTGATATAGATCACTCAGATATAAGGGTTTACAGCAGCGTAACTTTTTAAAGGATTCATTTTGGAAAAGGACGGAAAAAGCAGTCATTGGATTTTTCACTTACATCAAGGGTCTCTCTGTTTTGTTCATCAGTGTATTTGCTTTTATAACACATTTCCTCTGGTTTTCACAGTGTTTATCCATGGGACTCGTGGCTGACAAAGCAGAAGTGTGTGAGAAGTGAGACAGTGAGAAGCAGTGACCAGCTGTTCAATATTATGATACTGCTGAAATGAATAAATCTTTCTGTGGGAGACAAGAAATACCTTGCTCTAAAGCAGCAATGTGTGCAGAGAGGAGATACCCTGAGCGCTATGTGATGTGATGACAAGGACAGACTTGAAAGCCGCAATTGAATTCTCCACCAGGTAAGACCCCTGACCCCCACTAAGTAAATGCTGTACCCAGTTAGCTGTCACCATCCCACAGGTGGTGCTTGCTTTTCACTCACTGAAAGGGCAGCAATCACATTTTATCCCCTGCTCTGAACAAAAAGGATAATTGGGAGCCCTTGGGACTGGTAAGAGAGGTGAAGGAAGAGAATATTCCAGTCAAACCTGGGATCCTGACATACCCGGGCCAAGGAAAAGCAACGTTATTCACTCTGTGCCACCTCCTCACCATGCGCAGTACTCCTCTAGCTTTTCTATTAGGGTTTACGTTATTTGGCATTCTACCTACTCTGCTTATGGAATATGCTGTGAGTTGGAATCGACTTGGTAGCAGTGGGTGTTTCAGTCACAGGGCATGAGAACTCAACACCTCTCGTGTAGAGATTTCAACATCTTCCTCATCAGCCTTCTGGCTTAACTTTACCAGCCACTGTTCACTCATAAGCCACTGAGATGTTTCTTAAAAGCAGTTCTGAATGTGACCCTCTGCCCCAGCCCCCAAGTTGAAATCAAAATCAAAGTCTCTTTATATCAGTCATTTTACTCTGAGGAAAATTCAATGTTCTTTAATACATCCTCAAAAGTCTTCATAGTCAGCGGAGCCAAGATGGCGGACTAGGCAGACGCTACCTCGGATCCCTCTTACAACAAAGACACGGAAAAACAAGTGAATCGATCACATACATAACAATCTACGAACCCTGAACAACAAACACAGATTTAGAGACGGAGAACGAACTAATACGGGGAAGCAGCGATTGTTTCCAGAGCCTGGAGCCAGCATACCAGTCAGGTACGGCACAAGCACAGAGACCTGCTCCACCCCCCTGAACTAACCCCGGGAGGGGGACTAGCCGGTTCCACGGGCGGCGTGGGACGCAGCCGTTAGGAGAAGTCCCCGGGAGGCAGTGACTGATCTTGGAGCAGAAAGAGTAGCATCCGAGCCGGGGAACCGTCCCACAGGGATTTGGACTGCACGCAGGTACGCCATAAACACGGAGAGTTGCTCCACCCCCTGAACTAACCCCGGGAAGGCGACCATCCGGGTCGCGCGGGCGGCGTGGGACGCAGCCGGTAGGAGAAGTCCCCGGGAGGCAGCGACTGGTATTGGAGCGGGGAGAACAGCGTTCCAGCCGGGACACTCGGTCGCGGCACAAGCACGGGGAGCTACTCCACCCATCTGAACTAACCCCGGGAGGGGGCCCACCTGGTTCACGGGGGCGGCACGGCCACGCGGCTGGAGGGACGAGAAGTCCCCGGGAGGCAGCGACTGATTTTGGAGTCGAGAGTGCACCGTCCCAGTAGGGGAGCCTTGACGCTGGGCGTGGGGCTGGAAGCGGAGGATCTGACCGTGACTCCAGCGGGCCAGACCCCCCGGGGGCAATCTCCACACAGACAGCACACATAGGCGACGCGCCCGCGGGAATCTCAGATATAATAGTCATTCCAAGCAAGACAAGCAACTCTGGCTATATTCTGAGGTGCTACTCTCCTATCTCTCTGTTCCCTCCCCCACCCTCCCCAGGCGGCTTCATTAACATCTGAATAGCCTGAGCCAGAGGGAGAACTCTGATAGGGATCTGACTGCAGTTTTTTTTTAGCGGATTTTCTGGAAAAACTAGTTTCCCAGTGATGGCTCGGAGACAACAATCCATATCAAACCACTTAAAGAAGCAGACTGTGACAGCTTCTCCAACTCCCCAAACAAAAGAATCAAAATCTTTCCCAAATGAAGATACAATTTTGGAATTATCAGATACAGAATATAAAAAACTAATTTACAGAATGCTTAATGATATCACAAATGAAATTAGGATATCTGCAGAAAAAGCCAAGGAACACACTGATAAAACTGTTGAAGAACTCAAAAAGATTATTCAAGAACATACTGGAAAAATTAATAAGTTGCAAGAATCCATAGAGAGACAACATGTAGAAATCCAAAAGATTAACAATAAAATAACAGAATTAGACAACACACTAGGAAGTCAGAGGAGCAGACTCGAGCAATTAGAATGCAGACTGGGACATCTGGAGGACCAGGGAATCAACACCAACATAGCTGAAAAAAAATCAGATAAAAGAATTAAAAAAAATGAAGAAACCCTAAGAATTATGTGGGACTCTATCAAGAAGGATAACCTGCGGGTGATTGGAGTCCCAGAACAGGGAGGGGGGACAGAAAACACAGAGAAAATAGTTGAAGAACTTCTGACAGAAAACTTCCCTGACATCATGAAAGACGAAAGGATATCTATCCAAGATGCTCATCGAACCCCATTTAAGATTGATCCAAAAAGAAAAACACCAAGACATATTATCATCAAACTCACCAAAACCAAAGATAAACAGAAAATTTTAAAAGCAGCCAGGGAGAAAAGAAAGGTTTCCTTCAAGGGAGAATCAATAAGAATATGTTCTGACTACTCAGCAGAAACCATGCAGGCAAGAAGGGAATGGGACGATATATACAGAACACTGAAGGAGAAAAACTGCCAACCAAGGATCATATATCCAGCAAAACTCTCTCTGAAATATGAAGGCGAAATTAAGATATTTACAGACAAACACAAGTTTAGAGAATTTGCAAAAACCAAACCAAAGCTACAAGAAATACTAAAGGATATTGTTTGGTCAGAGAACCAATAATATCAGATATCAGCACAACACAAGGTCACAAAACAGAACGTCCTGATATCAACTCAAATAGGGAAATCACAAAAACAAACAAATTAAGATTAATTAAAAAAAAAATACACATAACAGGGAATCATGGAAGTCAATAGGTAAAAGATCACAATAATCAAAAAGAGGGACTAAATACAGGAGGCATTGAACTGCCATATGGAGAGTGATACAAGGCGATATAGAACAATACAAGTTAGGTTTTTACTTAGAAAAATAGGGGTATATAATGAGGTAACCACAAAAAGGTATAACAACTCTATAACTCAAGACAAAAACCAAGAAAAACGTAACGACTCAACTAACATAAAGTCAAACACTATGAAAGTGAGGATCTCACAATTTACTAAGAAAAACGCCTCAGCACAAAAAAGTATGTGGAAAAATGAAATTGTCAACAACACACATAAAAAGGCATCAAAATGACAGCACTAAAAACTTATTTATCTATAATTACCCTGAATGTAAATGGACTAAATGCACCAATAAAGAGACAGAGAGTCACAGACTGGATAAAGAAACACGATCCATCTATATGCTGCCTACAAGAGACACACCTTAGACTTAGAGACACAAACAAACTAAAACTCAAAGGATGGAAAAAAGTATATCAAGCAAACAATAAGCAAAAAAGAAGAGGAGTAGCAATATTAATTTCTGACAAAATAGACTTTAGACTTAAATCCACCACAAAGGATAAAGAAGGACACTATATAATGATAAAAGGGACAATTGATCAGGAAGACATAACCATATTAAATATTTACGCACCCAATGACAGGGCTGCAAGATATATAAATCAAATTTTAACAGAACTGAAAAGCGAGATAGATACCTCCACAATTATAGTAGGAGACTTCAACACACCCCTTTCGGAGAAGGACAGGACATCCAGTAAGAAGCTCAACAGAGACACGGAAGATCTAATTACAACAATCAACCAACTTGACCTCATTGACTTATACAGAACTCTCCACCCAACTGCTGCAAAATATACTTTTTTTTCTAGCGCACATGGAACATTCTCTAGAATAGACCACATATTAGGTCATAAAACAAACCTTTGCAGAGTCCAAAACATCGAAATATTACAAAGCATCTTCTCAGACCACAAGGCAATAAAACTAGAGATCAATAACAGAAGAACGAGGGAAAAGAAATCAAATACTTGGAAAACGAACAATACCCTCCTGAAAAAAGACTGGGTTATAGAAGACATCAAGGAGGGAATAAGGAAATTCATAGAAAGCAACGAGAATGAAAATACTTCCTATCAAAACCTCTGGGACACAGCAAAAGCAGTGCTCAGAGGTCAATTTATATCAATAAATGCACACATACAAAAAGAAGAAAGAGCCAAAATCAGAGAACTGTCCCTACAACTTGAACAAATAGAAAGTGAGCAACAAAAGAACCCATCAGGCACCAGAAGAAAACAAATAATAAAAATTAGAGCTGAACTAAATGAATTAGAGAAGAGAAAAACAATTGAAAGAATTAACAAAGCCAAAAGCTGGTTCTTTGAAAAAATTAACAAAATTGATAAACCATTGGCTAGACTGACTAAAGAAATACAGGAAAGGAAACAAATAACCCGAATAAGAAATGAGAAGGACCACATCACAACAGAACCAAATGAAATTAAAAGAATCATTTCAGATTATTATGAAAAATTGTACTCTAACAAATTTGAAAACCTAGAAGAAATGGATGAATTCCTTGAAAAACACTACCTACCTAAACTAACACATTCAGAAGCAGAACAACTAAATAGACCCATAACAAAAAAAGAGATTGAAACGGTAATCAAAAAACTCCCAACAAAAAAAAGTCCTGGCCCGGACGGCTTCACTGCAGAGTTCTACCAAATTTTCAGAGAAGAGTTAACACCACTACTACTAAAGGTATTCCAAAGCATAGAAAATGACGGAATACTACCCAACTCATTCTATGAAGCCACCATCTCCCTGATACCAAAACCAGGTAAAGACATTACAAAAAAAGAAAATTATAGACCTATATCCCTCATGAACATTGATGCAAAAATCCTCAACAAAATTCTAGCCAATAGAATCCAACAACACATCAAAAAAATAATTCACCCTGATCAAGTGGGATTTATACCAGGTATGCAAGGCTGGTTTAATATCAGAAAAACCATTAATGTAATCCATCACATAAATAAAACAAAAGACAAAAACCACATGATCTTATCAATTGATGCAGAAAAGGCATTTGACAAAGTCCAACACCCATTTATGATAAAAACTCTTACCAAAATAGGAATTGAAGGAAAATTCCTCAACATAATAAAGGGCATCTATGCAAAGCCAACAGCCAATATCACTCTAAATGGAGAGAACCTGAAAGCATTTCCCTTGAGAACGGGAACCAGACAAGGATGCCCTTTATCACCGCTCTTATTCAACATCGTGTTGGAAGTCTTAGCCAGGGCAATCAGGCTAGACAAAGAAATAAAAGGTATCCGGATTGGCAAGGAAGAAGTAAAGTTATCACTATTTGCAGATGACATGATTATATACACAGAAAACCCTAAGGAATCCTCCAGAAAACTACTGAAACTAATAGAAGAGTTTGGCAGAGTCTCAGGTTATAAAATAAACATACAAAAATCACTTGGATTCCTCTACATCAACAAAAAGAACACCGAAGAGGAAATAACCAAATCAATACCATTCACGGTAGCCCCCAAGAAGATAAGATACTTAGGAATAAATCTTACCAAGGATGTAAAAGACCTATACAAAGAAAACTACAAAGCTCTACTACAAGAAATTCAAAAGGACATACTTAAGTGGAAAAACATACCTTGCTCATGGATAGGAAGACTTAACATAGTAAAAATGTCTATTCTACCAAAAGCCATCTATACATTTAACGCACTTCCGATCCAAATTCCAATGTCATATTTTAAGGGGATAGAGAAACAAATCACCAATTTCATATGGAAGGGAAAGAAGCCCCGGATAAGCAAAGCACTACTGAAAAAGAAGAAGAAAGTGGGAGGCCTCACCTTACCTGACTTCAGAACCTATTATACAGCCACAGTAGTCAAAACAGCCTGGTATTGGTACAACAACAGACACATAGACCAATGGAACAGAATTGAGAACCCAGACATAGATCCATCCACGTATGAGCAGCTGATATTTGACAAAGGACCAGTGTCAATTAACTGGGGAAAAGACAGCCTTTTTAACAAATGGTGCTGGCATAACTGGATATCCATTTGCAAAAAAATGAAACAGGACCCATACCTCACACCATGCACAAAAACTAACTCCAAGTGGATCAAAGACCTAAACATAAAGACTAAAACGATAAAGATCATGGAAGAAAAAATTGGGACAACCCTAGGAGCCCTAATACAAGGTATAAACAGAATACAAAACATTACCAAAAATGATGAAGAGAATCCCGATAACTGGGAGCTCCTAAAAATCAAACACCTATGCTCATCTAAAGACTTCACCAAAAGAGTAAAAAGACCACCTACAGATTGGGAAAGAATTTTCAGCTATGACATCTCCGACCAGCGCCTGATCTCTAAAATCTACATGATTCTGTCAAAACTCAACCACAAAAAGACAAACAACCCAATCAAGAAGTGGGCAAAGGATATGAACACACATTTCTCTAAAGAAGATATTCAGGCAGCCAACAGATACATGAGAAAATGCTCTCGATCATTAGCCATTAGAGAAATGCAAATTAAAACTACGATGAGATTCCATCTCACACCAGCAAGGCTGGCATTAATCCAAAAAACACAAAATAATAAATGTTGGAGAGGCTGCGGAGAGATTGGAACTCTCATACACTGCTGGTGGGAATGTAAAATGGTACAACCACTTTGGAAATCTATCTGGCGTTATCTTAAACAGTTAGAAATAGAACTACCATACAACCCAGAAATCCCACTCCTCGGAATATACCCTAGAGATACAAGAGCCTTCATACAAACAGATATATGCACACCCATGTTTATTGCAGCTCTGTTTACAATAGCAAAAAGTTGGAAGCAACCAAGGTGTCCATCAACGGATGAATGGGTAAATAAATTGTGGTATATTCACACAATGGAATACTACGCATCGATAAAGAACAGTGACGAATCTCTGAAACATTTCATAACATGGAGGAACCTGGAAGGCATTATGCTGAGCGAAATGAGTCAGAGGCAAAAGGACAAATATTGTATAAGACCACTATTATAAGATCTTGAGAAATAGTAAACCTGAGAAGAACACATACTTTTGTGGTTACGAGGGGGGAAGGGAGGGAGGGTGGGAGAGGGTTTTTTTATTGATTAATCAGTAGATAAGAACTGCTTTAGGTGAAGGGAAAGACAACACTCAATACATGGAAGGTCAGCTCAATTGGACTGGACCAAAAGCAAAGAAGTTTCCGGGATAAAATGAATGCTTCAAAGCTCAGCGGAGCAAGCGCGGAGGTCTGGGGAACATGGTTTGTGGGGACTTCTAAGTCAATTGGCAAAATAATTCTATTATGAAATCATTCTGCATCCCACTTTGAAATGTGGCGTCTGGGGTCTTAAATGCTAACAAGCAGCCATCTAAGATGCAGCAATTGGTCTCAACCCACCTGGAGCAAAGGAAAATGAAGAACACCAGGCCCACATGACAACTAAGAGCCCAAGAGACAGAAAGGGCCACATGAACCAGAGACCTACATCATCCTGAGACCAGAAGAACTAGTTGGTGCCCGGCCACAATCGATGACTGCCCTGACAGGGAGCTCAGCAGAGGACCCCTGAGGGAGCAGGAGAGCAGTGGGATGCAGACCCCAAATTCTCATAAGAAGACCAAACTTAATGGTCTGACTGAGACTAGAGGAATCCCGGCGGTCATGCTCTCCAGACCTTCTGTTGACACAGGACAGGAACCATCCCTGAAGACAACTCATCAGACATGAAAGGGACTGGTCAGCGGGTGGGAGAGAGACGCTGATGAAGAGTGAGCTAATTATATCAGGTGTACACTTGAGATTGTGTTGGCAACTCTTGTCTGGAGGGGGGATGGGAGGATAGAGAGAGAGGGAAGCCGGCAAAATTGTCAAGAAAGGAGAGACTGAAAGGGCTGACTCAAGACGGGGAGAGTAAGTGGGAGTAGGGAGTGAGATGTATGTAAACTTATATGTGACAGACTGATTGGATTTGTAAACGTTCACTTGAAGCTTAATAAAAGTTATTATAAAAAAAAAAAAAAAAAAAAAGTCTTCATAGTCAACTCACTTATCCCTTGTTAACTTCTCCAGTCTCATCTTTCACTGCAAACAATTTTCCACACTTTACCTTGTGTGCACTCTACTCCGGCCATGATGGACCGGGTTCTAGTCGTCAGTGTTTCCTGCTTGTTCTTGCTTCCGTGCGATTGCATTTGGTCTTCTCTCTGCTTGTAACGTTCTCCCACCACAACTCGCCCATACCTGATGATTGCCTCTTTATACTTCATCCCTCAGTTTAGGGGTTTCTTAAACTCTCAGATGGATTTAAATGCCCTTCAACTGTAGCTGCAGCAGTATATCAACAGGAAACTGCCAGAAATTCAGGCTGGATTCAGAAGAGGACGTGGAACCAGGGATATCATTGCTGATGTCAGATGGATGCTGGCTGAAAGCAGAGAAGAGCAGGAGGATGTTTACTTGTGTTTTATTGATTATGTAGAGGCATTTGATTGTGTGGATCACAAGAAATTATGGATAACATTTCAAAGAATGTGAATTCCAGAACACTTAATTGTGGCTCATGAGGAACATATACATAGATCAAGAGGCAGTTGTTCGGACAGAACAAGGGGATACTGCATAGTTTAAAGTCAGGAAAGATGTGTGTCAGCGTTGTATGTTTTCACCATACCTATTCAATCTGTATGCTGAGCAAATAATCCAAGAAGCTTGACTATATGAAGATGAACAGGGCATCAGGATTGGAGAAAGACTCATTAACAACCTGCATTATGCAGATGACACAACGTTGCTTGCTGAAAGTGAAGAGGACTTGAAGCACATTCTGATGAAGATTAAAGACTACAACTTTCAGTATGAATTACACCTCAGCATAAAGAAAACAAAAACTCTTACAACTAGACCAATAAGCAACATTATAATTGGAGGAAATATTGAAGTTGTCAAGGATTTCATTTTACTTGGATCCACAACCCACACCTATGGAAGCAGGAATCAAGAAATCAAAAGATACATTGCATTGGGCAAATCTGCTGCAAAGGACCTCTTTAAAGTGTTAAAAAGCAAAGATGTCACTTTGAAGACTAAGGTGCATCTGACCTAACCCATGGTATTTTCAGTCGCATCACATGCATGCAAAAGCTGGACAATGAATAAGGAAGACCAAAGAAAAATTGATGTCTTTGAATTGTAGTATTGGCGAAGAATACTGAATATACCATGGACTGCCAAAAGAACAAATAAATCTGTCTTGGACGAAGTGCAACGAGAATATTCTTTAGAAGCAAGAATGGCAAGACTGCGTCTTACACACTTTGGACATGTCGTCAGGAGGGATAAGTCCCTGGAATAGGACATCATGCTTGGTAAAGTACCGGGTGGGTGGAAAAGAGGAAGACCCTCAATGAGATGGATTGATACAGTGGTTGCAACAATTGGCTCAAGCACAACAACGATTGTGAACATGGTACAGGACTGGGCAGTGTTTCTTTCTGTGGTACATAGGTTCTCTATGAGTCAGAACTAACTCGATGGCACCTGAAAACAACAACAACAACAACAACAACTGTGTTTCCATTGTGCCCTGTATCTCTGCTATTTTAACACTTCTCACAGTGAATAGTATTTTTCTATTTTTTGTATCTTCCAGTACACTACATACAAGTTCTCTGAGAACATGGATTATCTCTTGTATACTGTTCAACCTCCGTTGCCAAACACAGTGCTGAGTACACTGGACAATGAACATCTCTTTTCGTTAAGTCTTTCTATTAACCTTTTACTTCCTCACTGTCCAGTGTGTGGGGGAAGGATGCAGGTTGATTAGCCAAATCTGTAAGACAAAAAATTCCAAAGTCATGTTTAATGAGGCTCCAAGCTGCCTTGACACTATATACTATATACCAAAATGTAAAGCAAACCTGTTGCCATAGAGATGATTCCGACTCATAGCGACCCTTAGGAGTGAATAGAACTGCCCCATAGGGTTTCCAAGGAGCAGCTGGTGGGTTTGAACTGCTGACCTTTTGGTTAGCAGGTGAGCTCTTAACCACTGCACAAATATTTGAAATCATGAATGGATGATTCTTTTCTGCAATGCTTTTCCAATTTACTATGCGTCTGCATGAACAGGAGCCTTGAAACTGCCTAATCTGATAGAAACTGTTAACATCATATTATATAATTGTTATTTTTATTATAGTAATCTTTAGTAATTTAGTATAGGGTTGCTATGGGTTGGGATTGACGTGATGGCAATGGGCTTTAGTTTTAGAATTTAAAAAAGGCTATAAAATCTGTAAACTTTTCCTTTTCCTTTATGTGTATATGTATCCATTATGGATAGAAATATGTCCCCCCAAAAGATATGTTTAAGTCCTAACTCCTGTACCTGTGAATGTGAACTTGTTTTCAGATAAGCTTTTTAAAGATGTTTTTCAGTTAACATGAAGCCATATGAGAGCAGGGTGGATCCTAGTCCCATCTAAGTGATGTCTTATACAAAAGGACAACAGACACAGAGAGATAGACAGAGGAAGGGTAGCTATGTGGCCATGGAGGCAGACACAGACGCAAGTCAAGGAATGTCAAGGATCGCTAAGAGCACCAGAATTTAGGAGAGGCATGGAACAGTTTCTCTCTCAGAACTCTCAGAAGAAATCAACATGGCTGATACCCTGATTTGAACTTTTAGCCTCCACAATTGTAAAACAATAAACTTCTGTTCTTTAAAGCATCGATTTTGTGGTATTTTGTTACAGCAGCACTAGGAAACTAAAACAGCATATATTATGGAAGGCTCATGGTAAATTCACATGCACTGTGCCATTTAATCCTCACAAAACGTCCTTAATGTGGACAGTACAATTTTTGTTATCTCTATTTTATAGACAACTGAGGCAATGTGGTTACTGTTTAGCCTGTGTCGCCAGCCAGTAAGTGACAGACTAAAAAAAAAAAAACCCATAGCCCTCAAGCCTATTCCAAATCACAGAGATCCTGTAGGACAGAGTAGAGCTGCTCCATAGTGTTTCCAAAGAGCGGCTGGTGGATTCGAACTGGTGACCTTTTGGTTAACAGCCTATAGCTCGCCATAGTTTTTAACCACTAGACTAAACCCAAAAAAACCAAACCCGTTCCTGAGGAGTTGATTCCAATTCATAGCTACCCTATAGAACAGAGTAGAACTGCCCCATACGGTTTCTAAGGAGTGCCTAGTAGATTCAAACTGCTGGCCTTGTGGTTATCAGCTGTAGCTCTTAACCACTACACTACCAGGGTATCCACAGCTAAACTAGGTACATTTAAATCTCTATGTTGTGTTTACTTTCCTTTCAATTTTGTCTTGTCAGAAGGCCTGAGTTAAAAATCCCATAACAGCTTGGATTATGTCTGTTTCCTTCAACACTGTATAGTCATCGTCCATCCTGAGTTTGGAATATAGTAGGTTCTTAATAATTTTTTACTAAGTGAATGAATGAACCTAGACTTGCAACCCTTTTCATTGCTTTTTAAGCCTTTCATCATTGCGAATGGCACGTAGGGAAAAGATGTGCTTCTCTATGTTTCTCACATGGGAGAGGGATGCTTTAAGGTGTAGGGGAGGAGACAGACTCAGAGTAGAATTCTGGCTCTGCAATTTATTAGCTATGTTCTTCAGGACCATTATTTCCATTCTGAATCTCAGCTCCATCCTCTGGAAGTTCTTCGATCTGGCTGGAGAAGAAAGAAAATATTACTTGCCTCTTTTGGTTTTTGTGAGAAATAATGAGGTAATGTATAAAAAGCATGTAGCACTGTCTAGCATTTAGTAGATGCTAGAGAAATATTAGGAGTTCACTTACCACTGTGATGGAGAGGCTTTAATTCATATCTATTTAGGTCAGCAATAGATCCAGTCACCTTTTTTAATAAATTTTTTTCTAAATAGTTATTACAGATTTATAATTCCAGGCTGTGTGATTTAGATGTGCCCCTGTTAGCTATTTCTAAGCAGTTTCCAGGTTTGCATACTCCTGGAGTTTATCTCGTTTGGCTATATAGGTTGAAAATAAATTTTAAAAATTGTACCAATATAAGTAAGTCAACAATCTTTCAGGCTGGCGGATTTAGTTGTGAATTTTATTTTAGCTAGGAAAAATAAAGACAGTAGTAAAATGTTTAGTAAATCCATACCTGATTGGTGAAAGGATATTAGGAGTTAAGCCCTCGATTTTAATATATCTGAGCATTAAGCTACCTTTTGTATTTTGTGTGGTACGCTAATCCCCAGAGAAAGCATCACAGGAATTTTGATTTTATGAAACCCTCTCTAAATGTTTCTTTTAACCATGTGAGTGCTGAAATGTGAAGTTTTGCGATCCTTTCTAACTACTTGAATATTCAGAAAACGTTAGTTTTACTTTCAAACAGAAATGATTCTAGCCGTGTGTAGTGTTTACAGGGTTAAAAAAAGACAAATATTCTTTTTTTTTTTTTTTTAATTCCTTTGTGTTGCCATATCAATTAAGGTAGTTCCATTTGCTCCTTTTCTTCGAATGCCTTTTTATTTTTTTTTAAATGAATTGAAGAAAATGTGCTCTTCTTGGTAATTTCCTGCACCTTATTATTGCAGCATGTTAGGTTTTGGAGAGCCCTTTCCCTGGTGAAAATACGTGTACATTTCTGAAGCCCAGCACCGTCTACATCGGCTGTTCCCTGGAGAGTCTTTGCAGTCAGACTGCCCCTGGCTTTAACACTGGCTTGGACTTGTTAGCTAAACTAAGGTCACCGTAACTAATCTGAGTCTCAGTTTCCTCATTGGTTAAAAGCAGCAATTAATATGCACCTAAATTTAACCAGTTTGTTGTGCTGATGAAATAATATATGTAGATCTCTGTGCATAGAGCAGGAGCTCTATAAATGTTAATCACTTCTCCACTTCCCTCTGTTAGGTATTCTTTTAACCATCTATGTGCTGCTGATGGTTTTATGTCTAGTAATAATACCACTTTGCATTTGTGTACCACTTTCAATTTTGCAAAGCACTCTCCCCTGCTCTCTCTTTTAATCCTCATAACAAATCTGAGAGGTGGTAGCACAGTTATTACCATCTCTGCTTCGGACACTAGAAAATTCATTAAATTGTAAACCTCTTAGATGCAGTGGATTATATCTTTTGCTCCTTTCTTTGCCCCTGAGGCAGGCCTTAAACAGAGCTTGGTAGGCCTTAAACCAGATGCTGTCAAGTTGATTGCAATTCTCGGAATCAGAATGCCAGGTCTTTTCTCCAAGGTGCCTCTGGGTGGGTTTGAAATTTTTAGCTTTCAGTTAGGGCTCAACCATTTAACCGTTTGTGTTATTCAGATACTCCTTGGCACACCTTACCGGTTATATAAACATTTTGTTCTGAACTTATTGGCAGGAAGAGAAGTAACTTGTCCAAGGTCACACAGAAAAGTAATGGCAAGGCCAGGACAGAGTTCCTCTGACTTTCAGATTTTTTCACTTGACAAATGGTGAGCAACATTTTAAAATTTTTTCCAAAGGGTCAATTCAGGGAAAATACAAAGGTTTATGTGCCACATTATTTTTTTCCAATTAAAATCAAAATAGCTTTATTGAGTCTCAAGGAAAAATGTATTCCTTCTCCTTAAGTTACTTACTTCTGCAGTAGAAAAACGCCAATGAGAAATATTAGAGCTCCTTTTTCACCACTAAAATGTTAATATCTGGGCACATTTGAGATGGAGGTACCCAGAGGCAGCTTTCCAATCTTTTATCCCTTATATTTGGAGAGCACTTTAGAGTTCACAAAGTGCTTTCATAGGCATTCTCTAATTACACTTTTGAAACAATCCCAGAAAAAGGTATTATTACCAACCACGCTTTACAAGGTGAACACTGAAGTTGAGAGAAGGTAAATGACTAGCGTAAGGCCACACAGTACTTGATGCCCAAGGGTAGGTGTATTGCATTTCATACCATGTATACTGAACAGCTGCTCTCTTGGCTCTGTTCTAGGCACTGGGGGTAGATATAAAACAGAGCACACTCCCCCATAAAAGAATGTTAGTATCTCTCTCTCACCCTCAGCCCCTGCCCATGTTTTTTTGTTTGTTTTAATCCACCTGAGTACAGGAACCAGGAATGAACTAGTCCAATCAGGACATTACCTGAAGACTCTCTGCCCTCAGTTCTCTGCTTTGTATGAGCTGAGAGGCAGCTGTGGGATTTAATCTGTGAGCTACAAAGTGAAGCTCAAGGGTCTTCAAGCTGCTCTGCATGACCTAGCTGAGCGTGTGACGCTATGAAGTCAGATGTTTTTACTGATTTATGGAATGCCAATGATTCAGTAGAGTTTTGATTTGATAATTTAGAAATTAAATTTGTAGTATTATTCAAATAAAACAAGACCTTACACTTTTTAAATTAAATATGCATGTGATGATCTTTGTTTCTGGTATTTATCCATCCTGTATTTTTCATCTAATCCTCGTTTGATTTTGTTTACCTGCAACCAAAAATTGCAGTAAAATACATTTCTTTGACCTAAATGTGGGTAAGTGAACAGAAGCTTTTTTTTTTTTCTCCTCACCGTCTCTCTTTAGACATGGAGGGATTTGTGGAAATGTGCGAGGCAGGTGCATATTTGCATAAAGTGCTGAGCTGGGAAGTGTGAGAAGGGAGTGGGGATGGGGGGGGGAGGTATTGGCTTCCTGATGAAGTAACTGTCTCATTGCACGCAATCTCACCCTGTGCTGTCCTTCTTTATCTCCCTTGTGTGGTTTCTCATTTGTTACAGCTCCATGAGGTAAGCATTAATCTTCAGGGTTTAAAAGTGTATATATATATATTTTTTGCATCTACATCTGGTGCCTCCCTCATTTACATTTCTCAGTTTATCTGTTGAGTGACATCATTTTCCAGATTCCTTTGGAGAACACCAAACTGTCTATAGTTGTGATACTAATGACATCTTTTTTTTGGAGGGGGGTATAATGGATTGAATTATGTCTCCCCAAAATATGTGCCAACTTGACTAGGCTATGTGTGGTTGTCCTCCATTTTGTGATTTTCCTATGTTTTACAAATCATAACCTCTGACTGTGGTTAAAAGGATTAGGGTGAGATGTAACAGTCTTGCTCAGGTAACCTCCCTGATCCAATGTAAAGGGAGTTCCCTGAGGTTTGGCCTGTACCACCTTTTATCTTACAAGACATAAAACGAAAAGGAAGAAAGCGGAGAGTAGGGACCTCGCACCACCAAGAAAGCAGTGCTGGGAGCAGAGCGCTTCGTTTGGATCCTGAGGTTCCTGTGCTGAGATGCTCCCAGACCAAGGGAAGACTGATGACAAGGACCTTCCTCCAGAGCCAACAGAGAGAAAAAGCCTTCCCCTGGAGCTGGCGCCCTGCATTTGGACTCGTAACCTATTACACTATGAGAGGATAAATTTCTCTTTGTTAAAGCCATCCACTTGCGGTATTTCTGTTATAGCAGCACTAAATGACTAACATGGGGCATTATGGAAAATATGCATTGGCCTCACATGACTTACCACTCTTGAAGAAATCCAGAGCTGGCTTTATATTTGATTTTCTGATTTCTGACTCAGCAGAAATAATCATTGACTTGTTTTAGATATGGTTGTGTCTGCTAGCTGATTGGTGAAGTCCACATTTAGGGGATTTGCTAGGTTTTTCTGTTTGTTCTGTGAGTAATGCTGCTGAAAGTGAAATCAGACCCTCCACAGCAGGTGCTATTTCAGTGGGTAAGTGGCTAGATTTAGTCTGTGGTTAGGGAGGTCACTTTAGACTTGAGTACATCTAATTTTTTCTTCTCGTATTTTCAAATATGCATTTCTAAAAATTGTTATACATTTTAGCACAAAAAGTAGAAGTGAAAAAATAAATCAATAAGGAGTCCATTTAATTGGAAATCTTCACAGTTTCTAATTTGCTACCATTGTGTCTCTTTTGTGTTTTTCATCTCTTTCCATATTCTCAGTGTGCTTCAAATAAAATTTTCCTCAATATATTTCTATTATTAAGAATCCAAATCCTGCAACTTTATTCTCAATTCTAGAAGGTATTTAGTATAACCGATGAAAAAAACCTTATATTTTCCTTGCCCCAATGTGGTAACTCATCTTATTATCAAAGATAAAATTCAGTCCAATATTATTCACATTCAGCAAATATTTATGAAACACCTACTGCCTAAGACACAATGCTCAGCCCTAAGAATACTAAGATGTGTTCTTAGAGTATGCAATAGTGTGTTAACTGGTTTCCTTGCATTTGGTCTCTATGTCTACAATCAATCCTCTACATTGAGAATTTCTTCATGAATTCATTTCTGATTTCTCATCAGATTTATTTCAACCTTTCTGCGTCTATAGCACTATATTTATTCTTGTTTTTGGATATATGCTATCATTAGATACATCTAGTGTGGCCATCCCTGTGTTCTCCTAGAGCTTTAAGTAAACTTCTAAGTGTAACATATATACAGAGAAGTACATGGGTCAAAAACATACTTCTCAATAAATTTTCACAAAGTGGACACATTTATATAACCACAATTCAGAGTAAAGAAATAGAACGTTACTCTCTCTTAATCACCACTCTCCTCACCAAAGGTAACACTACCTTGTCTCCTACTATTGTAGTTGAGTTTTAGTTTTTTGTGTCTGGATTCTTTAGTTCAATATTATTTTTGTGAGCATATTTATTATTAATAGTACATTTAGTAGTGCTGTTTTTGTTATTTCATTGCACAAATAAACTAGAATTGATCTATTCATTCTACTGTTAATGAAAATTTGTTTTTGTTTGCTTCTTTTGCTTACTACTTTGAAACTATGGCCAGGAGCTGTGTGCATTCTGACGCATAGCTATCAGTAAGCATATATATGGATTTAGGCTTATTAATTGATCTTCCTTTTAGAATACATAATTGCCAACATGGAATCAATAATTCCTTTTTACATTTTTTTTTTTTTTTTAAAGAAGGATGCGTGGCATAAATATTTGAGCTTTGAAAGCAAAGAAACTCCTCTTGGAGTCCCTGGGTGGTGCAACCTGTTAAGTGCTTGATTAGCTGAAAGTTTTGGTGGTTTGAATCCATCCAGAGGTGTCTTGGAAGACAAGCCTGGTGATCAGTTTCTGAGAGGTCACAGCCTTGAAAACCCCATGGAGCAGCTTTGCTACATACATGCAATTGCCATGAGTAGGAATCTACTTGAAGGCCTCTAACAACTAATAACAAACTCAAGCTTGTCTACTTCTCAATCCCAAACTCCCAGGCTTTTAAATAGGTCTCACACCCTATTACCACGAAGTGAGCAAACTTATTAGTAGATAGTATTAGTTTAAAGAATATTTGGTCTCAGTTGAAAAAAGAAACATTCAGAAATATAAAAAAAGGAGAAATCACAAATATATTACAAGTACCTGGTGCCGTCGAGACAATTCTGACTCATAGCGACCCTACGGGACAGAGTAGAACTGCCCCATAGAGTTCCCGAGGATCGCCTGTTGGATTTGAACTGCTGACCCTTTGGTTAGCAGCCATGACTTTTAACCACTACGCCAACCAGGTTTCCTATATTACAAGTAATATGAACTAAATTCATTCTTTCATATGAATTCCTAGAAAATTATATAAGCACCAGTGCTTAGTGAACTGAAACTGGGTCTTAACAATGAACCCAGAAAAGACTAAAATGATTTCTTATAAAAAATAATATCACTATTGAGGACATTTAATATAGTGTAGTAGAATTGTTCTAGAAAAAAATAAGTGAAATAGAAGATAAACTGAAGTAATTTTAAGAATGTATGTAAATAATCTCAAACAAAAATGGAGAATGGTAATATACTATGTAATAGGAGTCTCAAGAGAAGAACACAGACTAAAAAGGAATGAAAAAATAAGCAAGGATATAATAAAAGAAAACATTTCAGAACTAAAGTAAGTAAATAAATAAATTTCCAAGATTGTGAATTGAGAGAAATCAAAAGGACCTAGTATGGAGCGCCAAGTAAAATGTGTAAATGTAAACCACTACCAAAAGACATTAACAATTTTAACTGTCATTTTTGGTGCCAATAGGCAATAAAATAACACATCAAATGGATAACTACTGATTAAGTAATTTATTGATTTTTTTTTTTTTTTTTGCTGAATAAAGCACTGAAAGATATAATCTAGAATCTTAAAAAGTGGAATTCCACACTTTTAGTTCAGCATCAATGTATTTTCTGTTTGCATTTTGTAACACCTAGTTCACTTAGTCTGTGTTCTTATTTCTTTCATTTGGATCATTGTATTTTGTAGCAATACATATTATGCAGGTTATATCTTAATATGCCTAAAGACATTAAAAAAAAAAAGGGATCATGGGGTCAATGGTGAGCATTCAGAGCTTAAATAGTGCTGATATCCAGAAAGATAGATACAATTTTGTACCAATAACAGAATACCAACTAAATGTGGCTATTGTTTTTGAAAGGAAACAATTTAGACTTAATTAAACAACATCATCAAGGTGGAGAAAAGACTTATAAAAAATAAATTAGAATACCAGTAACCACTTGCCCTCAATTTCATTTCAACTCATGACAGCCCCACGTGTGTCAGAATAGAACTGCGCTCTGTAAACTTTTCAGTTGCTGATTTTTTGGACATAGATTGTTAGAACTTTCTTCTGAGGCACTTCTGTATGGACTTGAATCTCTAACCTTTAGAATACAGGACACCAAAATTAAAGGAGAGCTTGACCTGAAAAATCCTAAGTGGTGTAACTGCTGAAGTATAGTAGGACATAAAAGAAAAAAAAAAAGGAAAGTTAATGGATTCTACCTTCAAGATAATGATTTATGGGAATTGTTAGATGGTAAGAGAGACACTACAAAAGTATTCAGTGTTTCCTGTTATTTTAGTACTTTAAAACTTGTAATAATTTTAAGATAATTAATTATGATGTTAAGAAGGAAACAGTAAAATAAGAACATAAAATAGGATTATATAAGATGACACTCAAATAACAAGTAGAACAATAAATTTAAATGGTTTAAAATATCTATAAAAAGGTGAAAGATCTCAAATTAGATAGATGCAATATATAAAGTAAAAATTTTAAATAGTAAATGTATATATATGCATGTGTGTGTATATATATGTATGCATGTATTTATGTGTGTGTATATACATATATATGTATACCTCAAACCAAACCCAACCCGTTGCTGTCAGGTCGATTTCAACTCATAGCGACCCTAAAGGACAGAGTAGAACTGCCCCATTAGGATTTCCAAGGAGTGCCTGGTGGATTCTAACTGCCGACCTTTTGGTTAGCAGCTGTAGCTCTTAACTCCTACACCATGCGGGCTTCCATTTTACACACATGCACACACACACGTATACACTTATGGGTCCTATAGGTTTAAAAATAAAGAAGGTATGCAGAATCCAGGTTTTCTTTTTGTAATTATTTTTCCAAGTATCGAAATTGTATCAACATTTCTCAGGTTGGAGGAAAATAAGTAGCTTCTTTTTTTTTATCTGATTATAACACAATCCTAAATACAAAGTACTAAACTAAACTCACAGTTTTCTACCCTGAATTTATCATATTAAAAATTAAAAAAAGAGAGAAAAATAAACATTCAACTTATACTCGTAAAAAGGGTAAGTATACAAATAAAAACAAGATAATTTCAACATCTCTTTTCAGCATAATAGCCAAAGTAGACAAATTTGCCTGTAAATAGTGAGCAAAGTACCTGGCTAATCACCTTGACCTCAATTTGTGAAGTATACCCGTTGCCTTCGAGTAGATTCCTAGTCGTAGTGACTGTATGGGACAGAGTAGAACTGCCCCGTAGGGTTTCCTAGGCTGAAATCTTTAAGGGAGCAGATCACCAGGTCTTTTCTCCCACAGAGTGGCTGTGAGCAGCACAGCACTTAACCATTGCGTCATCAAGCCTCTTTTGCATAGTTTTAATACAACTGGACAATATGGTATTAATTTTTACTTAGATTTCCAGATTATAAATTGGGGGTGTTGCAAACCATATAAATTGGGGGAGGTTTAAATCAGATGACTTTGGCTGTGCAGTAGATTAAATGTATGTCATGAGCCAAAGGCGTCGATTGTGATACAATGTTTAGTATGGTTAAGCTCATTAATATAGTCATTAATATCTTCTTAGGTAGTGATCATGTTCACAGTTGCTATGAATGAAAATTGCCAGCATAAGATTTATACTAACTCAATTGCATACTTTTCATATTATTATATCCATTTTATACATTTATTGTGAACATACCAGACAAATTCATCATGAGATAGAGTCTTGAAAGCTGTCTTTTCCCTTGTTTATAGATGTGTCAAAAATTCCAGGAGTATTCATGAAAATGAATGCAATAATATAGGAAATAGTAAGAAATCCATTTTATGCATCAGTTTCTTAAGTACTTTTTTGAATGTTTTTCATGCTCAGTTACGTCAATCTCAGAGCAACACATATTAGCGTTTGGTTTAAACATCTACTCAGAGTATTTCCCTGGTAACAAATGTATCTGACACTATCACAAATGAAATTTTTCTTTGGTTCATATTAACTTGCCATTTCCCCAGTGCTTTGTTTTAATATATTGAGAGTGGTTTTATATAGAATTCATGCCAATCTACCTAAACCATGATGAACTATAATCCAAAATTATAAACTACAAAATTTGATAAAATATTTTCAAGTAATGATATGCTTTTAATCTTCACCTAGGAAGTAGGTTTGAAAGGTTATTTGTCATAGCAATTTTGAAACACCAGATATTGAAATTATCTTTCCTCTGTTTATGTTCTTTACAGTCAAAATATATCAGATTAATCATTTTCTTGATGAGTTTTCTTACATTTATTCTTAAGTAATACTTTTTCACTTGGTCACTTAATATATTTAAGTTCACTGTTAACCATTTTGAATAGTTTTAAAAATACATTTCATTTACTTAGTTATCAAGTGTTGCTATAACAGAAATACAAGTGGACGGTTTTAACAAACAGAACTTTGTTAAACACCTGATATACTCTCATAGTCTAGGAGGCTAGAAGTCTGAATTCAGGATGACAGCTTGAGGGGAAGACTTTTTCTCTCTGTAGGCTCTAGAGGAAAGTCCCTGTTATCAATCTTCCCTGGTCTAGGAGCTTCTCAGTGCAGGAAACCTGGGTCCAAAGGACGTGCTCTTCTCCTGGCCCTTGTTTCTTGGTAGTATGAAGTCCCCAGGCCTCTCTGCTTGCTTCTCTTTTTTGTATCTCAAAAGAAATTGGCTCAAGACAAAATCCCATCTTGTAGATTGAGTCCTGCCTCATTAACATAACTGCCTCTAATCCTGCCTCATTAACATTACAGAGGTAGGATTTACAACACACAGAATAATCATATCAGATGACAAAATGGTAGACAGTCACAGAACACTGGGAATCATGACCTAGCCAAGTTGACACATATTTTGGGGGGGCACAATTCAATCCATGAAAGTGACACACTAGATTTAATCTTGATGTCTTTGCTTCCAAGTTTTGCATTCAGATATACTAGAAGTAGTGATTAAGAGCTATGGATGCTAACCAAAAAGTTGGCAGTTCAAATCCACCAGGTGTTCCGTGGAAAGTCTATGGGGCAGTTCTACTCTGTCTCGTAGGGTTGCTATGAGTCAGAATTGACTCAGTGGCAATGCGTTTGGTTTTTTGGTTTTATACTAGAACTTACTATGGGGAGTAAACCATTTTTTAAGATGATACATATACTTGATATAAATTAAGTACAATGCAATGGACCTGTAGAAAAACAGTAGAAAAAATGTTTCCCTCTGAGAATCAAACTAGTAAAATACAAAGAGTTTGGTTATAGGTTTTTGGTTATTATTATTTAAGGCAGGATACTTGAATATTTGCATAACACAGAAAATAATTTGGATATGGGGGGTGTTACAGTGAGTAATTCATAGCCAAGACCTCCTGGGAGAGGAGCCAGGAATCTGTATTTTTAACCATCTTCCTATGTGATTTTTATGTAAACAGTGGGAGTATGTACATGATTTAACTCTGATACTTATATTTTGCATATCTTTATGTGAAATTAGTTTTCCTGGAGTTTTAGGAAGCATCTTGGCTTAATTAGTGTCTTGTCTGAGTTCACAGAATTTTTTCTTTTTCCTTTTGCTTCTTCTATCCTATTCTGATCAGTTTTGCTCCCACAGTCCATAGCTATTTTATAATGTGGATTCCTATTCTGGAAGGAAATCTTGGTCAATCTGTTTGAGAGTATATAGGGGAGAGTATATAGCTCCAGCCCTCTCAGACCATCTTGCTGTGCATCCATTGAGTTCACTCACCTGTTATTGCAGGGGGAAAAGACTCACATTTTAGCTACCTGTTGCTGTCCAGTCAATTGCAACTCATAATGACTGTATATATATATATATATATATATATATATATATATATATATAAAACAGTGACTGTACAGGACAGAGTAAAACTGCCCCATAGTGTTTCCAAGGCTGTAAATCTTTACAGAAGCAGACTGCCACATCTTTCTCCCCCATTTTTAGCTGCCCTTCTTAAATTGGCCTGCTTTATGTTCTAGGAAATAACTGTTGGCTATTTGAGGTTCTCTTCTTCTCATGTCTGTCAAAACATCTCATTACTTCTATTAGACCTCATGACAGTAATATGTACTTCTTGTGACTGTTGGAAATTCATCCCTATCTGCTGATATATTGGGGTCCATAGGAATATCTTGTCATCCATCCTTCAGAATGGATTATACCTCAATATAAAACAAAAATCCTCACAACTGGACCAATAAGCAACATAGGATAAATGGAGAAAATATTGAAATTGTCAAGGATTTCATTTTATTTGGATCCACAATCAACACCCATGGAAGCAGCAGTTAAGAAATCAAACAACATACTGCAATGGGCAAATCTGCTGCAAAAGACCTTTTCAAAAAGCACAGATGTCACTCTGAGGACTAAGATGTACCTGACCCAAGCCGTGGAATTTTCAATTGCCTCATATCCATGTGAAAGCTGTACAATGAATAAGGAAGACTGAAAAATTGACACCTTTGAATCATGGTGTTGGCAAAGAATATTGAATATACCATGGACTGCCAAAAGAATGAACAAATCTGTCTTGGAAGAAGCACAACCTGAATGCTCTTTAGAAGCAAGGACGACGAGACGAGTCTTGGAAGGGACCAGTCCTTGGAGAAGGACACCATGTTTGGTAGAGGGTCAGTGAAAAAGAGGAAGACTCTTAGCAAGATGGATTGACACATGGCTGCAACAATGGGCTTGAGCATAACAACAATTATGAAGATAGCACAGGACTGGACAGTATTTCATTCTGTTTTATATAGGGTCGCTATGAGTGGGAACTGACTCTGTGGCACCTAACAACAACAACAATAGTTTTACCATAAATGCTATCCATGTGTTTTTGATTTTGCTATCTAGTTACTTCACCCATTTTTATGTGAGAATTCAAAAAGGTACTAAGTTATGTAACTGTATTCTAAGTGTATATTTTAAACAGCTCTACAGATTCTTCTTATATACTGCCACACTACTTCATGATATTTCATCTCCAGTGCCTCCCACCAACTAACCTCAGTCTGTGCGTATTTTAGTTTCAATATATGGGAGAGAAAGTTTGGGTAATTATTAGCCAGGAAAGGTTTTGTTGTCCTCAGATCTGATGTCCAACCATCATCTAGTTAGCAGTGAGTGGGATAGAAACTGCGTAACATTTCTGTTCAGAGACTGAGCGTTATAGATCAACAGGGAAAAAAAGAAATGGCTGTCTGACATTTATTATAGCCTTTTATCGTGGTTTTCTCTGAAATGTTAAAACACGTGACTGAAAATGTAAAGAAGACTTATTTTTCATGCTCTTGCCTCTGCTTGAGATCACCCCATGCTGTACTGTTCAGCTGACTGATTCCAACTTTTTTTCACACATCAGCCCTGATCCCTTCTAGAAACACTTCTCTGACTCAGCCTACTCCCTCAGTTTGAGTTAAATGTTTTCTCATTTATTCACTACCTTTTAACTTCATCTCGTGTCTTTATTTATATCAGACACTAAATTCCTTATTATAGAAACTGTGTCTTTACTCTCCAATCTTTAGCACCAAGCATGATGTCCTAATCTCAGGAACCTATGAATGTGTTATCTTATATGGCAAAGGTTACTTTGGACATGTGATTAAGTTAATGATCTTGAGATGAGAAGACTATCCTGGATTATCCAGATTGGTCCTAAATGTAACCTTAAGGATCCTTATAAGAAGGATAAAAGAAGGTTAGTGGGGATTTAGAGATGAGACAATGGAAAAATGAAGCTGGAGTTATGTAGGGGAAAGGCTACAAGTCAAAGGAATGCAGGCAGACTCCAGAAATTGGAAAAAAAAAAAAAAACACACACACACACACAAAAACTATGAAACGGATTCTCCCCTGAAGCCTCTAGAAGGAATGTAGCCCTGCTGACACCCTGATGCTATACTTATGATCTCCAGAACTGTGAAGAATGAATCTTCATTGTCTTAAGTCACTTATTTTGTGGTAATTTGTTACAGGACCATAGGGAACAAATATATATTTTAGTACCTGCAAGTGGGGTGCTGCTGTAACAAATAATTACGAATGTTAAAGTGGTTTTGGATTTATGAAATGGAAAGAAGTCATAAAAAGTTTGAGAAGCATGATAGAGATTATGGCCTTGAAAAGACATTGATAGAAATATGAATGTCACAGGTGCTACTGGTAAGGGTTCAGAAGGAAGTGAGAACCATGGTAGAAAATGTATATTCTCTTAGAGAATACCTACATAGTCATAAATAGAATGTTTGTAGAAACATGAATATTAAAGATGCTGTGATAAGGGCTCAAAAGAAATGAGGAACATCTTATGGGAAATGAGAGGGAAGGAGATTGTCTTGGTTTCCTAGAGCTACTGTAACAAGATACCATCAAGTGAACAGCTTTCAATAGTAGACATTTGTTGTCTCACAGTTCTGGAAGCTGGAAGTTCAAATCAGGGCTTTGGCTGTGTTGATCCATTCTGAGGGCTCTGACAGAGGAACTATTCCATGCCTCTCTTCTAGCTTCTGATGGCCCCTAGCAATCCTTGGTGTTCCTTGGCTTGTAGATGTATTTTCATGTGATGTCTCTGTGTTTTTGTGTCTCTTTTGTAAGACCCCATTCTCCTCCAGTATAACCTCATTAAACCTAATGATAACATCTTCAAAGAAAGACCCTACTTCCAAACAAGAACACACTCATAGTTACAGAGGTTAGAACTTCAACAAATTCAATATATAACAAGGATCCCTATTATGTTAACACAGAATACATTGCTGAACTACATCCTGCAGCTTTATAGAAAGCAAAATTTGTAAAAGATGAACTTGGATATTTACCTGAGATGATTTTCAAGCAAAATGTGGAAATGACAGCTTTGTTTCTTCTTTATATTTTTAGTAAAATCAAGACATAAGTTGAGGAAAAATTGTTAATCAACAGGGAAGCAGAATTTAGAAAATGAATTTAGAAAATTCTCAGCCTATCCAGATCTCAAAAGATATTAATATTAGGAGATTTACTGTCAGAAAATTGTGCTCTGGAGAGAAATCAAGGGTGAAGCCTGATAACCTTTCCCTAGTGTCTCAAAAGTATCCAAAAGTCAAAGTATTAAGTCAAACAGAGTGCTTTAAAAAAGATTAGGCATTTGATTTATAGGTCCTCTCAGCGAGAGAATAGAAATAGGATTATCCAGGAAAGATCTGTAGAGGAGCTTTTTGCCTAATTGGGTAAATCCCAGTGACATACAAAGAGACCCACAGAATTTTTGAGAATGTTATATCAGCAGAAACACTGCCAGCTTGGATGGAAAGGAACAGAGAGGATGAAACGAAAGGAAGTGGTCAGACACCCAAAATTCTACAGGCAGGAAACAGACTGATAAAACAACCTGGGTTTGAACATGTGCTACCCTTCATGACAAAGAGAGAATGATAGAAAAAGAGAGCAGCAGACCCAGAGTGCAGAGCTGTTAGCCTAGGTGGCAAAGCTATAAGCCCAGAAGGCAGAGGCCTGGATCGCAGAAGATCATTCACAGGCCTTTAAACCTAATGGAATTTGTCCAGTTGGATTTTGAAATTGTTTGGGACTGGTGACGCTTTTTTACTTTCATTTTTCTTTCTTTTTGCGTGATAATATATACAACTATTATCTTATTCCTGTCACTATTGTAATTTGGGAGTGAATAAATTGTTTACTAGTTTCACAGGTCCACAGATGGAAAAAAAAATTTTTGACCCAGCATGTATTATATCCAGAGCCTCATCTGTAACTAATTTAGACTATTTAAAGGATGAGATTTGGATCTTTTGGAAACCTTGGGATGGGCTGAATGTATTTTTCAAATGGAATGGGCATAGATATTTGGAGGCTAGAGGGCATATTATAGTAGGCTGAATGATGTCACCCTGCCCCCAAAAATGTCTACACCCTAATTCCTGGAACCTGTGAATATGTTACTTTATATGGCACAAAGGCCTTTGGGGATGTGATTAAATTGAGCATCTTGAGGTGGGGAGTTTATTCTGAATTATCTGGATAGATTCTAGTGTAATCACAGGGGCCCTTTTAAGAGGGAGACAAAAGGGTGAATGAAGGAGTAGAAGATACAAAGAGTGATGCAAAATGTAAGAATAATGCAAACAAAGGGTCACAAATCAAGGAATGCAAGCAGCCTCTAGAAACTGAAAAAGAGGAAGAAACAGATCCCTCCACTGAAGACTCCAGAAAACCAAAAAACCAAACCAAACCAAACTCATTGCCATCGACTCTATTCCAGCTCATAGCAACACTATAGGACAGAGTAGAACTGCTCCATAGAGTTTCCAAGGAGCACCTGGTGGATTTAAACTGCTGACATTTTGGTTAGCATCTATAGCACTTAACCACTTTGCCACTCCAGAGTGAACACCGAAATCTTGATTTTAGACTTTTGACTTCTGGAACTATAATAGAATAAGTTTGTGTTGTTTCATGACATTAAATTTGTAGTTATTTATTACAGAAGCAGTAAGAAACTAATGCATTGTTGTGTTTTGCTTGTTGCCTATGATCAATATAATATACTTTTAGGCTATATAAAAAATAGCTGGTATTTGTTTCATGTTCATTTAGAGAATATATTCCCAGTCTTCATTTTAATAACTGCATTTTTCTTTGAGTTTTCACAAGATACTTAGGGATAGATTCTAGTCCCAGAAATATGATAGTTGCTATCAGATGTGTCTTTTCTGGTGAAATGTTTTGCCATAGGCAAGCTTTTATCTTCTTCCTCACTGTCACTGTGTGTTCTCAATGTCTGACCTTCAGCGGTTGAGACACTGAAGCATCTCTCAACATACATTAGACCACACATGGGCACTTAATCATGTAAACAGTGAAATCAGTGTCACTGCTAATCTCTCATCTAATGACAAATTTCTTAGCTGTGTGTACTTTGATGGTGGTGATGAAAGGAAATATTTTTTATTATTCTACAATGCACATTCCAACTTGAGGATCCCAACATGCACTGGTTGTAATTATAATAATAACAGTACAACCTTGTTTCTTTTTTTCTATCTTGACTGTAGAAACATTAGCTTTACTTTGGAATACAATGTCCCTCCAATTTCACCTTTTTTTTTTAGATTTTGTAATGTGGCATTAAAAAAAAAAAAAAAAAAGATGACGCACAAGTAATATTTTATCCATGAAAAGGACATGAGTTTTTCCTTTTTGCTTTTGTTATGTTATGGGCTATGTTAGATAATGGATTACAGTGAAACTCTCTTCACTGTGATTCATCAATCATGGTGGGGGGGCGACATCCACTCCTATCTTAATGATTGGTTTCTAAGTGACATGACCTTTTGTACCATGAAAAAAGAAGCTAGTTTCAAAGGTTCAAGAATTACATTTACCAAGAAGACAGAAAATGCACTTATTGTCAATGAGTAAATTAAGATGAAAAAAAGGATGTGGAATTGTTTAGGCTCCTTCCCTTTTGGAGAAATAAAGAGTAGAATGGTTTCTTATATGGTCACATAGCCACAGCCCTGGTACCTGTAGAAATATTAAGCAACAAATGCAGTTTGTGTTTTGGAAGACTCCATATTTATTAGAGCAACCAAACAGAGCTGCTTCTTTTAAACCACCAATCTTAGATCCGCGGCTTAACTCTGATAGAAAGATTTAGTTCTAAATCTGATTAACCAGTTACTCAGTTTAAATAATCAGATTATTGACAAAGTAATTAAAACAAAGTAATTAAAATAAGAATTAGATAAATTCTTATTTTAATATGTTAATCTGTCAAAGTTTAAAATGCTTTGATTATCACACATGGTAGACTCTCACATATCAAAGATGCTGATTGCTATTTTCTTAGCAAGCTTTTAAATTCTTCATGTTATTCATTTTTTCCATCCTATTAATGGATCCCCTTATTGGCCTCATTTTTATTTTCTTTTTTTCAAAGTTTAATATAGTCGGAGGTTATAATCCATATGTGTAAGACCCAGAAATGAGTCTTTTCAACTTTAGGTTCTAAAAAGACACTTAATTTTGAATTCTGGAAGATGACATTTCACTCATCTCCTAGACAACAAATTTATTTTCCAATAACTCCAATTTATCTTTGGACAACTCCTTGCTGCTTTGCCATCTCTTAGGTTATATTCCTGTTGTCAAACCAATGCTAATAGTCATATGCCTCCTGCTTACTATTTCAGCGAAGAACTACAAAAGGGAGAAATTAAATGGCTGGAAGAATAGGGATACAATCAGAGGAAACTACTTACCCACCCACACCTCTTCTAGTATCTGACCTCATTCTTGCAACCCCTTAGATTTCAACAAAGTTTCTTGATTAATTGTTGAAATACTGGGAAGATTATTATGTTAATTAGTCATTATTTTTTTAAAAAAGAAATTTGTTTCCCTTAGGCTTTCTAATTTATTCCTTTGAACAGATAATAATGTGCAATTATGCAGTATTTCTGATGAAATGAAAACCATGACCATCCTGATGAGGCCTCCTACAACTCTCCCAAGCTGACCCCTTTAAGAGCCTTGCTAGTTTTATATGAGAAAGCACACATTGGTCTCATTTACTCTCTGGAATGTTTCATTATCCTTGACAATTGGACCTACCAGTGATAGATGAATTTACTAGATTTAAAAATTTTCTAAATGCATTTTCCCTTTATGCAAATTTGGAGTCAAAACTACCCAAATCCTTTCACAAGAAACTAAAAATAAATTAAGCATTACTTCCTCTACTCTCCTAAAAAAGGGAATTTAAAATTCCTCCTAAGATGATAGGAGAAATAAATAACTCTTTGTTCTTAAGCTTATTCATACTGGGGCACTAAAAAGGAAGAATTTTATTTTTGTTATTTAATGAAAAAATTCTTTAAATTAAAGCAAATATTCTCTCAGGCTCTTTAAGGTAGAGAAAGCTGGAGGGTATACCTGTTAAGGACTTTATCTTTGGTGTCAAACTGACTATAACTGATCCAGGCTCAACCTCTTCATTTGAGAAAGTTACTTCACCTCTGTTTCTTTTCCCAGAAACTCTAGATTATAAAAATTCCCACCTTATTGTGAGGATGAAATGAGACAAGTTATATAAAACACTTGGTGTAACGTCTGGCACAAAATAAGCACTCAATGTGTTAGATATATTTATTATTCATGATCACAATATTCATGGTCATAGACTGGCATTCCACATCTGTTATCAAAATGTAGATTATTCAGAGCAAAGAACCTGGTATGAGCTAACTCTTAGTTCTGTTCTATAAAAAAAAACTCATAAAATAGGAAAACAAACAACAAAAAAAATGAATTTCTGCATTATAAAAATGGATTGAACTCTCAAATTCCATTGTTTCATTACTTTCTCCAGTGCTTTTAAAATATGATTCAATTTACAGACATTCAACATAAAGAAAATTTTTCTGGAGCCCAACTGCTTTATTGAAGTGGAAGGCCTCTTTTGAAAACAGGTTGATGTTATTTTTCCACTTCTTTTAGTGGTGGTTACTCTGCTGAGTTGAAGGTAAACCTCCATGAACAGTTCAAGTCAAATGGTTTTTTGTCATACTTTCATCATCCCATTTTGCCTGTCTTTAACATACAAGAAATTCTTGTTCATTCCCCCCATCCTCCACCACCATTAAAACAAGAAGGCTGATGGTTTGGAAGAAAATTAATAGAGCAGGTTTTCTTGATGGGGACAATAGTATATTTTCTTGTGTAGGAACACTCAGATGAATGTAACACCTAGTAGAAACTACAGTGTCTCTAATTTCTCCCACAACATTCTGTGTGCCTAGAATTGCATTTTAAAACATATAATCATTAAAATAAAAGAAGTTATTACTGATTAAAAGATATTTTCTTGAATATACATATCAAATTTTTATGTCTTTTTTTTTCTTTGAAAATGTCAATATTTGGGTAGGAGGTTTTGAAAATTACACAATTACAGGAAATTTATTCAAATTATTTTGTGTAATTTAACAACGAACTAAAAGAACAAAGGAAAACACATGCCGGAAATTCTTCTAGAGCTAAATTTTTTTAAAAAATTTTAATTTCTTTGTGAATTACTCTGATTAACATAATTTAATAAAGTAAGAGAATCACACATTTTTCACTGTCCGCTTTCAATATGACTTTTGACTATGACATTTCTGATTCATATTTAAGTATGCTCCTACGGTCTAGTGAAATACACCAAGTCACACATAAAGCATACATTTTAACAAATTATCGGAGGTCATGAGTTTTACCTTCATATATCTAAATTTCACTATCTTCCATGCTCTTGATATCTTTACTACCATTATTAGTATTATTTATTAAGTGCAAGTGCCTATACTGTAAGAAATGTTTTATACAATTAACTTCATTTACTCTTCACAATAAGACTTTTTGTTAGGTAATTTTCCCATTCAAAAGATAATACCACTAAAACTAAAGCAGGTTAAATAACTTGCTTGAGGTTTTACGGATACTAAATGATGGAAACAGATTTTAAACCAAGTCTTTCTAATTGCAGAGCAATTTAATTATGATTCTAATATTCCAGTAATACTATTAGCCATTGAGGAGAGAGACAAGTCATATATAATTACTACTCTCTAAGTCTAATTGGGAAACCCTCGTGGCATAGCGGTTAACAGCTACAGCTGCTCTAATGGCCAGCAGTTCGAAGCCACCAGGCACTCCTTGGAAACCCTATGAGGCAGTCCTACTCTGCCCTATAAGTCAAATTGTATGATGTAGGTGATATAACAGCGAGATCAGAGAGTAGAACGAAAACTCAGGTTCACCTGGAGGCATTCAAAACATTTTCATAGATGGGGGTGACAGTTGAGGTGAGACCTGACGGATGAATGAGTATGTGCCAGGCAATTAATGGTTTCTGAAAAATTGTCCTAACTTTGAAATGGGCAGAAGAGATTGCTGGTTGTCCCTTCAATGGAGTGCTGAGTGATATCTATGGGTCAGGGCCAGGCAGCTTTGATTAACTTCCTATTGGCTAGGCTATTTTCAACTCTGTAGGGGGTAGAAGCTAACTTTCAGAAAATTAAGAGTAATACGAATGATTGTTATTCATATAAATAAAATGAACATTGTCCAGTAGAAATATAATTGATTTCTATCTAGTACAAATGATAAATGACAACCTTAAGTACTGCATTTCTTTGCCCTATGGGTTATTAACTAGTGCACCTGTTTGCAAATTCATTTCAGCTCTCCTGATTGACTACATTTTATATACACAAGTGTGAAGCCCATCTTGATTTAATAATATTTTTTAAAAGTATGCAAAGTACATAGTATGTAATAAATGCTCGATAAATGATCATTGTTTTTCCTAATTATTCAAGGTTTGAAATACCTGCAATGTATTATTGCAGCCTGAGAAGAGAAATAGACATATGTTTGAAAAACTCATTTCCTGTTTCATAGTCATAATTAACAGTGATTTTAAAGATAATTTAAAAATAACAGAATACATATATGAATACTGTTTTGAAGGTTTCTAAACATCTATACAAAAACACTTCTGCCATAGTCATATTGAATTATTACATATTTTTGATTATTTATTACTAAACCGATTGGAAATTAATTTTGTTTCTCTTTTCTTTCAGTTCCCAGGCACCAACCTAATTGATACTCTGTTTCTGCTTCAGTTGATTAGTTTTGCTGTTTATATGCAATTTGAGGTTTGAAGGGAAACAAGATAAGCAAATTGAGTGTCAATAAGTTTATCAACATATGGCTTTCCTGTCTGAATTGAATGCGGAATGAAAAAATCATTAAAACTCACTTCTGAAACCTACAAACAGCTCAAAAATATTTAATAAGATGCTAACAGAAATTATCCAAATATAACTTTAGCCATTACAATCTTTATTAAACTGTAACAAACTAGTTTACACATTTTTCTTTCTAATAGAGGTCAAAAAACCTAAACCGAAACCCATGGCTGTGAAGTCGATTCCGACTCATAGTGGCCCTATAGGACAAAGTAGAATGGCCCCATAGGATTTTCAAGGAGTAGCTGGTGGGTTCAAACTGCTGATCTTTTGATTAGCAGCCAAATGCTTAACCACTGTACCACCATACATGAAACTAACTCCTAACTCCTAAAGGTAAGAAGAAGTGCTTGTATTCTCCTTGCTTACCTGCTACCAAGTGTTTTGTTTTGTTTCTTTCTCGCTCTTCTTTGAATTCTATGCTCCACAACCTTTCCGCAATTTTCGTTTCTGTTGTCACACACCCATCCCCCCCAAAAGAAGAAAGTTTTTTATGTATGGAGCACTGATGGCACAGTGGTTCAGAGCTTGGCTGCTAACCAAAACTTTGGCAGTTTGAATCCACCAGCTGCTCCTTGGAAACCGTATGGGACAGTTCTCCTCTGTCTATAGGGTCTCTGTGAGTCAGAACCAACTTGACAACACATAACAACAATATTAACATATAAAATACACCAATTTTATATATATACATTGCATTGTGTATATATATTATATATATATATAATGCACAGTATAATATTATGTACCTACTCCTCACTTATTGACTATCTTGTTATCCTACATTTGGTGTTTACTACAATAGTAAAAAATCTACTATCCTACTATTTTGCATAGTAACCGACATACATCTGGTAATAAGATCGCTAAGGTGAAAGGTGAGAGTAACCTTGGTTGTGATGGTTAAGCTTATTTGTCAACTTGGTTTGGCTATGATTATCAGTGGTTCGGCAGTTGTGTAATGATGTAGTCATCCTCCATTTTGTGATCCGATGTGGTCACCCTCCATTTTCACATAATGCTGATTTATATATGTATATATTTTGTATATATATATATATATGCACACACACACATATTACATATATATATATTCATGTTCTGTGTGGTTATTTTTGATGACTTTAAATATCCATATCAATGACTTTTCCATTGCCCTGGCCTCTCAGTTACTTAATCTCCTAAATTTCAATGAACTTTTTTACCATTCCACTTCAGTAACCCAATAATGCCTTTAAGCTCATTATCAAACAACCAATAAGATACAACAAAACAAAACCCTTCTACTTCTAAGACATAAACTCTGAATTTCCTTTCTAAGGAGTTTGATTTAAAAATAATCTCATTTGCTCTCTATGTACTTTTATCCCTTTATTTTGTAAAATACTGCCCATTCATAGCTAGAAAAAATTCATTTGAACTTGTTAAAAGACTTCACTATGCATTTATTCAGTCTGATCTCATGTGGGCTCTTAAACTGCTCAGCAATCCCTTAATGTATCTATAGTCTCCTTTGAAGCTATTCCAAATCTTTTCCAATTGCATCTAGCTCCTAAGGTACTTTGTTAACTCTTGGCTTTAATAGCAGACATTACGTATTATGTCACTCAAAATCTTAAGAACATCTGGGAGTGGTTCCTCAAACCTCATTTTTTCCCATCATTTCATGTTTCTTCACTTATTTTTTTATTTTTTTCATTCTACCATCTAGGATGGAGCCCTGGTAGTGCAGCAGTTGGGTGTTCAGCTGCTAACAAAAAGGTCGGCAGTTCAAATTCACCAGCTACTCCTTGGAAACCGTATGGGACAGTTCTACTCTGCCCTATAGGCTCACTATGAGTAGGAATCAACTCGACGGCAACAAGTTTTTTGTTTTACTATCTAAGATGAAGAAGTATCATGTCTTTACCGCCATGTCTTCTCAATTTGTATGTTCATTCTATCACTCCCTTCTTCCTCCTAATCTACCTTGATTATTTTCTAACCATTTTGAATTTTTCTTTCCTTCTACCTTTCTCTCTCCCTCTTACCTACAAATACAGTTATCATTTCTATTCTAAATCAAAGGCAAAAACACCACTTTTGTACATATTACTACTCAATGAATTCATTGGAAGGGTTATACCATCTCTGTATCTCAACAAGAACATTTTATAGTGTTGTAACTTTCATGCTTACTTTAATATTACTTCAAAATAAATATTAGTGTTATGACTCAATATAAATCAAAGAAATGGGAAAATCTCTCTCTTTTTTTTTATCAACTCCTGAGTTTTACTTTTCACACCAAATTTGGAATGATGTATGGGATAAGATTGGTGAATCATTCATTTATGGAATATATTCCCCTGAGCCTTTCAATTAAGAAAACAAAATTTTCAAATCTCAGCCCTAATATCTTGATAATTTAGCATCATTTTTCTCATGCTAGTCACACTTACTTTTGAAAAGTTCACTTGACTGTCTTCCTAGATCTTTGTCTATTTTCTCTTCTCGGCATCCTTTAGCAACTCCTCTTTTTCTTTCCCTCTCTAAACATCCACAAAGTCCTGTCTCTAGGTTTCTTTCTTCTTATTTCCCTTGGTGATTTCAGTGACTCCCACACTGTTCATTTCCTTCAGAGAAAAATGACCAACATATGTATAACTCAGACTCAATCTTTTCTTCTAGTTCTTTTGAGATATAGGGTAAACGCAATTGGCTGGCTCACCGCAAACTGAACGTTTTCAAAACTGCGCATTTTACCACCCTCCCTGTCTTAGTTTCCTAATGCTGCTGTAACAGAAATACAATAAATTGATGACTTTAAAGAACAGAAAATTATTTCCTTACAGTTCTGGAGGCTAAAAGTCTAAATGATGGTTTTGGCCATGTCAGTTTCTTCTGCGGATCTCTCTCCTAATCCTGGCATCTGCTGGTGATCTTTGCTGCCTTTGTTTGCAGTTGATCTGCACATCAAATCTATTTTCCCTTGTGTGTGTGTCTCTGTGTCTAATCTGTTTTTACAACTCAGAAGTGATTAGATTTAGAATCCACCCTCCTTGAGTATGGTCTAATTAACATAACAAAGAAAGCATTATTTCTGGACAGAATTTCATCCAGAGGTAGAGGGGTTAGAATTCTGTCTTAGTTATCTAGTGCTTTTATAACAGAAATACTACAAGTGGATGGCTTTAACAAACAGAAGTGTATTCTCTCACAGTCTAGTAGGCTAGGAGTCTCAAATCAGGGTGCCAGCTCCAGGGGAAAGCTTTCTCTCTGTCAGCTCTGGAGGAAGTTTCTTGTCATTGATCTTCCCCCGTCATGGAATTTCTCAGCGCAGGGATCTTGGGTCCAAAAGACACGCTATTCTCCTGGCTCTTGTTTCTTAGTAGTATGAAATACCCCATCTGTCTGTTCACTTCTCTCTTTTATATCTCAAAAGAGATTGGTTTAAAACACAACCTAATCTTGTATATTGAGTCCTGTCTCATTAATGTAATTGCCTCTAATCCTGCCTCATTAGCATCATAGAGGTAGGGTTTACAACACATAGGAAAATCAAATCAGGTGACAAAATGGTGGACAATCACACAGTACTGGGGATCACAGCCTAGCCAAGTTGGCAGATATTTTGGGGGGACACAATTCAGTCCATGACAGATTTCAGCACATATTTTGGAGGGATACAATTTAATCCACCATACTCTCCAACACTGTTCCTCTTTCTACCATTTTCACCTCAGTTAGAAGAGCAAAATATTCTTCCAGTGCAAGGAGTCTCCAGGCCATCTTTGATTTCAACATCCTCTAAGTGCTGCATCAAGACTCTTACCTAGATGCTGTAGGCTTTACATGGGGATGACAACGTGACTCTCTCCAAAAAGCTTAGATATTTTTTAGTTATACTATAATACAGAAATTCTAGACTAGGACCTAGAAGATAATCTTAAAATAATTTTATTCCCAGGACTTACTGAAAGTGTTAAAAACATTTAAAGAAAACAAGAAAAAGTGATGTCAATTCAGGCGGATGGGTCAGCAGGGCAAGGACATAAGAGAAGGGAGACATAAGAATTTCCAGCCATCTCCCTAGAAGATATTGGTCCAACTTTAAAACCCAAGTATCCAAAACTTATTTCTCTGTAGTGGTGACTGGTGAATTAAACTATCAGCGCTCAATGATGCCAGTCATTTCATCATAATAACTCTAGTTATCTATGAGTTCTAATTCTCCTTTCATCAAGTCACTTTCTATATTTGGACTTTCTATGTAGTTTTACTTAGAGATTCAGATACAGCAATTGTTCAGTCTAAATGATAGACATATTTTTTCACTATAAATTATAGTATTGGCCTTCTGTGTTTTATATCATGAGTCTGGTGAATATTGGTACATTTCAGAGTGATTAGTCAACTTTTTATTTTGATTTTTATTGAAATGTAATGTATTTACTGAAAACAGCACAGAAACTGAAAATGCCCACGTATCCGGAATCCTAATCAAGAAACAGAAATGATCAGGCCCCCAGAAGCCACCCGTTCAAAGCTTTTGAAACCCCTTACCTAGACAAGTATAATAGACTTCAAAGCTTCTCTTCATTGACACTTTCTAAAGCATAGTTCTTATCACAGAATTCTTCTGATTAGACACTCAATGGCTTCCCCACTGACTAACTTCTAACATACTTAGAGGTCCTTATCTACTTTTCCAGCTCTAAATTCCACCACTTACCTATCTAAACTGAATAACTTGTCAGACTTAAAGACTCATCAGGAAAGCAAAGCAATGAAATTACATAAATATAGAGAAACAGGGACAGCCACCATACCAGTGATTCTTGACCAATGTTGCAGTTTGGAAATTTCAGAGAAAAGTTCACAAATATACACATCTGGCCTGATGTAGCTTTTTGACTATTCTCATTCTCTCACATCTGACAGCCAGTCTGCTAGCCAAGTATGTTAGCTCTACCTCCAAAATATACCGAAAAGCCAGCCACACTTTACACGTTCACAGCTGGCACCCCAGCTAATATCATTTCTCACATGGAACATCGCAATAGTCTCCTAGCTGGAGCTCTAATTTACCCTTTCCACACTTCAGTCTTCTTAACACAGCAGCCTGAGTGATCCCGTGAAAATGTGTGATTCAAATCATGTCTCTTTTATGTTCTAAAAACCCTCCAGTATTTTTCGATCTCAGAGTAAAATCCAACATCCTTACAATAGCTTTTAAGTCCCAAGACTTACACTGTCCAGTACTGTTGTCACTACCCACTGAGCACTTCAAAGTTGTATCATCTAAATTGAGATAGGCTGTAAGTATAAAATACACACTGGATTCTGAAGACTCAGTATTAAAAAAAAAAGTAAAATATCCCAATAATAATTTTTATTAATTACATATTACAATGAAAATAATTTGGATATGTTGTGCCCAATATGTAATGTAATGACAATGTGATTACTAAAATTAACTTCACGTATTTCTTTTTTCCTTCTTTTTTTTTTTTAAGTGGTTACTAGAAGATGTAAAATTACATATGTGACTTGCATTGTAATTGTACCAGACAGCACTACTATAAACAACTAGCCTCCATTAACTATCTGACCTCCATCTGCTGCTACTTCTTTACCATTTCCTACCTTTCTCTGTTGCTTCCTTTCCTTGCACATTCCAGTCAAGGTCCTGCCGCAAAGTCTTTGCATTTTAATTTTCATTCTGTCTGGAAGGTTCTTCCTCCTAACATTTCATGGTAAAACAAAACAATACAAAACAAAAAGCCCATTGCCGTCGAGTTGATTTCAACTCATAGTGATCCTAGAAGACAGAGTAGAACTGCCCTATAGAGTTTCCAAGGAGCACCTGGTGGATTTGAACTGCAGACATTTTGGTTAGCAGCCGTAGCCCTTAACCACCACTCCACCAGGGTTTCCACATTTCATGGTATCTTCCTTCATTTTTCAGTCCTGTTCTCTAATGTTATCTTTTCAGTGAAACCTCTCTGGCCATTTACTCTAAGATTGAAATCCACGGAGCTTTCCACTTCCCTTTGGTACTTTATTTTTGTTTTTCCCATCAGTTCCAATCCTTATGTAACACAGAGTCATGTGATAGAGCAGACTGAATATTGGAGAAACTCTTTCAGTTTTGGTGTGCAGCAGAGGCAGTTTCTGTGGGCCAAAGCAAATAATATTCTAAATAGATTTCCAAAAGACAAATATACAATGTGTTATGTACTGCCTTAAGTTAAGGGTTGAACAGAAAGGTGGTATTAAGGATTGGGAAGAGAAAAGATGTCACAAAATAAAATATAAAGTGCCAGAGGGTTGTAACTTTTTAAAAACTAGGACTCATTCGCCTCGTAAAGTATGGGTAGAAGAGGAAGTGTTTTTGGGCAGCTTCCTTAAAATCTCTCATCCTCATTTTCCATAGTTGTGAAGTGTATCTATATCGTGTAGCTGCTGTGAGGAGAAAATCATATAACCCACGTAGAGTACTATGTCTGATCCATAGTAACCATTCCATCAAAGTTTATTTTTATTATTACACATATTATTGTCATTCATCTAATGGATGGATTCATTCCTGATTCTTCACCATCTTTAATGGGTGTATCAAATAACTAAGTTTTACTTCTACCATTACATCCCTTTAGCAGTGATGCTACAATGCTATCATGAAGGAGAAACCACTCTTCACAAAAAGTTCCTGTTTTGCAATAGCCCTTCACAAAAAGTTCTGTTTATACAGAGTCCTTACCTCCTAGGAGTCTGCAATCTAATCAAAGAAGTAATATTTATCCACATGAAACAACTTAATACCAATATTAAGGGCCATCTTGCTAAGGGTGGGCTCCATTAGAGCAATGATCATTTTTTATGTAACAATGACAAGAAAAGAATAAGGAGGAGGGGGAGGAGGAGAAAGAAGAGAAAGATAACTTTATGGAGTGTTTACTATATGTCAAAGAAGTGCTGAACATTTTACATTTATTTATCATATTTAGCCCTCATGGCAAAATGCATAGGAAGGCACTATGGCCCTCCCATTTTATATATAATAAACTTGGGTCTTGGGGACATTAAGTATCTTGCCCAAGATCATGTGCTCAAAATCAAACCCATTGTCTTCGAGTCGGTTCCAACTCATTGCATCCTCCTAGGGCAGAGTAGAACTGCCCCATAGGGTTTCCAAGGCTGTAAATCTTTAAGGAAGCAGACTGCCACATCTTTCTCCCTCAGAGTGGCTGGTGGGTTCAAACTGCTGACCTTTGGGGTTTGTAACCAAGTAGGTTTAACCGTTAGTGTGCTTAACCACTTTGCCACCAGTGCTCCTCAGGTCACATGCTAGAAGTGAAAAAGTCCAGATGTAAACTCAGTCTTTCTGACTGCAGGAGTCCGGACTCTGACTTAGACAGCTTAGCTGTTCATGACTGTACTCAGAGGGACTAGCATTATGCCTGGAATTTAGAGAATCAAAAAACTTATTGAAAGAATGAATCAATGGATTAATGAATATAGTGTGAGGTAGTGGCTACACATGCTTATAGGAATGCTGAGAATAGAGAGATGCTTTTATTTAATAGTTTACTCAATGTACGTTTATTTACCAAACCTCTACCATATATGAGGCATGGTAATAAAACTTGGAAACTGAAGGAAGGATGAAATATGATTTGTGCCTTCATGAAATTCATACTCAATAAAGAGAATAAATAATTTTGTTATACTGCCATAAGCTCTGTAACAGAAATTCTCCAAGTGCTGTAGTAAGATGACTGAAAAGGGGATCTATCTTGTCTATGTTAGGGTGGATAGCGAAAAGTCATTAGAATGTCTCACAAATGAAATGTTTCCCAAGTAGAGGCAAAGAAAGAGACATCCTAGGCAGAGAAGACAGTGCATTCAGGCACTGGGAGTTGGGAAAGAGTATAACTGCTTTGGAAAATTGATCATATCTGAGTGTCTGGTGTACAAGTAGGGTAGGAAAATGGGAGGTTAGGAGTAACCTGACATGCAGCTGGTCCACTTGCGTTATGCAGTGGAAGATAGCTTGGAAAAGGAAAGTCAACACATGGAAACAGGTAAAACCTCAGGACACAAGTCAGAAATACCCTAGTAGACTTCCTAGGAGGTAGAAATGGAGGCCAAGATCTCACCATCTCATACAGCTGTTATCAGCAAGCTTTGGACCAGTTACTAACCTTGCTAGGGGAGAGATAGGTGAGCCCTCATCATATGGTTAAAATTCCACAGCCCAAGGGCCAAGGGCCAGGACCCCTCTCCCTGTATACTGGTCCTGTTAAGTTCTTTTGTGCTGCCTCAGAGCCCCCAGGCAATAAGGGGATAGTGAATATGTGACTAGATATTTTCTAATAAACATTGTTCCAGGCTTGGTGAATGTACTGCATTGTCGTGTACTCTCAAATGACCAACAGCTGATGAAGCTAGAAAGCAAGTTGGAAGCAGGTTGGAGACATTTAATGAGGGACATTAAATGTCTACTAAGGATTAAAAATGTAGCTTAGCTGCAGCGGAGAGATAGTGATGTGGTGTGAGAAATAAATGTAAGCCTGAATTGTGAGGCAGCAGGGACTATAAACAAACCTTTCTAATACCCACCTCCATCCTTTTCTGAGATAATTCGTCCTTCACCTCCAGTTGCTATTAAGCTTCTGACAGAAAAATGTACTTTGCAAGAAAACAAAACACATTTTCAGTAAAGGACTGAATATGTTTTCCACAGCTACTGGTGATGCAATGGTTAAGTACTCCGCTGCTAACAGAATTTATGACAATTCGAACCCACACAGAGGTTGTGCAGGAGTAAGACCTGGCAATCTTCTCCTGTAAAGATTGTGGCCTATAAAGCCCTAAGAGGCAGTTCTACTCTGTCACGTGGGGTCACTATGAGTTAGAATTAAGTTGATGGCACTCAACAACAATATTCTCATAGTAGAAGATATCTATATCTATCTATCTCCACCCATCCATCCATCCATCCATCCACCCATCCATCCATCCATCTATCATCTATAGAGACTAAAATCAATGATAAACAAAAGGGAAGAAATCTGATCTTGAAACTTCAGTCATTAGATGGGGACTTTTTAGGAAGAGGAATTTCAAATTCTTGAAAATACTTAAAATAGCATTAAAACCAAAGAAACCACTGTACTCATATATTGCCCTATCTTCTTTTAGGAAGTCCAAATTGTGGATATGGGTCTTGACATTAAATAACCCTCCTTTCACTTAGTGGAAGAGGCTCTCTTGCTTCTTTTCAAGCCTCATGAGTTTATTTTTGCTTGAAATCATAGCTCCCTAGAAACATCACTCAAGCAATTAATCCCTCATTTATTTCTAACTTTATATTTGTTCTAATAATTTCTCATGTTCCAGTCTTGCCTATCTAAAACAGACAGACAAATAAATAAACAAGCAGACAAACACAATCATGAACCAACCTATTTCACAAATCCTGCTGCTTTCTCCTCCACCAGGGCAACAAAGCTACTCTTTCAGTTATCTATCTCTATTTCCTCTTCTCCCAACCATGCCTTCACATAGTTATCTGCTTTCAGCCCTAAAAACTCTACTACAACTTCTCTAATCCAAGCCACTTCTCACCTACCAGATGCAACATCTAAAGAACATACTCTATATTTTATTATTGATCAATTTATATATTTAAAACTTTAAAGCATTTCTTACTTGACAATATTTCTTACCTCTCCACAGGTTTTGCTTCTTCAGCCTGTCCCTGGAAATCTGGTCCTCCTCACAGTTCTTCCTTGTTGTTGTCCTCTTAATCTACGCATTATAACTGGGTGGTCACAACTACTTTCATGGTTTCGTCTTCGAAGCTAGCAAGTTCTACACTTAAATATCCACATAAAATCTTTCTCCTGAGTGTAAGTCAGACATTTTCAACGGTTTACTGAGCCTGAAATTGAACTATGTGGGAAACTTTGAAAAGATGATTTAATTTCTTTAAATTTTCTCATTCATAGAATGAAATAATAATAACAATAGAAATTTTCTGGAGGAGAAAATTAAATAAAAATGTATAGTGCAATACCTGGAAGTTGATGTTGGCATCATTTCAGTATTATTTCACATCCCGTTTTATTTTATTTACTGATCAATTTCCTCCAAAATCTTTTGCTTCCTTAAGTCCATATTTCTGTCAAGAGTGGCATCATCCATATAGTTGTTCAAATCAATGACTTGGCAATCTTGTGGTTTTCTTGCTCTCTATTACCTTCCTCATCTTGTTGGTCACCAATTTTGTTGACATATTTAGGATCCATCTGTCTCTATTCTCACTACCATCACCTTAATTCAATCACTCATCATTTCTCCCTGGGAAAGAAATGCATTTTAGTTGCCTCCAAATTAGTCTTTTGTTATTGACTTGATTAAATGTATTCTCCACATTGCTGTCAGAGCTCTTTATAAAATACAAATGTGTTCATTTTCTCCTCTGTTTAAATACTTCTTTGACTCATACTAATGTTTTTGATAAAGTTCTGGCTTGGCAAGCCCCACAGTACCCTTTAGAACCTAAACCCAACCTACTTTTCTGATCCTCTCCCCCATAACATAAAAACCAAATCCATTGCCTTTGAGTCAATTCCAACTCGCGATGACCCCATGTGTTACAGAGTAGAACTGCTCCATAGGGTTCTCTAGGCTGCAATCTTTATGGAAGCGGATAGCCAGGCCTTTCTTTTTTGGTGCCACTGGGTGGCTTCAAAGTGTCAACTTTCAGGTTAGTAGATGAGTGCGAACAACTTCTGTCCCCCATAACATATCCTGTTTTTTATGTAATGCTCCCTCTTGCTAGAATTTCTATCAACTCCTCTTTGCTTAAATATATTTTTTCCTGGATGTCCCTTGGATATCATTCAGTTTGAGCTGGGAGCAACACCCATTATACACTGTTTTTATGTCTATTGTAACACTTAACACTCTGTGGTATCCTTGAAAATAATATGTGATGAAACAACATGAGAAAAGGTGTAGAATTGAAGTGACACCCTGTGTTTCAGGGATAATGGGGAAAACAATCTAGGTGGGGAAGGCTGGCTGTGTTGGGAAGTTCTCGTGCCTGGGTCTATGCTTGGTTATATGCCTGGCTCAATCTATTAATTTTGGGTAATCTGAAACAAAATTTCAGTCCCTTGAAACAGAAAAAAAAAAAAATTTTCTGGTAAATTGGGTACCTAGATGGTAAGATCATCATTACATCAGACTGATTTATATTAAAGGAGATTTTATAAGTAATTCTTTCTTTTCTACTCCTTTAACGAGGGGAAAGTATATTGAAGACACTTTCATATATGACACATGGAATAGAAGGGTTTAATTTTTTAATTCAAAATATTCCTTGGAAACATATAATAGCTTCTTGCAAGTTTTTAAATAATTTATGGTGTGAGGACTCAGATCTCTTGACAGAAATATTAAGTTGCCCCCTGCTTTTTGTATTTCCTTTCAACTGGATTATGTAAACCACTTAACATATATTGGCCTTATTTTATAATAGATTTTGCTTAAAATAAAAACACTGCAATATTTTTGCAGTAATTGGTATATGTCTGGTAGTTTCCAAAGGTTGGCTTAAATAAAAAATCACTGCAGACCGTCATATGAAGGTCCCTTTTTATAATTCATGTTAAACCATTTGTTGAGGAATCAATTCTGACTCATGGCAACCCTATGGGTGTCAAAGTAGAACTTTGCTTCGTAGGGTTTTCAGTGGCTGATTTTTTGGAAGTAATTGGCAAGGCACCTCTGGGTGGGTTAGAACTGCCAGCCTTTTTGATAGTAGCCAAGTACTTAACCATTTGCACCATTTAGGGACTTCTAATACTTCGTGTTAAGAAAATGTAAACTGGGTTTCTTTTCTATTGCACTCAGTTTTATCTCTCTATAGGAAAAGAATTGGGATAATGCAGGGCCTTATAACAACTGATAATACTGCCACTCTTATGTATTTTCCCAAAAGGGTACAAATAGAGTTTTCTTCCTTGTGTGGCATGGTAGTCCATTATCAGTCTGCTCCCTGAAATTCCTCTCTGGAAATAAGTGGAATACATGCAGGTCAGACTCACATAGAGAAGGGCACACTGTCTGTGCCAGCACAACAAAAATTTGAAGACCCAGGTCTTGGAGAGTAGGCCCGGTAATGTGTATTCCTGAGTTGAAGGATATAAACTGATGTGCTGTTTTGGCATGGCTATGAATGTAACAGTCAGGTAGCCCACCTCTCCCTCATTTCTTTGTCTCTCTCCCACGGGACATTTTTTCTCCACATACACTCTGGGAAATCTGAGCATGAGAACAAGACTCGTAGGAATACAAAGAGGCAATGGCAAGCTGCCTTTATTTAGTTGAGATTCGTAGCGCAACTCGTCAGTTGCTCAGGGAGTGAAAAATGGCAAAAGCAAGCTTTAACTGAACCCATTCTTTGGACTATGACCAGAGTCTCTGATCTGTTAGTCACTAGATTGAAAGACTAAATGCTGATGGATAATCCTAACTATAAAACCTATTATTTTCAGACCCTTTTTCCATCCCACTACCATATCCCAGAGGAAACAAGATCCTGGAAGTTTCTCACATACATTTCTTATTCATAATCATTACACATGTGTGGAAAAACAGAAAATTAGTTTTAAGTAGCATTTTTTGTCAGAAAAACTGTATTAAAGAACAAAGTTATTTGAGACAAAAATCTTTGCATCACAAGGCAGAAGGAAAAAAAAATCAGTAGATATGCTATAATTAGATTTCTCTGGAAACCAGAAATAGTCTTCATAATTTTAATTTAGAACTATGGCCAAGTGTCATTTACTTAATGCTTTTAGAGAATATTTCTTGAAGATATCTCCTTTGCTTTCAGAAAAAGGACAAATGCATATCTTGAAGGTTAAGGCTTGGGGTCAATTACAGTTATGAGTATTTTGCTATTTGTTTAAATGTTTTTAATTGGAAAGTAGTAATTAGCTCAGTTTTCATTCTTGGTAAATGCTCCTTATTATGTCTCTTAATATTCTCCATGTGATCGTGCATATCTTTGGTAGTTTCTTGGTGGAAAATTACTGTAATTTGTTTTTGCACACTGTCTTTTCTGTGTTTGTGGTGTGTGTGAGTGTGCGTGTGCACGTGCGTATGCATGTATATGACTAAATGGTGGAACTTCTGTGTGTTTATAGATTTTTTTTTTCGTAGAAAATTCAACTCTAATGCAAATAACCTGAATGTGAGAAAATGGGTATTAAGAAGCTCAGCTTCCTGTGGGGCGGTCCTTAGTATCACTGCACCTGCAGGAGGCATAAGTTTTTTCAGCTCTCTCTTGGCACTGTTCTGGCTACTGTCAAACCTGACCCTTCCATTTCTTTTTATTGAATAAGTACAGGATGGTCTTTGACTCCTCTCAGGACAAAGGGATTGGGCTTATGATTTGTATTATTTGTAAATGAAATATTTGTATTGGTTTTATTTGTACTCAGACGTAAATCTCAACCACAAAATCAAAGTACCGGTAAAACAGTGCTTGGAAAATACACATTTTAATATTTATCTTTCATATCAAATGTCCATGAAAACATAGCATTGTGGGTAGGACAGGGTAAGAAAACAGATATGGAAGAAATGATGGGGCCAAGCAGAGCAGAAGGAAGGGTGATGCCAGGAAATGGGAGATCTTCTTTCTGGGTTAAAAGCAAACTTCAAATCTCTGGGCATTTGTTTCTTCATCTGTTATATTATGCGACTGAATGAGATTCATTTCAAAGTTCATTCCAGATGTAAATAATTAAAAAAAATAATTTACATTCAAATGTACTTCTACTCATAGATTTTTATTTGCAATCGAGTGGTTTATACAATGGCATCCACTTCAGAAACTCTTATTAAATCAATATGATAATTAAGAGATTTATTCAATAAGGATTTATTCCATGTTTACTATATGCTAACTATTAAGAAAGATACAAGATTTAACAGATGAATCACACTCCCTCTGCCCATGAAACTAACTCAGAAAAGCCAAAGAGATGTGCTTACTATTGTACACTCTGAAAAGTGCTTAATGGAAATACACAAATAAAGCCATGGGCTTTTATTTAAGGAAAGGGTGAGATTTTCTGGGGTAGGAACTTAAAAGCTTCACAGAGAAAATGATATTTGAGTTGTGCCATAAAGAATGAGAAGGCACAGGACAGATAAGCAAATGAAGAACTGTATTTGAAATAGCATGAACAAATACATTGGACAGTTTATGTACATGACAGGAAACCACAAGGAGTCTTCTTCCGTTACTCTCATTTTGATTCACAGGGCAATCATTGCTTGCTTTCCATGTTCTAGGGAGTGTAGTTAGCTTTGGAGAGGGAAAAACGTTGAAAGTGCTGTCTACTGGGGAGTATAAACAGGCAATTCCAGTAAAAGATATTAAATATGATGGACAGGAGTCTAGGGTGCTATAAGAATACAGTGATGGAAATCTTACCCAGTTCAAGAGGAGACAACACTTGGCTCTGCCTTAAAAAATTAGTAAAATAAGTATGTCAAAGGTGAAAGGCATGAAGGAGCTAAGAAACAGAGGTGAGAAAGAGCAGGGTAAGAAGGGTAGAGGACTGCCAGGAGGTCATTATTGTTGGAATATAAAGGTAAAAATAGAGAATATGAAAAGTGAGGCTAAAGTAAATGAAAGAGGCAGATTATAGAAGTTCTATGAACTACAAGGTAGCATTTGGAACGTACCCTCTCGGCTTTGACGAAGCTATTGGAAGCTTTTAAACTAGGGTATGACTTGGTCAGATCTGTATTTTAGCAGTGTGGAAGATAGATAGGAGGGAGAGAGACCAGAGCTGGAAAGATCGTTAGATCACTGCAATGCTCAAACAAGAGGTGAGGAAGAACAAAATATAAAGTGAAAGTAGAGGAAAAGAAGAGATTAATTAGATTTGCATTAATTATATTACACTTAAGAATAAAATCAGAAGAATTTTGCAAGCAAGTATACGACGAGTTTTAAGAAAAAAGGAGATGACGATGACTCATCATCGCCATTTTAATCCCTCCGCATTTGCACGACCCTTTAAACTTAAAGAAACCTAGGGCTCAGTCCCTGGGACTCTCTTTCTGTCATTCTCTTTTTTATAGGTAGACCGGGTAGGTAGGTAGGTAAATAGGAGCCCTGGTGGCGCAGTAGTTAAAGCACATGGCTGCTAACTGAAGGGTCAGCGGTCAGAACCCACCAGAACCTCGGCAGGAAAAAGATGTGGCAGTCTGCTTCCATAAAGATTTACAGCTTGGGAAACCCTATAGGGCAGTTCTACTTTGTCCTGTAGGGTTGCTATGAGTTGGAATCAACTTGACAGCAATCGGTTTGGTTCTGGTTAGGTAGGTAGATAAACCAATCCCTGGATGGTGTAAATGGTTAATACACTGAAATGTTGGAGGTTCAAGTCTACCCAGAGGTGCCTCTGAAGAAAGGTCTGGCAAACTACTTCCAAAAAATCAGCCCTTGAAAACCCGATGGAGCACAGTTCTTAACTCTGACCCACATGGGGCTGCTGTGAGTCAGAATTGATTTGATAACAGCTGGTTTTTTTTGATAGATTGATAGATAGCCACTCTCTTGGTGACTTCATCAAGTCCCGTTCTTTAAATGCTGCCAGTCAGGCACCATCCAACAGAATTTTGTGTGATGATGGAAATGCCCTATATCTGCACTGTGTCATACAATAGTCACCACCCTTATGTGCCAATTGTCACACTGAACACTTGAAATATGGCTGGTGTGATTAAGTTTTTATTTTATTTCAATTAATTTAAATTTAATGTGTCTAATGGCTACCATGGAAATCCTGGTGGTGTAGTCGTTAAGTGCTACAGCTGCTAACCAAAAGGTCGGCAATTCGAATCCGCCAGGCGCTCCTTGGAAACTCTATAGGGCAGTCCTACTCTGTCCTATAGGGTAGCTATGAGTCAGAATCGACTCGATGGCAATGGGTTTTTTTGTTTGTTTGTTTTTAGTGGCCATCATATTTGGCAGCAAAATGCCAGCTACTCAACATATGTATCCAGCTTGGGTCTTCCTCCTTAACAGCAGACTATATTTGCCTGTCCACTCAATACCTCCACAAGGGTGTCTAATCGAAATCTCAACTTAGCAGTTTAATATCCAACTCCTGATCGTTCCCTGAAAACTGTTCCTCCTAATGTCTTTCTCATTTCGGTAAAGAATAACTCAACTTTCGAGCTCTCCTTGAGTTCTCACCCTTTCTAGTTGCCTGTCAGATAATTAAATCAATTAAGTCAATGACATACAATCAGAATCTCACCAATTCCTTTCCACTTGCCTACTTAGTACAACTTAAGTATAATTGCGTACTTAGTCCAGAATAATATCAGCTCTTGTCAGGATTATTGCAATAGCTTCCTGACTGACCCCTCTGCTTTGATCTTTGTGTTTTGTGAAAGTCTGTTAAAATAAATAGGTCATATAGTGTTATTTTCCTGCTCAGAATTCTCCCCCTGAGTAAAACCTAAAATCCTTACAATAGTCTACACAACCTGGCCCTTTATTTCCTCTGTTATCTTCTATTCTCTCCCTCATGCTCACTCTGCTCTAGTCATTGGATTTCCTTGCTGTTACTTGAATATGCCAGGCACGTATTCAAGGCAGAGCTTTGCATATACATACTTTCCTCATCCGTTGGATGTCTGCACAGCTTGCTTATTATCTCCTATATGGCATGTTCAAACACTATTGTAAAAGTAAGATTTTCCCTGACCACATTGTTTAAAATTTCATTACCCCCCCCAAGCTTGCACTCTTAATCACCTCCTCCCCTCTTTATTGTTCTCTACAGTACTTAGCACCATCTGGCACAACACATATTTTATCTGTTTTATTTATTGTCTGTGGTCTCCCTACCTAGAATATAAGCCTCCCGTGGGTGAGGATTTTTATCTGTTTTATTCATTGATACAGTTCCAGTAGTTAGAACACCATCTGAAACCTGAAATCTGGTAGGTGGTCAATAATATTTTTATTGATAAAATGACTAAGTGGTTTTCAGATTTACAATTCCTGTTGAATGGTGGTATCACTAGAATACAGGGATATAGGAAGAACTGGCATGATGCATAGTAGGAACTTAATAATTATTTGTTGAATGGAATTTTTAAATGAATCCATAAGAAGCAGTATGGGATGTTTAGTCCTTTGTGGTAAGAAGTGAAATAAATGGGGTGAAGATCAGTCTGGTATGAGAGGGTTAGTGTAGCAAAAGATAAGGCTTAGAAGGGGGAACCATTAATGATTTTAAGGTGTGAAATGACACCTGTGGATTCTGACAAAGCAATAAACTGTGTTTGCATTGCCTCTTTTGACACCCAAACTAATCTCTGCCATCTCAGGTCCAGTTCAGGTCCTCATCCTTTCTTACCTGAACTATTGCAATAAGCTTCCAACTGATCACTGTGTCTCCAATTTTTATTCCTTAAATCCATCCATCATCTTGCCACATATTGATTTTCTAAAGCGTATATTGGCTTATATAGTGTTGACTTTCTGCCCTCCTGACATTTCTCATCTTTATATATAAACCTGCAGCCAGCTGGCTGTGATTCTTCAGGGGCAACTAACAATATACTGAGGAAAGTTGTTATTATGGGGTAAGGGTTAGAGTCTCATATAGAGTCCAGGACTTCTCTTTACTTATCAATATGTGTTAAAAATAGGTATTTATTTGTGAGGTTCACCTCCTTCAAAAATATCCTGCCATAGTTGCTATTCTTTAAAAGTACTTCAAGTGTAGACCCTTGCCAAAAGTCACCCATATTCTCGAATGAATTTTGCTTTATGATCACAAATGCTTGGCATTTTGAAGCTGGGCTTTGGGGGATAGGTACGAGGCATATCCCTAGCACATGCATAATGGGCACCTTCACCTGCTCCAGTGGTAAGGTGTTTCTGCCTCAGCCCTGTAATTAATGAGAAGGCATTTTCTGTGGTGAACATCAGTAATTTGGCAATGACAGAAACATATGCCTTGTTTGATGAACCTGAAAGTGAGAGGATGTAAGAGCAAATTTTCTAGAACGCTTATTCCAGTTGACAGTCTTCCCCTGGTGACATTAATGAAGCTTTAAATATGTTGATATAAATCAAGATATAGCCAGAAGCAAGGCCAAGGCAACTTGAAGAACCTGTGAACTCGGCTGTATTACTATCCCAGGGGCAGATGAAGCAATGATGGAAATTACCAACCTCCTTAGACAATCAGCTAAAGAAAAAAAAAAAAAGAATCCAACATCTGCTGTCTCAGCCAAACAACCCTGACATCCAGAAGAGAGCCAGGCGAATCAACTTGCGAAGATACCAGTTGCCTAAATCAGAAATCTGGGAGTCAAGCTCATTTTCTCTCTTACCTTGCATATGCAGTCGTTTCAAAATTTTGTAAATTTTACTTTTAAATATTTCTCAACTCTTATGCTGCTTCCTTTCCCTCTCCCTAATTGCCTACACTTGACACACATTTAATAGTCTTCTAACTGGTCTTCTTGCTTTAACCATTTTCCTCCTTTGAATCCAGCCACTAAAATGGTAACAGAGAGAGACTTGGCATAAAAATTACTCAGGGGCAACACACTGACGTCTGGATCAAAATAATGACTAATGTTTAATTGGTGCTTATGTATCAGGCACTATTCAAGTAATTCACACATGCTATTTTATCTAAATAATAAGTCTCTGAGGTAGGATTATTATCCCCAACAACACATAAGGGAACTGAGTCACAGAGCAGTTAAATAACTTATTCATATTCTCAAATCTCTTAAATAGAAGCACTTAGATCTAAATGCAGGTAGTTTGTCAGCAGAACACGTGCTTTTAATCACTATGTGATAATTTTTTCTTAGGATGGCACGTGGGTGATCAGGCACTTCCTACCTATCTTAGTAATCCCTTGCACACCATCATACTCACCCTATATCTCAGCCACCTTCATTTACAATTTCTGGAGTATTCCACTCATGCCTTAATCTACATGTCTATCTGTATATTGGGATACTAAGTTATGTAATCAGCTTCTCCTCTTCTTTTCTACCTGGCTTGCCCTTTGTTGTCAGGTCAATTCTGACTCATAGTGACCCTGTAGAACAGAGTACAACTGTCTCACAGGGTTTCCAATGCTATAAATCTTTACGGAAGCAGGCTGCCACATCTTTCTCCTGCAGAGCAGCTGGTGAGTTCCAAAGAAAGGCCAATCTTTTGGTTAGCAGCTAGGGCTTCTTTCCACCTGGCTTATATATTATCAAATGTTATCTCCAAGAGGAAACCCCCTTTTTACCCTTCCTGCAGACTGAATTCATAGTTTGGTGTCCTGTTACTTACATTGTGGTCCTGGACCCTCTGACTAAGAATTGAATAATTGCTTTAAAAAAAAACAATTCTGAGACTAATCTTAGATCCATTGGAGAAAGGTCCCCAAGAATCATATTTTTAAACTCACTCTCCAGGTAATGCTGTTTCACTTTCATATTTGAGAGTCACGTGTCTAGTGATTTATGTGTTTGGACTCTAGAATTAGGCAGATAAGAGTTCAAATCCGTTCAGTCACTTACTATGTGACCATGAGTTGGTTGCTTAAACTGGCTTAACCTTCCTTTCTTTAGCTATAAAATGCAGCTATGAACAATGGCTAGTCCTAGGATTACAGGGAAAACAAAAGAAAATCAATGTAATAGGCTTTGCAGAGGGCGTGGCACTTAGTAAAAGCTCAGATAACGCTGGCTGTTGTTACAGTTGCCTCTGTTTGCTTAAGTAGCACTTTGCTAATGCCATTAATAGGAGAATTCTTAAACTGTTTGACAATTATGAGTTACTTGTTTATCTCTCACATTGGACTGAATAGAAGTGTCTTTCAGTTCTGTTCTCCCAACACCCAGCACAGTCGCTCACATACTATAAGGGTATAATATATGTTAAATGAATGCATGATTAGATAATTTCTGAATGTCCCACTTTTTTTTTGTTTTGTTTTGTCATAGTTTTCTTTTTTTGTGTGTGCTTTAAGTGAAAGTTTACAGTTCAAGTTAGTTTCTCATACAAAAATTTATACACGCATTGTTATGTGACCCTAGTTGTTCTCCCTGTAATGTAACAGCACATTCCTCCTTTCTATTCCAGATTTCCTGTATCCATTCAACCAGCTCCTGTCCCTTTCTGCCTTCTCATCTCACCTCTGGACAGAGCTGCCCATTTAGTCTTATGTATCTAATTGAGCTAAGAAGCACTCTCTTCACCAGTATCATTTTACGTCTTATAGTTCAGTCTAATCTTTGTCTGAAGAGTTGCCTTTGTGGATGGTTTCCATTCTTGGCTAACATAAAGTCCAGGGGCCGTGTCTTCTGGGGTGCCTCCAGTCTCAGTCAGACCATAAAGTCTGGTCTTTTTACTAGAATTTGAGTTCTGCAGCCTACTTTTCTCCTGCTCCATTAGGGAGAGTCTGTTCTGTTCCCTGTCAGGGTGTCATTGGTGGTAGCCAGGTACTATCTAGTTCTTCTGGTCTCAATCCGATGGAGTCTCTGGTTTATGTGGCCCTTTCTGTCTCTTGGGCTCATGTTTTCCTTGTGTCTTTGGTGTTCTTCATTCTCCTTTGCTCCAAGTGGGTTGGGACCAATTGATGTATCTTAGATGATTGCTCACTAGCTTTTAAGATCCCAGACACCATTCACCAAAGTGGGATGCAGAATATTTTCTTAATAAACTTTGTTATGCCAAATGACCTAGATATCCCCTGAAACCATGGTCCCCAGACCCCTCCCCTGCTACTCTGTCCCTCCAACTGTTTGGTTGTACTGAGGAAACTTCTTAGGTTTTTGTTTAGTCCAGCTGTGCTGACCTCCCCTGTATTGTGTGCTGTCCTTCCCTTCCCTAAGATAATTCTTATTTTTATCTAGTTAGTAAATACCCCTTTCCCTCCCTCCCCAGCCTCCTGACCATCAAAGAATATTTTCTTCTTTGTTTAAACCATTTCTTGAGTCCTTATAATAGTGGTCTCATACAATAATTGTCCTTGTCCCCCAAAAGGAGGGGGATTCCTGGATCGTGTGATACTTCTATTTCTAGCTTTTTCAGGGAGTGCCAAATCAGTTTCCAAAGTGGTTGTACCATTTTACATTCCCACCAGCAGTATATAAGTGTTCCAGTCTTTCCATGACCTCTCCAACATTTTTTATTTTGTGTTTTTTGGATTAATGCTAGCCTTGTTGGGATGAGATAGTATCTCATGGTAGTTTTGATTTGTGGTTCTCTAATGGCTAATGATAATGAGCATTTCCTCATGGATCTGGTAGCCACCTGAATGTCTTCTTTGGTGAAGTGCCTGTTCATGTGCTTTGCCTTTTTTTTAATTGGGTTATTTGTCTTTTTGTTGTTAAGGTTTTGCAGTATCCTATAGATATTAGAGATTAGACACTGATCAGATTTATTGTAGCTAATCTATAGGTTGTCTTTTTACTCTTTTGATGAAGTCTTTTGCTGAGCATAAATATTTGATTTTTAGGACCTACCAGTTGCCTAGTTTCTCTTCTGGTGTTTGTGCATTTTTAGGAATGTTTTGTACTTTGTTTATGCCACATATTAGGGCTCCTAGCATTGTCCCTATTTTTCTTCCATGATCTTTATCATTTTAGATTTCAAATTTAGGTTTTTGATCCATTCTGAGTTAATTTTTGTGCATGGTGCAAGGTATGGGTCTTGGTTCATTTTTTTTTTTTTGTCAGTAGGTATCCAGTTATGCCAGCACCATTTGTTAGAGATTGTCTTTCACCCAATTAACAGACTTTGAGCCTTTGTCAAATATCGGCTGCTCATAGGTGATTTTCCATCTGGATTCTCAATTCTGTTCTATTGATCTATGTATCTGTTGTTGCATCAGTACCAGGCTGTTTTGACTACTACGTTGGTATAACAGTTCTAAAATCAGGCAGTGTGAGGCCTCCCACTTTGTTCTTCTTCTTCAGTAACACTTTACTTATCTGGGGCCTTTTCGCTTTTCATATGAAGTTGGTGATTTGTTTCTCCATCTCATTAAAAGATACCACAGGAATTTGAATCTGAATTGCATTATATCTTTAGACTGTTTTGGGTAGAATAGACATTTTCACAATGTTGAGTCTTCCTATCCATGCTCAAGGTTTATTTTGCCACTTAGGTAGGTCTATTTTGGTTTCTTGCAGTGGTGTCTTGTAGTTTTCTTTGTATAGGTCTTTTACGTCTCTGATTAGATTTATTCCTAAATATTTTATCTTCTTGGGGGCTATTGTAAATGGTATTGATTTGATGATTTGCTCTTCGAAGTTCTCTTTATTGTTGTAGAAAAAGCCATCTGATTTTTTATGTTTGTCTTGTATCTTCATACTTTGATGAAATCCTCCATTAGTTCCAGTAGTTTTCCTGCTGATTCTTTGAGGTTTTCTGTGTATAAGATCATATTATCTGCAAATAGGGATACTTTTACTTCTTCTTCCTTACCAGTTTGATGCCCTTTATTTCTTTTTCTAGCCTCATTGCTCTGGCTAGGACATCCAGCACAGTGTTGAATAAGAGTGGTGATAAAAGGCATCCTTGTTTTCTTCCTGTTCTCAAGAGGAATGGTTTCAGACTGTCTCCATTTAGGATGATGTTGGCTGTTGGCTTTGTATAAATGGCCCTTATTATGTTGAGGAATTTCCCTTCTATTCCTATTTTGCTGAGAGTTTTTTTTTTTTTTTAATCATGAATGACTGTTGGACTTTGTGAAATGCCTTTTCTGCATCAATTGATAATATCATGTGGTTCTTGTCTTTTGTTTTATTTTTGTGATGAATTACATTGTTTTTCTAATATTGAACCATCCCTGCATACCTGGCATGAATCTTGTTTGGTTATGGTGAATTATTTTTTTGATATGTTGTTGAATTCTATTGGCTAGAATTTTGTTGAGGATATTTGCATCTATGGTCATGAGGGATATTGGACTGTAATTTTCTTTTTTTGTGGTATCTTTACCTCGTTTTGATATCAGGGTTATGCAGGCTTCATGGAACGAGCTTGGGAATATTCTATCCTTTTCTATGCTCTGATATACCTTTAGTAGTAGTGGTGTTAACTATTCTCTGAAAGTTTGGTAGAATTCTCCACAGAAATCATCAGGGTCAGGGCTTTATTTGTTGGAAGTTTTTAAATTACCTTTTCAATCTCTTCTTTTGTTATAGGTTTATTTAGTTGTTCTACCTCTGTTTGTGTTAGTTTAGGTAGGTAATGTGATTCTAGAAATTTGTCCATTTCCCCTAGGTTTTTTAGAGTATAATTTGTTTAGAGTACAATTTTTTGTAGTAATCTGTTATGATTCTTTTAATTACAGTTGAGACTGTAGTGATATTGCCCATCTCATTTCTTATTTGTGTTATCTGCTTCCTCTCCTCTTTTTCTTTTGTCAGTTGGCCAATGGTTTACCAATTTTGTTGATCTTTTCAAAGAACTAGCTTTTGGTCTTGTTAATGCTTCCAATTACTTTTCTATTTCATTTAATTCTGCTCTAATTTTTATTATTTGTTTTCTTCTGGTGCCCGAGGGCTTCTTTTGCTGCTTTCTATTTTTTTTTTTTTTTTTGAGTTGTAGGGTTAATATTTTGATTTTGGCCTTTTCTTCTTTTTGGATGTGTGCATTTATTGCTATAAATTGACCTCTGAACACTGCTTTTGCTGTATCCCAAATGTTCTGGTAGGATGTACGTTCATTCTCATTTGATTCTGTGAATTTCTTTATTCCATCTTTAATATCTTCTATAGTCCAGTAGTTTTTGAGCAAGATGTTGTTAAGTTTCCATGTGTTTGATTTTTATTTTCCTTGCTTTTTCTGTTATTGATTTCTACTTTTATAGCTTTATGGTCAGAACATATTCTTTGTAATATTTCGATGCTTCGGATTCTGTTAAGTCATGCTTTATGGACTAATCTGCGGTCTATTCTGGAGAATGCTCCATGTGTGTTGGAAAAGAAAGTATACTTGGCTGCTGTTGGGTGGAGCGTGCTGTATATGTCTATGAGATCAGGTTGGTTGATTGTGGCATTTAGATCGTCCTTGTCTTTATTGAGCTTCTTTCACTGAAAGTTGTGTCCTGAAGTCTCCTACTATTTTTGTGGAGTTGTCTATCTCTCTTTTCAATGCTGTTGGTTTTTTTTATGTATTTTGGAGCCCTGTTATTGTGTGCATAAATATTTTTATGGTTATGTCCTCCTGGTGTATTGCCCCTTTAATCACTATATAGTGTCCTTCCTTATCCTTTGTGGTGGAGTTAACTTTAAAGTCTCATTTGTCAGAGATTAATATTGGCACTCCTCCACTTTTTTGATAGTTGTTTGCTTGATATATTTTATTTTTTTGCATCTTTTGAGTTTTAGTTTGTGTCTTTACGCCTAAGGCATATCTTTTGTAAGTAGTGTACAGATGGATTGTGTTTTTCATTCTTCCACTCTCCGTCTTTTTATTGCTGCATTTAGCCCATTTACATTCAGCTTAATTATTGATAGGTATGAGTTTAGTGCTGACATTTTGATGTCTTTTCTTTATGTTGTTGATAATTTCTTTGTTCCACTTAATTTTCTGTGCTGAGTTGTTTTCTTTATGTATTTTCTTTTCATCTTTTTCATTGTTGTTGATTTTGTATTTGCTGAGTCTTTATGTTTTTCTTGTTTTTTTATTTTGATGTGTAAGATTGTTAGTTTCCTTTGTGGTTACCTTAATATTTACCCCATTTTGTAAGTTTAAACTAATCTTTTATTTGTTTACATTGCCTTGACTTCCTCTCCATATGAAAGATCTATGACTACATATTTTAGTCCCTTTTTTTTTTTTTTGATTTAATGTCATCTTTTACATAATGACATCTCAGTTTTGAGCATTTTAGCTTTGATTTATTTCTGTGATTCCTCTATCTGGGTTGGTATGTGTTTGCTCTGTCCTGTGTTCTAGTCTTAGGTTGTTATCTGATGTTATTGATTTTCTGACCAGAGTACTCCCTTTAGTATTTCATTTAATTTTGGTTTGGTTTTTTCAAATTCCCTAAACTTCTTTATCTGGAAATGCTTTAATTTTGCCATCATATTTAAGAGATGGTTTTGCTACATATATGATTCTTGTCTGGCAATTTTTTTTTTTTCCCTCAAAGCTTTATATATGTCATCCTGTTGCCTTCTTGCCTGCATGGTTTCTACTGAGTAGCCTGAACTTAGTCTTATTGGCTCTCCTTTGTAGGGTGACTTTTCTTTTATCCCTAGTGGCTGTTAAAATTCTCTCTTTATCTTTGGATTTGGCAAGTTTGATTATTTGTCTAGGTGACTTTCTTTTGGGATCTACCTTGTGTGGGGTTCAATGAGCAACTTGGATAGATATCTTCTCATCTTTCATGATATCAGGGGAGTTTTCTGCCACAAACCTTCAACAATTCTCTCTGTATTTTCTGTTATGCATCCCCCCCCCCCATTCTGGTACTCTAATTGCTCATAGGTTATTCCTTTTGACAGTGTCTCACATAATCCTTAGGCTTTCTTCATTTCTTAAGATTCTTTTATCTGATTTTTTCCTCAGATCAGTTGATGCCAAGTGCTTTATCTTCAGTCTTACTAATTCTGACTTCCATTGCCTCAATTCTGCTTCTATGACTTTCTACTGAGTTAATTAATTCTGAAATTTTATTGTTAATCTTCTGGATTTCTGTTTGCAGTCTCTCTATGAATTCTTGCAGCCTGTTAAATTTGTCATCGTGCTCGTCTCTAATCTTCTTAAGTTCCTTTTTTGCTTTATCTGTGTGTTCCTTGGCTTGTTCTGCATTTTGCCAGATCTCCTTCCTGATCTATTGAAGAGTTCTGTATATAAATCTTTTGTATTCTACCTCCAGTAATTCCAGGATGTTCTTGTCTTCTGGGAGATTTCTTGATTGTTGGTTTTGGGAGCTGGTCGAAACCATCATGGCCTGCCTCTTTATGTGATCTGATATTGACTGTTGTCTCCGAGCCATCAACAATTTATTATATTTATTTATTTTACATTTGCTTACTGTGACCTAGCTTCTTGTTTCATTTTGTTTTGATATGCCCAAATAGGCTGCTTGTGTGAGCTATTTTGATTATTGGTGCCTTTGAAGCTCTAGCATCTGGTCACCAGGAGGTTAGATTTTTTACTAGGCATGTGAGCCCAGGAGTTAGTTTACTTTTCTTGTATGAATTCAGCTCTGGTGTCCAGATAGTCAGTCGCCAAGTGTGTGGTGCAGGCTCTTACCTAGAGTCCTAGATGGTCAGGGGTTATTGGAGTAGACATAGGTATCTGGCTGCAGTAGGGGGTCATGCACTGAGCAAGGCAGGGGGCTGATGGCTGCCTCTGAGTGTCTGAGACGAAAGCATGTCTCTATTCCCTAGAGTGCGTAGGTGGGTGGCTTTTACAGCCAGGCTATGGGCACCCAATGCTGTTGCCTGTAAAGACTGGGAGGGACCATTTATTCTTGGACCCCTGTTGCAGGTGGCTATATGGTATGGGTGGAACCACCAGTCCTCAGGTCTCTGATATGGGTAGGTGAGGACCCTGCATAATGGGCACAACAGTGTCGAATGTTATGAACCTACCACTCCACCATATAGCTGATGCAGTGAAGTTAGGCTTCAGGTTTATACCCTGTTTTACTGTGCTGATCAGGGCCTACGCTGTTGAAATAGGCCCACACAGGTCTATGAAGGGGTGAAAGGCATTTGAAGTCTGTGAACCTCTTATGTCTGTGCCTAGGCAAAGAAGCAGTACCTACACTGAGTTCCCACCTTAGGGGAGCTGGCAGATTATTTTTTCCTGTTTGTTAATTTGTTCCCTTTCCCAGACCAGGAGAATGGCAGAGGAAGCATAATGGGCCCTACTTCTGTCCCAGGGGAAGTGGCAATTCACAATCGCTGAAGCTGGCCTGGGAGCTGGTGAGGAGCAGGGAGGGAGCAGAGAGAGTGGTTCTTCCCAAATGGTGTGTTTTTTAATCCACGAGAGGTTAGATCCATGTACTTATCTTTTGCTGATTGAGGGCTGCTTCTCCCTGGTTCTGGAGGGTTGAGCAGACTCTCCACTGCTAGGTCTCTCTCGATGTGGGAAATGCATCCTGAACCCCACTGCTTGGCTCACTGCACCTGTCAGCCTATCCAGCCTGCAGGATGCCAGTTCCCGCTGGGTCAGGTCTGGCAGTTCCTTGATGCTTCTGAACCATCTCTCCCTCCCCTGCCACTCAGTCTGATTCCTCAAGTTTGCCTTTGATGTTCAGGACTCCCAGATTGACACATATAATCAATTCACTTGTTTTTTCAGGTCTTTGTTGTAAGAAGGACCGCTGGAAGCATCTGGCTACTCCACCATCTTGGCCCTGTCTCCTGAATGTTCCCTTTTAGTTAAAAAAAAAAAATTTCAAATTTAAATTTAAAATAGAGTCATGGAATAAAGGGAACCCAATCATTTGTATATTAATAGTTCATTTAAAAATTATTGTTGCTGAACCCTGGTGGCATAGTGGTTAAGAGTTATGGCTGCTAAGCAAAAGGTCAGCAGTTCAAACCCACCAGGCACTTCTTGAAAAACAAATGGGCAGTCCTACTTTGTCCTATAGGGTCACTATGAGTCAGAATCAACCAGATAGCAACAGGTTTGGTTTTCACTTAAAAATATGTTATCTGAATTTTGTTTTAAAGCAGCTTTAAAATAAGATATATTCATGGAAAAAAATCTTGAAACTTTACCAAAATTTTCTTTCACTTAACATATATTTATGGAAAGTCTATTAAGTACTTGGTAATCTTGTAGGTACTGGAGACACAGTAGTTTAAAAATTAGGAAAAAAAAATCCCTTCTCTCATGGAGCTTAAACACTGGTGTGTGTGTGTGTTGTAGGGGACAGACAATAGATAGGTAGACGATAGACAGATAGATGAAAGAGAGATAAATAATATACTATATTTGTTTTCTGTTACTGTATAACAAATTACTACACACTTAGCAGCTTACAACATGCATTTATTTTATCTTAGTGTCCATGGGTTAGAAAGTTGGGCAGAGCCTTATTGGGTCCTGTGTAAGACCGGCAACCAGGTTGCATTCCTTACTGGAACTCAGGGTCCTCTTCTAAGTTCTCATTATTGTTGACAGAGTACAGTTACTTGAGATTATAGTACTGAGGTCTCCCTTTTCTTGGTGGTTCTCACCTAGGGTCACTCTCAGCTATTAGAGACTCCCATGCCCTCTGGTCTTTTAAAAGGCGTACGTCTTCAAGGCCATCAAAAAAATCTTTTGCTCTAGTCTGCTAAAAAAGAGTCTTATATAATAAAACCTAATCAAGGGAATGACTATCCCTTCATTTTTGCCATTTCTATTGGTGAAAAGCACATCACAGGTTCTGCCCATATTCAAGAGTAAGCAGTTTATGTAACAGCATGAGTCATTGAGGGTCATCTTAAAATTCTGCTTTTCACATGGGTGTGTTAGTTAGTGATGCAAACTATGGAGAAAAATTAAAGTGGGGAAGAGAGACAGGGTATGTCAAGGTTGGGGGTGGAGTAGGTGCAGTATGAATGTGAGTTGCAGGGAGGAAAAATTCTCTTTGTTATTTTGGCTAGAGTATTTTGTATATTGTCTTAATTGCTTCTAACATAAATGATATACCATTAATAGGGAGTAAAGAACTGGTTAAATATGGGAGCATTGAGTAAAATTGAGATTTAATAAGAACAATTATATGGCAATCTTCTCCATGCAGACAAATCTGAGAGCAGAAAAGAAGTAGCTCACACAATAAAATAGACATCTTAGAAATCAGTGTCCCACAAAAGGAGAAAAGTACAAATGAGCACTTTTCTCCTCAGGGATTTCTATTCATTGGTTAAGAATGTGGCTTTCTTCTTTTATTACTTGCAATTCATCTTGGAAAGTTCTTTATTCCCAAGAGGAACCATGTTTTACTCATGCCCACTCGCTGTGGGATTGGTCCCTATGACGTGGTTATTTTTAGTCAATAATTTATACTCCTAATTTGTTCCCAAGTATTATCACCCACAAATCTTCACAAGCTGTATTTATATCCGAATCAAATGAGAATCTTAAAAGTCATCCCTTTCAGAAGATTTAACTTGTTTCCTTAATAAGTTTCCTTTCTTGTCTAGATAGAAAGAAACTTGATATAATAAGAGATGTCTAAGCCATACGTGTTGTTGTTAGCTGTCAATGAGTCGATTTTGACTCATGGTTACAACATGTACTACAGAGTAGAACTGCCACATAAGGTTTTCTAGCCTTTAAAACCTTGTGGGAGCAGATACCGTTGCTGAAACCTGTTGCCGTGTGGGAGCAGATAGCCAGGTCTTTTTCCCACAAAGCCTCTGGGTGGGTTTGAACCGCCAACCTTTTGATTAGCTGCAGAGCACTTAACTATTGTGCCACCAGGGCTCTTTGAGCCATATGTACCATGCTGCAAACATCATCAACAGCCGAAACAGCACCAACCAACATGGGGCATTCTCCCCCAGGCACACTGGAGACTTTCATCTTTCCACAGGAGCAGTGAATGTTGTCCCTACTCTTGTTTTTCTTGTTCTTTGGCAACAGAGATATTTTGATCTCTGCGGGAGGATTTTCATGGAGTGAGTGGGAGGTGGACAAAAGAAGGTAGAATTAAAACCAGTAAATTTTGTTACCAATCATCAGCACTACTGGATGACTTGGTGAAAAAAAAAAAAAAAAAAGAAAGATTAAAAACAAACAAAACAAAATAAAACTTTAGATAGGAAGAAGTTTTGAATTTATTTTCAGCTTTTAAATATTTAATGCCTATCCACATTATGGAAGCCCTGGTGGTGTAGTGGTTAAGAGCTGTGGCTGCTAACCAAAAGGTAGGCAGTTCGAATCTACCAGGTGCTCTTTGAAAACTCTATGGGGCAGTTCTAATCCATCCTATAGGGCTACTATCAGCTTGAATTGACTCTATGGCAATGGGTTTGGTTTTGGTTTTTGGTATCCACATTATAAAAGATAAAATTAAGGAAATAATACTATTTTGTACAATTCTGTAAGGAGCCAGAGTGGTGCAATGATTAAGTGATCAGCTGCCATTCTAAAGATTGCCTGTTCAAAACCACTCAGCAGCTGTACAAGAGAAAGATGTGGCAATCTGCTCCCATAAAGGTTACAGCCTAGAACACTCTATGGGGCAGTTCTACTCTGTCCTAGAGGGTCATTATGAGTTGGAATTGACTCTACGGCAGTGGATTTGCTTCTTTTTTTCACATTCAGTTACAGACCCAATGTAGATTTTCACATCTTTTAGAGTACGCCAACAGTTGATGTTTGATTTGATAAGTATTGTCTGATCACCAGATTTTTAAGAAAATAATGTGTGCCATCTAAGTTTGTTTGTCAACCACTCCCTCCCCTCCACGATGAGGTATTTTCTTAAGAGAGCTACGCGGACCACACAGAGGGAGGGAGCAGTTGGCAAACAAATGTAGAAGGCACATGCTATTTGTGTAAAAATATGGTTCTGAGAAGAACACATATTTTGTGGTTACGAGGGAGGGGAGGAAGGGAGGGTGGGAGAGGGTTATTTACTGATTAGTTAGTAGATAAGAACTACTTTAGGTGAAGGGAAGGACAATACTCAATACACGGAAAGTCAGCTGAACTGGACTGGACAAAAAGCAAAGAAGTTTCCGGGATAAACTGAATGCTTCAAAGGTCAGCGGAGCAAGGGCGGGGGTTTGGGGACCATGGCTTAAGGGGACTTCTAAGTCAATTGGCAAAATACTACTATTATGAAAACATTCTGCATCCCACTTTGAAATGTGGCGTCTGGGGTCTTAAATGCTAACAAGCAGCCATCTAAGATGCATCAATTGGTCTCAACCCACCTGGATCAAATGAGAATGAAGAATACCAAGGCCACACTATAACTATGAGCCCAAGAGACAGAAAAGGCCACATGAATCAGAGACTTACATCATCCTGAGACCAGAAGAACTAGATGGTGCCTGGCCACAACCAGTGAGTGCCCTGACAGGGAGCACAACAGAGAACCCCTGAGGGAGCAGGAGATCAGTGGGATGTAGACCCCAAATTCTCATAAAAAGACCAGACTTAATGGTCTGACTGAGAATAGAGGAATCCTGGCAGTCATGGTCCCCAAACCTTCTGTTGGCCCAGGACAGGAACCATTCCCGAAGACAACTCATCAGACATGGAAGGGACTGGACAATGGGTTAGAGAGAGATGCTGATGAAGAGTGAGCTACTTGTATCAGGTGGACACTTGAGACTGTGTTGGCATCTCCTGTCTGGAGGGGAGATGGGAGGGTAGAGAGGGTTAGAGACTGGCAAAATTGTCACTAAAGGAGAGACTGGAAGGGCTGACTCATTAGGGCGAGAGTAAGTGGAAGTGTGGAGTAAGGTGTATATAAGCTTGTATGTGACAGACTGACTTGATTTGTAAACGTTCACTTAAAGCTCAATAAAAATTATTTTCAAAAATCCATATAAAATTCGTTATATAAACAATCTTTTTTTATATATTTTTTTCACATAATAATACTGTTTTAAATTACTTACCATTGCACACATACGCACAAACCGATACCTCCGGTAAAGACAGTAAAGCTTAGGGCCGCACCGGCACATTAAATACCACTGAGTAACCCAGTTTTAGAAGAACAATAAAAGAGTCTAACCAGGGCATCAGTTTAATGATCAAATTGTTGACAGTGTCTAAGCAAAACTTAGGTATTTTGAACATAACCCTTATTGTGATATCAGTTTTTTACTTGAGCATTTATCTGTCGTGTTACTATCGTGGATAGACTTCTGGCTTAAATGTATCGACCATTTGTATTCAGCAAGGAAAAATACACATGCACGAAAGCTTTCAAAAGCAGAGTTTTGTTCAGTTCTCTAATTCTTTCTCACACAGGGAGTCAGGTAGAATTTACCAACCCAATTTGATTTGGATGGTTTCTCAGCCTACTTCTCTCTCATTCTTTTCTTTTCTCCCTTGTCCCATTTTCTGTCTGTTCTTCACTTCTATCTCACAGTGTCATCATCAAGCTCTGTTTTTATCCCATGATCTCTTTTGCCATTTTAATAAATCCTGTTTCACTGGTTTCTTCTTTGTTCATGGTTTTATCGTCATCTAATTCTTCTTTTCCTGCCTGTTTGCATTTTTCCTATTTATAGCATCATTTGCATCGAGTTGTATCTTCAGATTTTCTTTAGTTCTTTCTGCTTTGGCTATTTGTTTGCCAAAAGAAAATTCTTCATTTGGTATTTACTAGTTTCTTGTTTCTTTACTTCAAAATAATCAAGAACGTAGTTTTGTGGCCATAAAAATGTAGATATTCATAAAGTTTAACTCATATCTTTAGCTAGAGTGAGTCCTTCAGGCAATCTTACAGACCTGGTGGTCTATTAGACATCCCAAACATAACAGCAGAAGAGATCTTGGGTTTCCTGTGCTATGTTAAAGCCTTCTATTTAGGGCCTCAGGAGTAAATCCTAAATGCCCATCGCCTATCAAATTACAGCTTTCACCATGAACGTCTACTGTGTTTACTCATTTTGTATAATGGGGTTTGGTTTTGGCTTCTAGACCGAACACTCATTTGTCCATTAGACTTGTAACCCAGAATCAGAATTCTATCCAATTTGGTAAAAAGACAGATTTTCCTGAGTGATCATTTTGAATTCATACCCCCAAGAGCTAAATCCCTTTCCTCAAGTCATGGCAGGAATCTGGACAGACAGACCACTCACAACCATGAAGCTACCAGTGTCATCATTCTTAGAGATTTTTACTTCATGTTCAACCTGTGAAGTCAGATTCAGCTTGGAGCAAACAAGAGTTTGCCATGATACCTAGACACCCTGATTCAGTTGGTACCATGCAGGAGCCAGGCCCTCCGCAAACTTTTCTCCCTAGTCTGCAACTTGCACATTTTTAGCTAAATCTTTCTAGATTGACCTGACATTGAGACCCTTGTCTTATTTACTGACTTCTTGGTTTGGAATCATCTCATCAGAGAAAAAACAGTAGGGACATCAGCTCGGCTTTTTCACAATGTTAATTAATGGCAGTACATAGGTTCCATGATGATATTTTGTTAGGCCACACTTTGATTTAAACCTTAATTGTCAATGGTCATGTTGAGGATTTGGAGGCTATAAAGTACTATTTGAATGAGGTCTTACCTCACTATTTGTTTATTTTATATAAACACAGAATATGTATATGTGTGTGTCTGCATGTAGGCATATGTCTGTATCTTCATACGTGTATGTGTGTATATATTTTATCTACATACCTATACCTTCATATTACCTTCAAGCCAGTTTTAATATAAGACCATGTTGTTGAAAGGGTAATTTTTTTCTTCAGTTTTCCAAAATATTAGTCAGCTTTATACTATTCTTCAACAGGGTTATGATTCTAAATGTATGATAGTATATCTTTAATTAGAGTCTGTATTCAAACTACTGGTGATGTCGCAGCAAAATGACATAAAATCAAGGACATTATTTTTCTCTTCAAACATAGGAGAACACTTTTGAGCATTAGTTAATGAACGATTAAAAGAAATCTTTTATTTAATATGTCTTATTCAGGGAAATGGAATGTTTTGCCTTGAATGTTAAATATGTGAGTAATTGGGAAAAATGATCAATTCCAGTAAATAATGGAGTAACTCTTCAAGTTGTTTGCTTCTGGAAACAGCTATGTTGTCTTTAATCCTCTTAGTATTTCCACCTATACCTACTTCATGTTAAATCTATTCACAGAAGCTAGAAATAGAAATGGGTAACAATAGACCATCCTTCATATTCTTCTGCTAGCACAGTGTGGTTTCCTGCATTTTAGTTTGGGGAAAGATATGCATTTACATGTCTCTTATGTTAGATTTACTAGACAGCAATTTGTCAGACTCTTAATACTTAATAAATTTTAAAAATTTCTTAAATTTATGCAATATTTCACTTATGCGCTATTCAACTTTTTTCCTAGCCTTGTTTCTGGGATGATACCACCTTGTGATTGCTTGCCCACTGTGATGTTTCTACTTCCAAGTATTCGTAGCTATCCAAGTTTCTCTCTCAGCCAATCTGTAAATATTTTCTTCTTTTATCTTAATGTCTTAGTTATGTACTTTATTCCTTTAATCAGATATCATCTACGCTTAGTTTTTCTTGATATTTTTTGAATATATTACAACTTTAATGGCCTATGGCCATAAATTCAGTTAATCTGTGGATATCTTTGCTAGAATGTAAGCTTCATGGCTTCGGGAACCTTTTCTTCTTTTGCTCACTGACAAATGCTAAGCACTTTAGAAGAGGAAAACATTTTTTGAATGAGTATATCTTGTCCCATTAATGTGTTGACCCTAGGGCTTAATAAATTAATTGTAGTTTAAAAATCCTTAACCTTTGCTACTTGTTTTTAATCTGTTTTATATATTTAAAAAAACTCAATTTATATGTGGATCTCATAGGAATCTCTAGTAAGCCTCACAAATAGGAAGTGTTTATTCATATTCTCAATAAATTTTTATTCAGCACCAACCATATGGCACTATGTGCCACGTATTTTGCTGAGTTCAAGGGGTTCGGCTAGAAAAACCAGGAACGGTCACTACTCTCATGGAGCCTAGAGACTAGTAAAGAAAACAGTCATTGGCCAAATCATTATTAAAGCAATAATTAGATGTGTACAAGTTTGATTTGTGCTATGCAGATTGAGCACAAGTCAATGCCATGCCACACTCCTCCTTATTCTAAACAGGAACAGGCTAGGCTAAACCCATTTTTGTCATACAGAGGCAGGTGTTTGACAATAAGCTCACTTATGTATGCCTTGTAGGTTCTTATAGAATCTTATAGGTCTCGTTTGTAACACTAATTACAAATATAATTATACATCAATCATTAATTGTACATTTAATAGCTCTCTCTCCAAAATATTAGCTCCAAGAGGGCAAGAGCTACGTAGATCATATTCAGTTCTGACTCCCAGTGTCTGACATAGTGTGTTATACTCAGAAGATGCTTTATAAATATTTGTTGCAGAAATGAGTAAGCCATATTCATCATCTAAAACAATCCTGTGATATGTGACCACAGATTGAGGCTTTATTGTCCCTGCTTTTTCAGGAACATATTGCTGAGCTTGTGTCTACTAGCCAGGCTGCTTTCTATGGTATAGTTGAATCTGTGGGAGAGAAGTGTTAAATTATCCAATTTATTTGTTCAGCCGGTATTGTGTACTTACTAGATATGATACAGGTTCTAAAAAATGTTGTGAATAAGAAATAAACAGAAAACAAAGGATTCTTAAAAGCCATAGCTCCTAAGCTTTGGTGGTTACTGTGGGTGGGGTGGGGTTGAATTAAACTTTTTGCCATCTTAGGTATTAGAAAGTGAGAGGGCACTGACAATGGCTTAGAAGAGCAGATCTCTCTTTTTTTTAGTCTCAGGATCCATTTACCTCCTTAAAAATTATTGAGAACACCAAAGTGTTTTTGTTTATATGGGTTATATTTACAGATATTTTATGTATTAGAAATTAAAACACAATTAAAATATTAATTCATTTAAAAATAGCAATAACAAACCCATTGCACGCTGATATAAATAACATTTTTATGAAAAATAGCTGTATTTTCCAAAACAAAATAAAATAATCAGGTGAGTGCCATCATTTCACATGTTTGCAAATTTCTTTAATGTCTGGTTTAATAAAAGACAACTGGATATTCACAGAGTAAGAAAGGCAGAATGAAACTTTGTAGTTTAAATACAAGGCATGAGCCATTTTATGACTGGGGGACGAGGTGTAAATTTTAGGTGCTGATGCTGTTTGTTTCTGGCCTCCATCACTCAGTATTCCTAGCTCCAAAAAAGTACATCCTAATTTGTACGCTACTTTCCATGTTTCTGTTTTCTGCTTGGAGTTGCATACACAGAAGTAAATATTCTCTCTGATATCTGGATTGTTGGCAAAATATCATGGTTCTACTCTCCTGGGAAATTCCCCATTTTCCCTTTGCAGCATTTTATTTCCTTCCTTAATGTCCTGTCTTTCAGTTCTTGACACAAACAACAGCAACATTTGCCCCCAAGTCCTGTTGTTTTGGCCTGTTCTATATGAGGCTGGGGGAACCTGGTGATGCAGTGGTTAAGAACTACGGTGAGCTACCACTGCTAACCAAAAGGTCAGCAGTTCAAATCCAGCAGCTGCTCCATGGAAACCGTTTGGGACAGATCTACTCTGTCCTGTAGGGTTGCTATGAGTTGGAATCAATGCAAAGTCAACGGTATGAGGCTGGCTCATTAGACACAATAGCTGTATTAAGTTTAAAACACATTTCCTTTTAGACTGATGAAAATCACTATCTTAAATTAGCAAAAGTTTAAACATCTTCCCAAGTTGAAAGGAAGAGACACTGGTGGTTCAGGGGACACCAGTAGTTTAGTGGTAGAATTCTTGCTTTCCATATGGGAGACCCGAGTTTCATTCCCAGCCAGTGTACCTCACGTGCAGATGCCACCTGACTGTCACTGGAGGCTTGCGTGTTGCTATGATGCTGAACAGGTTTCAGCACTGTTTCCAAACTAAGACAAACCAGGAAGAAAGACTTGGCAATCTGCTGAAAATCAGCCAATAAAATCCCTGTGGATCACAGCTGTCTGATCTGCAAGCCATCGTGGGAATATTGCAGGACAAAGCAGTGTTTTGTTCCCCTGTGCATGGGTCACCAGCAGTCAGTGGCTGACTTGACATAGGTAACAACAACAACAACAACATTATGTGATTCAATATAAAAACCTACTGGCTATGTACATGTATATGTTCTACAGGGCTCCTACGAGTAGGAATTGACTCAATGGCAACGGGTTTTTTTTTTTTTTTTTGGTACGTATATATGATGGCATGGAAGGGCAAAAAGCAAATAATGTATTTTATCAACACATTGTTTCATTTACTCTGCTTAATTATTTTAATTAAGTAAAATTAATGTTTTGTAGGTGAATTTCCATATTGAATCTAATTAATCTGTTGGTTCATGTGCTTATTATATAGGAATCAAACTGCATTGTTTTTCTACTCCCATTGTGGTTAACATATCCAAATTTTGTGTTATCTGAAAATAACATGAATGGTTTTCACCTCTCTTCCAAAGAACAAATAAGAAGGTTACATCATTGTATTTCAGCTCATCCCTGTTATGTCCTAACTACTGCTTCTTTTATCTAGATTCAATTTAATTATTACTTTTCTGAGACCTCTCACCATGTGCAACTCATTCTGCATACAGCAGTGAAAAACCGATTCTTAAATCATCATTTAGACCCTGGTGTTTTCTTTTTCAGAAGCCTGAGATTTTCTTTTGATGCCTAATTGTCATTAGAAAGCCCTCTACCTAAAGTTTCCTTCCTTCTTAGCTTCTGGTCTCCTGCTGGTACATTCAAGGTACATTCCAGGCAAGAGTCTTCTGACTTCAGTCTCACAGTGTATATGCTTACATCTCTGCCTTTCTCTCACCCATTGCTTTAAATTTTATCCTGAGATCTTTGTTTAAATGCTTAAAGTTGTTTTCCTCCAGAGGGTTATTAAGTTACATTACAAATATTAAAAAAAAAAAAAAAAAAAAGACTCTCTGCCAAATGTGTTTAACTTCCAGCAGAACTTAGTAGATTTTTAGAGAGATCTGGAGTCCTTTTCCAGCCAAATCCATTAATTCTCTTAAAATCTAAAATGGTTGCTCTCTTGAATTTATTTGCCTTTCTTTCGTATTTTGTTTACATATGTCTTTGTTCACATTTTCCCAATATAGTTCATCTCTATACCAATTAGAGAATAATACTTACTTTTTTTAGAAACACTTCTATGAAACATTGTTTTCTAAACATTATCTTTAATTAGCATGGCTTCTGTGACAGAACTATTATCTAAATAAGGTGATATAGGACACCTAGCCTCACCCTGTACTATAGTGAAGAGTGTAATTTGAAATGTATGGGTGAGCAAGCATGATTTTGGTGTCAAAATAGGAAGCACTTTGCGGACCGTCGTCTAAATATATAAATGCAGGAATACCTAATTAAGAACTGTTGGATGGCTGCACATACACACTGCTTCCCTTCTTGAATCCGGTCAGGTGTAGTTGTATACCTGTCCTGTTCTGGTACATGCCAGGAGAAGGAGAGAAATCTGAGAAAAAGGAGAAACCTGATTTCTTAGTGTCCTGTGAGACCTGGCTGGGACTGGAGCCCCCTGAGCTTCCTAATGCTGGAAGTGTTCTTGCTGACCTAGTTTCACCCAGGATTGTTCAACCTACTCAGATGGGTAGTAGGACAGGAAATAAGAGTAATAACAGTGAAAAGAACAACAGTAAGAATTATAACATATATGTATCCAGAGATCTTTGCTATGTTTGAAGTTATTTCCCCCCAGGATTATAAAGTCATATTACAAATAAAAAATAATAATTTAAGATTTTCTGTCCAAATGTATTTAATGTCCAGGAAAACTATAAACACATAATATATATAATTATATATTATATACCCAATCTCTCTATTTCTATCTCTGTGTCTGTCTGTACACAATATCTTATTGATCCTGTTTCTCTAGGGAACCCTAAGACACTCTTAGTCTCTGAACTTCTTTTACCTTATTGAAAATCTTATTCTCTCTGATCATGCTTTTGCTGACAAAAAAAGAAACAAATAGGAGAAGTGTATGGGGAGATGTTACTCTCACTCTCATGTAGTCATGTTTTTTTATTTTATTTTTAAGTATATTGCAGTTTGTGATAGAAATACACAGTGACCATGAAATTTATTGTCCAATCCTAGACTCTTGAATCTCAAAGGAGATGTGGAAAACCTGCCAACAGGTGCCAACTGATTTACAACAGGAACTGTCACCAGGGAACTGTTGTATGTGGTCACCTTCTGTCTAAGCCATTGTTAGATAACTGTATAATATTAAAAAATTTTCAGGACACAATTCAAACAGCTGAACATATTATTTGTCTATTACATGAAATAAATATAATGAAAAACCAAAACATTTTCAAAATTACAAATTGTGCATTTTATTACCCAATTAATTAGATAACACAGAAATAATTGATAGTCAAGCTTTTTTCAATCCCACTAGTAATATTTACTAAAAATTACATTTAGCATTTTACATTAGCAAGTTAGATTAAAAAATTATTGACCATTATCTTCACCTCATTACACAAAGTGAGACAAAATAAAATTTCTAAAAGAAATAAACCAAAATACCAATTACTAACAGTATATGATTTTCATACCTTTAAAATATTGCTTATTAATATTTAGCTTTTATACCTCATTAATACACTCATTGGATTGTCAATTTTCTGCTTGGAACTCTTCAGTTTTTTTGGATTGCCCATAGAAAGTATTGTCTCATTACTCTGGCATCCAGAGCATTCTAAAAACTTTTCTTTTTTGTGCTATCCAATATGTTAGCCACCACAACTGGCAATTTGAATTTAAAATGAAATTAATTAAAATTAAAATTAATTCCCCCATAGCAAGTGCCTATGTGGCTTGTTGTTGTTAGTTGTCATCAAGTCAATTCCAACACATGGTGATCCCTTGTGTGATTTTCAAGGCCATGACTTTCTGAAAGTAGATTGCCAGGCCTGTCTTCCAAGGCACCTCTGGGTGAGTTTGAACTGCCAATCTTTTGGTTAATAGTTGAGGGCTTAACCATTTGTACCACCCAGCTAATGGGTACCATATTGGACATTGCAAACATAGAATATTTCTATCGTCACAGAAAGTTTTGTTAAATAGCCCTACTTCATAGTCTTTCTAGTCTTATTATCTATAGCTCTTCTCCACCAAAGTTTCTGTTCAGGGCCAATTAGACTAATTTCATTTCCACTAAATACGTCATACTTTCTTTTTTTAGCCTTTTACTCAGTTTAATACTATGACTTAGAACACCCCCACTACTTCAGGAATTTACATATTCATACATGCACAAAATTTGTGTTTTGTGATACCAGGAAGTTTGTTAGGTATTGGAGAAACAAAGACAAGAAGCATAGTCCTTGACTTCCAAGAGGTCACATAGCCGCTAAAATAGAGGTAGGTGCAGTGTTCTATGGGAGTAGGTGAATATTCCTATTAGAAATTAGAAGAGAATTAAACTAGGCTTTCTGAAAAAGGTGCAAAAAATATAAGCTCAAAAGTATAGCAGGAGTTAAAAAAAATAGAATGGAGAAAGTAGAGAGATTTGAGAGTATGAACCAATTGGGAGTTGTACATTGTTTGCTACGGCTCAACTTTAGCATGCAGGGGGATCACACAGAGCTCAAACGCCAAGCTGAGCATGTTGGACTTTATTTGAAAACCTAAAAAGCCCCTGAAATATGGAATGCAGGGAGGTGACAGGATCAGTTTATGTTTTTGCAAAGATCATCCTAGAAACAGAGAGGAAAGGAATCGGAGGAGAAAGGCTTTGAGAAGCTCTTTTCAATAATCTAGGAAGGAAATAATAAGGGCCTAAATTAAAATGGCACTGGGTTTTCTGGGTTAAATTAAAATAGTGGCTGTTGGGTAGGAGAGAAGTCTTTGAGAGATTAAAAACACGTACTTAACTGGTAATGGTTGTGTATTGGAATGAGAGTCTGTTTTCAAACTTCTATCCATTTTGAAAGATCCAATTCAGATGTCATCTTCATATTCTAGCCTTCCACATCTGGGAATCTTGGCCTTTCAATTCCTAGGGCATTTATTTACTTAGTATTAGTTAGTTACCACTACTGAGCTCCATGAGGGTAGAGGCTAAGGTATACGTTTTAGCATCCCCCATGGTACCATCCACTGGAAACCCTGATGGCATAGTGGTTAAGAGCCATGGCTGCTAAAAAATATCAGCAGTTCGAATCCACCAGATGCTCCTTGGAAACTGTACGGGACAGTTCTATATTGTCCTTTAGGGTAGCTATGATTTGGAATCGACTTGACGGCAATAGGTTTTTTTTTTTTTTGGTTATGGTACATAAGCCAGTTCTTTGTCTTAAGGGCTACTTTATTAATATTTGATCACTGATAGATTATTTCTGAATAATAAAAAAAGAGTAATATTTTTAAGCAAGTGCCTAAATGAATGGTAGTAACAAAGGGAGGTGATGAAGGAGGTGACGGAAGCAGAGTGGCAAGTTTGGTGCTTTCATAGCACATTGTGCTTCTTGGCCAAACTTTTCACAATTGTAGTTAAATAATAAATTGTGTAATTGTTTGTTAAGCCTAGGTCTTCCCAAGGCTTTAGCAACCCATTGCTGTTGAGTCCATCTCTTCTCATATCGACCCTGTAGTACAATGCTTTATTACAGTATATAAGTTTTGGGAGAATAAGAATCACATTTGTCCTGCTTATTGTTGGATTCTAAAGCCTAGGCTGGTGTCTGAATCAGAGCTCGTGTTTAGTAAGTATTCAGGAAATGAATGCACATGAAATTTACAGATGGAAGGGAGGTCACCATTTATGGACCACTTATTGTTTGTCAAAGGAGCCCTGGTGGTGCAGTGGTTAAAGCAATTGACTGCTAACTGAAAGGTCAGCAGTTCAAAGCCACCAGTGGCTCGAGGGAGAAAGATGTGCAAATCTGCTTCAATAAAGATTTATAGCCTTGGAAAACCTATAGGGCAGTTCTGAGTCATAATCAACTCCACAACAGTGGGTTTAGGTTTATTATTTGCAGGCATTGTCCTACGTGTTTTTATAGCTCTAAAAACATTATCTGTTTCATTTCTCAAAATACTTGTAGGTATTAGTCATATCAGAAAAATAGATATTATTATCACCTTTTTATAATTGAGAAAACCCTGGCTCAGAGACCAGGGGTGACTTATAGGACGGTCAATTAATAGCTGTCCTGGAATTTGAAGACAAATCCCTCTGTTTCCAAACTATGGATTTTTGCCATAATAAATTGCCCTTTATCTTCTTTACATAAATTCCTTTTGGGAAAGGATAGTTGAAATGCCTGAGTATCACTGAGCATCAGATCTGCATAGTGGACTAGTGTTCAGATTAAGAACCACATACTCAGTGCCTCTAAGGTACCAGGTATGATCAGGAACAACTGAAATGAATAATAGATGGACCCTTTCTTGAAAAATCTCATACTAGTGATGGAGACAAATGCTTAAGCAGATAATTTTGATTAAATAAAAAATACATGTGCACGAGCACACAAATACATATTCAAAGGGCTGTGGGCATACGCAAAGAGGTGAGCTTATCCTAATCTTATGCGTTAAGAAATCTGCCATGTCCTTTATTGAAATGTGAAATACAAATTTAAATCTTAAAGAATAAGTAAGAATTATTTGGTAAAGAAGGGGAAAGTCAACCAGAGAAATAACTCAGCTTAAAATAGTATGAGTATTTAGTAAAAAACAAGTACAGTTGTTTAATATTCCATAGCATTAATGAATATTAAAACAAGAAGTGAGATGAGACAAAGTTAGGGAAGTTGATTAGGTTTTTTATTCCAAATCACAATGCTTGAACTAAATAATTTACTCAGTGGGAAATACCCATTTTACTCAAGGTATTGAAATAGTTGTATTTGTGTTTTATCTGATTGACTCAGGTTGCAATTTAGAGAAAGGACTTGAAGGATGTAAGATTGGGAAAAGGGAGCAGTAAGTACCCAGGCTAAAACCATGGTGATTGTCATGGTAAAGGTTGTGTGTCAATTTGGCTGGACCATGATTCTCAGTGATTTGGGAGTTATGTAATGATGTAGTTTGGCAGTTATGAAATGATGTAGTTATCCTTCATTTTGTGATATAATGTAATCACTTCCATGATGTGATCAATCAGTTGTAAGGAGAGTTTCCTCAGGGCTGTGGCCTCTATCCAATATATACGAAAGGTCTGGCAAAGTTCTCTGGCTTTTCTCTCTCTGGATCCTGCATTTGGTTCATTATCATCTTACCTCCATTTCTTGAGATTTGTCAGCTCCTGTGGCCTGTGAGCTAGCAGCCTACCATCTCACCTGCTGATCTTGTTCTCATCAGTCCCCTCAGCCTGTAATTCAGCAACCTGCCTTCTGACCTGCTGATCTTGGGTTTGTCACCCTCTGCAGCTACATGACTCAGGAGAAGCCTCCAGCCTAATGCCTGACCCACAGACAAGGGAATTCCCAATCTCTATAACCACATGACCCATTTTCTTGAGATAAATCTGCGTGTGTGTGTGTGTGTGTGTGTGTATGCTTAACTTGTTTCCCTTCTCTAGAGACCCTAGCTTAAGACAGTAATAGAGATGGAAAAGAGGAGCTGAATACAAGAAATCAGAGGCAAATTTAGCAGTTTGTGAAAAAAGAATATTAATGACATGAGAGACAGAGGAGTCTAGAAAAGTTTCCATGTTCCAATTTTAAGGGATGGAGTTGATAGTGGTGCCCTAACAGAAATACGGAACCAATATTGTATAGCTTTATCTATCTTAAAAACACAACCAAACAAAACACATAAATTCTCCCTTGACTTCATTTCCTTTTCTAGCTACCACTTCATTTCTCTGCTACTTCTGATTATAAAAATTCTTGAAAGTATCGTCTAGTACTACCGACTCCATTTCCTCTCACTTTGCCTCCTCAGCTCCTCTAATAAGGTACATGTCCTCATCCATTTTGATGAGACAGTCCCTGTGTAGGTTACAAATGACTTTCAAGTTGTCCAAATCAAATGTTCTCATCACTAATCTTATTTTACTCAGAACATCATTAGACCTGTTATTCATTCCCTCCTTCTTAAAACACTTTTTCTTTTTTAATCTTCACTTCTGTGGTGTTATACTACTCTGGTTTCTCTTTTCAGTCACCTTTGCTAGCTCCTCATCCTCTTCTTGACACTAAACCTTGGAGTAAACCAGTGCTCCATTTCCTCTCCCTTTATATCAACACGAAATCCCTAGTAGATCTCATCCTGTCACCCAGCTTTAAATACAAGTCATATGCAGTAACTTTTAAATATATACCTTCTGTATTGAGCTTTTCCTTGAATTCTAAACTGGACTATTTCAAATTCCTAACTGATGCCTCCACCGGCTTGTCAATAATGATCTCAAACATTGTCAAAACAGAATTCTTGATACCTGTTTCTCCATGTCATCACCACTTATCCATCCCTCATATAAATGATAGAAGATAGGAACTGTGATCATTAGGTTTAACAAAATAGATGGTCTATTTTCTCATGACTTTGCCCAGATCAGTTTCAGAGAAGTAGAGACAGCTGAAAATAGAGTGAAGAGACTGGAAAAATAAATAGAAGGAAAAACAGGGAGAAAGTAAGAATAGTACTTTTTCAAGAAAATTGACTGAGAAGGAGGAGATATGGAATGTCAGCAAGGGAGGGACTCTGGATCAAGAAATGACATAAGGTGCTGAGAGAGACATGAGGGAAGGTAAATAATAGAGAGAAGGATCATGAGGCTATAAGAAGAATGAAGCAAAGAACCAAGGAAGGGAAAAGGGAGTGGGACTAAGAACATAGACGGAGAGTTGGTCTTAAAAGAAAGATAAATGAAACATAGTTGCATCTAGTTCATGTTGGTAGTTCATGCTGATGCTTTCAATTTTCTTGATTAATTGGGTGGCAAGCCTTCCGAAAAAGAGAGTTGAAGACTGAAAGACTGGTTGCAGAGAGTGATGAAGTCTTGGGTTTTTTTTTTTTTTTAAAGAGAATAAGGTAAAGATCTGACCAAAAATGATAACGACATTTTAATGTGTTCTTGATCGAGACTCATTGATGTTGGACATCATCCACAAAATTGTATGACAGTCTCTGAAAGAGCTTAGTGTGCTGGGTACAGGGATGGATGAGAGGAATTTGGAAATTGGTTAAAGACTAGGAAATTCTTAGGAAGTTCTTTCATAAAAACAGAGACTTGAGAATATTGGCAGGAAATAGGTGATTACCACAAAAAAAGAAAATTACAAACCAATATCTCTAATGAATATAGATGCAAAAAATTCTCAACAAAATTCTACCCAATAGAATTCAGGACCATACCAAAAAAATAATACACCATGACCAAGTAGGATTCATATCAGGTAAGCAAGGATGGTTCAACATTAGAAAATAAATCAACATAACCCATCATGTAAATAAAGGGAAAGAAAAGAATTACATGACCATCTCAATCAGCAAAGAAAAGGCATTCAACAAAGCCCAACACCCATTCCTGATAAAAACTCTCAATAAAATAGGCACAGAAGGGAAATTTCTCAACATAATAAAGGGCATCTATGCAAAACCAACAGCCAACATTGTTCTCAATGGAGAGAGGCTAAAAACACTCCCCTTGAGAACAGGAACAAGACAAGGATGCCCTTTATCACCACTCCTATTTAACATTGTGTTGGAAGTCTTAGCTAGAGTGATAAGGCAAGAAACAGAAATAAACGGTATCCAAATTGGTAATGAAGAAGTTAAACTGTCCCTATTTGTGGATGATGTGATACTAAGAAAATCCGAAAGACTCCGTGAGAAAACTACTAGAACTAATAGAAAGTTTCAGCAGATTAGCAGGATATGAGATAAACACACAAAAATCAGTGGGATTCCTATACACCAATAAGGAGGACGATGAAAACGAAATCAGGAAAATAATACTATTTATAATAGCCCCTAAAAAAATAAAATACTTGGGAATAAATCTTACCAGGGATTTAAAAGACCTATGTAAAGAAAACTACAAAACACTACTGCAAGAAACCAAAAGAGATCTATGTAAATGGAAAAACATACCATGCTCACGATTAGGTAGACTCAACATTGTGAAAATGACAATTCTACCCAAAGCAATCTACAAATACAATGCAATACTGATCCATACACCAATAACATTCTTTAAAAAGATGGAAAAACTTATGATTAACATTATATGGAAAGGGAAGAGGCCCCAGATAAGTAAAGCACTACTAAAGAAGAAGAATAAAGTAGGACTCACACTACTTGAACCCAGAACCTACTATACAGCTATGGCAGTCAAAACAGCCTGGTACTGGTATGACAGATACATTGACAAATGGAACAGAATTGAAAACCCAGATGTAAATCCATCACCTACGGTCACCTGATCTTCGGCAAGGGCCCAAAGTCCATCAAACGGGAAAAGACAGTGTTTTTAACAAATGGTGCTGGCAACACTGGATGTCCATCTGCAAAAAAATGAAACAGGACCCATACCTAACACCATATATAAAAACTAACTCAAAATGGATCAAAGACCTAAATATAAAGCCAAAAACTATGAAGTTCATAGAAAAAGTAGGATCAGTGCTAGAAGTGCTAACACACAGCATTAACAGGATACAAATCACAACCAACAACACACAAGCTCCAGAGCATAAGCTAGATAACTGGGATCTTCTAAAAATTAAACATTTATGCTCATTAAAAGACTTCACCGAAAGAGTAAAAAGAGAACCTACAGACTGGGAAAAAAAATTTGGCTATTAAAAATCAAAGGTCTAAACTCTAAAATCCACAAGAAAATCCAACATCTCTACAACAAAAAGACAAATAATCCAATTAAGAAATGGGCAAAGGAAATGGACAGACACTTCACCAAAGAAGACATTCAAACGGCCACCAGACCATGCTCACCAACTCTAAGCCATCAGAGAAATGCAAATCAAAATCACAATGAGATACCAGCTCACCCCAGCATTACTGGCATGAAGCAATAAAACAGAAAATAACAAATGTTGCAGAGGCTGTGGGGAGATCAGAACTCTTATGTACTTCTGGTGAGAATGCAAAATGATACAACCATTTTGGAAAATGATATGGTGCTTCCTTAGAAAGCTAGACATAGAAATACCATGTGATCCAGCAATCCAACTCCTAGGAATATATCCTAGAGAAATAAGAGTTGTCAGATATATGTACACCCATGTTCATTGCAGCATTGTTCACAATGGCAAAATGATGGAAACAACCTCGATGCCCATCAACAGATGAATGGAGAGACAAACTGTGGTACATACACACAATGGAGTATTATGCAACACTAAAGAGCAACAATGAATCTGTGAAGCATCACGTAACATGGATGCATCTGGAGGACATTATGCTGAGTGAAATAAGTCAATCACAAAAAGACAAATATTGTATGAGACTACTACTGTAAAAATTCATGAAAAGTTTTACATGCAAAAAGAAAACAATCTTTTATGGTTACAAGGGAGGGGAGGGGTGGGGATATAAAAACACTTAATACACAATAGATAAGCAGTAACTTTGGTGAAGGGTAAACCAAAAAAAAAAAAAACCAAACCCAGTGCCATCGAGTCAATTCCAACTCATAGTGACCCTATAGGACAGAATAGAACTGCCTCAGGATTTCCAAGAAGCACCTGGTGGATTTGAACTGCCGACCCTTTGGTTAGCAGCCATAGCACATAACCACTACACCACCAGGGTTTCCTTGGTGAAGGGTAAGACAGTGCAAAATACTGGTGAAGCCAGCACAGCCTCTACAAGGCAGGGCCATGGTAGCTCCATAGACACTTCCAAAGTCCCTGAGGAACCAAATTGCTGGGCTGAGGGCTGTGGGGACCATGGTCTCAGGGAACATATAGCTCAACTGGCATAAGAGAGTTTATAAAGAAAATGTTCTACATTCTACTTTGGTGAGTGGCGTCTGGGGTCTTAAAAGCCTGTGAGAAGCCATCTAAGATACTCCACTGGTCTTACCCTTCGGGAGCAAGGAAGAATGAAGAAAACTAAAGACAAGAGAAAGATTAGTCCAAAGGACTAATGGACCACATCTACCACGGCCTCCATCAGACTGAAGCCAGTACGACTAGATGGTGCCTGGCTAGTACCACTGACTGCTCTGACAGGGATCACAATAGAGGGTCCAGACAGAGCTGGAGAAAAATGTAAAACACGATTCTAACTCAAAAAGAAAGACCAGACTTGCTGACCTGAGAGAGACTGGAGAAACGCTGACAGTATTGGCCCCCAGGTACCTTTTCAGCTCAGAAATGAGGCCCCTCCTGCGGTCCACCCTTCAGCCGAAGATTGAACGGGCCCATGGAACAAAACAAAACTACAGGGGTGCACCAGCCTTGGGGCGGGGACTGGAAGGTAGGAGGAAAGAGAAAAGCTGGTAATAGGGAAACCAGGGTTGAGAAAGGAGAGTGTTGACATGTGGTCGGGTTGTTAACCAATGTCATACAATGACATACTGTCTGATGAGAAACTAGTTTGTTCTGTAAACCTTCATCTAAAGTTCAATTAAAAAAAAGTTTAGGTGATCAATCATGTGGTCAAAATTAGAAAAGCTAGGCTAGGCCAATAAAAAAAAGTAATTATTGGTAGTATTTATTATGGCAAATTTGAATCAAATGTTTAAAATATAAACTGAAAAATTCATATGGGGTATGGTTATTTTTTTATTTTTAAGATGTAAAGAGCATGTTTCTTTTATGATAATATATATCCAGGTTAACGTACACCACCACTTAGAGGCAGGCACTATGTATATTGTGTAAACTGTGCACTACATGCAGGCACCTGGCTCCAAGGATTAATGGAAACTAAAACCTAGCCTGCACTCTGCACCAGAGTTGCAATTGCCTTTACAATTGGTAAAGGTGCCATGACAGTCAGTATTGGCCATAACCAGAGGTAATCACTGTTAATGTTTTAGGGATATCTTCTAGACATTACTCTATGGCTATATGCATGCACAATTTTCCACAAATGGGATTATATCGTGTGTACTGTTTTATAAGCCCTTTTAACACTCAGAAAATATGTATTTAAAGTACTTTCCATGTCGATGGGTATGTTTACGGTAGTTAATTTTGGAAGGCATTGCATGGTACCATATTTATTTAATGGAGTTCCTAATGATGGATATTTGAATTATCAAGAAAATTATTCCATTATCAACTCCCACCAATAGCATATGACAGTGTCCAAATCTTCTCAATCTTATCCAAAATATAAGTATTGTTAACTTTGATAATTTTGACCATTCTTATAAACAAAAAAGGAATATCTTGATGTTGTTTTTAAGTGTTTGATTATTTGATATATTGGACATATCCATTTGTATTTCTTTTCCAGCAAATTTCTATTAATTACTGACAATCAGTTAAGTGCAGAGATGAAGCTCACAAATTCTGATGTCAGCCTATCTAGGTTTGAAAACCAGTCCTGCTACTTAATAGTTTTGATATCTTGGTTGTTACTTAGCATTTCAATCTCCTAAGTTTTTTTTTTCTGAGTATTAGATGACTTAATATAAGTAAAATACTTAGAAAATTTTCTGAAAGAGAGTAAATGTCAGATAAGTGCTAACTATTATTACTGTTCAAATCACTTTTTTTTTTCTTCTGAGGATAGTATTATAGTTAAGATCGTGGGTTCTGTAATTTGTAATTCTGTAAGATTGAATTTGGACACTGATTCTCCAATTACTGGCCATGTAACTCTAAGCAAGTTACTCAAAGTTTCAGTTTATTTGTTTGTAAAATTGGACTCTTCCTAAGGTGGTTTTGAGAATTAGTGGATTAATTCTTGGAGAATTGAGAAGTAACTGGCACAGAGTAAATACTCAATTAATAGCAGCTACTGTTAATATTACAATTATTGACATTTAATTTTGTGTCAGTTATACACATTTCAATCTCTTTCCTAGCAGATTTGTTAGAATTCCCACAGAAAACACATGGCGCAGTCAAATCAGGATATTTTGATTGAAAAAATGTATGGGGAAGGAGAACCATAAAAGCTGCCTAGGGTGAAGAGAAAAGGAGAGGGAGAGGTTTCTCCTGAGAGCTACCATAATGTAGTTAGTGGGTTTGAGAAAAACAGTGACCCTTGAATGAGCAGCAGAATAAGTTCAGATGACTACTGAAGGAAGAATAGGAAAATAAAAACCTGACGCCACTCTCTTCCCTCCCTTACATCATCAGCTGGAGCTCTCCATTGACTGAGCCTGAAGAAAATTCCAGGACACTAGCAACCACTGTTTAGGATGATTCCATTGGTTCCCAGTGATCCACTATTTAGGTAGCAATTTAGAAAAATGTGTAAAGTAGATCTCGAGGGGGAAAATCTATAGTGTTACATTTTTCTTTGTTCCTGTTGTCTTTGGGTTTCTTGTTGTCTTTCCCAAATATATTTAATTTTTCTTTAATCAAACTGGTTAATCTTCCTTAAAATTTCTAATGTTGATGGCATATCCAAGATTATATTTAAAAAAATCCCTATTTCTATTTCTGTAATTTTATAATTTCCTTTCTTAAATTTAAATATCTGATCCACCTAGAACATTTTGAACATTGTTTTGATTTTGTTTCTCAAATATCTAACTATTTATCTGAATACAGTTTATTATTCATTTTGGGGGATATCCTCTGACTGGATGTTTTATTGTGACTGAGTGAGAACACAAAAGACAGAAGCTAGAACTAAGCATTAATTTTTTAAATTGTACTTGGTGATTGGTGAGGAAAAGATGTTAATAGAAGAATAGAGAATCTATGGAGATAAGAAGTATTAGAAAATTAAGGTGAGATAAGTAATCATTTAGGCTTTCAGAAATGCTCTTTCCTCCCACCCTCTGTACTCCTTGCCTTTTTCTGCTGCTGGGCTTTGTCTTGTCCTTTTAGGTATACTTCAAATGTCAACTCTTTTGGGGTGTGGTTTCCTTCATTTCTCTCTAGTCAGTCTCTCCCTTGTGCTGCCAAGTGCTTTGTACACTTTTATTTTTATTTTTTTGCACATATAACACTTTAATGGTTGCATAGATGTTTGGCTTCCTGGCTAAAATTTGCCTTGAATGCATGGGCACATCATATGCTTTGATTTTCCAGTATCCAAATCGTGGTTTGAAATGTCCACAGATAATGCCACAAATGTGTGTTAAATAGTAAATAAGACTGACCTAGGTGTTAATTGATGATAACTAACAACAACAGGACCTAACTAGTAGTCCCTGGCTGGTGCCAGTTGTTAACTCGTGTACTGCTAACCAAAAAGGAAAGGTTGAAGGTTCAAGTCCACCCGGAGATGCCTGGGAAGAAATGCCTGGTGATCTACTTCTAAAAAATTAGCCACTGAAAACTCCATGGAGAATAGTTTGACTCTAAAACACCTGGGTCACCATGAGTTGGAGCTGGCTCCATGGCAACTGAGTTGAAGTTGACTCCATGACAACTGGTAGTGCAGGGGCTAATTGAGTACATGGATATTCTCCAGGGCTGAGAGGCACATCCCGTGGGGAGAGTTAGGTTTAGTGGTGAGACATTTTATAAAGCAGAAGTTAATTGGGAAAATGGGAATCTGCCAAGCAGGTTTGCAATTAATAGGAGGATCTGGCCTTGGGAGGGTACCTAGGTGTGTGGAGGAGTGAAGGTCGGCAGCAGGGTGTTCGCTGAGGTGTGACAGTCCAATGATCATGGGACTCAGTGAAGAGAGGGTCTGTGCAAGGTCCGAAGGGAAACGGCCTTCTGAAGGAAAAAAAAGAGAGCCTTATTTTCCTTCCCCAAATTCTGCCATTGCCATTTTATATAAAGGCCTTACTCATTTTGAAAGTTTAAAATTGTTTCCAAATGCGATTTCATTTGCAGTAGACATGCAATTATAATGGCTGCCATTGCTAGGATGAGTGGGTGGGCAGGGTTGTCCAACTGGGGGAAAAGGGAGAGCCATGGGAAGGACGCTCACCAAGCAGGAGAAGTGCAGAGCCAGACTAGTGGCTTCCAGTGTGTGTTCTCATTTGCTGGCCTTTTCAATGTGTCCTTTTTAAATATATCTGAAATTAGTCTCTGCCTAACAAGTTGCTCTTAGTCTATTAAAAAATAAAATGGCATTAATTCATAAAATACTGCCCTGTCAATAAATGTTTATTTTCAGTGATGATTTTTACACTATCAGGGATTAAGATTACTAAAATAAACCAAATCATGCTGACAAAGAGCTCCCCTTACATATAAATTTATTGTGCTTATTTATTTATTTTTTTTTATTGTACATATAGTCTTTTATCCCATTCATTTCACTCTATTTGTTGGGAATATGTATTGAATTTTAAGTGGAAAGAGTAAGTATGTTTTTCATCAACAGAATCCAAAAGTGTATCTATGCTTTCTATAATGGAAATCTCTTTGAGTCGGAATTGACTGGACAGCAACAGGCTTGGTTTTTGGTATATTGAAAATGGACCGTGCACAAAATCCACAAATTGCCATCCATATTCTTCAGATATAGAATCAGTTTATAGGCTTTATTACCCCCTTCTCCAATGCACACAATTTGGTATTCAGTTTCTTCTATGCTAGGAGCTACGGTGGTGCAGTGGGTTTCCTTTTTTGGTGCCTTTCCGGCCGTGGGGTATTTAGGTCTCCAAAAAGGACTGGTCTGGCTGCAATCCGCAACAGAACTGGCCGCTTGCTATTTCCAGAAGTGGCTTGCAAGAATTGGTCGGTTTGTTATTCACCTCTACGCTGATTGACTGGGAGTGGGGCTCTGCCCAGTAGTTGACCATTACGGGGATTGGCTGAGGGCCCTCCCAGTGACTGATAAAAACCCTGGAATGCCTAGGCTTAGATGGGGCTTTCTGATAGAGGAGAACTAGGAGGACAGCGCGTCCTTAGGACATGGGTCCTTGCCCTGAGAACCTGGTGGAAAAGCTGTAATACAAGTCAAGGGCTGTAGACTGAGAGAAATGGTAGCATGCATATTGGAGCCGAACGGCAGAGAAACCGTGGCAGTGTTTTGAGCGGCAGGAGCTGCTAGACCAGCAGACGATGGCGGCGGGCAAAGTCGGCCCACAGAGCGGAGCTGGGTACCTTTTGGCAGGAGTTTTCCAATGGAGAAAGAGGACTTGGGCATACACCATACCAGGGTTGCCCGGTGAAAGAATTTTGCCTCTAGAGCTGTGGTAATGCTGGCTTAACCCTGGCGCTGGCCCAGGGTTGTCCCAAAGCTACTGGTAGAGAGATGGACCAGCAAGCACAGGGGGCCATCCCTGGCCAAGAAAAACCATGGAGAGAGAAAGAGAACGAATGCAACCTTGCCGCCTGTGACCTGACCTGACAACACACCTGCTGAGAGAGAGACAGAGAGAGAGGAACACCGGGTGACACCTGTTCCAAGGTGTGCCTGCTCAGTGACACAGAAACGGAGATGGGTAATTTGTAAAGAAGGAGGGAGTGTCCTTCTATACATTAGTAGGTTCCCACCCTAAGTCCCTGAGGGAGGTACTCATAGAGGCGGAGGGGGCCCTGTTCACCTCAAATCTGTTCCAGTTATTTACTGTTTTCTTTCTATAAATAATTATAATGGCTTTCAGTTGCCGACACTGTGTGTCTCGTGTGTACAACCCAGTCGGATTGGGTTGTAGAGCCCTCATCCCAGTAATCTATTGCTGCTTCTGATTTCGAGGCAAAAGTTCAGCTACATAATTCTGTCAACGGCAATACTAATACTGAACATTTTAATAATAGTCAATCCTTTCACAGCCCTTATTAGGTACTAGGCATTTTTTTTCCATGCTCTGTGTATACATTATTTAGTCCTCACTTCTATTCTATGAAATATGTATAATTATTATCCTTATTTAAAAAGTGAGGAAACTGAGGCATAGAGAGACTAAGTGACTCATGAAAGGTCACATAGCTAGTAAGAAGAGAGGAACTTGAACTCAGGTGGTCTGGCTTCAGATTCCAATGTTATACTGCTCCCAAGATGCGCATGTAATCCAAATTATGATGGCACAAACCCTCATGTGTTGGAAAGTACTGCCAGTACAGTATTTTCCAGATGGTCCTGAGAGTTTGCCCAAGAATTCTCAGTTGTGCTGACAATTGAGGATAGCTCTTCTCCATTGATGGTAGCCTAATTACCCCCACTCTGCTCTTCTTTATGTGTGTGGTAAGCTTCCCCTCTTATTTCCCACAGCGCATATGGGTTAAGCCCAGACCATAGCTTTAATATTTTATTAAAGGTTAAAGGATAAGTACCATATAAATTAATTTTTAACCACTGCAGAGGCTCTCTCCTATGTTCTGCTCCTTGTCTTATTTCTGACCCAACTTCCTGTGGCCTTGAGAAGCAAAATCTATCAATAGCGTTGTTCAGGCTGCCTCTCATTTAATTGGTGCTGGTTGCTTGAGCTGCTGACAAGTTTTTTTTTTTTTTTTTTTTTTTGAACGGTCATTTATATAGTGAATTAGGGAGGGCTTATCTTTTTTTTTTTTTTTTATCATATGTGGTTACAGCCATACCGTCTTAACCTGAAAGTTCTTACATTTTCGATTTTGCAACTTTCCTGTACATTATTCTTTTTTTAAAAATTTTTATTGTGCTTTAAGTGAAAGTTCACAAATCAAGTCAGTCTCTCATACAAAAACTTATATACGCCTTGCTATAGATGGAACTAGTTTTTTTTTTTTTTTTTATATATACTCCTACTTGCTCTCCCCTTAATGAGACAATACACTCCTCTCCACACTGTGTTTCCATGTCCATTTAGCCAGCTCCTGTCCCCCTCGGCCTTCACTTCTTCCCCCTAGACAAGTGCTGCCCACACAGTTTCATGCGTCTACTTGATCCAAGAGGCTCAGTCCTCACCGGTATCATTTTCTGCCTTATAGTCCAGTCCAAACCCCGTCTGAAGAGTTGGCTTTGGGAATGGTTCCTGTCTTGGGCTAACAGAAGGTCTGGGGACTGTGACCTCTGGGGTCCTTCTAGTTTCAGTCAGACCATTAAGTCTAGTCTTTTTACTGAATTTGAGGTCTGGACCCCACTGTTCTGCTCTTTCAGGGATTCTCTGTTGTGTTTTCTGTCAAGGTAGTTATCCATTGTAGCAAGGCACCATCTACTTCTCCTGGTCTCAGGTTGATGTGGTCTCTTGATTTATGTGGCCCTTTCTGTCTCTGGGGCTCATAATTACCTTGTTCTTCATTCTCCTTTGCTCCATGTGGGTTGAGGCCAATTGATGCATCTTAGCTGGCTGCTTGCTGGTGTTTAAGACCCCAGACACCACTCTCCAAAATGGGACGCAAAATGTTTTCTTAATAGATTTTATTATGCCAATTGACCTAGAAGTCCCCTGAAACCATGGTCCCCAAACCCCTGCCCTGCTACATTAGCCTTTGAAGCATTTGGTTTATTCAGGAAACTTCTTTGCTTTTAGTTGAGTCTAGTTGTGCAGACCTCTCCTGTATTGTGTGTTGTCTTTCCCTTCACCTAAAGTAGTCTTTGTCTACTATCTAATTAGTGGTTCCCCTTTCTCTCCCCCTTCCTTGTAACCATCAAAGAATATTTTCTTCTCTGTTTAAACTGTTTTTTTGAGTTCTTATAAAAGTAGTCTCATACAATATTTGTCCTTTTGCAACTGACTAATTTCACTCAGCATACTGCCTTCCAGATTCCTCCACGTTATGAAATGTTTCACAGATTCATCACTGTTCATTATCGATGCATAGTATTCTATTGTGTGAATATACCATAATTTATTTATCTATTCATCTATCTTTTTTATTCATCTATCCCTGGGCACCTTGGTTGCTTCCATCTTTTTGCTATTGTAAACAGTGCTGCAATAAACATGGGTATGCATGTATCCGTTCCTGTAAAGGCTCTTATTTCTCTAGGATATATTCCAAGGAGTGGAATTGCTGGATTGTATGGTAGTTCTATTTCTAGCTTTTTAAGGAAGTGCCAGATTAATTTCCAAAGTGGGTGTACCATGTTACAGTCCCACCAGCAATGTATAAGTGTTCCAGTCTCTCCACAAACTCTCCAACATTTATTATTTTGTGTTTTTTGGGTTAATGCCAGACTTGTTGGAGTGAGATGAAATCTCATTGTAGTTTTGATTTGCATTTCTCTAATGGCCAATAATCATGAGCATTTCCTCATGTATCTGTTAGCTACCTGAATGTCTTCAGTGAACTGCCTGTTCATATCCTTGCCCATTTTTAATTGGGTTATTTGTCTTTTTGTTGTTGAGTTTTTGTAGTATCATATAGATTTTAGAGATCAGGTGCTGATTGGAAATGTTATAGCCAAAAACTTTTTCCCAAACTGTAGGTAATCTTTTTACTCTTTTGGTGAAGTCTTTGGATAAGCATAGGTGTTTGACTTTTAGGAGCTCCCAGTTATCTAATATCTCTTCTGTTGTTTGTGCATTTCTAGTAATGTTTTGCATACTGTTAATGCCATGTGTTAGGGCTCCTAGCATTGTCCCTATTTTTTCTCCCATGGTCTTTATCGTTTTAGATTTTATATATAGGTCTTTGATCCATTTTGAGTTGGTTTTGTGCATGGTGTGAGGTATGGGTCTTGTTTCATCTTTTTGCAGATGGATATCCAGTTATGCCAGCACCATTTGTTAAAGAGACTGTCTTTTCCCCATTTAACAGACTTTGGCGCTTTGTCAAACGTCAGCTGCTCATATATAGATGGATTTATGTCTGTATTCTCCATTCTGTTCCATTGGTCTATGTATCTGTTGTTGTACCAGTACCAGGTTGTTTTGACTACTGTGGTGTATACTATGTTCTAAAGTTAGGTAGTGTGAGGTCTCCCACTTTGTTCTTTTTCAGTAATGCTTTACTTATCCAGGGCCTCTTTCCCTTCCATATGAAGTTGGTGATTTTTTTCTCCATTTCATTAAAAAATGTCACTGGTATTTGGATGAGGATCGCATTGTATCTATATATTGATTTGGGCAAAATAGACATTTTTACAATGTTAAGTCTTCCTATCCACGAGCAAGGTATGTTTTTCCACTTAAATCTCTTTTGGTTTCTTGCATAGTGTCTTAAGTTTTCTTTGTATATATCTTTTATATCTCTGGTTAGATTTATTCCTAAGTATTTTATTTTCTTGTGGGCTATTGTAAATGGTATTGATTTGGTGATTTCCTCTTTGATGCTGTCTTTGTTGGTGTAGAAGAATCCAACTGATTTATGTATGTTTATCTTGTATCCTGATACTCTGCTAAACTCTTCTATTAGTTTCAGTAGTTTTCTTCAGGTTTTTTTGTATATAGATAAGATCATATCGTCTGCCACCTTACAACGCCAACAGCCCACATTATCCTAAACGGAGAGAGACTGAAAGCATTCCCCTTGAGAACAGGAACCAGACAAGGATGCCCTTTGTCATCACTCTTATTCAACATTGTGCTGGAGGTCCTAGCCAGAACTATTAGGATACATAAAGAAATAAAGGGCATTCGCATCAGCAAAGAAGAAGTAAAAGTATCTCTGTGGCAGATGATATGAAATACCCTTTATAATGTTTAGGAATTTTCCTTCTAATCCTATTTTGCTGAGGGTTTTTAATCATGAATAGGTGTTGAACTTTGTCAAATGCCTTTTCTGCATCAATTGATAAGATCATGTGGTTCTTCTCTTTTGTTTTATTTATGTGATGGATTACATTGGTTGTTTTCCTAATGTTGAACCGTATCTTCATACCTGGTATGAATCCCACTTGGTCGTGGTGAATTATTTTTTTGATATGCTGTTGAATTCTATTGGCTAAAATTTTGTTGAGGATTTTTGCATCTAAGTTTATAAGGGATATTCTTCTAAAATTTTATCTTTTTGTGGAGTATACCTGGTTTTGACATCAGGGTTATGCTGGCTTCATAGAATGGGTTTGGGAGTATTGCATCTTTTCTATGCTCTGAAATACCTTTAGTACTAGTGGTGTTAACTCTTCTCTGAAAGTTTGGTAGAATTCTCCTGTGAAGCCATCAGGGCCAGGGCTTTTCTTTGTTGGGAGTTTTTTGAGTACCTTTTCAATCTCTTTTTTTTGTTATGGGTCTACTTAGTTGTTCTGCTTCTGATTGTGTTAGTTTAGGTAGGTATTGTGTTTCTAGAAAATTTTCTGTTTCCTCTAGGTTTTCAAATTTGTTAGAGTACAACCTTAGATAGTACTCTGTTATGATTCTTTTAATTTCAGTTGGGTCTGTTGTGATATCTCCCATCTTTTTCTTATTAGGTTATTTGCTTCGTCTCCTGTTTTTCTTTTGTCAGTCTGGTCAATGGTTTATTGATTGTTAATCTTTTCAGACAACCAGCTTTTTGTCTTGTTAATGCTTTCAATTGTTCTTCTGTTTCCTATTTCATTTAATTCTGCTCTAATTTTTATTATTTGCTTTTTTTGGGTGCCCAAAGGTTTCTTTTGTTGCTGTTTTTATTTGTTCAAGTTGTAGGGATAATTCTTTGATTTTAGCCCTTTGTTCTCTTTGTATGTGTGCATTTCTTGATATAAATTGACCTCTGAGCACTGCTTGTGCTGTGTCCCAAAGGTTTTGATAGGAAGTGTTTTCATTCTCATTGGATTTTATGAATTTCTTTATTATGTCCTTAATTTGTTCTATAATCCAATCATTTTTGAGCAAAGTGTTGTTCAGTTTCCATGTGTTTGATTTGTTTTCTCTGATTTTTCTGTTATTAACTTCTAGTTTTATGGCTTTATGATCAGAGAAGACGCTTTGTAATTTTTCAGTGTTTTGGATTCTGTTAAGGCTTGTTTTATGGCCTAATATGTGGTCTATTCCAGAGAAAGTTTCATGTGCATTGGAAAAGAAAGTACACTTGGCTGCTGTCGGGTGGAGTGTTCTGTGTATGTCTATGAGGTCAAGTTGGTTAATTGTGGCATTTAGCTCTTCTGCATCTTTATTGAGCTTCTGTCTGGATATTCTGTTCTTCACTGCAAGTGGCGTGTTGAAGTCTTCTACCATTATTGTGGTGCTGTCTATCTCACTTTTCAGTGCTGTTAGAGTTTGTTTTATGTATCTTGAAGCCCTGTTGTTGAGTGCATAAATATTTAATATGGTAATATACTACTGGTATATTGTCCCTTTAATCATTATATAGTGTCCTTCCTTATCCTATGTGGTAGATTTAAGTTTGAAGTCTGTTTTGTCAGCAATTAGTATAGCAACTCCAACTCTTTTTTGATTGTGGTTTGCTTGATATATGTTTTTCCATCCTTTGAGTTTTAGTTTGTTTGCATCTTTAAGTCTAAGGTATGTCTCTTATAGGCAGCATATAGAAAGATAGTGTTTTTTAATCCATTCTGCAACTCTCTGTCTCTTTATTGGTGCATTTAGTCCATTTAGTCCATTTAGTCCATTCAGAGTGATTATAGATAGGTATGAGTATAGTGCTGTCATTTTGATGCTTTTTTGTGTGTGTTGTTGACAATTTCATTTTTCTAGTTATTTTTTTGAGCTGAGTGGTTTTTCTTTGTAAGTTGTGTGTTCCTCTTTTTCATTGTAGTTGATTTTGTTTTTGCTGAGTCTTTACGTTTTTCCTGTTTTTTATTTTGATGTGTAGGATTGTTAGTCTTCTTTGTGGTTACCTTAATATTTACTCCTATATTTCTAACTTTAAACTTAACTGGTATCTCCCTATATCGCTTCGACTTCCTTTTGATATGGAAGATCTATGCCTCCTGTATTTAGTCCCTCTTTATTTATTTAATGTTGTCATCTTTTTCGTAATGACATCACTGATTCTCTATTTTGAGCATATCTTTTTTTTCTTGATTTATTTTTGTGATTTCCCTATCTGGATTCATATCTGGTTGCTCTGTCCTGTGTTCTAGTGTTGGGGTGATATCTGGTATTATTGATTTTCTAACCAGAGAAGTCCCTTTATTATTTCTTATAGTTTTAGTTTGGTTTTTGCAAATTCCCTAAGCTTCTGTTTTTTTTTTTTTTTCTGTTTATCTGGAAATGTCTTAATTTTGCCTTTGTATTTGGGAGACAGTTTTTGCTGGATATATGATTCTTGCCTGGCCATTTTTCTCTTTTAATGCTTTACATATGTTATCCCATCGCCTTCTTGCCTGCATGGTTTCTGTTGAGTAGTCTGAGCTTACTCTTATTGATTCTCCTTTGTAGATGACTTTTCACTTATCCCTGGCCGCTCTTAAAATTTTCTCTTTCTCTTTGTTTTTGGCAAGTTTTATTATAGTGTGTCTTGTTGACTTTCTTTTGGGATCTACCTTTTATGTGGTTTGATGAGCATCTTGGATAGATATTCTTTCATCTTTCACAACGTCAGGGAATTTTTCTGCCAACAAATTTTCAACAGTTCCCTCTTTAATTTCTTTTATCCCTCCCTGTTCCGGTATTTCAATCACTCACAAGTTATTCTTCTCGATAGAGTTCCGCATGATTCTTAGGGTTTCTTCATTTTTTCTTAAATTCTTTTATCTGATTTTTCTTCTAATATATTGTTGCCAAGTGTTTTACCTTCAGTCTCACTAATTTTGCCTTCCACTTCCTCAATTCTCCTCCTTTTTTATATGAGTTGTCTAATTCTGTAATTTTATTGTTAATCTTCTGAATTTCTGATTGCTGTCTTTATGGATTTTTGCAACTTATTAATTTTTTCATTATGTTCTTGAATAACCTTTTTAATTTCTTCAGCTGCTGTATCTGTGTGTTCCTTGGCTTGTTCTGCGTTTTTCCTGATCTCATTCCTGATTTCTTGAAGAGTTCTGTACATTAATCTTTTGTATTCTACATCTGGTAATTCCAGGAATACATCTTCATCTGGGAGAGTCCTTGATTCTTTGATTTGTGAGTTTGTTGAATCAATCATGGTCCGCTGCTTTATGTGATTTGATATCGACTGTTGTCTTTGCACCATCTATAAGTTATTGTATTAATTTATGTTTGTTAACTGTGTCCTAGTTTCTTGCTGTTTTGTTTTCATTTACCCAAATAGCCTACTAGAGTGAGCTAACTTGATTATTGGAGCCTTTGAAGCACTGATGTCTTGTTATCAGATGGCTAGAGCTGTTACCAGACATATAAGCCTAGGAGTCCATTCACTATTCTTGTACAGATTTAGCTCAGGTGTCCTGATAGTCAGTCACCTACTGTGGGGTATAGGTTCTCACCTACTATCTTAGAGGAGTAGTGGTGATTGGTGTCAGTACAGGATGTCACACTCTGAGGAAGGCAGGGTGCTGACAACCTTCCCCTGAGTTTCTGTGAGGAAGAACATCCCAGTTCTCTAGAGCACTCTGGTGGGTGGGCTCTGCAGTCTTAACATAGGTACCCAGTGCTTTTACCTGTAAGAATTGGTAGGCACCACTAACCCTTGGAGCCCTTTTGCAGGTTTCTAGGTGGTGTGGTTGGGGCTCCAGTCCTGAGGCCCCTGCTGTGGGTAGGTGAAGGCCTTGTTTAATAGGCAGAGTGGTATCAGATGTCTGAAACCTGCCTTTCCACTGCATAGCTGAAACAGTTACAGTCAGGCCTGAAACAGATTTGTCCTTGCAATATAATAGCCAGATCCTATCTGGTGTAGTCGAACCACCTAGATCCTTCCAGGGGTGAAATAGAGAGTCTGTGGATCATTTGTGCCTGGAGTAGAGCCTCTTCTGCTCTGAGTTTCCAGTTTATGGGAGTCAGCAGAGTAGTTTTCCCCCATTTGTTAACTTATTCCTTCTCCAAGGCCAGGAGAATGGCTCAGAGAATGCAGCAGGACCTATCTCAGGCCTGGGGAAATCAACTGTTAATGAAGGCAGCTGGGGCAGAAAGAGGAGGGATCAGATAGATAGGAAAGAGTTCTTTCAAAAGGAGGAGCTATTAGATCTGCATGGTAAATTAGACAAAATCACTTATCTTGTGCCGGAAGCACTATTTTATCTCAGATTTCAGAGGCTTGTGTAGCCTGTGCATGCTGGCTGGGTCCCCGCCGAGATCACCCCAGGGGTTAGGGTTGAATCCCATGCTTGCCTTCTTTCACTGAAGCTGTCTGGTCCTTAATGCCATGACCAGCCCTGCCACCACCACACCAGGGGATCAGAGATGCTGGCGCTTCAGTTTCCTTCTTTTGTTGAAGCTGCTGCTTCCTGAACACCGTGGCTCACCCCACTGCAGACATACCACAGGGTCAGTGGTGAGCCACTTTGCTTGCCTTCTGTTGCTGAAGTAGCTGTGTTTTTGAGAACTACCATCAGCCCAGTGCAGTCACACCCAGGAATTGGGCTGAAGCGCTTCTGTAGGCTTGGCAACTCCTCACTGTTTCTGCACCGTCTCTCCCTCTGCCGTCACTCAGTCCAATTTCTTAACTTTGCCCTTGATACTCACGATTCCTAGCTTGTCATATATATAATCAATTCACTTGTTTTTTTGGGTCTTTGTTGTAAGAGGGATCACCGGAAGCATCTGACTACTCTGCCATCGTGACCCCACCCACCCTGCACATGATTCTTATAGGATATTTTTATAAGCACAAATCTTTGGAGTTAGCAATCTTACAATTTTTCTAAGGAAAAAAAAAGACTGTTTACTGTTGCTGTTTTGTTTTTGTCTCTTTTTGCCTCATTCATTTTTAACATAAAAAAGTGAGCATTGAGTGTAAAGTGTTGGAACTTGGAATTGAATCCACATCTGGTCCTTTATCAACTATGTGGCCTTTGGCAAGTACTTTGAGACTATTTCATTGAATGTAAAATAATAAAAAAAGTTATACAATATATTTTAAAGGTATACTCCAAGAAAACCCAACTTAGAGTGAACATATTTATAAAGGCAATTGTTTCCATAAAACTAAATGTAAAAATCAAGACAGAATCTCAGATATACATTATTCAACAAATGTTATCTACTGCCTACCTCTCCCTGCAAATGCTTAAATTGTATGACTTTTCACCTCAATGAACATACAATCCAAACTCCTAGACCATGCCACTCAGTAAGTCATGCATCATGTCTGCTTACTTTCCTCTACTTGATTTCTTTTTACTTGAACTCTTGCTCATCTGCTCTACCCACATGAGCTTTTGTTCTGTTCTTTCAAAATACCACACTCTTTCCTCTCTTACAGCTGTTGCAATAAACTGTCCTTTCTACCTGGAATATTCTTCCTCAGATCTTTGTATGGATGTCCCTTTCTTTTTACTCTAATTTTAGCTCAAATATCACCTTCTAAGAAAGCCCTTCCCTGAGCACTAACACTGTCATTTCACTGAAGATCTCAATGGCTTGTTTTTGTTTCTCCGTAGTACTTACCACTACCTGAAATTATCTTATTTGCATGCTTTGCATTGTCTGTCTCCCACAACTAGAATGTATGTTTCTTGAGTGTCTGGATTAGAATGTATGTTTCTTGAGCGTGTGGATTATGTCTTCCTTTTTTCACTGTTATATCCTAGTACAGTTTGTCATACGTGGTGGCTTGCTTGTTGTAGCTACAACACCAGTATTTCAAAAAGGAGCAGGGTCACCTACAGTGGACAAGTTTCAGCTGAGCTTTCAGACTAAGACAGACTAGGAAGAAGGACTTGGCAGTCTACTCCTAAAAAAATTAGCCAGTAGAAACCTTATTGATAGCAGCGGAGCATTGTCTAATATAGTGGTGGAAGATGAACCCCTCAGATGAGAGAAAAAAAAAAAAGGCACAGCAAAAAAGAGGAAAACCCTCGTGAGATGGATTTACACGCTGGCTGTAATAATGGGCTCAAGCATAACAACTGTGAGGCTGGCTCAGGACCTGGCAGTGTTTTGTTCTGTTGTACCTAGTGTCTCCATGAGTTGGAACTGACTCGATTGGCACCTAACAATAACAACAGCATCCTAGTGCATAGAGTAGGACCTGACACATGGTAAACCCTCAATAAATATTTGGTAAATATTGCTGAACAGATTAGAAATAACTAAAATTGTATTATTCTGTGAAATTATTATTGACTTAAAATGTTGACTCTTGGTTTGATGGGAGAATTATGCAGACCCCCTAAGATATTGTCCCAGAGAAAGTGATTACAGAAATAGATTCCTAAAATGGAGTGAATTAAGTATAAGATGAGTGCTTGCAAAGGATCATCAACATCCACCTTCATCAACTCTGTGTCTACATTCAGTAGAATTAGGATTTGTCAGAGATCAGAAAGGCCTACATTCTGTTCCTCCTTCTTGAAGACGGTGAACAAAAAATGAAGCATACATTGATTTGAAATTATATTTGGAATTGTAGTTTTAGGAAGTATATCTTAATGGGCTTCCCATTTATTCCCAGCCAAAGTACTTCTATGATTTATACCAGTAATGTTACAGCAAAATATCAAAAACAGATTTCAAAATATCAATACTAATAAGAAACTGACATGTGTAAGTGAGAAATGTTAAGCATGAAAGGAAGTACAATGGGCTAACACAATGTAGCCAGATCTCCTTCACCTAACAGATAGTGAAGTCTCACACTCAAAAATTCTGACTTTATAGGACTGGTTGGGGCCTGGCCACTGGTATTTTTGGTAAGCTTTCCAAACTCTTCAAATGAGCTACCTTGATTGAGAAACACTAAATTATACCAACCTCCTCCAAGTTCAAAATATGAATCAGAGACCCAGGAAATGTCTTTACATAATGTTTTCTGTGCTTTTTTTATTGATTTTTGTATTGGATTTTTTCAAGATTTTTAAAAATCACAAAGTTAGGTCCAGTTATAGAAACCTGATAATAAAAATTAGACATTTTTTAAGCCTCTTCAATTACATTATAAATTTCTGACTTTTCATTTAATCAATATGTGAACATAGTAAAGAATGTCCTTTCTTTTTCTTCATATTCTTTTAAGAGTTTAATATAAAAAGCTTTTCACAGAAACTTATCAATAAGGAATAATTAGATAAAAGTAATAATTTTTCTAAAGCTTTCTTTAATTTATGTTCTGAAGTCAAAAACTCATAAGTTTTCCATTTTTGCACATGCATGCCAAAGATGATTTTTTATTCACAATGCTATAAATAATTTTAGTTCTTTAATAGAGATTAATGCATAAAAATACCTTTTTTTAAATGACATTTTAAAACTCTGCCCACTAGAATTCAGGTGATGTTTTCAAAACCAGTGAGGGCTCCTCTGAATAATATTATTTTTTTTCATGCCTAAAGTGAGGTTCTTAGAATGTTTTAAAAATAGAACCTGATATGACCCTTAATTTTCTCCCTTGTGCTCTAGTGCTTAGCAGTAGAATGCATTGTTTCATTAAAAAAAAGGAGATAGTAATTGACCATCTACATGTGGTGGAGGACTAGCCACTAGGAATGATAGTCATGAAAAATATAGCTAGGATTCCTGCTCTCCTGAGCCTTATAGTTAAATCCAGTGTGTCTCAAACTTCGTAGTTCATACAAGTCACCTGCATCTTATGAAAATCCGGTTTCTGATTCAGTAGGTCTGGTGCATCTTAGTTTCCTAGTGCTGCCATAACAAAAAAATATCACAGGTGGGTGGTTTTAAAAAACAAGAATTTATTGTCTCACACTTCTGGAGTTTAAAATCTAAATCAAGGTCTTGGCAGTGCTAATTCCTTCTGTGGGCCTCTCTCCTAGTTTCTGGAGGCTACGGGCAGTACTCGGTGTTCCTTTGCTGCTTATAGATGTCATCCACCTCGATTGTCACATGGCATCTCTCCCTGTGTGACTCTGTGTATATTCCACACTTTTAGTAGACACCACTCAGCAGTGATTAGGTTTTGGACCCACCCTACTCTAGTATGCTCTCATTATCCTAACAAATGAAAACCCCTATTCTAAACAGCATCATATTTATATATACAGGGGTTAGGACTTTCACATGTATTTTCTGGAACACAGTTCAATCCATAACATAGGGAATGACTGAGACTGAGCATTTCTAATAAGCTCCCAGCCGACCCTAATGCTGCTGGTCTGTGGACCACATTTTAAATAGCAAAGGTTTTGCCCTTCCTTGGTCACTTTAGGTGTTAGCAGTTCCTATTGTTTCATTAATACAGACCTACAGATTTGCTGTTGTTGTTAGGTACCATCGAGTCAGTTCAGACTCATAGTGATCTCATGTACGACAGAACGAAATACTGCTTGATGCTGCACCATTCTCACAATTTTTGCTATGTTGAGCCCATTGTTGCAGCCACTGTGTCATTCTACCTTGTTGAGGGTTTTTCTCCTTTTTTTCCCCCCTCTCTTTTTTTTCATTGTGCGTTAAGTGAAAGTTTACAATTCAGGTCAGTTTCTTATACGAAAACTTACAAACACATTGTTTTGTGACCCCAGTTGCTCTCCCTACAATGTGACAGCACACTCCTCCTCTCTACCCTGTATTTCTTGTGCCCATTCAACCAGCTCCTGTCCCCCTCTGCTTTCTTATCTCACCTCCACACAGGAGCTGCTCACTTAGTCTCATGTGCCTACTTGAGCTAAGAAGCATACTCCTCACCAGTATCATTTTATGTTTTATAGTCCAATTTAATCTTTGTCTGAAGAGTTGGCCTCGGAATGGTTTTAGTTTTGTGCTAATAGAGAGTCTGGGGGCCATGTCTTCTGGGGCCCCTCCAGTCTCAGTCAGACCGTTAAATCTTGTCTTTTTACTAGAATTTGAGATTTGCATCCCACTTTTCCCCTGCTCCATCAGGGATTCTTTGTTGTGTTCCCTGTCAAGGCAGTCTTTGGTGGTAGCGGGGCACCGTCTGATGCGGCCTCTGGTTTATGTGGCCATTTCTGTCTCTTAGGCTCTTATTTTCTTTTTGTCGTTGGAGTTCTTCATTCTCCTTTGCTCCAGGTGGGTTGAGACCAATTGATACATCTTAGACAGGTGCTTACCAGCTTTTAAGACCCCAGACGCACTCACTCATAACTTTATCATGCCAGTTGACCTAGATGTCCCCTGAAACCATGGTCCCCAGACCCCGCCCCTGCTACTCTGTCCCTCAAAGGATTTGGTTGTCTTCAAGAAACTTCTTAGCTTTTGGTTTTACGCAGTTGTGCTGACTTCCCTTCTCTTGTGTGTTGACTCTCCTTTGTGTTGACCCCTTAGTTTATGCTGGTGGTACAGTGCCTAAAAACTTGGGCTGTTAACAAAAAGGTTAGCAGTTTGAATCCACCAGATGCTCCTTGGAAACCCTACAAGGCAGTTCTGCTCTGCCCTATAGAGTCACTATGAGTCGAAATTGACTCAACAGCAAAGGGTTTGTTTTTTTCTTTCTTTTACCAAACATGTCCTTCTCCAGACACTGCTCCATACTGAAACATATCCAAAGTATGTGAGATGAAGTCTTGCCATTCTTGTTTCTAAGGAGCATTCTGGCTATACTTATCCCACAACAGGTTTGTTTGTTCTTTTGGCAGTCCAGGGTATATTCAATGTTCTTCACCAGCACCATAATTCAAAAGCATCAGTTCTTCTTCAGTCTTCCTTATTCATTCATTGTCCAACTTTCACATGCATGTGAGGTGACTGAAAATACCATGGCTTGGGTCAAGCACATCTTAGTCCTAAAAGCAATATCTTTGCTTTTTAACACTTTAGAGAGGTTCTTTGTAGCGGATTTGCTTAATGCAGTATGTTATTTTATTTCTTGACTGCTGCTTCTATGGGCATTGATTGTGGATCCAAATAAAATGAAATCCTTGACAATATCAATTTTTTCTCTGTTTATCATGGTGTTGCTTATTGGTCTAGTTGTGAGGATTTTTGTTTTCTTTATCTTAAAATGTAATCCATACTGAAGACTGTGGTTCTTTGATCTTCATCAGCAAGTGCTTCAAGTCCTCTTCACTTTCAGCAAGTAAGGTTGTGTCATCTGCATAATGCGGGTTGTTAATGAGTCTTCCTTCAATCCTGATGCCACGCTTCTCTTCATATAGTCCAGCTTCTAAGTTTATTTCCTCAGCATACAGATTGAGTAAATATGGTGAAAGGATACAACCCTGACGCACACTTTTCCTGATTTTAAACCATGCAGTATCCCCTTGTTCTGCCCAAACCACTGCCTCTTGATCTTTTGTACACAGGTTCCTCATGAGCACAATTAAGTGTTCTGGAATTCCCATTCTTCAAAATGTTATCCATAATTTGTTATGATCCACATAGTCGATTGCCTTTGCATAGTCAGTAGAACACAGGTAAACATCTTTCTGGTATTCTTTGCTTTCAGCCAGATCCACGTGACATCAACAACGATTTCCCTCAATCCAGTTTGAATTTCTGGCAGTTCCCTGTCAATATACTGCTGCAACCATTTTTGAATTATCTTCAACATAATTTTACTTGCTTATGAGATTGATGATATTTTTCCATACTTTCTGCCTTCCTCTGGATCACCTTTCTTTGGAATAGGCACGTGTATAGATCTCTTCCAGTTAGTTGGCCAGATAGCTGTCTTCCAAATTTCTTGGCATGAAGAGTGAGCACTTCAGTGCTGCATCTGTTTGTTGAAACTTGTTTTATGACAGTGCCTTCAATGCAGCTTGGACCTTTTCTTTCACTACCATTGATTCTTGATCATATGCTACCTCCTGAAATGGTTGAACATTTACCAGCTATTTTTAGTATAGTGACTCTGTGTGTTCCTTCTATCTTCTTTTGATGCTTCCTGAATTGTTCAATATTTTGTCCATAAAACCCTTCAAAATTACACCTCAAGGCTTGAATTTTTTCTTCAGGTCTTTACGCTTGAGAAATGTGGAGTGTATTCTTCCCTTTTGGTTTTCTAACTTCATGTCTTTGCACATTACATTATAATACTTTGTCTTCTTGAGCCATCCTTTGAAATCTTCTGTTCAGCTTTTACTTCATCACTTCTTCCTCTTGCTTTAGCTACTCTACGTTTCATTCTCTTCTGACATCCTTTTTTGGTCTTTTTTTCTTTTCTGTCTTTTTATGACTTTTTTTTTTTTTCATGTATAATATCCTTGATGTCATCCCACAACTCTGGTCTTCAGTATTTGTGTTCAATAATGTTCACTGCGTCGCATCTAATCTTGAGATTGTCTGTATCCCAGCTATTCAAGTGGGATGAAAATGTGCTATTTAAATCATTCTTTTTTTTTTTTTTTTTAAATCTTTGGCATAATTTTGAGTATAGCTGTGCTCTCTAATGCAATCATAATGTTCTTGAAGGCTGGAACCAAGTTTTTTATTTCCTTATATGTAGTAATGCTTACTGTAGTACTGGGATCAGAGAAATTACTCAAAGAATACTTAATAGGTGATATTGAATGATTTAGGTTTAACTTGTATAATGGCTGAAGGGAGGATTACACAAATTCTCTAAGAACCTATTGATGATAAAATGGATTTGGAGATGATAACCTTTGTAGATTGAAAAGGCTGCTGACTCCCACTCTACATTTCACTCTTGAGAGTCAATCTCCTTTTGACTTCCTGCATGCATTTCAAGTACATGATATGCTCAGCAAGCGGCAGCAGTTTCTGCACTACAGAAACCCCTCTCACCATCACAAAACAGCTCTCAGAAAAAGTGCTTTATGGATAGGAAGGTTTGTGGAGATGAACCAATGGTGTGCCTAATCTGTAGGAAATATTTGTAAGAAAATGTAGGTTTTGATTATTCCCACAGTGCCTCTTCCAATCTGAAGTGGGCACTGGGGGCTTCCTTTGGTTATTTTAATTAACCCTAAGAAGTGCATACAGATACCAAAGGAGTTAGAAAGCCCAGTCTTCCATGCGTGTATTTCACAGGTCTGTAAGATATGGCAGCTGGCTTTCAGATTTCAAATAATTTCACTCCAGGGCTTTGGTTATTTGTTACAGTAATGCCAGTGTGTATATGAACATGTACTTACTTATTACGTAAATACCCACCAAACACTACTCATTTTTATTTATTAATTTTTTTGAGAAATGCCTTCTCTCAAGTTGACCTTATAGAAATGTATTCCTATGTGTTAAACTGCCTTCTCAGGGCACTGATTCTAACATGCTCATGAAGAAATTTCCGTCATTTTGCAAAGAGCCCATTTTCTTTGGTGACATGGAGCCATTCTGAACCGCTTCAGACATGCAGCTGCCTGATGCGTTGGGACAGTCACTGTCACCTGAAGAGTGCTGCTTTTTATTTCTCTAGCATGAGTGACTCAATGTGACAATGGCAATTAGTGCTCAATGCTGAATGAATTATAGACAAAGCACAGAAAGCCAAAACCCAAGAAGCAAGGTGCTGTTTGAAGGATGGTGACGTTTATTCTAAAACGGTATTTGTTTGTTTTTAATCACAGATGAGTAACACCAACAGAATCTTCTCATACACGTTGCCTGCAAGAACGTGGTTTTGAGCGTTGAGTCAATGCTGAACACGTTATTTAGATTGCAAATTATCTCGCTACCTCAGCAGACTGCAGAATCCACGGAAAGCTTCTCAGCATTTAATTAAACAGGACAAAAGAAAGTCCCAATAATAACAGTGTGACACTGGCAGAGAAAAATTGTGAATACAAAGGGAGAAATCATCAGTAATTAACCTCAGTCGGAGACTACAGAGCAAGAGGGAAGCACATGCAAATAAAACTAACTTTGCTCCTCTTGAATGGTTTCATCATGTTCAATTTAGCTGTAAATCCACACAAACAGTGGTCCAGTTGCAAGGATGAAAAAAAAAAAAAAAAAAAGTTCCACGTAGCTATTCCCCAAATCTCAGTAGGGCAAAGGAGTTTCACAACTAGTGTGAGCTTTTCCCCTGCTTAGTGGTTAGCTTTTTACAGTAATACTTTAAATGATTATTCCTTGCTGAGATATTGTGGGGGAAAATGAGATCATGGATATGGTGATTTGGGGCCGAGGAAGGGAGGGAATTCTGCCTAAGTCAATCTACAAAGTGAAATCTGTTAGCATCCTGGAAAACCATAACCTCTTCCCTGGAGAACTCTTTTTTTTTAATTCTAGGTTATATACTATCTTCTTTAATGATACCTTCCCCTGAGTTTGTATATCCTTAGCATTTTGAACCATCTCTCTTATTTAGCATGTCTTACATCACCTTATGAGTAGAGTCTGGATCTTTCTTATGTTACTTATCCTTGTATTCCAGCACCAATACCTTCTTAACAAAGGCTTTTGAATTTTAAGTGATGAGTTTTTCACCCCTATGCTGTTATATACATGCTGTGTTAGATTAAATGCCCTCCAGTTGATTCTGACTCATAATGACCCTATGTATAACAAAACAAAACCCTGCCCCGTCCTATGCCATCTTCACAGTCATTGCTATGTCGAGCCGATTATTGCAGCCACTGTGTCATTCCATCCTATTGAGGGTCTTCCTCTTTTTCACTGACCCTCTTCCTTACCGAGCATGATGTCCCTCTCCATGCACTGATCCCTCCTGATAACATGTCCAAAGTAGAAGAGGCAAAGCCTCACCAACCTTGCTTCCAAGGAGCGCTCTGGCTGTACTCCCAAGACAGACTTCTTCGTTCTTCTATACACTATAAATGCAAAAATAATTGGACTTATTTTACACAATAAAAAATTGTGTAATATTAATTGAATCTTATGGTGAGTCAATTTCCAAAAGAGACTTGCCCTAAACACCACAAACATAGACTGAGGTTTCAAAAGAGCCATCTTGAATGCCATGAATTGAAGAAATGCTTGCTCTCTAGGCACTTATAACACCTATACATTGCTGTGTGGATTGTAAGAGTTCAGTAAATAGGGATTAATTGTAATGGAGATTTGCTTTATGCTGTCTGATTAATAATTATTGTAAGTGTAAAGATAATGCATAGTAATGAGTTTTGCATTTATGACTTTGAGATTTGTGTTGTTAGCTGCCGTTGAGCCGGTTCCGACTCATAGCGACCCTATGCACAACAGAACGAAACACTGCCCGGTCCTGAGCCATCCTTACAATCGTTGTTATGCTTGAGCTCATTGTTGCAACCATTGTGTCAATCCACCTCGTTGAGGGTCTTCCTCTTTTCTGCTGACCCTGTACTCTGCCAAGCATGGTGTCCTTCTCCAGGGACTGATCCCTCCTGACAACATGTCCAAAGTATGTCAGACGCAGTCTCGCCATCCTTGCTTCTAAGGAGCATTCTGGTTGTACTTCTTCTAAGACAGATTTGTTCGTTCTTTTGGCAGTCCATGCTATATTCAATGTTCTTCGCCAACACCACAATTCAAAGGCGACAATTCTTCTTCGGTCTTCCTTATTCACTGTCCAGCTTTCACATGCATGTGATGCAATTGAAAATGCCATGGCTTGGGTCAGGTGCACCTTAGTCTTCAGGGTGACATCTTTGTTCTTCAACACTTTGAAGAGGTCTTTTGCAGCAGATTTGCCCAATGCAATGCATCTTTTGATTTCTTGACTGCTGCTTCCATGGCTGTTGACTGTAGATCCAAGTAAAATGAAATCCTTGACAACTTCAATCTTTTCTCCATTTATCATGATGTTGCTCATTGGTCCAGTTGTGAGGATTTTTGTTTTCTTTATGTTGAGGTGTAATCCATACCGAAGGCTGTGGTCTTTGATCTTCATTAGTAAGTGCTTCAAGTCCTCTTCACTTTCAGCAAGCAAGGTTGTGTCGTCTGCATAATGCAGGTTGTTAATGAGTCTTCCTCCAATCCTGATGCCCCGTTCTTCTTCATATAGTGCAGCTTCTCAGATTATTTGTTCAGCATACAGATTAAATAGGTATGGTGAAAGAGTACAACCCTGACGCACACCTTTCCTGACGTTAAACCAATCAGTATCCCCTTGTTCTGTCTGAACAAGTGCCTCTTGATCTATGTAAAGGTTCCTCATGAGCACAATTAAGCATTCTGTAATTCCCATTCTTCGCAGTGTTATCCATAGTTTGTTATGATCCACACAGTCAAAGCCCTTTGCATAATCAATAAAACACAGGTAAACATCCTTCTGGTATTCTCTACTTTCAGCCAGGATCCGTCTGACATCAGCAATGATATCCTTGGTTCCACATCATCTTCTGAAACCGGCCTGAATTTCTGGCAGTTCCCTGTTGATACACTGCTGCAGCCGTTTTTGAATGATCTTCAGCAGAATTTTCCTTGCGTGTGATATTAATGATATTGTTCTGTAATTTCCACATTCGGTTGGATCACCTTTTTTGGGAATAGGCATAAATATGGACCTCTTCCAATCAGTTGGCCAGGAAGCTGTCTTCCGTATTTCTTGGCATAGACAACTGAGCATCTCCAGCGCTGCATCTGTTTGTTGAAACATCTCGATTGATATTCCATCAATTCCTGGAGCCTTGTTTTTCGCCAATGCCTTCAGAGCAGCTTGGACTTCTTCCTTCAGTACCATTGGTTCCTGATCATATGCCACCTCTTGAAATGGTTAAATATCAACTAATTCTTTTTGGTATAATGACTCTGTGTATTCCTTCCATCTTCTTTTGATGCTTTGTGCATCATTTAATATTTTCCCCATGGAATCCTTCACTATTGCAACTCGAGGCTTGAATTTTTTCTTCAGTTCTTTCAGCTTGAGAAACACTGAGCATGTTCTTCCCTTTTGGTTTTCTATCTCCAGCTCTTTGCACATGTCAACTTTACTTTGTCTTCTTGAGAGGCCCTTTGAAATCTTCTGTTCAGTTCTTTACTTCATCAATTCTTCCTTTTGCTTTAGCTGCTCAGCACTCAAGAGCAAGTTTCAGAGCCTCCTCTGACATCCGCCTTGGTCTTTTCTTTCTTTCCTGTCTTTTCAACGACTTCTTGCTTTCTTCATGGATGATGTCCTCGATGTCATTCCACAACTCATCTGATCTTTGGTCACTAGTGTTCAATGAGTCAAATCTGTTCTTGAGATGGTCTCTAAATTCAGGTGGGATATATTCCAGGTCATATTTTGGCTCTCGTGGACTTGCTCTGATTTTCTTCAGTTTCAGCTTGAACTTGCATATGAGCAATTGATGGTCTGTTCCACAGTCGGCGGCCCTTGGCCTTGTTCTGACTGATGATATTGAGATTTTCCATTGTCTCTTTCCACAGATGTAGTCAATTTGATTTCTGTGTGTTCCATTTGGCAAGGTCCACGTGTATAGTCACCATTTATGTTGGTGAAAGAAGGTATTTGCAATGAAGAAGTCGTTGGTCTTGCAAAATTCTATCGTTCGATCTCCGGTGTTGTTTCTATCACCAAGGCCATATTTTCCAACTACTGATCCTTCCTCTTTGTTTCCAACTTCCGCATTCCAACTCCCAGTAATTATCAATATGTATCTTGATTGCATGTTCGATCAATTTCAGACTGCAGCAGCTGATAAAAATCTTCTATTTCTTCATCTTTGGCCCTAGTGGTTAGTGTGTAAATTTGAATAATAGTCGTATTAACTGGTCTTCCTTGTAGGCGTATGGATATTATCCTATCACTGACAGCATTGTACTTCAGGATAGATCTTGAAATGTTCTTTTTGACGGTGAATGCAACACCATTCCTCTTTGAGCTGTCATTCCCAGCATAGTAGACTATATGATTGTCTGATTCAAAATGTCCAATTCCAGTCCATTTCAGCTCACTAATGCCTAGGATATGAATGTTTATGCGTTCCATTTCATTTTTGACGATTTCCAATTTTCCTAGATTCATACTTCGAACATTCCAGGTTCCGATTATTAATGGGTATTTGCAGCTGTTTCTTCTTATTTTGAGTGGTGCCACATCGGCAAATGAAGGTCCCAAAAGCTTTACTCCATCCACGTCATTAAGGTCGACTCTACTTTGAGGAGGCAGCTCTTCCCCAGTCATCTTTTGAGTGCCTTCCAACCTGGGGGGCTCATCTTCCAGCACTATATCAGACAATGTTCCGCTGCTATTCATAAGGTTTTCACTGGCTAATGCTTTTCAGAAGTAGACTGCTGGGTCCTTCTTCCTAGTCTGTCTTAGTCTGGAAGCTCAGCTGAAAACTGTCCTCCATGGGTGACCCTGCTGGTATCTGAATACCGGTGGCATAACTTCTAGCATCATAGCAACACACAAGCCCCCACAGTACGACAGACTGACAGACACGTGGGGGAGTTTGGGATTTAGCAAGTTTAAATTTACTAAATGTTGCTACAAATCGCAGAACGGATACCCATAGAACATTATCAGTTACACAGCTTTATATGGTATTTTATTCATGGCATTTATATATATATTTAATTTATATTGGTCTCTATCCCTGTACTTAAGTAAATCCAACTTTTGAAACTTGTGAAATGATTTATTCACCCTAAAGTCCTGGGCAATGCAGAGTTACCTCTGTTTTCAAGCTAAAATACAAATCATATAAGAAATTGGTTTTATTTATATGCCTCAATGTGAGTGATACACAAGTAGCGCTTTGTATTTTCTTGACCATAAAATAGCAGCTGTCATTTTCTGTAAATTAACTCCCAGTTTATAATCCTGATGCCATTTCCTCAATGATTTCAGATTTTTTTTTTTTTAACGAGTTACCAATTTATGGTTGGAATGGTGTCTGTTGTTGAATAAGTGAGCTTGTTATTTAAATAGAAGACACGTTGTCAGCGTTTACAGTGATTCAAAGTATTTTTTTTAAGTGGGGTGTTATTTTGAAAATAATTTCCTTCACCATTGTTAAACTGTTATTTTGAGAATTAAGGGGAATTTGGTCTAATGATTGTTTAAACAAATTCTTGTGCTAATAGCATTCAACCATTGTAAATATCAGCTCTGAATGACATTACATATTTTAGTAAAAATAACCCCCTGGTAATTGATTCTTGACGCTTATTCTTTAATTTATTGTGAATTGGGATTAGTCTCAGTTGCTTAATTTCCCTGCCTCTGTGCATTTGCTCAAATTCTTCTCTCCACCTGGAATACGCTTCTTCCCTAAGTCTGCCTATTTAAATCCTTACTGTTTTTTTTTTTTTACATTTCAGCTTCATTATCATCCAGCTTAGTGTGTGCCAACTTAGTGCCATACCTTTGCAGGCATGTACTAAATATTCAGAGACTTTTTCTCTTTGAGGAAGGATTTGTAGTCCGGTCCATAGTAATTTCTCATGCCGGTAGTCTCCTTCAGCAATTGCATTAAATAATTCACTTAATAATGCCAGTTAAGTAAATGTGTGTAGGTGGGGTTTGGGAAGGGGAGTGGTCAGAAAGATTATCAATAGAGGATGATGCCATATTCCAGTCTTCAACCATATTCTCTTCTCCAATTATAGCCCATTACATTTGAAGCAAGTGTCCTGAATGAGTGAGTTCACCACACTCTTAGAGGTTTTCTCAATCAACTACCTCTAAGAGTATGAGATCTCACCATCATGTGAATTCAGGCAACATGACCCCTACAGACAGATGTATGCTTGATGTGGTGTTCAACAAATAAAATCCATCTCAACTTTGAAGGGAAACCTGACTAATGAGTTTTCATGAAAGACTCAATCTTCAACAAGGGATCTTCTTAAATAATTTTGTAGGAATTTTTTAATCTATACAATTTTCCTCTTACTGCTTTTATATCCTAACCTTCACCTTAAACGTGACTCCATTGTGTCCTATGATAAAGATTTTTTGCCTATCTATTTTCTCTGTTAGATTATTGCAGTTGTTTGGGTTAACATTTCCAATTCTCACACTCTTCATCTCCACATTATACTTCCTTACACTTGCAATGGCTTCAGTGGCCAGGGTTTAGTTCCTCACCCTTTGATACTGGTCTTTTGACACCAGCAGAGACTTTGTAATTTGATACAACCAAGAACTTTAAATATGCTTCCAAGGTTTGGCTTTCCTTCTGTGATCTTATGGTTCACCATGAGAAGTGCAGAGTTCAGGTAGCTGCTGTTCTAAGGAGAATAAAGAAATACCTGGAGTAGTCCTGCACCCAACCTACAGCCTGGAACTGAATCCTTGATCCCAGCCAAGTCCATCAGACCTATAGCCAACCAACTCTGGTATGCCATTGAACTTTTGAGGTTTTTGTTACAAGCACAAACCGATTAACACAGCCAATACATTTACTGAGGGCAAGTACCTGGTTATTCTCATGGTTGTATCTCTTATGGTCGCCAGCATGCATTTACTCAACAATTATTTATTTAAATATTATTTGTCAGATGCTGTGCCAGCAGCTGCATTTATTGCATAAATATTAAGATGAAGTTCTTTAACAACTCCCTTTATTAGGCTACCAATTAATAGGCCTGTATTTTTTATCTCTATAAGGTGAATGCATTTGCTCAACCTGAGTAATCTTTTAACAAAGAGACTTTCTTTTTTTCCATTTTACCTGCGATGTAATATCATCTGTGCATCTGAAAGCCAATTTTGGATATACCCTTAGATAAAAACAGTGAACTGGTTTTATGGGGTGAACATCAAAAATACATATATCTGGTTACTTCATTTATAATAATAATTTTTGCCTTTTATTTGATGCCTAATAAGAGTATTGGTTGAAGAACTGAGTTTCATATATTGACATACAGAGCTAGGGGTGGTGGAGTTGTGTATCTTGCTCCTTAATCTGTGAATGCCACCTATACTGATTTTTTTTTAATTCCTCCAACATATCATTTCATCTCTGACACTGTGATTTCACCCAGTTTCTTTCTTTTTCCTGGTTGATTGGAAGAAGGAGTTGAGGGAGAGAGCGGAGTCTAGAATTACTTCAGGTATTACATTGCAATTTAATTATAATGCATTGTCTTTCATTTCTCTGCCTTTGTATATATTGTTCACTTTGTGGGAAATACTTTTTCTGACTCCCTTCTTCTGGCTAATTTTTACTTCTTTATTAACTATAAAACTAAACCAAATCAAAACTGTTGCTATCAAGTTGATTCTGACTCATAGACACCCTATTCTCCATAGGGTTTCCAAGGAGTGGCTAGTAAATTTGAACTGATGACCATTTGGCTAGCAGCCAGGCTCTTAACCACTGTACCACCAAGGCTTGGTACTTATTTATTATCTCAAATGCATATTATCATACATTATACTATTGCATTGTATTGTCATAAATGCATACTACGATATCTATTCAATTTCATTAATTTACTAGTCAATTTAAGAAGCTCAGTGGCACAACACTTAAGTGTTTGGCTGCTAACAGAAAGATCTGCGGTTCAAACCCACCAAGGGGCTCTTCTGGAGAAAGACCTGGCCATCCGCGCCCATAAGGGTTACAGCCTAGAAAACCCTATCGGTCAGTTTTACTCTGTCACGTAGGGTAATTATGAGTTGAAAATCAACTGGGCAGCACCTAACAACAAAAACATTTGTCAATTTAACACTAATTTCAAATGGTAAATCATTGTGACTTTATGAGATACTGTTATTTATATTTTTAAAAATTTAACTTCATTATAATATTTTAAAGCACCACTCTACATTAGTATACAAATGCTTTAATTTGTTTAGCAATCATAGATGCCTAAAATAATCTAAATAGAAACTTCATGTAAGTATATGAACTTTTAATAGATTCCAATAAACTTCTGCAAGCTATATGAATTTTTTTATTAGTTTATTTACTTATAATCCCACTGGATTACAAATAATTTATAATTATAAATAATTTAAATTGTAATATAAAATATAATTTAAATTATAAATAATTTATGTCACATGTCTGTCAGTTTGTGATATTGTGGTGGCTTGCGTGTTGCCATGATACTGGAAGCTTTGCCACCAATATTACAAATACCAGCAGGGTCACCCTTGGTGGACAGGTTCCAGCTGAGCTTCCAGACTAAGTCGAGGAAGAAGGACCTGGGAGCCTACTTCTGAAAGAATTGGCCAGTGAAAACCTTATGAACAGCAACAGGACTTTGTCTGATACAGTGCCAGAAGAGTCCCTCAGGTTGGAAGGCACTCAAACTATGACTGGGGAGGAACTGCCCTCACAAAATATAGTTGACCTTAATGACGTGGATGGAGTCAAGCTCTCAAGACCTTTATTTGCTGATGTGGCTTGACTCAAGATAAGAAATGGCTGCAAACATTCATTATTAATCATAATGTGAAATGTATGAAGCATGAATCTAGGAAAATTGGAAGTCATCGAAAAAGAAATGGAATGAATAAAGATCAATATCCTAGGCATCAGTGAGCTGAAATGGACTGGTATTAATGATTTGAATCAGACAATCATATGGCCTACTAAAGTGGGAATGACAACTTAAACAGAAGTGGCATCGTGTTCATCATCAAAAAGAACATTTCATGATCTACACTGAAACACAACACTGTGGGTGACAGGATAATATCCATACACCTACAAGGAAGACTGGTTAATATGACTATTATCCAAATTTATGCACTGACTACTAAGGCTGAAGATGAAGAAATTGAAGATTTCTTTTATCAACTCCTGCAGTCTGAAATTGATTGAACATACAATCAAGATGCATTGATAATTAATGGCAATTGGAATGCAAAAGTTGGAAGTGAAGAAGGATTGGGAGTTGGAAAATATGGCCTTGGTGATAGAAATGACTCCAGATATCGTATGACAGAATTTGCAAGGCCAACGACCTCTTCATTGCAAATATCTTTTCAGCAACATAAATGGTGACTGTGCACATGGGCCTGGCCAGATAGAATACACAGAAATTAAATTGACTACATTTGTGGCATGAGACAATGGAAAAGCTCAATATTATCAGTCAGAACATGGCCGGGTTCTGACTGTGGAACAGACCATCAATTGCTCATACGCAAGTTCAAGTTGAAGTTGAAGAAAATTAGAACAAGTTCAAGGGAGCTGAAGTATGAACTTGAGTGTATACAACCTGAATTTAGAGACCATCTCAAGAATAGATTTGACATATTGAACACTGATGACTAAAGACAGATATTCTTGGAATGACATCAAGGACATCATACATGAAGAAAACAAAAGGTCATTAAAAAGACAGGAAAGAAAGAAAAGATGAAAGTGGATGTCAGAAAACACTCTGAAACTTGTTCTTGAACATAGAGTAGCTAAAATGAAAAGGACAAATGATGAAATAAGAGAGCTAAACACAAGATTTCAAAGGGTGGTTCGAGAAGACAAAGTAAAGTATTATGAAGACATGCACAAAAACCTGAAGTTAGAAAACCAGAAGGGAAGAACATACTTGACATTTCTCAGTTAGAAAGAACTGAAGGAAAAATTCAAGCCTCAAGTTGCAATATTGAAGTATTCTATGGGGAAAATATTAAATGACCCAGGAAGTACCAAAAGAAGATGGACCAAAGAGAATTGGCTGACATTCAACCATTTCAGGAGGTAGCATAAGATCAAGAACCAATGGAACTGAAGGAAGAAGTCCAAGCTGTACTGAAGGCATGGACAAAAAATAAGGCTTCAGTGATTGACTGAATACCAATTGAGATGGTTTCAACAAACTGAAGCAGTGCTGGAATTGCTGACTCATCTATGCCACGAAATTTGGAAGACAGCTACCTGGCCAACTGACTGGAAGAGATCCATATTTGTACCCATTCCAAAGAAAGGTTATCCAACACAACGCAGACATTATCGAACAATATTAATATCACACACTAGTAAAATTCTGCTGAAGATCTTTCAAAAGTGGTTGCAGCGGTACATTGACCAGGAGCTACTAGAAATACAGGCTGGATTCAGAAGAGGACATGGAATGAGGGATATCCTTGCCAATATCGGATGAATCATGGCTAAAAGCAGAGAATATCTGTATTTTAATGTATTTTATTGACTGTCCAAAGGCATTTGAGTGTGTGGGTCATAACAAATTACAGATAACATTGTGAAGAATGGGAGTTTCAGAACATTTGATTGTGCTCATGAGGAACCTATACTTAGACCAAGAGGCAGTCATTGGAACAGAACAAGGGGATACTGCATGGTTGAAAATCAAGAAAGGTGTGTGTCACAGGTGTATCCTTTCACCATACTTATTCAATCTCTATGCTGAGGAAATAATTTGAGAAGCTATATGAAGAAAAACATGGCATCAGGATTGGAGGAAGACTCGTTAACAACCTGTGATATCCAGATGACACAACCTTGCTTACCAAAAGTGAAGAGGACTTGAAGCACCTACTGAGGAAGATCAAGAACTGTAGCCTTCAGTATAGATTACACCTCAACATAAAGTAAACAAAAATCCTCTTAACCGGACCAATAAACAACATCCTGCTAAATGGAAAAAATATTGAAGTTCTCAGGAATTTCATTTTACTTGAATCCACAATTAATGCTCATGGAAGTGGCAGTTAAGAAATCAGATGATGCATTGCATTGGGCATTTCTGCTGCAGAAGATATCTTTAAAGTGTTAAAAAGCAAAGATGTCACTTTAGCAACTAAGGTGAACCTGACCCAAACTGTGGTGTTTTCTATCACCTCATATTCATGTGAAAGCTGGACAATGAATAAGGAAAACTGAAGAAGAATTGAAGCCTTTGAATTATGGTGTTGGCAAAGAATATTGAATATATCATGGACTGCCAGAAGAACAAAAAAAATCTGTCTTGGAAGAAGCACAGCCAGAATGCTCCTTAGAAGCCAGGGTGACAAGACTGTCTCAATTACTTTGGACATGTTGCCGTGAGGGACCAGTTCCTGGAGAAGTGTATCATGCTTGATAAAGTTCAGGATCAGAGAAAAAGAGGAAGACCCTCAATGATATGGATTGACACAGAGGCTACAACAGTGGGCTCAAGCATAACAACAAATGTGAGTATGGTGTAGGACAGAACAATGTTTTGTTCTGTTGTGCATAGGGTCACTATGAGTCAGAATGACTTGATGGCACCTAACTACAACAATATAAATAATTTATAATCCCATGGACATCCAGAAGAATGAACAGATCTGTCTTGAAAGAAGTACTGACTTGATGGCACCTAACAACAACGACAATTATTATCATTACAATTTTAAAGCACAATTTAGTCACCTTGCATATAATATCCCATTTAACATTAAAACAATTTTATGGGATAAATACAGTCACTATTTTCATTTCGCAGTGAAAAACTGGGGCACGGAGAGTTAAAAAATCCATTCAAGGTCAAACAGTGGCAAAGTAAGACTCTGACAGGACCCTGTTGAATCTCAACTTCACTCCTAGACACTGCCACCTTCCTCATGTCACTTTTTCTATGGGCTTAAACTTTTAGAAACAAAAGATAAGAACCCTAGAGTACTACTTCAACTTCTGACTGATCACATAAATACCCTAAGGCAATGAGGAACAGAGCCAGCTAGCTGCTACAATGGAAGGAAACAAGAGAAAAATTACACAGGGAAGAATAACACCTCAAAATTTTAGGCAACCATGTTAGAATTACTGAGTAACTATTTACTTTCAGTGTTTTTCCTTAGCGGGGACATGGCAACACTTACAAAGTTCATCCTAATGAATTTCCTTTTCCAAATGTGGCTACAGAGGATTGAGATATTCATCAGTGAAGGAAAGTAAAAGATACTGCCTCTTTATATGTAAATTTATTAAAAATATTTACATTTGTATATGTAGATGTTTAGCAATAGAATTTCTGAACAAGTTAAACTCTAATATTCTCTGAACATTGAATTTTCCTATGGATTCTAAATCACTGGTTTAGATAACACAATATTTTATCTAATGTCAACATAATGTTCAGCTAATAGTTTCTGAAACCATCTTGTTTTCTCAAAGGCATTAGTGGTTGGGTGTGGAGGGAAGGAAAGCATACATCTTCTGTACTAGGACTATGGATATTTCTGCAAAAGATTATTTGTTTCATTTCAAAGTTATATTGGAATCCCAAGGGAATCTCACTGCACAGTGAGATCTGCTAAGGGCTTCAGTTCCATAAGATTTGTAATATTCTCTTCTTAGTGAGAGGAGAACACCCAGCTGTTCTGGCAGATGTTTGGACATGACTATGGCACTAGAGAAGGCCTGGTGGCGAAGTGGTTAACAGCTCATCTGCTAACCAAAAGGTGGGCAGTTCAAATCCACCAACTGCTCCTTGGAAACCCTGTGGTACAGTTCTGCTCTCTCCTATAGAGTTGTTATGAGTTGGAATCAACTTGATGGATAGGCTTTTTATGGCACTAAAATGTCTTTGGTAATCTCCTTCAGAAGAGAGTGCTCCTTAAATTGTTGAAGGATATAATCCAATATTTATGACATCCTGCCCTTGATTCTAACTCACATTCACGTAAGTCAACAGGTTGGGAAAGGCAATAGTGACCAAGGTTTCCCAGCCTACCCACGGGCTAAGATCTTCAGCTGCTTGTTCACTGGTAGAGAGGAGATTTGTCCAACATTTACAAACACTACTTATTGTCTCTCCCCTGTATATTTATATTATATGAGCTCTGGAAAGAATCTGGAAGATGGCCTATTGGTACAGTGGCTAAAGCACTCACCTCTAATTGAAAGGCTGGGAGTTTGAAACCACCAGCTGCTCCACAGGAGAAAGATGTAGTGGTCTGCTTCCGTAAAGATTTACAGCCTTGGAAACACTGTGGGTCAGTTCTTCTCTGTCCTACAGGGTTGCTATGATTCAGGATTGACTCGATGGCAATGCCTTTGGATTTGGGGGGAAAGAATCTGGAAAATGGGCAGTCCACTCTAAGGATCAATGTCCCCACCATGAGGCCAATGAGAATTCCTTTTCAGCACACCAAGTTTGAGACCTGGTAGGAACCATCTTTGCAAAGATTTAAGGTATCTGAGAATTGAAGGGAAGTCAAGATCGTTAGGCATAGTCTACTCCCCTTCATTCCTTCACTCCCCAGCGGTAGAAATAAAGGTGACATTAGGTCAGATGCTAAGACAGGAGGAAGCCAAGGCTCTGCATTTTCCTTGAAATTTTCATTTTGTTTTGAATTCAAAATGTTGTGTTCCCAGTTTGGGTACAAATACTTAGAAGTAATTGTTTGGAATGATATTGCTCAATTTAGCAAGCTGAAACATGTTTTCTAAATCCCTAGAGAAACCAATGCAATCCCACCATGGCACATATTACAAAGATTCTTTTGGCATTGAGATTTCTCAGTAGCATCTTTCATTTGTTTCTAAGGTGGAAAAAAAAAAATTAAACCAAAATTTTGCCTTTAAGTGTATATGGTATTATTCTGCTAATGCTTTTTCATCTGTGGTCTTTTTGACCTAAAAAGAATAAAGCAATATCACAAGAGAAAATATTAACATAAGGTAGGTAAAGCATATAAAATTAGGTAATAGAATATACCAGATACCAAAGAGAAGATATTTTGAGCAAGATTTCTGATATCTGATGAAAAGACTGGCTCTGTGGAGAGGGTGGGGTGTGGGGAATTGAACAAAAATCTGTAAGTTTACAGAGAAAGAAGAAATTCTCAGAAAGATGTTCAAATTGAGGGAGACTAACCAGAAACCAGTTGCCATCAAGTTGCTTCTGATTCGTGGCAACCCCACGTGTGTAGAGTAGAACTGTGCTTCATGGGGTTTTCAGGGCTGTGACCTTTTAGAAGCAGATCGCCAGGACCTTCCTCTGAGGTGTCTATGGGTAGGTTTGTGCCGCCAACTTCCCTATTAGCAGTCGAGCAGCTAACTTTGCATCACCCCGGACTTCTTGAGGGAGAGTTAAACAAACAAACAAAAAAACATTACCATAGAGTCAATTCTGACTCGTAGGAACCCCAACTACTAAATTCTAAGAGGTGTGGTTATTACCAATTGCTGTCATCTACCCATGATAATAGAAATAGGAACTCGTTCGTTCTGGCTGGCTACCACTGCCTGAAAGATACAGAGAGTAAAAACATTGTGGTGAGGATGTAGAGAGCCAGACCATGCTTGTGACAACACTTTGCAGATTGTCCCATATTACCTTGTCTTTGCTGAAAGGGGCTTACTTAGGTCAGGCTCTGAAGAATTAATCTGAGGTCTCAAGATGAAATGTCCCACCCAGCTTAGTTTATATCCTTTCAGATGATAAAGATTAACGTGCGTCCAGATGACCTAACAAGATAGACATACTCCAACAGAGTTAATCCTTTACAGATCTGATAGGGATTTCTTCTTGATGTCCACAGGCCTGCTGGTTTCTGGAACTTGACTTCGAGAAACAGAAGCAGCCTATGCCAGTAAAAGAGAACTTTTAGATGAGCTCTAGAAACTCCAGCTACTTATTCCAGCATATTTTGTCAAATAATGCTTTTCATTTTCATCAATTCCAGGGACCACTGGCAGAGAAGAAGGTGGAACCCATTCCACTAAGGCAGTGGTTCTCACACTTCAGTGTGCATCTAAATCACCTGGAGAGCTTGTTGACACACAGATCTCTAGACTCTACTTCCAGAGTTTTTGATTCTGTAGGTCTGAGATGAGGCCAGAGGTTTTTTTCCCAGATGATTCTGATACTGCTAGTCTGGGGACTACACTTTGGGAACCACTGCAGTGGGGCATGTAGAATTTGTTCTTAACCCCCACCCCACCACCGACACAAAACAAAACAAAACATTGGAACTCATAGCAGCCCTGTAGAATTAATATAAATAGAATTTGTTCTTAGAGATCCCAGAAGTGCTTTTGCTGGTGTCATGCAATTTAGTTACCTGTAAGGGAAAGTGAGGTTCAGAGATTAAGGTTGGAATATGTGTGTCATCTGGGAACCAGGGGCACCCAGGCCTCTTATGGCTGGTCCTTCAGGCAGGATCACTTCCAGCAGTTTGCCTACATGAGGAATCTACCTTTAATACCAGCCTTAAGTATTCTATATACTTTTTATAGGAGATGATTGAGAAGTCATCTCAGTCACTGTCTAGATTCACAAACACTTGGCAGCGGTGGTAGTGGGGAGAATGAAAAGGCAAAAATGTCTGGTTTTAAGGGTGAGCCATTTCAGGCTCCAGGCAGCCCCTCTGCCGGGTTGAGTGCAAACGGGAAACAGTGGCAACATTTACACTTGTAGTTTACTTGACTTTTTCTGAATTCCCTTCCCTTTCCTTGTCTCCTCTCCTATTCCCTCCTTTCTTTCTCCCTTATATACATGTGCAAAGTGAGCAGGACATTGTAGGAACTATACACTTACAGGAAGGCAGACACAAAAAATAGGAAAAAATACTATGTTTATAATGTGCATCTGCCAAACACTAGTGTAAGACAGTATGCTCTAAAAGTAAACACTTGATCTTCTCACTCGGAAAGATTTGCTCCTTTATAGCATTCCACTAGGAGTACATCCTTATCCCCCTCCCCCGCAAAATCTTCCTCTTCTAAGTAGGTAACCATTTAGCTTCTAATGTGAAGTAGCTAATAACCATCTCTTCCTTTTCAAAAGACTGAAATCACTGTTGAAGGCATGGTTAATTTTTAATGGGCTTTCTTGAAAAGTTAGACTTTTAAAAACTCAAGGCAGAAACTAAAATGGATGTTATCCCATGGATGGATGACACCAGTTGAAATGTATTTTTTTTTTTTCTTCAAGGTGATTGATGTAATTTTCTATTAAAGTGACCTTTGCTAGAAATGTTTTCCCTGTAATGATTTCCTGTCCTTTTGGCTCAGCAGCCAGAACAGAAAAACTGGCATGAGCCTGTTTCAGCTACTTGATGTTGAAATGGGAAGCCAACTCTGACGTGAACGTAGCTGAGATACCATGTTGATAGCTGGTCCCAGACCAGCCTTCCAATTCCCAACACCATAGCCCTCCTTGGTCATCTAATACTTACATCTACTGCCCTAGGAAAAGGGCCTGTATCTTTAATGCGACCCCATTTCCTTTTTGTATAGTGAAGCATCTGTGATCATGGGGTTACACCCTTAGAATTTCAAATGAATGCATTAATGTAACTACCCCTAGTTGTTGTTATTGTTGCTGTTGTTAGCTACCTTTGAGTCAGTAAGGACTCATGGCAACTCCATGCGCAACAGAACGAAATGCTGCCTGGTTCTGCACCATCCCACAATCGTTTGCTGATCGGACTGCTGTGATCTATAGGATTTTCATCGGCTGATTTTGGGAAGTAGATAGCCAGACCTTTCTTTTTAGCTTGCCTGATTTGGAACCTCTGCTGAAGCCCGTTCAGCATCATAGCAAGCTTCCACTGACACATATGTGATGGCTATGCATGAGGCGCCTTGACTGGGCATCAAACTTGGGTATTCCCCATGGAAGACAAGAATTCTACCACTGAACCACCATTGGCCCCAGGTACCAGGTGTAGGGGCATAAATACGTGCAGGATGACTTAAAGAAGGACTAGGAAAGAGGAGGCTGAGAACTGGATAGGGAAGTGCAGTGTTGGAGGATGGAGTAGATGTATACATACAACTTGGAATAGTGGTATTCTGTTCTTGGGTATGTGGGTGAGGGATCAGGATGTGTGTGTGTGTGTGTGTGTGTGTGGTAGGACGTAAGTCAGCTCTTCCTCCTTTTCTAGTTGCAAACATTCTTTGTTCAGTCTTTTCCCATCTTAGCCTCTGTTTCCTGCTGCCTTCTCCTCTGCATCATATTCCGTCACCTCCTGTCTGGAGTACAGCACTAGCTCTAGTATAGAAATCCCTCAGTATATTACTGATTGCACCTCCGAATTAGAGGCTTCAATCCCTTTGGTAATCCACAAGTCACACTACTTTTCTGACCCATGTCTCTAGTACCATAGGATCACACACACTGAAAACCCAGCAGTATTTCCTGGCTTTTCAGGCTGACTTAAGTTTTAATTGTGAAGGAGGATTGTTTTATATAGCATGGAACCCTATGTTTTTTATTTTCTTCATAAGAGGTAGAAGCATTTCTGAGTTAGCCTCTGCCAATAGGATGTGCTGTGATATAAAAATCTTAGGCTCTCACGTTTTTCTAAGAAATGAACTAGAAGTAGTAAACAGAACCAGATAAGGAGATCTGCTTTTAAGTAATGCTATATGGTAAACAGTCTTTATGATTTATAAATTAGGTTCTATTTCACCACTCATATAAAAAAATCTGTGGGTAGATTTACTTGGAAGCATATTGATGTTCTTCTCTCTTCTAATGCTTCATGCTGGGTTGGCTAAATCCACCCTGCCTGAATACAGACACACACACACACACACACAGGCACGGACACACACACATACACAATACATATACATGCACACACACTCGTTACCACCACTTTCTTAGGGATAAGAAATACCAAATAATGTATGATTCTTCTCATTTAAACGTATGCTTTAATCGTTGAAAAGCCTCCCTTTAGCCTAAACATTGTGAACTTCGCTGAGCACACCAGCCAGTCCCCCTGTAAATATTTATCCTTGATCTATAAATACAGATCCTACCTAAATTTGAATTGGTTGAGGTACAGAGTAATGGGATTAAGACATAGAATGAGCTTAACCATGAAACCGCTTTTGTCCAGTGCTTGTATGTAGGATGATTTCTGGGATAGATATACTATTTCCTTGTATTAGAGACATTTAATCCATAGGTCTTAAATACAATATTCCATCCAAACTGGTTTATGGCAATTGAATTGATTTCAAATAGCTGCAGAAAAAAAGAAAAGCAACAATTTTGTGGCAGGGAGATCTGATATATATATATATACACACACACACATACACACACACATATATATACACACATATATATATGCATTGCCATCAAGTCGATTCTGACTCATAGCAGCTCTATAGGACAGAGTAGAACTGCCTCATAGAGTTTCCAAGGAGTGCCTGGTGGATTTGAACTGCCAACATTTTGGTTAGCAGCCGTGGCACTTAACTACTACTCTACCAGGGTTTCCCTACATATATATATAAATAGACACATCTATATATGTGCATGTATGTATATATATATACATACATATGTGTAGATATATATACACACACACATATACATATATATACCAAAAAAAAAAAAAAAAACCCAATTCTGACTTAGAGTGACCCTATAGAACAGAGTAGAACTGCCCCTTAGAGTTTCCAAGGAGCGCCTGGTGGATTCAAACTGCTGACCTTTTGATTAGCAGCCATAGCTCTTAACCACTATGCCACCAGTGTTTCCTATACATATATACATATACGCACATATATACATGTAAATATATATTTGCAACTCAGCAAAAAATACTCTATATAATGCAAAAAGGATTAAAAAAGGAACAAAAGTAGGGGTTAGACACTGTGCCCTGGTCCCCAAGTATCTCCAGATACATTCATGATCTAAAGATTCTACATGATCCTGGGTAGCTGCTCTTGTTTGTTTGTTTCCAGCTACTTTGCTACATTGAGACCTCTTGTATCTGTCGACAGGCACAGGCGGTAGATCTTGGCACTTCATATATGAACACAAAAGGGAGTTGTGAGGTATTTCTCCAGTAAGCTCAGTCTGACTTGCTTGTCTTGCAAAGGCCAGAGAAGTTGTGATTACTTTCAGTCTTCCTGTGGCTTGTAGTTGAACTACATTCACTAGATACTGAGAGGCTTGTTTGGAAGTGAGGATGCTTCCCAGTGAATTCCTTTTTATCCAAAAAAATATAATTCTCATGAGCTAATAAATTCTGACTTCAAAACCTTTAGCAGCAAGTTACAGATTTAGATGTGCACGGATGAGAGTACGTAAGTATCCGACATACCCATGATTTATTTGTTATGTATTTTTTTATCTCTTTGAAAGCTCCTTTGACTTTACTTTGGCACTTTCTGCCTTGCATTGTTTAGATTATTTTATTACATGAACCATTGAAAATCATAGATTCCACCTTGTATAAAACTTTATTTTTCAAACCCTGACAACCCTGTTGCCATCGAATTGATTCCAACTCATAGTGTCCCTATAGGACAGAGTAGAACTGCCCCATAGGGTCTCAAAGTTGCGGCTGGTGGATTTGAACTGCTGACCTTTTGGTTAGCAGCCAGATGCTTTTCAAAAAGAATATTGAAACTAAAACTGCATATTGGCATATTTGAGAATTTTTCAGAGATAAAATTTGTAGAAGTAAGCATTTTAATTAAACATTATTCATTTAGAGATCATTTTCATTGGAAAGAAATTATACCAACTCTGAAGACTTGTTTGAATGAGAGATTCCTCTTATCCACAGAACCATTTCACAACTGGGCTGAAGAGTTTCGTGCTTAATCCTGCTATGTACTAATCAGAAAAAAATCTAAGAGCTGCAAATGAAGAATTTGATTGTTCATAGATCCAAGTGAGAAAGAATACCATGCAAGGAAGATAATCTTTATTTTTGCACAAATAGCTCTGCCGAACCAGGCATATTCCCCAAGACACCAAAATTGCAAGTGGAGAAACTGCGAGGCTATCTTATTCATGCTGATGTATGATGTAATTTCAAGTTTTTCACTTTGTAAAAGTTCTTGTTTCAGGGAAAGCAATTCTCCCTGCGTACACCCTATTTTCATCTTTGAAATGAATAAAAAAAATGCAAGATACCCTAGGAATAGAACTTTTTATTATTATGTGCTGACTCTGCCCTTCTTTGAACTATAACTGCCGGTCATCACTTATCAATAAATCATTCCGATGGCTCCCATCACCCCTTCTCAGGCCAGAAAGTCACACTTTGTCTAGTCTGACAAACCTTTTGGGTTACCTCTTCTTTAATGTATGTCAAGTGCATCTGCACATCAAATGACATCTCGAGTTCCAAATATCTCAAGCCTTAAACTTTTTTTTTTAAACTAGAATGTTCTAAAATAGATGACTTCTATTTTTTGTTTTAAAGAGATAAGAGATGCAGCTTTGAGATATTTGTATATTTTTGCCTCTCTCCCCTACTAGATTGTGAGCTCTGAGGAGCTGGGTCTCTGCCTTAGTTATTGTCTTTTTTTTAACACTGTCCCTTGGTAGAGTGCTTTGAACACAGCAGAGGATCAAGAAATTTTGAGTTGAACTTTGAAATTTCTAAATTTCAAGAAGCATTCTGCTCCCACAACCCCCTTTCCCAAGGAATATGGTCAAAAGGAGAAGCAACAGGAAAGATCTCACCAACCACATTGAGAAATTTGAGGAAAAAAGTTTTGTTTTCTTCAACTTCTCATTTCCCCAAGTCACAGAAACATACACACAAACACATTTTGTCCATCTTTACTGTAATCCAATATTAATATTAATTATACATTCTATGATTTACTTTCTTTGCTTTTTTTTTTTTTTTAACTGCCTACGTATACCTTACTTGTATCTGTTATTGAGTCAATTCCAACTCAAAGCTACCCTATAGGACGGAGTAGAACTGCCCCATAGGGTTCTGAGGCTGTAATCTTTATGGAAACAGACTGCCACATCTTTCTTCCACCAAGTAGCTGGTGAGTTCGAACAGCACACCTTTTGGTTAGCAGCTGAGCACTTAACTACTGTGCCACCAGGGCTCCTTGACTATATATAGGGTGGGGTAATATTAGAGATAATGTTAGAGATTCGACTTAGTAAATTGTCTAATGGCACAATCCCAAGTATTAGAAAGTGAAATTGAATGTAGTATTTGTATCTTTGCATTTTTTCTTCTAGATTCCATGGGTGAGGTGTCTCTTGTCCTGCTCCTCCTACCTGTTGCTGCTCTTCACCTCAACTCCTCTTGTTCCCTCTGACCTTGATCTATCATTTCCATTATCATGCCAACTTTTTCAAACTTTCCTATTCTACTGTTTTTTTCCTAAGCTTGCTAAGTGCTCTAGCACTCTAAATTTCTCTATCTATAGCCCTGATTTCCCTCAAGACAATCCAGCTTGCTGCACATTTCACCGCAGACATGCCAAAATGCTTAGTATTTAACAGGTTCTTAAATGAATTAATAATTTTCTCCTCCGGATTTTCTTTTTCTTCCATGTGCTATAGATATGTATAAAGTATCACTGTCCACCTGGTCTCCCAATATGGGAATCACCATTGAATCCTTATCTCTTACCCACCAAATCCAACCAGTTGCCAAATCCTTCCAATCTCACCTCTTAAATTGTTCTGAAATCTATTTCCTACTTTTCACTGCCACCACCTGATACCAAGTTCAAGCAGGTGTTTGTGTTTATTAGCATGGAATAGTGAAAGAGTTAACTAACATAACTCATCCCCTTCAGTGGTGCCCCTTTCTCCCCTCCTCAGCAGATCCATCCTCTATTTTGCAGCCAGAATAGCCTTTCAAAAATGAAAATCTGTCCATGTCACTCTCCTAGTCAAAAGTCTTCAGTGGTTCTTCATCACCTACAGGCTTAAATCCAATCTTTTTGGCTTGGTATTAAAGATTTGCACAAACTATTGTTGTTTACAGATCTCAGTGCTTTGAGGTCTCTTTAAGGTTAACATTGTGCTCATTGTATCTATAATACATTTATCAATTTTTTTTCATTTCTCTTATTTATGTTCATTCTTAGAGATTCAGGTCAATTTTCTCCCCTAGGAAGTCTGTGTCTCATCACAACTACCTCTCATTGGCCATCTTGTAATATTTTATGTATAGATCTATCTTATAGCTTTACCACCTTATATTAAAATAATTTAGGTGTCTTTCTTCTCCACTAGACTATAAGCTCCTCTAGGTCAGGGATGATGTCTGATTTGTCTTTGTATATCTGTGTTCTCTCATGCTTCACACAATATGCCCAGTAATCACAAGATGCATCAATAAACACATCTTGAACTTAATTGGCATTTTTGAATGATATTTCAGTTATTCCCTGTATTATTTAATGCTTCAGAGTCTTTTGATAATTTTTCCTACAATATACAACTTTTGCATATTGTAAAACAATTTCACCTTATGTATCTTGTTCACCACAACTCTATGAAGGAGATAATGTAATTCTCAGGTTGCATGTGAGAAAATGAAATCTCAGTAAGATTAAGTAATGTGCCAAAGTCTCATACAAGTAAGTTGAAGTGCCCAGATTTGCATCCAGGGAGTCTGTCTGCCTCATAATGGAATCCCTACAAGAAATTCATCAGGTTTTTGTTTACATACTTTATATATCTTATTAAAATTAAGTTTTATTTTTTGTCTTATTTGTTCTCACAAATATTCCTTTGATGTAAAATAGGGTTAGATTTATTCTAATTCTTTCATGGATAACAAAATTGACTCTCAAGTAATATTAAATTGAATTACAAAGATATGCAGGAAGAAAAAAACAAAAAACCCAGTCCATCAGAGTCATTGCAACCCAGTGTCCAAGAAAGAGGCTTGATGTTATGCCCAGAACATATCATATGATATAGGAAGCCATATTCGTATTTCAGCAACTGACATAATTCATTGAAAACATAGTTACTGAATATTTCCTAAGTATCATCCATGCCCTAAGTATTGCAGGTACAGCAATTAAAAAAAAAAAAAGTATAATTCAACTCAGCCAGAAACTTGAGGTTAAGTTTTGAAAATTTCCTTTCTTCTACCCACGTATTTATTCAGACATTTGCTAATTCTATCTCCATAGTTCTATCTCCCACCAAATCTTCTAAAATGAGTATATCTGTCTCATAGTTATTAGAAAGAGGAAACTTAGGTGAAATTTCTCATACTAAGTGTGGTACAAACAAGGTGCTCAATAAATATAAATTTCTTCCTTCTCCTTCCCATTCCTATCCCCTTTGTCTTCTAGATTGCTCACTGGGTTATTGCCAGAGGATCTTCAATAGTCTCTCATTCTCTACCTTCTCTTCTTTTTCAATCCATCTTTCAAACTGATATCTGGGCACAAAGTGTGCTAATTACAAGGCCACTGGAAAGATCAGGCTACTAATTCTCAGACATGGTTAGTAATAATGAATTCTAGCATGGAATCACATTTATATTGTGAATATTGGAAGAAACATATGAGAAATTTGTGAAATAGTAGTCTAAGTCATTTTCATGACACAATCTGAGGATCATTCCCCTACATATTAAACAAGAATTAGCATTATTTTTTTTCTCTTTTTGCTGAGGAAGGAGAAAACATGTGTATCATTTCTACTTGAATGTCTACTCTCATTCGGGTCAATTTATTTTAAAAACCGGTGGACTTATTACTGTATATGATTTAGAAATCACAAAAACAAGATCTTAAATCATAGTGAAATATTTTAATCCTGTACAATTGTGTGTGTACGTGTGTATGTGGCTGTGACTGTTTTTCATGTAGCAAAACACCTTCATATAGGGCAATGGCAAAAATTGATGGAATTATCTTCTGCCTCACCCCTTGCAGAGTTAGCTCCCTCCAAAGAAGCCTTTGTTTCCATGGGCAACAGAGCTGCTGTGGCACACTGATTCCAAAGCACTTGGATTGACTCTCATGCCCCCAGGTAAACAGTGCCTGCTGTACTACATAAATACTGAAAGCAAAACTCTCTTGGTAAAAGACCTGACCAGCATGAATTGAGGGGGTAACAACAGTCTGCTCCAAAAATCCCACCTCCAACAGCTCCCTGACAAGGGTCCCCAGAGAGAGTGCTCTATGCCCTGTGGTGTCAGTAATTTCTGCCATTTAGGGAGGGGAGTTTTTTGTCAGATGTTTGCAGCTTTTATAGCGGTTTGACATAGAATAGAATGTCATTAATGTCATCATTGCCCTTCAAATTCCAGGGAGAATACAATTTCCAGCAAATTTGTTTCTAGATCAAGGTAAGTTAGAGGAATTTTTATCTTGTTTTAAAAACAAGGGTTTTGGGCATGTGTGTCTATCATCACAAATTCTTGGCTACAAACAAAAATGGGGGTAATTATTTTAACATCATTCACATTTAATCCTTTTCTCATCTGCATGTTCAGATATGTTCCATTGTATGAGCTAGGCTATTACGAAATAGTATTTAATGATAATTTCAAATTTTAGGGGATCTCAGCAATATTGTTTTTATATTGTGGGCTGTCTGAATAAGAGCTTGGCGAGTACATGTTTTCTTCATTTTCTTAACTCATCATTAATGTTTCAGTGGGAAAATGAAGATAATTGCTTTGGGTGGGGGAGATTTCTAGAGTCTGGTAGTGTTGGGTTTTATGGGACTTCTATTTGATAGTAACGTAGTTTCCTTATTCTCCAAACAACTGTACCTCAGTGAGGACTGAGTAGTAAAGAATAATTTTGTCATATTCTGAGGGTATATTTATTCTATGATAACAGGGGATAAGACATTTAGCCCACCACTGTAGTTTCATCTCCCAGTATAACTTGGCACTTAGTTATGATACTCACTGATACTTGCTAAAGGCCTGGCATGCCAATTAACAGAGGTGTTCACAGAGACCCTAAAAAAAAATTAATCCACACTGCCTACACTGGAGGGTGAAGCATTAAGTCGGTACCTATAACATATAAGTGTGGTAGAAACATACATTTATCTAGGATTCTGCCATCAATGTATGAAAAAAATCAAAATGGTGAATTGATGCTCAGCAATATTACCTTACATTTGTTTGATTATTTATGACGCATATCATCTCATTTCATCATCACTTTGAGCTAGGAAGAGAATCTCATTTAATGGTATGTAAACTGAAAATAAATTTTATTTAAAAAAACTGAAAAAAAAAAAAAACTTTTTTTTTTTAACTGAAGTTAAGGGAACTTGAATTGTTTCCCTAAGGTCACACGGCAGTTACTCAGGTCCTGTGGATCCTTTCTCAGTACTCTGTCTGTTTTACCTCTACTTCACCAAGTTCTCAGCAGAAAAAATGAGGATGAAGGCTTTAGAACACGCCAATCAGATGACACAATCATTTAGTTAGAAATAGCCATTTAACCACACAGAGTTCAGATAAAATGCGTCCAAAATATTCAGAAGAACTCTTCCGTGTGGAGAACTGTAGACCATTGATAGACTTTAGGCTACGTTGCCAATGTGTTAAAAGAGATACTAATGAAAACAGAATTTTAAGAAATAAATGCCGTAATACAATAAGCAACATTTGTAAAATGTTTTGAAACATCTAAAGACCTTTTCTACTTCATTATCTCATTTGTTTTTCATAGAAGTCACCTAGGTGGGATCTAATGGAACAGGGCTACACTTTCAGCTGACCCTGCACCTTTCCACCCCAGATATACTGACTCAGAATCTAGAGTTTAACAAGATCCCCAGGTGATTCTTACATATAACTTCCTGGGAACTTGTTAGAAATGCTTATTTTCAGCAAGTGTTTGAACCAGAATGAACTAGTTTGAATACCTGGTTCTTTTCACTTCTTAAGCTGATTGGCAAAACATCCTCAAGGCCTTAGCAATACTGCCACTGTGGTTTACAACCACGGCTGAGTCCTCGTCTGGGTCCATTTACTTCCTTCAGAGACGTGGGCTCCACCTGCCCAGCGGCTTTTTGCAGTTAGCTCTCCGATTTATCAGTAGACAGGTACAACAGTGTAAGTTTGTCAGTCCAGATCCATCCCATGTAATGGAAAAGTGTTCATTCAACATTTACTGAATATTTGATACATGCCAGGCATTGTGTTAGATATCAATCTTTTTTCTTTCAATAAAATGGAAAAGACTTAGTTTCTGTTCTCGACCAGATTATAACCATATAATTGTGTCCTCACCTATTTATATAAAAGAGAAAACATAAGGTAACAACAATTAGGAAATATGGAAGCTTCTAAAGAATGAATTTGCTGGATGAAGTCATAGCTGTTGATGTTATTATTAGATTGCTTATCAGCGAAAATATTTGTCATAAGAATTCAAATTTAGTCTGCAGCTGTCAGAAGAATATTCTATTTAAAGTTACGGTTTATTATAATGAGTTTTATAAGCATTTGGGTCAAAAAATTTTTTTTCCTCATTGGTGAAAAGAGCTTATTTTGTTTTCCTGGGACTGTCTGTGATCCCAGGGTCAATATCATTGCTAGTCTGTTAGGATTTGTTCCTCTAACTTATATCCTGGTTTCAGATTATTTAGTAGCTTCCTCTTTTCCAACTGTTTGCAATTTTATTTTTCTGATATTTCTTCTGGTACTTAAAAATATATATATTCATTACAATCTCAAGTCATATTTTTAAGTATGTGTTGGAAGCAGTATAATGAAAAGGGAGAGCCTGGGCTTCAGAGTTGGTTAGACAAGATTCTAGAACAGGTGAATATTTGTTGTTTTCTTCAGGAGGTGGGCTAGCTTCTCTAACCAGTTTCTTCATCTTTAAATAGAAATAAAACCTATTATCTCTCTAGGTTTTATTATGATTTATAAAGCATATAACAAAATATTTATTAAAATATTTATCAAACAAAATACAAAAAATGGTTATCATAATCCATTTGACAGGTGGCTTCCTAATTCTTTAGTAGTTCTTATATTGATAGATTAAAAAAACAAAAAAAACAAACCTCTCGTGGCGTAGTGGTTAAGTGCTACAGCTGCTAACCAAAGGGCTGGCAGTTCGAATCCACCAGGAGCTCCTTGGAAACTCTATGGGGCAGTTCTACTCTGTCCTATAGGGTCGCTATGAGTCGGAATCGACTCGATGGCACTGGGTTGGGTTATATTGATAGATAATGGCAGCTACCAAGGTAACTCGTATAACAGAGTGATGCTTTCATTGAACAATGCGCTTGTAGAATTTAATCTTAAGGCTGATCTCCAAAGAGCAGACAAAACATATGTGTGTTCTTCTGTTTAAACAGATTTTATCAATCTTCTTTCAGTAACCCTGCTACTGAGTTCCTACTGGCTTTTATGCAGCTAAAGTGAATATTGGTTATTCATTGATGCGTTCAGCTGATGAATAAACACATTCAATTCATTAATTAAAAACATCCAATAAATAGGTAAAGGTATCACAAACCATGTTTTTTAGGCAATGTTGAATATTTTAATGCTTTCTCAGTTGCATTGTCAAAAGTGTCCTTGCTTGGTTTCCGTTTTCCTAGGATTTCATGATTCAATGAAACTTTTTTGAAAACAGAATACTATACTCTTTTATATGCCGGTGCTCATGGCAGGTCGTAATAGTATGTAGTTGTATTGAGATCTGTAAAATACTCATCCATGTAACTGATGTTTATGAAGTGCCTATCATGTGGTGGCAATGTGGGGCAGTTTACTGTGTGCTGTAGGTTGGCTATGCATCAGAATTAACTCCGTGAAAACGCTTTTTTTTTTTTGTTTTTTTCTTAATGTTGTGGTACTCTGCTCAGCACTGTAGAAACAGCAGTGAGTGAAAACAGACAAGATTTCTCTCACCCACCGAAGCAGACACTGAACAACTCCGCCAACAGCCAGGTCCCTGCTATATCACCCAGTCCTGGAGGGCATTACTAACTGAGCCAGAAGTCAAGATAACCTGACCCAGGCTTGGCCATTCAGATTTTCTACAGAGAATTTGAAATTTAAGAAAGAGGCATCAAAACGTGGGGCTGATTGAGGTTGAGCCACATTGTCACTCGAGAAGTACCACAAACTGATACAGAGAAATGCCTCAAACTTCCTGATCTTAATCTTTCCTGAGAAGCAATGCTTTAACCCTCCCTTTTTCTGTTTCGTTGGGCTAAGCTAGTCTACTTCCAGCAGATAACACATTTGTGTTTTAACCCACTAAAAGCCATCGGTTTCTTTTACCCACTTCCCCCTCCAAAAAAAAAAATACTAAAGTGATATATAGACTAATAGTTCCTCAAAACCTATAATGTAAGAAACTGTGTAACATTCAGGTTATACTCAATATTTATTAGTTAATTAATTTTAATTTGGTAGTACTCATCCTTAAAATCCCTTAGGAAATAATTAAAAAAAAGAAAGTATTCTCACTTCCTGTGTTTTAGTGCTCTATGTGTCTAAAGGAAACCCTGGTGGTGTAGTGGTTAAGTGCTACGGCTGCTAACCAAAGGGTCGGCAGTTCAAATCCACCAGGCGCTCCTAGGAAACTCTACGGGGCAGTTCTACTCTGTCCTATAGGGTCGCTAGTGATGTTCTAGGCCTCATGGTAAATTAATAACTTGAATTATACTGTGTGTGAGGAAGCTCACTACCCTTCTGAATTTAAAACCACTTTGTATCTGGACAGACAAAGTTCTTTTCAGTGACTTGATTTTCATTATAATAAGAAACTTAATATCCTCCTAAAAGTAAGTTTTAGGTCTTGAAGGCATACATGCTTAGGATGAGCAAATGTTTTAAATATTTCAGCAAGATACTATTTGTGGACCTTATGGTAATGTATCTACAGAATCCTGGTGGCTCAATGGTTAAATGCTAGAATGCTAACTGAAAGGTTGGCAGTTCAAATCTACCAGTGACTTCATGGGAGAAAAGACCTGGCAACCTGCTCCTATAAAGATTGCAGTCTAGAAAACCCCATGGGGGTAGCTCTGCTCTGTCCTATAGGGTCACTTGGGAGGAGGAATCGACTAGAAGGCACATGACAACATATTTATATCAATCCCCATTATTTCATATTCTCCTGACCTACTTTGGTTTTCTTCCTAATTGCAATTTGATTTTTATACGTTTCTTATTTATTATTATTTCTCCCCAAATTAGAGAGCGAGCTGTAAAAGAGTAGGGACTTGGCTTTGTTGCCATCTGTATCCCAACACCTGGACTGTGCCTTAGACTTCTTAGGCACCCGGTCGTTAACTATCGAATGAATGAAAGAATGAATGAATGGATGAACAGGGCACACATACATTAAGATGATTATGTGCACTGGCTTTGGCACTAACCAGTCTTGGGTTCAAATATTATTAGCTTGTTGCTTCTTAACCATGCAAGTTGGGGGAAACTAACTGCTCTAGATCTCAATTTCACCATTTGTAAAATGGGTATAATCATCCTTGCCTCACTGGTTGTTTTGAGCTATGAATTACATAATATAGTTCTGTGCCTGGTTCATCATAAGTGCTCAAAAATGGTAGATATTTTTATGTAGATATTAGCTTTGGGAGCACTGAGAATCTGATTCACTGTTCTTTCTTCTAATTTCCCTGAACATAAATAAGTACTTTGTTTAGTTTTGATTTTTATTTCAGTTTTTGACATGATGAATGTAGCACAAATGTTTCTCCTTTTTGCTCTTGACCTATGGTCACTTTCTTAGGATGATAATTCAAAGTTGCAAATCATGCCTTTATATTTTATTTTCTCTTGACAGGAATAAAGCAATATTGGATTCTCTTATAATGAGGCTGGAGAATTGAGCCTACTGATTTTAACTGATTCTCAGTGATCAGGTTAATTACCATCTAAGTTTACCACCACCTCATAGAAATATCCAGATGAATTGTGTGAAAGAATAAATATTTTAAATACCAGGATATTTGTGTTTTCTTCCTAACAAGAAAAAAAAATATTTTAAAAGAAAAATGACAAATTTTTACAAATTTATACGTAAAAAAGTGGACTCTTCAAAGTGTAAGGCAAATATATACTTATATTTTATTTATTTATCCAATAAATACTGCACACTGGTATGATATGGCTTATGATGTAGGAGTTTGTTATAAATCATTGTAGCATCCAGTAGAGTGTGGTATGTGTAATTAATACCCAAACATTGTTACTGTCAGTACTTGAAGGGAGAATTTTCAGTAGTAAAGTTTGGTGGAACAATAGTATACAATCCACAAGAACATATTTGTTAATTCACTGAGCATGACTTGAGTATAGTGACTATGAAATTAAAAATTAACCATAATTTTGAGTTATGGGAGTTTATTTCTAGGTATTGTACCAGGAGATACATTCATTCAGGACATAAATGCTTATTCATTACTTAATATGTCTAAGGCACTACGCTAGGTTACTTCCACCTTGGTCTCTTGGGGTTGTGAGCTGCCATGAAAAAAGTTCTACCGCCTTACATGACGGACTCTGTTGAGAGGCCTCTCAGTTTACCCGGAGAAGAAGGGCCTCAGCTGAGCCCAGCCTTCCATCTATCCCCACCAAGGTAACAAATATGTACCAAGCCATCTTGTTCCTTCCAAACGACCCCTGGCATCACTAAGTGACCCCAATTAAAAACATAAGGAACAAAAGTAGAACTCAACCAAACCCTGCCTAAATTTCTGACCCCCAAAATCATGAAAAATAGTAACATCTGGGTTTTTTTTCAGCTGATAACTTTTTGGGCATTTTGTTAACCAGCAATAGATAACTGGAATTTGAAATGTGAAATGTTTTCCGAATTAATATGTATTTATAAACTGTGATAACTGCAATGAATGGAGAGATGCAGGGTGCTAAGATTATAATGGAGAGCCTAGCGTGGTGTCTGCAATTTTTTCAAGCCTTTCTCCATCATGAGCAAGCTGCCAGTATTATGAATTTTGGAGTTGGGGTGACTGGTAATGGGCTTTAAGATTTTAAAAGCCATGCATAAATTGCAAGTAAGGGGAGATAAAGGCTAATATCGTTCACTTCATAATTCTCCATTAACCATCACTATTAAAGTACCTTGAAGAAATGCTATTTAAAAATTGCTATAGAGTGTCTATTTTACATTTAAAAAGAGCTTGAAAAAACAAAATTCAATCATTTCAGAGCTGTTAACTATGTCAGGAAAGAGATATATATTTAAGAGACATACGTATTTAAAAACATACCAATCAGTAATCTCCAACTATGTATTAGGAACTAAAATCATAAACCTCCTACAGTCATTTGTTCTTTAAATTCATTTAGAAACACCGGCTCTTTTGAGTTGTTAGTATTTAACTGATTTTTGTCCTGCTTTACTGATGCTTCAAAGACTTAGAATAATGGGTTACTAATTTTTTTTTTTAATTTTCTCAAAGCCTGCATATAGTTTGCAGGGGACAAACCTAGAATTCAAGTTCTGGCTATTTAATACCAATGTCTTTTTAGAACACTCCATTATTTTTACTTAAAAGGAGCATAGTAAAAAAAAAAAAAAAAAAACCAGTTGCCATCAAGTCGATTTTGACTCAAAGCAATCCTACAGAACAGAGTAGAACTGCCCCACAGGGTTTCCAAGGAGTGGCTGGTGGATTCGAACTGCCGACCTTTGGGTTAGCAGCCACAGCCCTTAACCACTATGCCACCAGGGTTTCCAAGAGGGGCATAGTAGTTAAGACAAATGCTAATCATAATACCCAGACCTGGGACTGTGGTATGTGAACAGTAACTGAATAGGAGGAGGTTTATGTTGCTATCGAGAACCGATTAAGGTTTTTTCTTATGTTTTTATTAATGTGGTCCGTTTTGCTTTGAACTCTGAAGGTGAAAATGTGACTTTCACACAGCTACTAAGACACACACACAGTTGCACACACACAAACACATACAGACATTCCCCTGAGGTTTCCTCAACAACTTTACATCAATTGCTCCCTTAACCTAAGGAAAAAACTTTGAGGAAGATCTGAAACAGACAGTGCAGCAGGAGCTCAAAAGAAAGGCAAATCAAATAAACACTCTGTGCAATTGCAATAAAAAAAAAAAAAGGGAAAAGAAAAAAATGTGAGTTGGACTGCACAGGGCTGGCTGCAATATTCCTTTGATGGTGAATATCTCAGAGATTCTTTCTGTTCCCATTTTATTTTAACTACATTTGGACACATCTCAATATATTCCAATTTATTGTTCTGGAAAATAATAAAAGGGAACATGACTAAATCATCGCCAATTGCTCAGGTTACTATTTGGGTAAACCTAAAAACCAAATCCGTTGCCGTCCAGTGGATTCTGACTCACAGTGAACTGCCCCACAGGGTTTCCAAGGAGCAACTGGTGGATTTGAACTGCTTGGTTAGCAGCCCGGCTCTTAACCACTGCACCTAGTACTTTACGTAAATTAGATTAAAATTTAGCATACTAAGATTAATCAATCTGTAATTTCTGAACCGAGTTAATGTGTTTTACACAAAATTTTTTTTTTTTTTTTTTACTCAGCTAGAGGAGCCCTGGTGGTGCAGTGGTTAAGAGCTAGCTTGCTAACCAAAAGGCCGGCAGTTCGAATTCACCAGCCACTCTTTAGAAACATTATGGGGCAATCTATTCTGTCCTATAGGGTCACTATGAGTTGGAGAGGAATGAACCAATGGGCTTGGTTTTCTCTGGTTTTGCCTTCCTGGGTGCACATTTAGAAGGCAGGAATATATGTATGTAGTACTTTTGTATAAGTCTCGCATTTGGGCTGCTTCTTACCAAGCTTGATTTTAAAGTAGTTGTTCAAGACAGCTGTGGTAGAACCTTCTCTACTGCCAAGCACATCTGTTTTAATGGTTACACTCAGAAGGTATAGATTCCATACCCCTACATCAGGTCTGCTAGAAGGGAGCTAGAGTCACATAAAATTCATGGTAGAGTACAGCCAACTTTGTTTCATCTTTGGTTCTTCCTGATATTAGGAGGTCTCATACATGTTTCTCTGCAGTAAAAGAACAAGACCTCAACTTTTTAGTGACTCCTTGCCATGGCAAATACAAGGAAAAGTAGAAGAAGTCTCTTGTTAACAGAGGCAATAACGTTAAAAAAACAAAAAAAAGAAACACTGAAACTGGTATTCCTATATCAAAGAGTGGTGTCCATGCTGTCCAAAGTTCTTGTGAATTTCATAATCCTACACTGTTTTAAGATTGGTATAGCTGATACCACCGATATAATTTCTAACTCAGATAAAATAATATATTTGTCAAGTGGTTTAGGAAAAACGGATCTGAGTTCAAAGAACTATAAATACAGAGATGAAACATATACCATCAGTCATAATGCTGGTGTTGCCTATAGGGCTTTTTGCCATGGATAGGAAATGTGGATATTGACATGAATATGTATGGGATTGGCGGCTAACTCTAGGAAAACTGGTAATTATTTGGTTAGATATTTGTAGAAATTCAACACTCCTCAATTAAATGCAATAACTTGAAGCGTCCGGCACAGTGACTGATACAGCAAGTACTTAATTATAAGATATTTGGAAAGCTGAATGTGAGGCGATTCTGTTGTTACGTATTTGTTATATCTGTCACATGTAAAAGGCAAATAGGCAGTCCTTTCTTATCAATTAGTAATATGTATAGTATGATATGGTTTTCATGTGGCCGTGGAGAGCCTGTGTAGACTCAGTAGGCAGACAAGGTACAATTGAGATTTGGCCTGAATCTCACCTTTACGATCTGTGTGATCTGGAAAAGAGCTGAAAAGAGTCTCATAAAGGGAATATTTACAGAGATGGCCAGAGTTTAGGAAACCCAGTAATGGATAATGTAGTACTCTTGAGCTGGCCACAGATAGGAACCATTACCATCCCTAAACCTGAAAGGGTAGGGAAGGAACTGCCAAAATTCCACGAAGGCTGCCTGACAGGTAACTTGTAATAGATGGACACAATGACAACAATAGGGACCAACAGTCACCTAGTAGGGAGGGATGTAGAGAAATATGTACTGTGATCTTATTCTCCTATGGCTGGCCTTCAAATTGGACAAACCTACATAAGGTAGAGGTTAAAACACACTGAAGCAGGACATAAAGTTCAACTGCTCAGCAAGATGGAGGCACATGGAGAGGGGATCATAGAAAGCAGGGGAGTATATCCAGTACCCATGCCATGTGTGAGGGCATTAGATCACCAAAGAGAAACACTTTTTCTTTTCTTTTTTTTTTTTTTTTGAGAGGAAAGCTAATGACTAATTTTATTCATAAAAATTGGATAAGAATCCTAAACAAAACACTAGTAAGTCAATCTATCTTTTTTTTTTCTTATTTTACTTTAAAGAAGTTTTAAAGGACAAACTAGTTTCTCATTAAAGAGTTAGTACACACATTGTTCTATGACATTGGTTAACAACCCCAGCACATGTCAACACTGCCGTCTCGACCCTGGGTTCCCCATTACCTGCTTTCCTGTTCCCTGGTGCCTTCTAGTTCTTGCCCCTGGGCTGGCTTGCCCTTTTAGTCTCATTTTGTTTTATGGGCCTGTGCAATCTTTGGCTGAAGGGTGAACCTCAGGAATGACTTCATTATTGAGCTGAAAGCGTTTCTGGGGGCCATACTCTCAGGGTTTCTCCAGTTTCTGTCAGGCCAGCAAGTCTGGTCTTTCTTTTTGAGTTAGAATTTTATTCTACTTTTTTCTCCAGCTCTGTCCAGGACGCTCTTTTGTGATCCCTGTCAGAGCAGTCAGTGGTAGTAGCTGGGCACCGTCTAGTTGTACTGGGCTCAATCTGGTGGAGGCCATGGTAGATGTGGTCCATTAGTTTTTTAGACTAATCTTTCCATTGTGCCTTTAGTTTTCTTCATTCTTCCTGCTCCTGAGGGTGTGAGACCGGTGGAGTATCCTAGATGGCTGCTCACAGGCTCTAGAGACCCCAGACACTACTCACCAAAGTAGAATGTAGCACATATTCTTTATAAACTCTGATATGCCAATTGAGCTAGGTGTTCCCTGAGACCACCGCCCCCACAGCCCTCAGCCCAGCAATTCGGTCCCTCAGGGAGTTTGGATGTGTCTGTGGAGCTACCATGACCTTGCCTTGTGCAGGTTGTGCTGGCTTCCCTGGTATTGTGTACTGTCTTACCCTTTACCAAAGTTACCACTTATCTACTGTCTACTAAGTATTTTTCCATCCCCACTCCTCCCCTCCCTGGTAACCATCAAAGATTGTTTCTTTTTGTATGTAAATCTTTTCATGAATATTTACAGTAGTGGTCTCATACACTATTTGTCCTTTTGTGATTGATTTATTTCACTCAGCATAATCCCCTCCAGATTCATCTGTTATGAGATGCTTCACAGATTCATCTTTGTTCTTTATCATTGTGTAATACTCCACTGTGTGTATGTACCATAATTTATTTATCCATTCATCTGTTGATGGAAATCTAGATTGTCCATCTTTTTGCTGTTGTGAACAATGCTGCAATGAACATGGGTGTGCATATACCTATTCGTGTGACGACTCTTATTTCTCTTGCATATATTCTTAGGAGTGGGATTCCTGGATGATATACTATTTCTTGCTTTGAGAGAGAAAAACTTCTGTCATTCAATCCCAGGAAGAGGTGTATCTCTGTTTTGTAGTTCCACGATGACCCTTTCCATCTTTACACAATCCTAAAAAGGAAATTACTGAATCCACCATGTTTTCCTTTACGAATCGGTTGCCAGCAGGAAACCCAACAGTAAAATCAATGATCAATAGTAGTAAATACAGTAACAATAACTGTAATTTATCAATGATATTAATGATATTATTCAGGAATTTCTGCATTTGATTGAGTCACTTTTCTTTGGAATAGGCATAAATATGGATCTTTTCCAGTCAGTGGGCCAGGTAGCTGCCTTCCAAATTTCTTAACAGAGACAAGTGAGCACTTCCAGTGTTGCATCCATGTGTTGAAACATCTCAGTTGGTATTCCATCAATTCCTGGTGCCTGTTTTTTCCCAGTCCCTTCATTGCAGCTTGGATCTCTTCCTTCAGTACCATAGGTTCCTGATCGTATGCTGTCTCCTGAAATGGTTGAATGTTGATGAACTATTTTTGGTACAGTGACTCTGTATTCCTTCCATCTTCTTCTGATGCTTCCTGCATCATTTAATATTTTCCCTGTAGGGTCCTTCAATATTGCAACTTGAGACTTGAATTGTTTCTTAAATTCTTTCAGCTTGAGAAATGCAGAGCATGGTCTTTCCTTTTGGTTTTCTATCTCCAGGTTTTTGCACATGTCACTATAATACTTTGTCTTCTCAAGCCACCCCTTGAAATCCTCTGTTCAGCTCTTTTACTTCATTTCTTCCATTTGCTTTTGGCACTGAGTTTCTGGGTACTCTATGTTCAGAGTCTCTTCTGACATCCATTTTGCTTTTTTTTTTCTTTCTTTCTTCTCTTTTTAATGACCTTTAGCTTTCTTCATGTGTGATGTCCTTGATATCATTCCACAACTCATCAGGTCTTCCGTCATTAGTGTTCAACACATCAAATCTATTCTTGAGATGGTCTCTAAATTCAGGTGGGACGTATTCAAGGTTGTGCTTTGGCTCTCCTGGACTTGTTCTAATTTTCTTCAGTTTCAACTTGAACTTGCATATGAGCAACTGATGGTCTGTTGCACAGTTGGCCCCTGGCCTTTTTCTGACTGATGATATTGAGCTTTTCCATTGTCTTTTTTCCATAGATGTAGTCGATTTGATTCCCGTGTATTACATCTGACAAGGTCATAAAAAGGTCATAGCCACCATTTATGTTAGTGAAAATAAAGCACTTACAATGAAGAAGTCCTTGGTTTAACAAAATTCTATCATGTAATCTCCAGAATAGTTTCTGTCACCAAGGCCATATTTTCCACCTACTGATCCTTTTTGTTATTTTTAACTTTTACATTCCAATCACCAGTAATTATCAATGCATTCTGATTGCATATTCAATCAATTTCAGAATGCAGAAATTGGTAAAAATCTTCAGTTTCTTCATCGTTGGCCTTAGTGGCTGAAGTGTAAATTTGAAATAATAGTCATATTAACTAATCTTCCTTGTAACCCAAAAACACCCAGTGCCGTTGAGTCGATTCCGACTCATAACGACCTTGTAGGCATATGGATATTATCCTGTCACTGACAATGTTGTACTTTGGGGTACATCTTGAAACGTTCTTTTTGATGATGAATGCAATGCCATTCCTCTTCAATTTGTCATTCCCGGCATAGTAGATTGTATGATTGTCTGATTCAGAATGGCCAATACCAGTCCATTTCAGCTCACTAATGCCTGGGATATTGAAGTTTATGCATTCCATTTCATTTTTGATGATTTCTAATTTTCCTAGATTCATACTTCATACATTCCATGTTCCCATTATTAATGGATGTTTGCAGCTGTTTCTTCTCATTTTGAATCCTGTCACATCAGCAGATGAAGATCCCGGAAGCTTGACTCCATTGACATCATTAAGGTCAACTCTACTTCAAGGAGGCAGCTCTTCCACAATCGTATTTTGAGTGCCTTCCAACCTGAAGGGCTTATCTTCTGGCACTATATCAGACAATGTTCTGCTGCTATTCATAATGTTTTCACTGGCTAATCGTTTTCAGAATTAGACCACCAGGTCTTTTTTCTTAGCCTGTCTTAGCCTGGAATCTCAGCTGAAAACTGTCCACTGTGGGTAACCCTGCTGGTATTATTGAGAAATATCATTAATATCACACACGAGTAAAATTTTGCTGCAGATCCTTCAAAAGTGGCTGCATCAATACATCAAGAGGGAACTGCCAGAAATTCAAGATGGATTCAGAAGAGAGTGATGTCAGATGGATCCTGACTTAAAGTGGAGAATACCAGAAAGATGTTTATCTGTGTTTCATTGCTATGCAAAGGCATTTGACTGTGTGGATCATAACAAAGTGTGGATAACATTGCAAAGAATGGGAATTCCAGAAGACTTAATTGTACTCATGAGGAACCTGTACAATGGAACCAATAATCAACATCTTGATAAACAGAGAAAAGATTGAAGTTATAAAGGATTTCATACTACTTAGATCCACAACACCCATGGAAGCAGCAGTCAGGAAATCAAAAGACACATTGCATTGGGCATATCTGCTGAAAAGACCTCTTTAAAGTGTTGAAAAGTAAAGATATCACCTCAAAACTAAGGTGCTACTGACCCAAGCCATGGTGTTTTCAATCACATCATATGCATGTGAAAGGTGGATAAGGAAGACCTAAGTAGACTTGATGCTCCTTAGAAGCAAGGATGGCGAGACTATGATTCATATACTTTAGACATGTTATCAGAAGGGATCAGTCCCTGGAGAAGGACATCATACATGGTAGAGGGTCAGTTAAAAAGAGGAAGACACTTGATGAGATGGATTGACACAGTGGCTGCAACAATGGGCTCAAGCATAACAACTAATGTTGAGGATGGCACAGGACTGGGCAGTGTTTTGTTCTGTTGTACATAGGGTCACTATGTGAGGAAACTAACTCAATGGCACTTAACAACAGCATAATTGATTTTGTTTGTTTGTTTTCTGTTCTTATTTATGCCTTTAAATTATTTTTTCCTTCAATTTTCATAGCTTAAGTGGGCTTTTTAAATCACTGTCTATATACTCAGACCGAATTCAAATACAACTCCATTGCTTACTAACTGTGAACTTGGACAAACTACTTGTAAGACTTCTTAGCCTTAGTCAGCTCATCTGAAAAATGAAGAAAATTATTATATGGGTTTCTGTTTTCTTTTTGTGAAGATTGAATAATATAACCTGACATACAGGAAGAACTTAGTAAATGTTAGTTGTAATTATTGCTTCTGGGATGATATGTAAGAATAATTAATTCAACCACATTTGTTTAAATAATAATGAATTATGAGCTAACCATGCGTCCTTAACCTGAACATGTTAATCCGAACATACGAGAAAGGATATCTTTCTCACAGCATTGTTGTGAATACCAAATGAGATAATACCTAGAGAATGTTTTGTAATCTATTAAAAAAAAACCATTGTCGTCAAACTGATTCCAATTCACAGAGATTTATATACAGAGTAGAACTGTCCCACAGGGTTTCCAAGGAGCGACTGGTGGATTCGAACTGCTGACCTTTTGGTTAGCAGCCAAACACTTAAACACTGTGCAACCAGGGCTCCGTGTAATCTGTAAGGCATTGTAAATGCTGGTTCTTGTTTTTATTATTATTGGCAACAATAACGCCTTCTTCTTCACAGTTAAGTTCTCTCTCATAAGAGGAGTGGGCGCCCTGGTTAAGCTTTGATCATGTTGTCTTTAGCAGCTCAGCACAGCGTGTTCAGTGTCCCTAATACCACCTTTGGGAGGAGCTCAGTCAGTGCCCATCTTTATAATCTCCATGAAAGAAAATGAAATCCTTGGCCAAAAAGAGAGGCTGACTTAGGAATATTTCTTTGCAGACTGAAAATGAAAATTGAAGGGGTAAGGAAATGAAGAGAAAGTTTTATAAATGTACTTACCCGAAGATGTTTAAAATAGTTAGAACTAAGAAAAGCAAGGCACTTTTTCAAGGTTATATTTTAAGTGGTATGCCAGCGAAGAAAATAGTAAAGGACAACCCAAGAAACAGCAGAATAATAATGGTATTTCTTTGGCATAGATATTAAAGTCCAGTTACAAAGCAGTTATGATTTACTATTCTCCCTTAATGGAAGTATTAAAATATGTATATGCTATTTATAATATATACAAAGCTGTTGTTAGGTACGATTGAGTTGGTTCTGACTCATAGGGACCCTATGCACAACAGAACGAAACACTACCCGGTCCTACATCATCCTCATAATTGTTGCTATGCTTGAGCCCATTGTGGCAGCCACAGTGCCATTTGATCTCGTTGAGGGTCTTCCTCTTTTTTGCTGACCCTCTATTTTACCAAGCATAATGTCCTTTTCCAGGGGCTGATCCCTCCTGATAACATGTCCAAAGTATGTGAGTCGTAGTCTCACCATCCTTGCTTCTAAGGAACATTCTAGTTGTGCTTATTCCAAGACAGATTTGTTCATTCTTTTAGCAGTCCATGGTATATTCAATATTCTTCACCAAAACCACAATTCAGAGGTGTCAATTCTTCTTCTGTCTTCTTTATTCATTGTCCAGCTTTTGCATGCATATGAGGTGACTGAAAACACCGTGGCTTGGGCTGGTAGCACCTTAGTCTTCAAGGTGACATCTTTGCTTTTCAAAATTTTTAAGAGGTCTTAAAAAAAAAAAAAATATTTTTTTTTCTTTTGCAGCAGATTTGCGCAATGCAATGCATCTTTTGGTTTCTTGACTGCTGCTTCCATGGGCACTGATTGTGGATCCAAGTAAAATGAAATCCTCGACAACTTCAATCTTTTCTCCATTTATCTTGATGTTGCCTATTGGTCCAGTTGTGGGGATTTTTGGTTTCTTTATGTTGAGGTGTAATCCATACTGATGGCTGTAGTCTTTGATCTTCATCAGTAAGTGCTTCAAGTTCCCTTTTCTTTCAGCAAGCAAGGTTGTGTCATCAGCATAACATAGGTTGTTAATGAGTCTTCCTCAAATACTGATGCCCCACTTGTCTTCATGGAGTCCAGCATCTCAGAATATTTGCTCAGCACAGAGATTGAATAGGTATGCTGAAAGAATACAAGCCTGACACACACCTTTCCTGACTTTAAACCACTCAATATCCCCTTGCTCTGTTTGAATGACTGCCTCTTGATCTATGTACATGTTCCTCATAAGCACAATTAAGCATTCTGGAATTCTCGTTCTTCACAATGTTATCTATAATTTGTTATGATCCACACAGTCAAATGCCTTTGCATAGTCAATAAAACACAGGTAAACTTCTTTCCGCTAATCTCTGCTTTTAGCAGGCTCCATCTGACATCAGGAATGATATCCCTGGGTCTGTGTCCTCTTTTGAATCTAGCCTGAATTTCTGGCAGTTCCCTGTTGATATACTGATGCAGCCACTTTTGAATGATCTTCAGCAAAGTTTTACTTGCATGTGATATGAATGATATTGTTTGATCATTTCTGCATTCAGTTGGATCACGTTTCTTGGGAACAGGCATAAATACGGATGTCTTCAAGTCATTTGGCCCGGTAGCTATCTTCCAAATTTCTTGGCATAGACGAGTGAGCACTGCCAGTGCTACATCCATTTGTTGAAACATCTTAATTGGTATTCTCTCAGTTCCTGGTGCCTTGTATTTTGCCAATGCCTTCATTGCAGCTTGGACTTCTTCCTTCAGTACCATCAGTTCCTGATAATATGCTGCCTCCTGAAATTATTGAACATCAACCAATTCTTTTTGGAATAGCGACTATGTGTATTCCTTCCATCTTTTTTTGATACTTCCTGCGTCGTTTAATATTTTCCCTTTAGAATTCTTCAGTAGTGCAACTTGAATCTGAATTTTTTCTTTACTTCTTTCTGCTTGAGAAATGCCAAGCATGTTCTTCCTTTTGGTTTTCCATCTCCAGCTCTTTGTTCATGTCATTAGAATACTTTGTCTTCTCCAGATGCCCTTTGAAATCCTCTTTTCAGCTCTTTTACTTCATCATGTCTTCCTTTTGCTTTAGCTACTTGACTTTTAAGAGCAACTCTTGGAGTCTCTTCTGACATCCATCAAGGTCTTTTCTTTCTTTTCTGTCTTTTTAGTGACCTCTTTCTTTCTTCACGAATAATGTCCTTGATGTTGCTCCAAAACTTGCCTGATCTTTGGTCACTAGTGTTCATCGAGTCAAATCTATTCTTGAGATGGTTTCTAAACTCAGGTGTGACGTACTCAAGGTCATACTTGGGCTCTCGTGGACTTGTTCTAATTTTCTTCAGTTTCAGCTTGAACTTGCCTATGAGCAATTGATGGTCTGTTTTGTGTTTGGCCCCTGGCCTTGTTCTGACTGATGATATTGAGCCTTTCCATCGTCTCTTTCTCCTGATGTAATTGATTTGATTCCTGTGTACTCCATCTGGCAAGGTCCATGTGTATAGTAGCTATTTATGTGGGTGAAAAAAGTATTTGCAGTGAAGAATTAATCGGCCTTGCAAAATTCTATCCTGAAATCTCTGGCATTGTTTCTATCGCTACGCCATTTTTTCCAGCTACTGATCCTTCTTCTGCTGACCAAAAGGTCAGCAGTTCGAATCCACCAGGCACTTCTTGGAAACTCTATGGGGCAGTTCTACTCTGTCCTGTAGGGTCATTATGAGTCGGAATCGACTTGATAGCAATGGGATTGGTTTTGGATCCTTCTTCGTTTCCAAGTTTTGCATTCCAATCTCCAGTAATTATTAATGCATCTGGATTGCATGTTTGATCAATTTCAGACTGTAGAAGTTGGTAAAAATCTTCAATTTATAATTTCCTAAGAGAACTCATGTATCTTACCAGAACAAAATTCTGGGGGAAATCAATCTACTGAAATATAATTTCTTTATGATCCATACAGGGGTCTGTGTAACCCCACCAAAAATATCTTGACATGTCTTTGAGACAACACAGATTGCTCTCTGCATGTGTGTATGTGTGTGACAACCAAAAAAAAAAAAAAAATTGCTTTTCAGTCAATTTTAATTCATGGAGGCCCTGTAGAACAGAGTACAACTGCCCTTTGGGTTTCTAAGACTGTGATCTTTACAGAAGCAGAATGCCACATCTTTCTCAGGCAGAGTTTGAACCACTAGCCTTTCATTAGCAGCCAAGTACTTAACCATTATGCCACTAGGGCTGCTGTGTGTTTGTGAAAGAGTGTGTGTGTGTGTGTGTGTGGCTATGCATGTGTGTGTGTGTGTGTGTGTATACATTCCCAATGCTGACTAATCCACAAATCTTTCAACATTTGAGGAACGTTTGGGAATTTTTCTGACCTGGATAAATCTGGAATACGAATCTAAGGCTGTTTTGCAGTTTGGGGCTATTAAAAAAGGCCTGTTGTGTTTTGTCATATAACACCTTCATGGAATGGTAGGATTACAGTGAAGTAGTTTAGGAGCTCTTGGTTAATCCCAGTACAGTCATAGGTGGGTACTGCAACCTTGGACAAAGTCAATTAACCTTGAGTCAGAATTGACCAGATGGCAATGGGCTTGGTTTTGGTTTTTTTGGTGCCTATGTTTATTTGTCTGTAAAGCATGGAGGTTGAACTCTGTGATCTCTAAGGTCCTTACATGAGGTAAAATTTTATGATTCTCTAGGAGTTTAATTATAGAGCTCTTTTTGTGGTCCAGTTTGCAATCTGCATTGTTTAAGACAGTAGTAAACAAGAATGACCTTTACTTCAAAATTAGAATATTCTGTAACTTACGAGAAATAGATGGCAATATTCTAAGGAAAATATGATTACATCATTTGATCTAGGCATGAAGCTGGAAAATTCTAAACAAAGCCTGTTTGCCATCTCCTTAAGTGTTTCCCTTGTTCAAAAATAAATCAAGACAAAGACTCATTATTCCCTATAGCTCAAAGCTACTTAACACTGTGGGTGCTTCTGTTAATGCCTTTGCTGAGTCTGACAGTGTCTTCGGATTCTGCCTCTGTTCCTTGTCAGTGCCAATGACAAAGCCTGGCTTCTCTTATATATGCAGAGTGGATTTAAAAGGAAGGCATGACACATTGCTACATCTTTTCTTTTCCTTAGATTTCTTTGGTTGCACATTATTTCTCACTTCCCTAGTGTGAGGCCACTGGCCTATGTTCCAAGTCTAATTCCCTCACAGATGTTAAAGAGACTAATAATATCCCCAGGACCTGTCTTAGACAGAATAGCACAGGAGACAAAAGCTGGCTTTGGAACCCTTTAACCTCCCTTTTCAGAACCATCACCAGGTGCCTAGCCTGTGCACCACTCTTTCAGGGCTAGATTTCAATACTGCATTATCTGTTAGCTGGTCAGTGTTTAAGATGGTTTGCCTTATGATGGTGGATTTTCAGAGCTACAAATCTTTTGAGAACCAAAGAAATTAAGGGGTATAATTTTACTAAAAGTGAATGCCATTTACAAAAACAAGAAGTCTCCTCAGGATAGGTAATTAAGATAAAAGACACTGTAGATATATCACTTACCCACATACAGATCTATTTAGGTATTATATATCAATAGATGGATTAGTGAATAAAATGGCACATTGGGAATGGCAGACCTAGGTTTAAATTTTAGCCCCTCAGCAGGGTTTCTTTTTTCCACTTCTCTGAACTTCAGTTCTCTCATCAGGGAAAAAAAAAAAAAAAAAAGGAAATTATGTAACTCTCTGCTGGCTTGCTATGAGGTTTAACTAGAATGATTTATTTAGAGTTCCTGGCAAAAATACCTTGAAATTTGTGTATGAGTGTTTACTAAATATTACTCCCTTTCTCTTAGAAAGCTATTATATAAAATAAGCAGCTGACCATTTGCATGTTTTTCATAACAAAAACTACAATTAAAAGTGGCATAAGCACATTTTCTTATGTAACAAGAAATCTGGAAGCAGGTGGCTCAGGAGCTCCGTAATATCAGTGTTAGAATTTCTGCAGTTATTTTGGGTTCATCTTCCTGAATACAAAATGGCTGCACCTTTTCTGGGCCGCACTTATATATTCAAAAATGAGTAACAGTAACAGGTCATTTGTTAGGAAATTATAAAGATTCCTAGATATCCTGCAGCAGATTATCCCTAAATTTCACTGGGCAGATTGGGTCATGTGGCTAGCCTTTGCTGCAAGGGAGGTGGAGATGAGGAACAGAGTTTCATGCCAGAATTAAATCAATAATGACCCATTGCTTAGGTTAACATAAACTAACTCTGTTCTGGAAATGTGTTTCCTATTTATGTTGAAATGGAGAAACAGTGTGTCCTGGTGGATGTATTTCTCCAAAGCAAAGCTAGAGAAACTACAGAAATCTAAGAGACCATGCACTGAGAAGTTACTGAGAAGACTGAGGGCTGTTGGAAACTGGCGTGGTCCTGTGTGGCACTTTGTGGAGGGAAAGCTACAGCTTGGCACAGACGGCAGCTGGAGGTAGCAGGGAAAGGCTGTGAGAAGAAAACTTTAAGTTCTATCTCTTCATCTTCCCTACATTGCCTTCTGTTATCATGGCCTGCTCCTTAAGGACAGAAATTAGTAGTAACAACATGTTTTGGCTGAGTATTTTCAGGGCAGCCAAAAACCTGGCTAAGGGGAGGAAAACAGGTATAGGCTGAATTTCTTCCCCTCCAACACCAAGGGTACTTGAATTACAACCTCAAGGAATTGCCTTTGCTAATGTTGCATAATTCTAAGAGCTAAAATCGGAAGAATTTCTTGGTGGAACAGCTTGTTCTCTGGTGCTCGGAGCCTTCCACTCTGAGTTTTATCCCTTCCATTCTATTTAAATTTACATTGATGGATGCAACATAAAATTTGGCCTTTGGAAATTTCCAAGTACCATTAGCAGAGAGGGTAGCTTCTAGCCCTAGGAGGTAGCAGCTCGCAGGATAAAAAAAGTAGACATATATGAACTTAATACAACAAACTTAACAACACGTACAACATGAAGCTGAGTTGTTAGAACTCCCAGAACCATAATTTAAGATAAGTATGAGTTGGAATCGACTCGATGGCACTGGGTTTGGTTTCCTTTTTTGGTAATAAATTTACTCCAAGAGATAGAAGAAAAACACACAGAGCATCAGGATCGGAGGAAGACTCATTAACCTGTGTTATGCAGATGACACAACCTTGCTTGCTGAAAGAAAAGAGAGGTTGAAGCACTTACTAAAGAAGATCAAAGACTGCAGCCTTCAGTGTGGATTACACCTCAACATAAAGAAAACAAAAATCCTCACTACTGGACTGATAAACAACATTGAGATAAACGGAGAAAATATTAAAGTTGTCAAGGATTCCACTTTATTTGGACCCACAATCAATGCCCATGGAAGCAGCAGTCAAGAAATCAAATGATTCATTGCATTGGACAAATCTGCTGCAAAAGACCTCTTTAAAGTGTTGAAAAGCAAATATGTCATGTAGAGGACCAAGGTGCGCCTGACCCAGGCCATGGTATTCTCAATCATCTCATATGCATGCAAAAGCTGGACAATGAATAGGGAAGACCGAAGAAGAATTGACACCTTTGAATTATGGTGTTGGTGAGGAATATTGAATACACCGTGGACTGCCAGAAGACTGAAAAATATATCTTGGAAGAAGTAAAGCCAGAATGCTCATTAGATGCGAGGATGACGAGACTTTGCCTCACTTAGTTTAGATATGTTATCAGGAGAGATCAATCCCTGGAGGAGGACATTATGCTTGGTAAGGCAGAGGGTCAGCAAAAGAGAGGAAGAGCCTCAACTAGATGGATTGACATAATGGTTGCCATGGTGGGCTCAAGCATAGCAATGAGTGTGAGGATGGTGCAGGACCTGGCAGTGTTTTTGTTTTGCTGTACATAGGATTGCTATGAGTTGGAACTGACTTGGTGGAACCTAACAACAACAAAGAGGTAGGACTATATTAGCCAAAAGGAGAAGGGAGAAATCATAAAAAGAATCAATGAGAATATTAGATACGCTAAGTATAATCCTTAAAATAATTGGAAGAATGAATACAGCCAAAAAACAAATTTAGTGAACTTGATGGATGAGGGACTCTTCCAGAAGTCAGGGAATAGTACAAACAGATAGGAATTAAAAAGAAAGGATGAAAGAGAGAAATCAATGATTGTAGCAAGCTGAAAAATAGCCCTCAGAGATCTTGCAAGGTTGCAAAAGTAGTTTTTGCCCCCCACTGCCTATATAACTTTTGCCCTGAAGTTGTAGTGAAAGAATGTACCCTGGGGAAAATAGACCCCCTTTCCTAGTACCTTAATTTTTTTTTTTAATTATAAGGTCCCCTAGTACCTTAATGGTAAGGTATATGATTAACTATATAACTGCAGGCTGGCAAGATCTAATCTTAGATCCCGGAAGAGGAGGAAAAGTTCTTTCTTTGACTCCACCAAGGCTGACCACAAGACTGTCATGCACCCTGAACCTAGACTGCATTAAGGGGAGCCTCCCCTCCTTTTTACCTTCGCCTTTTCCTATGCATGCAGAGCCCTGTGGTCTAAGGTATATGGACACCCCAGGGCCTTTTCCCTCTTAGTTTCTTTCACCTACGATACATTGAGGTGCTACGCATGTGTAGAAGAGGTTTCCTTGCCAATTTACCCTGGGAATATGACCTTTTCAGTGGAAGCATGTCCAGGGTAGAATTTTACCCTTTCCTTTCTGTCCCAATTACAGTGTAAGTAATACAGCATATGAAAATGTCACTGATAAAATGTGAATTATTTGCTGAGAGTTACAGCCTTGCATAAATTTATTTTTCATTTGCCACTCGTCGCAGATCTCCATATCATAACATGACAAAAGAAACTTTGCAGATGTGATTAAGTAATGCTCTTGAGGTGGAAAGATTATCCTAGATTATCCAGGTGAGCCCCATATAATCACAAGTGTACTTCAAAAAGAGAGGGTGATCTGAATGTGGAAGTAGAGAGAGTTTGAAGATGCTACCCCACAGGCTATGAAGTTGCAGGAAGGGGTCATGGGCCAAGGGTTGCAACGAATACAGTTCTAGAAGCTGGAACAGACCAGGGGATAGATTTTTTTGCCCTGTAGCCTCCAAAGGGAGCATGGTCTGCTGACACCTTGGTTTTGACCTAACGATACCTGTTTTGGACTTCTGATCTCCAGAACTATAACAAATCTGTGTTTTTTTTTAAGCCATTAAGTTTACAACATTTTGTTACAGCAGAAGTATAAATACAGATTTATAGAGAATTGACATAGAAATGTCAACATTTTGAAATTAGGAATCTCAAAAGAAAGTAAGAAGGAAGACAGAAAATATTTATAAAAGTGGAAAATTTTGTTTAATTAATGGAGACATATTTGTCACGGTTATATATGGAGAGACAAGAAACACCCACGTTATAAAATTATATAAAATAGAGTATGTAGTAGATCATAAAAAGAGCTTCATTAAGTTCCAAAAAATTAATATCTTACAGATTTTCCTCTCTAACTGAAAGACAATAAAATTAGAAATGAATATTTAAATAGCAGCTTTAAAAATGTGTTATTTTTTAGAAACAACATAGTGTATAACTAAATAACCTTTAGGTTAAAAAAGAGATCATAAAGATACTTTAAAAATTAGAAATAGAATTATTTGATATTACAAATAGTTTCTGTGAAATTCTGTGAGACAGCTAGAAAGAAGCTCACTCCTCACCAGCATCCCTCTTCAACCCCTTGTCCAGTCCAATTCCTGTCTGAAGAGTTGGCTTCGGGAATGGTTCCTGTCCTGGGCCAACAGAAGGTCTGGGGGCCATGACCACCGGGGTCATTCTAGTCTCAATCAGATCATTAAGTCTGGTCTTTTTTTGAGAATTTGGGGTCTGCATTCCATTGCTCTTCTGCTCCCTCAGGGGTTCTTTGTTGTGTTCCCTGTCAGGGCAGTCATCTGTTGTAGCTGGGCACCACCTAGTACTTCTGAACTCAGCCTGATGTAGTCTCTGGTTTATGTGGCCCTTTCTGTCTCTTGGGGTCATAATTACCTTGTGTCCTTGTTGTTCTTCATTCTTCTTTGATCCAGGTGGGTTGAAACCAATTGATGCACCTTAGATGGCCACTTGCTAGCATTTAAGACCCCAGACACCACTGTTTAAAGTGGGACCCAGAATGTTTTCTTAACAGATTTTATTATGCCAATTGACTTAGTTGTCCCCTGAAACCATGGTCCCCAGACCCCTGCCCCTGCTACTCTGACCTTCAAAGCATTCAGTTTATTCAGGAAACTTCTTTGCTTTTGGTTTAGTCCAATTGTGCTGACCTCCCCTGTGTGCTGTCTTTCCCTTCACCTAAAGCAGTTCTTACCTACTATCTAATTAGTGAATACCCCTCTCCCACCCAGCCTCCCTCCCCCGCTCATAACCACAAAAGAATGTCTTCTTCTCAGTTGAAACTATTTCTCAAGTTCTTATAATAGTGGTCTTGTACAATATTTGTCCTTTTGCAACTGACTAACTTCACTTAGCATAATGCCTTCCAGGTTCCTCCATGTTATGAAATGTTTCACAGATTCCTCACTGTTCTTTATCGATGCGTAGTATTCCATTGAGTGAATATACCATAGTTTATTTATCCATTCATCCGTTGATGGGCACTTTGGTTGCTTCCATGTTTTTGCTATTGTAAACAGTGCTGCAATAAACATAGGTGTGCATGTATCTGTTCATGTAAAGGCTCTTATTTCTCTAGGTTTTATTCCAAGGAGTGGGATTGCTGGATCGTATGGTAGTTCTATTTCTAGCTTTTTAAGGAAGCACCAAATCGATTTCCAAAGTGGTTGTACCATTTGACATTCCCACCAGCAGTGTAGAAGTGTTCCAATCTCTCCACAGCCTCTTCAACATTTATTATTTTGTGTTTTTTGGATTAATGCCAGCCTTGTTGAAGTGAGATGAAATCTCATTGTAGTTTTGATCTGCATTTCTCTAATGGCTAATGATCGGGAACATTTCCTCATAGATCTGTTAGCTACCTGAATGTCTTCTTTAGTGAAGCATCTATTCATATCTTTTGCCCATTTTTTAATTGGGTTATTTGTCTTTGCAGTTGAGTTTTTGCAGTATTATGTAGATTTTAGAGATCAGGCGCTGATCAGAAATGTCATAGCTAAAAACTTTTTCCCAGTCTGTAGGTAGTTAGTCTTTTTACTCTTTTGGTGGAGTCTTTGGATAAGCATAAGTGTTTGATTTTTAGGAGCTCCAAGTTATCTAGTTTTTCTTCTACGTTCTTTATAATATTTTCTATACTGTTTATGCCATGTATTAGGGCTCCCAGCGTTGTCCCTACTTTTTCTTCCATGATCTTTATTGTTTTAGATTTTATATTTAGGTCTTTGATCCATTTTGAGTTAGTTTTTGTGCATGGAGTGAGGTATGGGTCTTGTTTCATTTTTTTGCAGATGGGTATCCAGTTATACCTGCAACATTTGTTAAAAGGACTGTCTTTTCCCAATTTAACTGTTCTGGGGCCTTTGTCAAATATCAACTGCTCATATGTGGATGGATTAATGTCTGGATTCTCCATTCTGTTCCATTGGTCCATGTATCTGTTGTTGTACCAGTACCAGGCTGTTTTGACTACTGTGGTGGTATAATAGGTTCTAAAATCAGGTGAAGCACGGCCTCCTACTTTGTTCTTCTTTTTCAGTAATGCCTTATTTATCCGGGGCCTCTTTCCCTTCCAAACGAAATTGGTGATTTGTTTCTCCATCTCATTAAAGAATGTCATTGGGATTTGGATCGGAATTGCATTAAATGTATAGATCGCTTTTGGTAGAATAGACATTTATATAATGTTAAGTCTTCCTATCCATGAGCAAGGTATGTTCTTCTACTTTTGGTTTCTTGCAGAAGTGTACTGTAGTTTTCTTTGTATAAGTCTTTTACATCTTTGGTAAGATTTATTCTTAAGTATTTTATCTTCTTGGGGGCTACTGTAAATGGCATTGATTTGGTGATTTCCTCTTCGATGTTCTTTTTGTTTGTGTAGAGGAATCCAACTGATTTTTGTATGTTTATCTTGTATCCCGATACTCTGCTGAACTCTTCTATTAGTTTCGGTAGTTTTCTGGAGGATTCCTTAGGGTTTTCTGTGTATAAGATCATGTCATCTGCAAATAAAGATACTTTTACTTCTTCCTTGCCAATCTGGATGCCCTTTATTTCTTTATCTAGCCTAATTGCTCTGGCTAGGACTTCCAGCACAATGTTGAATAAGAGTGGTGATAAAGAAAAGCCATAATTTTTTAAACATAAATATATCTTTGGCAAGACTAATCAAGAAGAAAATAGAATAGGTACAAGTAAAGAAAACACAGGGGAAAAAAAAGGAAATATCTACTGATACAAAAATCTTTAAAAATAAAACTGTGTTATGAACAACTTCACAATAATAATTGAATTGAGCTTAGTATGATTTTGATTCCAACAATCGGATAAAGATAACACAAGAAAATAAATTCATAGGTCCATTTCCTTTATTAAGGCAATGACAAAGATCCTAAATAGCTTATTAGCTAAGGGAACTCAACTGTGTATTAGAAATTAACATAGCATGATTGTCTCCCTTGGATTCCCCCAGAAGCAGAAGCAGAGACGAAGATCCATGTGCAAGTAGGCTATTTAGGAGGTGATCCCAGGAAACATTGGTAGTAACATGGGAAGGTGATTCAGGGAAGGAAAAACCAATGTTAATAAAGGGTTCGTTAGCAAACAAGTCACCACTGCGGGCAATTAGGACTATTTCAGGGTTCTGGGACCCAGTGCAGGACATGTGTTCCTGAGAGTAATCTCACCTGTGGAGCATGGAAATTCGGGTGCTTAGAAACGAATCCCATCCTTTTTCTGTGAGGGCTGCTCTCCCGGGTTATTATTAAGGTGTTACCTAATAAATTAGTATTTCATAACATTGAATATTACCTGAAATGGCCTGAATCAGTTAATGCAATTCAAAATATATCCTTTTTTTCAGATAGCATCTTATCCAAGAAGACAAACTGCTTTTCCTCTATACAAAATAAGTATGCAAAATACATGCACTAGGAATGTTTTCTTCAGTTTTTGGCATGATTTGGTTTTCATTTGCTATTACATGTGATTAAAACTTTGGATTTTTTGAGGAATTTTATTTTTAAGGAAAATAATGCTATTAGTAACTTTTCATGGAAGAATATTGCCTTTTTTTTCTTTAAAAGATTTAAAGTGTCATCTTAACAACTTTTTTTTTTTTTTAATTCTCCTTTCAAGTGAAATTCGGTTTAAGGGTGAGAAGTTGAAGAGGAAAAACCTCTCTTGAATACACACGCACACACAGTGCAGTCTTTGAATTACACTGCCGAAATGTTCTCTACGTTTGGAGATTGCTTACGGCTAGGTCTATTTTCCCTGCAATGCCTCATTAGCTCTGAACACATTTTTCCCTAGATAAATTTAAAAAAAGCTCATCCTAATTAGACTTCACTGGGGTGGTCTGAATTATTTGATCCATTCAGAAAAAAGACAGAAAAAAAGACTACCTTGGGCAGCTAGCACAAATGATAGAGAGGATTACAGCGGTGATTTTAATATTTCGGTTAGGTTATATGGAATTTTCACCAATCCAGCCTCAACCTAGGCAATAAATAGTACTTACAAGCAATCTTTCTCTTTCATCTTATAAAGTGCTTTTATAACTGTCATTTTGTTTTCTCTTCCTTGTAACCGTTTTGTTCCTGACACCACCCTATCCTGCCAAATCGTGCATTATTTAATGGTAAGTGTACTTGTAGATGTGTAATGTTGCATTTTAGGATGCCTCCCTCTCCAATTGTATTTATCAGTATCCTTCATGAATGTTCTCCTTCCGTTGACTATTGCAAAGACTTTCAATCTATCCTTTATACTGATGCCAGAGTTCTTTCTCTAACACTGCCCATGCTCGGCACTGACTCTAGGTGCTTAGAGTTCCTTGTACTTGCTCCACGATAAAACCTAAAACATTTTCTTTCAGTTTTTTGTTTATTAGACTGTATCCCCCGCATAAGGGCCCATAGTGGCAAGGATCATATATGTTTCTTTTCCAGTTATATAGTTAAAAACCAAACTCGTTGCTGTCCAGTGAGTTTCTACTCATGACGACTCATGTGTTACAGAGTAGAACTGAACTTCATAGGATTTTCTTGCTTGTAACCGTTACGGGTGAAGATCACTAGGGCTTTCTTCCGTGGCACTGCTGGGTAGATTCAAAATGCTAACCTTTTAGTTAGTAGACAAGTGCCAGCTGTACTGCCCAAAGAACCTCAGTTATATAATTAAACCAAAAAACCCATTGCCTTCTAGTTGATTCAGACTTATAGTGACCCCATAGGGCTTCCAAAGCTGTAGTCTTTATGGAAGCAGACTGCCACATTTTTCTTCTGAGGAGCAGCTGGTAGGTTTGAACCATGAACCTTTTGGTTAGCAACTGTAGGGTCTTGCATATGGGAAGTAACAAAAAAAACCCAAAACCAAACCTATTGCTGTCGAGTAAAGCCCAACTCATAGTGACCCTATAGGATAGATTAGAACTGCCCCTTTGGGTTTTCAAGGAGGGGCTGGTGGATTTGAACTGCCAACCTTTTGGTCAGCACTTGAGCTCTTAACCACTGTGCCACCAGGGCTCCATGGGAAGTACATCCTGTAAAAATGATTAAATAAATGGATTTACCTGATTTGAACATGTCACATTAATGTTTTTTCCAAAGTCTAAAGTATGCCACATACATTCCTTTACAAGCTAGCTCTTTTCTGATACATTACTACATAGCCCTTCAACAAATGTTAAGCTCAGTGACACCCAGCATTCCTGTAACATGTGATTCTGTTTCCTTTCTCCATGCTTTATGCCCACATCTTATTATAAAATTGATCAGACACACAGAAAATTTGTACGAAACGTCCATGAACACCCATATACCCTCTCACTTAAATTCTACAATCAACATTTTATTCTTATCACATATCTATCCGTCTGTCTGCCCATCTATCAATCCCTCTTATTTTTATATTTGAAAGTAAATAGACATCAGTACACATTATGTTTAAATCCTTCAACATGCTTATTATTATAAGTTCAATTTGTTGTGTTTTCTTTTAGGTAAAATTATCATAGAGGGAAATGCAAAAATCTTAAAAGTACCATTCAATGTTTTTTTGATAGATACATACAGCTGTGTAACCCAAATGTTACCAAGATACAGAACATTGGCCTTATTTTCCTTCCCAGTCAATTCCCACCTGTACTCTTCCATAGGTGATTTGTATTCTTTACTGTTCTGCTTTTTTTTTTTTTTAACCATTGATTAGTTCCATCTTTCCTGTTGTTGTTAGATGCCATCAAGTCAGTTCCAATTTAAAACGACCCTATGTACAACAGAATAAAACACTGCCTGGTATTGTACCATCCTCACAACCATTGCTATATTCGAGCCCAGTGTTGCAGGCCTTGTGTCAGTCCATCTCATTGGGGGTTTTCCTCTTTTTCCCTGACCCTCTACCTTACGAAGACTGATGTCCTTCTCCAGGACTGGTCCCTTCTGATAACACGACCAAAGTATGTGAGAGAAAGTCTTGCCTTCCACGCTTCACAGGAATGTTCTGGCTGCACTTCTTCCAAGACAGTCTGTTCATTCTTCTGGTAGTTCGTGGTATGTTCGATACTCATCGTCAACACCATAATTCCAAGTCATCAATTCTTCTCTGGCCTTCCTTACTCATTGTCCAGCTTTTGCATACATATGAGGTGGTTGAAAAGACTGTGGCTTGGGTCAGGTGCACCTTAATCCTCAAAGTGACATCTTTGCCTTTTAACATTTTAAAGAGGTCTTTTTCAGCAGATTTGCCCAATGCAATACATCACTTGATTTCTTTACTGCTGCTTCCATGGATATTGATTGTGGATCCAAGTAAAATGCAATCCTTGACAATGTCAATATTTTCTTCATTTATCATGAAGTTGTTTATTCATGATCTATATTAACCCAGATGTGAGGATTTTTGTTTTCTTTACGTTGAAGTGTAATCTATACTAAAGGCTCTGTTCTTTGATCTTCATCAGTAAGTGCTTCAAGCCCTCTTGGCTTTCAGCAAGCATAGTTGTACCATCTGCATATTGCAGGTTGTTAATAGTTTTCTTTATCTAGTTCAGTTTCTCGGATTATTTGCTCAGCATATGGATTGAATAAGTATGGTGAAAGGATACAACCCTGATGCACACATTTCCTGATTTTGAAATAGACAGTATCCTCTTGTTCTGTTTGAAAGCCTGTCTCTTTCTGTGTACAGGTTCCTCATGAGCACAAGTAAGTGTTCTGGAATTTCCGTTGTTTGAAATGCTATCCGTAATTTGTGATGATCCACACAGTCAAATGCCTTTACATAGTAAATAAAGCAAAGGTACACATCTTTCTGGTATCCATGCTTTCAACCATGACATCAACAGTGATATCCCTCATTCCTCGTCCTCTTCTGAACCCATCTTGAATTTTTGGCAGTTCCTTATCGATGTCCTGCTGAAACCATTTTTGAATGATCTTCAGCAAAATTTTACTTGTGTGGGTTATTAATGATATTGTTTGATAATTTCCACTTCTGGTTTGATCACCTTTCTTTGGAATGGTCACAGATATGGATCTTTTCTAATCTTTGGCCAGGTAGTTGTCTTCCAAATTTCTTGGCATAGATGCATGAGCACTTGCGGCGTTGCATTTGTTTGTTGAAACACCTCAATTGATATTCTGTCACTTTCTGGAGCCTTGTTTTTTGCGGATGCCTTCAGTGCAGCTTGGACTTCTACCTACAGCACCATCTTTCCTAGAGCTTCATATAAATGAAATAACTGAAGTATGTACTCTTTTGTGTAAGACTTCTTTCACTCTGAATAATGTTCTTAAGATTCATTATTTTTTTAATTGCTAAGTAGTTTTTTTTTTTAAATTTTGTTAACTTAGTACATTGTTTATTCATTCTCCTCTTGATGGAAATTGGTGCTATTTCCAGTTTTTGCCTGTTGTGAATAAAGCTGCTATTAACACAGTTAATTTAAGTCTTTTCTTTAGCATTTGCTTTCATTTCTCTTTGGTAAATACCTAGGAATTATTGGGTCAGAAAATAGTTGTATATTTAATTTTGCAAGAAAGCATGAGAACTTTTCCAAAGAAGTTGTATCACTTTGCACATTCACCATCCATGTGTGAGAGTAGGATCTGCTTCACCACCTTGCCCATATTCAATGAGATCACACTTCTCAAATTTTAGCCATTCTGCTGCCTGTGTAGTGATGTCTCATTGTGGTTTTAATTTGCATTTCTTTGATAACTACTGTTGTTGAGCAGTTTTTTTCCATGGTTATTTGTACATATTCTTTTGTGAAGTATGTGTTAATGTTTTGCCCATTTATCAATTGTTTCTTGTTATTTTATTGTTGATTTGTAGGGATTCTTTCTATATTCTGAATCTAAATCCCTTGTCAGATATATGTGTTATGAATGTTTTCTCCCAGTCTGTGATTTGCCCATTTACTTTCTCAAATTGTGTCTTTTGATGAGAAGTTTTAATTTTGATGAATTCTAATTTATTGCTTTTTCCTTTTATGATTATTGCTTTATGTGTCTTGCAAAGAAACACTCTGCCTATCCCCAAGTTGCAAATGTATTTTTCTCTGTTTCCTTTTAGAAACATTATAGCTCTTGCTTTTATGTTTAGGCATATGATTCTTTTCAAATTAATTTTTGTGAATGGTGAAATAATGATCAAAGTTCTTTTCTCTTTGGATACCTTTATCAACTGAATTACTTTGGGAGCTTTGTTGAAAGCTAAATGACCTTGTATGCCTGGGCCTATTTTTGGAATTTCTGTTTAGTTCAGTAGATCTAAATATTTATCGTTTTTCATACTATAGCATCTTGATTTCTATAACTTTTGAGTAAGTCTTGAAATCAGAGAGTATAGTCCTCTATTTTCTACCTCTTCATGATTGCTTTGTATATCCTAGGTCCTCTGATTCTTTACATACATTTTAGAAGTAGTTTACCCATTTCCACAAAAATGTTTGCCAAGATTTTTATTAGGATTGCATTGAACCTGTAGAGCAACTTAAGGAAAAATGACATCTTAACCATATTGAGTCATCTAATCTATAAACATGCTATATATCACCATTTATTTAGGTCTTCTTTGACTTTTTTTTTTTTTTCTCAGCAGGGTTTTGCAGTTTTCGGAATGAAAGTCTTCAAACCATTTTAAAATGTACTCCTAAATACTTTGTGGTTTTTGATGCCACTGCAAAGGGTATTGCTTTTCTTTCTTCTTTTTTTTTTTTTGTGGGTGTGTGTCAACATTCTTTCTGTGTTCTGGTTGTTCCATTTCCAGTACTCTATTTTCCCTGCCCCCTTGTCTTCTCAGATTTGTTTTGGATTAAATGTTGACCCTTTGGATTCATACAGATTTTTTGTTTGTTTGTTTAGTTTGGTAGAGCACCAATCTAACAGATAATATCCTTTATTTTTGTGTGTCATTCTGTATTTCTGCTAAAGGTAATTTCAGGGAATAGTTTTGGTTGAATGCTTAAAGAGAGTTTCAGGGCAACAGTCTCAGGGAGTATTCTGGTCTCAGGTGGTCCTGTTCGTCTGACCATTTTTTAAAAAAAATTGTGTTTTGTTTTGCATTTTTCCCCCATTCTAACCAGGATCATCTACTATGCCCCCAGTCAAATCAGTTAGTGATGATAGTTCTTCTTCTGGTCTAAGGGTTGTTGAGGTTGTGGGTCCTGTAGGCTGCCAGCCTTATGGGCTTGTTTCTTCTCTGTGATTTTGGTTGCCTACTTTGTCTTTCACTCATGATGAGCAGAGACTATTAGTTGTATCTTAGATGGCCATTTGCAAGCTTTTAAGGCCCCAGACACTACTCACTTCACTAGGATGCAGAATATGAACTTTGTGAACTATATTATGTCAATTGGCTGAGTCATCCCATGAGACTATGGTCCTGAGCTTTTAAACTTAGAAAACAGATCTTGGAAGGTGTTTGGTGATGTCTAAAGACGATTTGTAGTTGTGTCTTCAATGAATATGTGTGCCTGCCCACACATATCTGTATTTACACATACATATAGATACTACTATCTGTTCTCACATATGAATACACCTGTACCTACCCATATATGTACATGCCTGTACCCACCCATATGTGATCCTGAGCTCATTTTTTATTCTTTGTTGGAGTTGTTGCACTCTTATATATGTCAAATTCTTTGGTATAAGCATCTTTTTCTCACGAGTGCTTCTCAACAGCTTCATTTACTTTGGTCATGCTGTGCTCATTACGCCCACATTCGGTGCTACTTTTCCCAATACCAACAGTAACAAGTATCTACACTCTGCAGCGTGCTTCCCCCACCCTCTCTTCCTCCCTCTGCTAACCACCAGTGAATAGTGGTCTCTTTATGTGTATTTTGCCATCTTATAAAAGAGGGATCTTAAAATATTTGTATGTGCTGGACTTATTTCACTTAGCATTATGCCCTTCAGGGCCGTCCATGTTATGTTTCACGGATTCTTCATTGTTCTTTTTAGTTGCATAGTATTCCATTGTGTGTATTACCACATTCTGCTTATCCATTCATCCGTCGATGGAGATTTTGGTTGTTTCTATTTTTTGCTTATTTGGATAAAGCAGTAATGAGCATTGGAGTTCATACCGCTACTTTTAGTTCTCTAGGGTATATCACAGAAGGATGTTTACCTGTGTTTTATTGACTATACAAAGGCATTTGACTGTGTGGATCATAACAAATTATGGATAACATTTCAAACAATGGGAATTTCAGAACACTTAATTGTGCTCATAAGGAACCTGTACATAGACCAAAAAGCAGTTGTTCCAACTGAAAGAAGGGAATACTGTATAGTTTAATGTTAAGAAAGGTGTGTGTCAAGGTTGTATCCTTTCATCATACTTGCTCAGTCTGCATGCTGAACAAATAATCCAAGAAGCTAGACTACATACAGAAGAATATGGCATTAGGATTGGAGGAAGACTCATCAACAACCTAATACACAGATAACACAACCTTGCTTGCAGAAGTTGAGGAGGACTTGAAGCACTTACAGATGAAGATCAAAAACTAAGCCTTCAGTATGGATTGCACCTCAACATAAAGAAAAAAAAAAAATCCTCGCAACTGGAGCAATAAGCAATATCATGATAAATGGAGAAATTATTGAAGTTGTCAAGGGTTTCATTTTAGTTGGATCCACGATCAATGCCCATGGAAGCAACAGTCAAGAAACCAAATGACTTATTGCACTGGGAAAATCTGCTGCAAACGACCTCTTTAAAATGCTAAAAAACAAAGATGTCACCTTGAGGACTAAGTTGCACCTGATCCAAGCTATGGTGTTTTCAATCTCCTCATATGCATATGAAGCTGGTCAGTGAATAAGGAAGACCGAAGAAGAATTGGTACCTTTGAGTTATGGTGTTGGTGAAGAATATTGAATATATCATTGACTGCCAAAAGAACAAACAAACCTGTGTTGGAAGAAGTACAGCCAGAATGCTCCTTAGAAGCAAGAATGGTGAGACTTCATCTCACTTAGTTTGGACATCTTATCAGAAGGAACCAGTCCCTGGAGAAGGACATCATGCTTGGTAGAGAAGAAGGTCAGTGAAAAAAGGAAGACCCTCAATGGGATGGATTGACACAGTAGCTGCAACAATGGGTCCAAGCACAGCAATGATTGTGAGGATGACTCAGAACCGGGCAGTGTTTCCTTCTCTTGTACATGGGATCCCTATGAGTTGGCACTGACTTGATGGCACCCAAAAACAACATCCCTAGGAGTGGGATTGCTGAATCACAGGGTATTTCTATTTCTACCTTTTTGAGGAAGTCCTATGTTGTTTTCTATAGTGGTTGTATCATTTTACAGTCCCACCAGCAATGGATAAAAGTTCCAATCTCCCTACATTCTCACCAACATTTGTTGCTATTTTTTTTTAATCAGTACTATCTTAGATGGGATGCTATCTCATTGTAATTTTGATATGCATCTAATGACAGTGAGCATCTTTTCATGTGTTTGTTGGCTGCTTGGTTGGATGTCTTCTTTAGTGAAAGGCCTGTTCATGTCCATTGCTCATTTTATAATTGAGTTGTTTATCTTTTTGTTGTTGAGTTGTTGAAGTTTTCTATAAATTTTGGAGATGAGACCCTTATTAGATGTCTTTTCCAATTTTTTTTTTTTCCCATTCTGTAGGTTCTCTGTTTAGTCTTTTTATAATATCTTTTTTTTTTTTTTCTGTCTTCTAACCACTTTTTGGAAACCCTGGTGGCATAGTGGTTAAGAGCTAAGGCTGCTAACCAAAAGGTCCGCAGTTCAAATCCACCACGCACAGTTCAAATCCATGGAAACTCTATGGGGCAGTTGTACTCTGTCCTGTACGGTCGCCATGAGTCAGAATCAACTTGACGGCAATTGGTTCTTTTTTTTTTTGTTTGTCTTTTTAAACCATTATTATTCACAACACATCGCTGAATTCTAGCACATTGCCTTTATTCCCATACATGCTCTGCTTTACATCTCCAACACAAAAATCTTCTACCTTCCTCTCTTCTCTGGATCTAGACCATCTGCTAAGAAATTTAATTTTGAAACTGCAATGAAAGCGAAAGTGCACATGTGATATGACTACAATTAATGGGGTCAGTCTCATTTCTTTACAGTAACTCTTCCATTAGGCCAGCATCTTTGTAATATCTTCTGATAAGCATAAATTTTTAATTTTCATGAGGTTCCATTTACTATTTTTTTCTTCTATTTGTGTATTTGTTGTTATATGTGTTATCTTTTTTTTTATATATACAAAAGATTGGGTACCATTGTTTTCTCTCTATGTTTCCTTCTGGGAATTTTATAGATTAAGATTTATCATGTAGGTTTTTTTTTTTTTTTAAAATCTGTTTTGAGTTTTTGTATATGGTGTGAAGTATGGGTATTGTTTCATTTTTCTGCAGGTGGATATTCAGTTTTGCCAGCACGATTTTTTAAAGAGTCTGCTTTTGACCCCATAGAATAGACTTTGATCTCTTGTTGAAAAATCCATTGTTCATAGATGGCTGGATTTAATTCTGAGTTATCAGTTCTATCCCACTTGTCTACGTGTCTATCATTGAACCAATTCCAAGCAGTTTTGTTTACAGTGGCTGTATAGTATATTTTGATATCGGGGAGAGTGAAGCCTCCTGCTTTGTGCTTTTTTTCAATATTGCTTTTTTCCTTTCCATATAAAGTTGGTCACTAGTTTTTCCATTTCAGTAAAGAATGTTGTTGGAATTTGTATTGGAATTGCATTGTATCTGTAATTCATTTTAGGTAGAATTGGTGTTTCACTATATTAAGTGAAAAGACAATCCATGGGCATAGGGTGTCTTTTCATTTTTGTAGGTATCTTTTTAGTCTGTTGTAGTAGTGTTTTATAATTTTCATTGTATAAGTCTTCATGTCCCTTGTTAGGCTAATTTCTAGGTATTTTATCATTTTGGGGGCTATTGTAAATGGTACTGTTTTCTTGATTTGTTTTTTGGAGTACTTTTTGTTAGTGTGAAGAGTCCAACTTTTTTGTGTTGATCTCTTACCCTGCAATGTTGCTGAATTCTTCTATTGTTACTATTATGTACCTTAGAGTTGGTTCTGACTAATAGTGACCCTACACACAACAGAACAAAACACTACCCAGGCTTGCACCATACTCACAGTTGTTTCTATGACTGAGCCCATTGTTGCAGCCACTGTGTCAATCCACCTCGTTGAGGGTCTTCCTCTTTTTTGTTGACACTCTACCAAGCATGGTGTCCTTCTCCAGGAACTGATCCCTCCTGACAACATGTCCAAAGTGTGTGAGATGCAGTCTCACCATCCTTGCTTTTAAGGAGCACTCTGGTTCTTCTTTCAAGACAGATTTGTTCGTTCTTTTGGCAGTCCTGGCTATATTCAGTATTCTACACTAACACTATGATTCAAAAGTGTCAGTTCTTCTTTGGTCTTCCTTTTTCATTGTCCAGTTTTCCCATGGTTATGAGGTGATTGAATAGATTGTGACTTAGGTCAGGGGCACCTAAGTCCTCAAGGTGACATCTTTACTTTTAAACACTTTAAAGAGATCTCTTGCAATGCATCTTTTGATTTCTTGACTGCTGCTTCCATGGATGTTGATGGTGGATTCAAGTAAATGAGATCCTTGACAACCTCAATCTTTTCTCCATTTATTGTGATGTTGCTTATTGGTCCAGTTGTGAGGATTTTCATTTTCTTTATGTTGAAATGTAACCCATACTGAAGTCTGTGATCTTTGATCTTCATCAGCAAATGCTTCAAGTCCTCTTCACTTTCAGCAAGCAAGGTTGTGTTATCTGCATAATGCAGGTTGTTAATGAGTCTTCCTCCAATCCTGATGCCCCGTTCTTCATCTAGCCCAGCTTCTCAGATTATTTGCTCAGCATGCAGATAGAATAGGTATGGTGAAAGGATACAACCCTGATGCACACCTTCCCTGACTTTAAACCACGCAGTATTCCCTTGTTTTGTTGAAACAGCTGCCTCTTGATCCATGTTCAGATTCCTAGTGAGCACAATTAAGTGTTCCAGAATTCCCATTCTCTGTAATGTTACTCATTATTTGTTATGATCAACAAAGTTGAATGCCTTAGTGTAGTCAATAAAACATAGGTAAACATCTTTCTGGTATTCTCTGCTTTCAGCTAGGATCCATCTGACATCAGCAATGATATTTCTGGTTCCACGCCCTCTTCTTAATCCAGCTTGAATTTCTAGCAGTTCCCTATCAATAGACTACTGCAGCTGCTTTTGATGATCTTCAGCAAAATTTTGCTTGCATGTGATATTAATGATATTGTTGGATAATTTCCGCATTTGAGTGGATGACCTATCTTGGGAATAGGCACAAATGTGGATCACTTCCAGTCAGTTGGCCAGGTAGCTGTCTTCCAAATTTCTTGGCATAGACAAGTGAGAACTTCCAGTGCTGCATCCATTTGTTGAAACATCTCAATTGGTATTCCGTAAATTCCTGGAGCCTTCTTTTTCAGCAATGGCTACAGTGCCGCTTGGACCTGTTGCTTCAGTACCATTCGTTCCTGATCATATGTTACCTCCTGTAATGGTTGAAGGTCGACCAATTCTTTTTGGTATAGTGACTCTGTGTATTCCTTCCATCTTCTTTCAGTGCTTTCTGTGTCATTTAATATTTTCTCTGTAGAATCCTTCAGTATTGCAACTTGAGACTTGAATTTTTTCTTCAGATCTTGCAGCTTGAGAAATGCTGAGGGTGTTCTTCCCTTTTGTTTTCTATCTCCAGGTCTTTGCACATCTCATTATACTTTACTTTGTCATCTCAAGCTACCTTTTGAAATCTCCCATTAAGTCTGACTTCATCATTTCTTCCTTTCTCTTTTGCTATTCGATGTTCAAGAACAAGTTTCAGAGTTTCTTCAGACATCCATTTTTGTCTTTTCTGTCTTTTTAATGATCTCTTGTTTTCCTCATGTATGATGTCCTTGATCTTATTCTGCAACTCATCTAGTTTTTGGTCATTAGTGTTCAACATGTCAAATCTATTCTTGAGATGGTCTCTGAATTCAGGTGGGATATATTCAAGGCCATACTTTGGCTCTCGTGGACTTGTTCTAATTTTCTTCAGTTTCACCTTGAACTTGCAAATGAGGAATTGATGGTCTGATCCACGGTCGGCCCCTAGCCTTGTTCTGACTGATGATATTGAGCTTTTCCATTGACTCTTTCCACAGATATAATCTATTTGATTCCCGTGTATTCTGTCTGACGAGGCCCGTGTATATAGTCGCCATTTATGTTGGTGAAGAAAGGTATTTGCAATGAAGAAGTCATTGGTCTTGCAAAATTCTATCATGTGATTTCTGGCATCCTTTCTATCACCGAGGACATATTTTCCAATTACTGATCCTTCTTTGTTTCCAACTTTCACATTTCAATCACCAGCAATTATCAGTGTGTCCTGATTGCATGTTCCATCAATTTTAACAGAAGAAGTTGGTAAAAATCTTCAGTTTCTTCATCTTTGGCCTTAAATTGGTGTGTAAATTTGAACAATAGTCTTACTAACTGGTCTTCCTTGTAGGCATATGGATATTATCCTATCACTGACAGCATTGTAATTTGGGATAGATCTCGAAATGTTCTTTTTGATGATGAATGTGATGTCATTCCTCTTCAAGCTGTAATTCCAGGCGTAGCAGACCATTGGATTGTCTGATTCAGAATGACCAACATCAGTCCATTTCAGCTCACATGCCTAGGATATCGATGTTTATGAGTTCCATTTCATTTTTGACAATTTCCAATTTTTCTAGATTCATACCTCATAAATTCCAGGTCCCGATTATTAGTGGATGTTTGCAGCTGTTTCTTCTCCTTTTGAGTTGTGCCACATCAGCAAATGAAGGTCCCAAAATCTTGACTCCATCTCGTCATTAAGGTTGACTCTACTTCGAGGAGGCAGCTCTTCCCCAGTTGTCTTTTGAGTGCCTTCCAACCTGGGGGGCTCATCTTCCAGCACTATATCAGACAGTGTTTGCTGCTATTCATAAGGTTTTCACTGGATAATTCTTTTCGGAAGTAGACTGCCAGCTCCTTCTTCCTAGTCTGTCTTAGTCTGGAAGCTCAGCTGAAACCTGTCTGCCATGGGTGACTGTGGTGGTATCTGAGTACCAGTGACATAGCTTCCAGCATCACGTCAACACACGAGTCCCTACAGTACGACAAACTGACAGATGTGTGGGAGGAATTCTACTAGTTCTGGCAATTTTTCTTGTGGAATCTTTAGGGTCTTCTATGTGTAGGATCATATCATCTACAAATAGAGATAGTTTTACTTATTCCTTTCCAATTTGGGTACCTTTTATTTCTCTTCCTTGCATTATCGCTCCAGCTAGGACTTCCAGGACAATATGGAATAAGAGTGGTTATAATGTGTATCCTTGTCTTGTTCCTGTTCTCAGTGGAAAGCTCTCAATCTTTCTCCATTGAGTATAATGTTGGTTGTTGGTTTTGCATAATTATGTTGAGAAATTTCCCTTCTATTCCTATTTTGCTGAAGGTTTTTAATAGGAGATGGTGTTGAATTTTTATCAAATGCCTTTTCTGCATCAATTGATATGATCATATAGTTCTTTTCCTTTGCTTTATTTATGTGGTGAAATATTTATTTATGTGGTGAGTTACATTGATTGATTTTCTAGCATTGAACCATCCTTCTAATCTGGCTATGAATCTGACTTGATCATGGAGTATGATTTTTTGGTGTGTTGCTGCAATCAGTTGGCCAGAATTTTGTTGAAAAATTTTGCTTCTGCATTCATGAGGGGTATGGGTCTGTAATTTTCTTTCTTTCCTTTTTCTTTTTTTTTGGTGATTTTTTTTTTTTTGCCTGGTTTAATTATCAGTGTGATGCTGGCTTCATAGAAAGAGTGCAGTAGTATTCTTTTCTCTTGTATATTTTTGAAGAAATTGAGTAAATTTGATGTAAACTCTCCTCTAAATGTTTGGTAGAATTCCCCAGTGTAGCCATCTGGTCTTGGTATGTAGTGTATTTCTAGTAATTTGTCCATTTCATATAGGCTTTCAAATTTCATGAGTGCAGTTTTTCATAGTAATCTGTTATGATCTTCTTTATCTCAGTTGGATCAGTTGTAATGTCCCCAGATTCATTTCTTAATTTGGTTATTTGCCTCTTCTGGTATTTTTCTTTTGTCATTCCAGACAGTGGCTTGTCCATTTTATTGATCCTTTCAAAGAGAAACTTCTGGTTTTGCTGATTCTGTCTGTTGTTTTTCTATTTTATTTCTGCCCTGATTTTTATTACCTTTTTTTTTTTTTTGGTAGCTTTTAACTTCTTTTGCTCTTCCTTTTCTATTCATTCAAGTTGTCAGTTTAAGTTTTGATTTTGGATCTTTCTTCTTTTGTAATGCAGACATTTATTGCTATGAATTTCCTGCTGAGTACTGCTTTTGCTTTGTCCCAAAGGTTTTGAAATGTTGTGTTTTCATTTTTGTTTGATTCTAATAATTTTTTAATTTCATTTTTGATTTCTTCTGTAACCCAATAGTTTTTTAGTAATGTATTATTTAGTTTCCATATAGTCTTCCCCCCCCCCTTGTTTTTCCTCTTGTTGATTTCCAGCTTCATACTGTTTTGGTCCAAGATGATGCTTTGCGTGATTTCAATATTTTCAAAATCTATCCAGACTTGTTTTGCATCTTAGCATATGAACTATTCTGAAAAACGATCCATGTGTGCTGGAGAAAAATGTGCCTTGCTCAGTTGATGGGTGGAGTGTCCTATATATGTCCACTATGTCAAATTGGCTTTTGGTTTTGTTTGAGTTCTCAGTGTCCTTAGTGATTCTCTTTTTAGATGTTTTATCATTGAAAGTGGTGTGTTGAAGTCCCCTGCTTTTATTGTGGAGTTGTCTATTTCTCCTTTCATATTAGTCAGTATTCGTTTCATTTATTTTGGAGCATTGCTGTTAGGTGCATATTTTTTTATGATTGCTATGTCTTCTTGCTGGATTGATCCTTTTATTATTATTTAATGTCTTGCTTTATCTTTTGGAATGTATTTTTGACTTGAAGTCTATTTTATCTGATATGAATATTGTTACCTGTACTGTTTTTTGTTTGGAGCCCTGGCGGCATAGTGGTCAACAGCTTGTCTGTTAAGCAAAAGTTCAAATCCGCCAGCTGTTCCTTGGAAACCCTAGGGGACAGTTCTACTTTGTCCTGTAGGGTCGCTATGAGTTGGAATCGACTCTATGGCAGTGGGTTTGGTTTTTTGGTTGCATGAATATTTTTTTCCATCCTTTTATTTTCAGTCTGCTTGTGTCCTGATGTCTAAGGTGCATTTCTTGTAGACAGCAAAAGGATGAGTCATTTTCTGTTTTTAATCCACTCTGCCACTCTCTGCCTTTTGCATGGGAAGTTTAGCCTATTTACATTTAAACTTATTACTGAAAATGAAGTGTCTACCTCATTCATTTTGCTATTTGCTTTTTGAGTGTTTCATATCTTTTTTTTAAAATCATTTTTCTGTTTTGGTTTGTATTTGGTGCTTTCTTGTGATGAGGCTTTTTGCTTTATTCCTTTTTCTGTGTATTTTTTCTTGGTGATTTCTTAGTGATTACCACACATGTTACATTGTACAACTTACATTTGTAACAACGTTTAACATATGAACAATAGACAACATACAATGTTATACAATATACAACATAAAATGCATATTAAATCTATTCCTGATATGCTCCCCCCCGTATCTGTTGGTGAGTCTCCATTAACATCATGGTACATCCCATATTGGATAGGTTTGTTTTGTACCTATTTCTCAGATTTGATATTGTACTGTTTGTGGGATTATATTATTTATTCCTTAAAAATATCATGTATTTGGTCCTTATGGTTGCTCACATTGCATTTTTGGAGATCTCTTCCTCTTTTATTTATTATTTGTTTATTTTTTTTCTATGTATAGAATCGAGCGTCTTTTTAATGTTCTTGTCTTTCCATTTGGAGAACTCCCTTAAGTAATGCTAGTAGACTTGGTATAAAAAAGTATGGTAGTGGCAAATTCCCACAACTATGTTTATTTGGAATTGTCTTCATTTCCCCCTCATTTTTGAATCACAGCTTTGCTGGGTAAAGGATTTTTGGTTTGCAGTTGTTTTCACTCAATATTTTATGTATGTTGATCCATTGTCTTCTAGCCTCTAGAATTCCTTGGGGAAAATCCACATTGATTCTTATGAAGGACTCAGTATATTATATTGTGTTTTTCTCTTGCTGCTTTCAGAATTCTCTCCTTGTCTTTGATTTTCAAGAATTTTACTAGAATGTGACATGGAGTTGACCTTTTTGTATTTCTTCTACTTGGGTCATTTAGCTTCCTGTATTTGTGGGCTCGCTTCTCTGTTCAGTCCTGGGAAATTCTGATTATCTCTTGGAAAATTCTCTCTATGACTTTATTGTTGTCATGGTGTTCTGGAATCCCAATAATTCTAATGTTAAATTTCTTAACTGAATCTTATATTCCATTTGGATTTTTTTGTTCTTCTTTGTTCTTTTCTCTTGTTTTCTTTAGACTTGATGAGTTCAGTTATGTTATCTTTTAGTTCACTTATTCTAACTTCTGTCTGTTCAATTCTATTGATGAGTGTTTCTCTTGCTTTTTTAAAATTCTCCAGTTCTAGTTATCTTTGGTTTGTTTGTTTGTTTGTTGATGTTTTAATTTTCCAGTTGAGTCTCTCATTTTGTTCCTCCATTTGTTTCTTGGTCTCCATTAGTTTGCTTTCTGTGTGTTTTTTCATTCTTTAAACATTTTTAATATCATTGTCTGAAAATTCTCCATTTCTTACATTATCCTGGATTCCATAGGAGAAATTTTCTCTTCTTGATGTTTTCATTTTGATTGGTCCTTCTTTTGTTATTTTGAGTGTTTTAGTATTTTCCGTTGAATTTGGGCCATTTTGATATCTTTTTTTAATAGTTTAACTTCAGTTTTCTAATTTTCATGGGGGAATTTTCTGATTATGCTTAGTCGATTTAGCTCTGCTATATTCTTATAGCACTCTTATCCGTAGGTTTTTTTCAGTGCTGATTCAGGAATTCTGGGTGCTCAGACTCTGGAGCTCAATACGCATGCATGGGGGATTTTAGCTGGCCACAAACACTGACATAGTGGTGGTGTTTGGCTTTCCCTTGGTGAAAGAAGGTGAGGAATGCTCTATCTTTCCCTCATTGGTGCCCTTGCACAGGCTCTCCCATGGTGTCCAACTGTGGGCAGGGAGTCAGCTGTTTCCTTCTGTGTTGCCCATCTGAAGTATCCTTCTTAGCCTGGTGTCTTTGTAGCATCTCCTGGTCCTAGTGTCCATCTACCTTGGATCTTGGTGAGATTCAACAGCACATCTCCTTGAGGGTCTCCTTTTTTGCTTACCTTCTACTTTACCAAACATTATGCCTTTTTCCAGTGATTGGTCCTTCTTAATGAAATGTCCAAAGTAAGCAAGACAAAGTCTTATTTATCATCCTCGCTTCTAAGGAGCATGCTTACTGTGCTTTCCCCAATACAGATTTGTTCATTCTTCTGGCAGTCCATGTTATATTCAGTAGTCTTCACCAACACCATAATTCAAATGCATCAATTCTTCTTTGGTATTTCTTTTTAATTGTCCATCTTTCACATGCATATGACATGATTGAAAAAACCATGGCTTAGGTCAGGCACATCTTAGTCATCAAAGTAACATCTTTGCTTTTTAACACTTTAAAGAGATCTTTTGCAGCAGATTTGACTGCTGCTTCCATGGTCATTGATTATTAATACAAGAAGAATAAAATTGTTGTGCACATTTACTTCTTTGCCAGTTATCGTGATGTCATTTACTGGTCCACTTGTAAAGATTTACATTTTCTTTATGTTCAGATATAATCCATACTGAAAGCCGCATGTAGTCTTTTACCTTCATCAGTAAGTGCTTCTGCTCGTTTTCACATTCAACAAGCAAGTTCTGTCATGTGCATATCTCAGTTGATGACGAGTTTTCCTCCAATTCTCATGTTGCATTCTTCTTCATATAGTCCAGCTTCTTGGATTCTTTTTTCAGCATACGGTTTGAATAAGTAAGGTGAAAGACTACAACCCTGCTGCACTCGTTTTCCAATTTGAAACCACACAGTAACCCCTTGTTCTGTGCGAACCACTGCCCCTTGATCCATGTACAGGTTCCATATGAGCACAATAAAGTGTTCTGGAACGCCATCTGACAGTTTGTCTTATTGTGGTGGCTTGTATGTTGCTATGATGGTGGAAGCTATGCCACCAGTATCTCAAATACCAGTAGGATTGCCATAGTATAATGGTTCAGCAGAATTTGCATACTAAGACAGGCTAGGAAAAAGGCCTATCTGCTTGCAAAAGTTAGTCAATGACAACTTTATGAATAGCAACAGAACATTGTCTGATATACACAGGAAAAGAAGCCCATCAGGTTAGAAGGCTCTCAAAATAGAACTGGGGAAAAGCTGCATTCTCAGAGTAGAGTCACCCTTAATGAAGTGGGTGGAGTAAAACCTTCTGGACCTTCGTTTGCTAAGGTAGCACAACTTAAAATAAGAAGCAACAGTTGTAATTATCCATTAATCATGAAAAGGTGGGATCTACAAAATATGAATCAAGGAAAATTGGAAATTGTCAAAAATGTAATGGAATGTTTCCTCAGTCTAGAATGCCTTAATTTTCTTTTCTGCCTAGTAAATCCTACTTGTCCCTCATGACCTAGCTCATATATATATATATTGTTTTTAAGTTTTCTTGACTTATACCAAGGCAATCATTCTCTTCTATGTTTGCTTTTAATACCTTGTATATAATTCTATAATCAAAAGACATAATAAAATTCTAACTCATGATCCAAAGCTAAAACTGTATTATTGAGTACAGTTCTATCCTAAAGCTAGGTGCTATGCTGGATCTATATTTGAATTACATTAGGAGGAGCTCACAACTTGTTTGTATCCCTTGGCCTGAATATTTATTCAAATCTAAGTCACCTTTAGATTTCTGAGCTAAGTTATCTATTCACAAGTGAGGCTGATAGCAAAGCCTTCCTTGAAGAGTTGTGGGTATGCTGTACATTTCCCACTTTCTGTCTTGGTGAAGGAGGGGCTCCTAACTCATGAAGTGAACCTCTCTTGAGGTTGAAGGACCTGATATATATCTTAGGAATTTCGTAATGCACAGAAACAAGTACCTGATATCCTCATTTAAAAAGCCAGGGCAAATAGAACTCCAGGAAAGAGCTATTGTAGAAATATTTAGCTTCCACTAAATGTGAGGCAAGGATGCCTGAATGTTGCCATGGGCCAAGATGACATGAAAAGGAGCCTAATTTTGATGGTTGTAAAATAACGCTTTCCAGAGACCCACCTGGACAGTCTAACCCAAATAGAGATAGTGTACGGGCTGAACTACTAGAAGTGAAAGACTGAGAGGGTTGTCCGAAGCCCTCAACTAAAGAAGGCATCATCATGTTAGAGATGTCAGGTAAAACAAAGGCTGCTAAGAAAAAAAAAAAAAAAAACTATGAAAACTACTGTAGCCTCTTTGTTCTTTTTTTCACCTTGATGCCCCCTTTACCCTAATGAGGAGAATCTAGAAATAACAACTAGTAAATGAAAAGAGGTAAAATAAAGAAGAGGGGAAAAAAAAAAATCAGAGTCCCCATTCAAGCTTCCTGACCTAAGTCAGAACTAAGTAGAGAAGTTAAATGATGTTTAAATTAACTGAGAGAGTACAATTTGGTTTAGATTTAAAAATATTCATAGTATCAGAAGAATCAGTCTATTTGTTCATGCAGATTGTGACTGAAAAATTTGTATTACCTACCAAAGATTTTATCCAGAGTCAGGAAAACAGTTTTTTAAAGGTGGAGATGTAGATGAAACTATTTATATTATAATTTCATGCTAGGAAGTACAGTTTATTCAATAATCAGATTATATTTTTATTAATATACCATATTTTAATTAAAAGTATGTTTTGTTCCAAAAAGTAATATTACACTTCAATAAATCACATATAAACGTATACTATAAGAATAATTATTTCACTGGAAAAACTTGGTAAGCAGATGAGAGCTTCACAATAAAGTTATTTTTCTCAGTAGTGATATTGACATAAGACATTTTAATATTTAAATTTTATATTTATTATGTAAACCTGAAGTAATAATTTGTGGATTAAAACTGATCAAAACAGTTTAAATAGCATTAATTTATTATTCAACAACATGAAGCACAGACCAAGACTTACGTACTTCTGGATCATCACGAAAATTAGTCAATATGGTGAAAAAGAACAAAATGGAAGTTTGATTGTTTTAAAAAAGCACAAAATATACAAGGTAATTCACAATCACCATTCGTAAAGAAATAAATTGTCATTAAAAAGTCACTCAAAGCTGTTTTCTAATCCTCATTTGAACAGCTTTTCCTCAGTTTTGATCAATTTATAACCAATAGTGTTCCCATTGAATGATTGATCAAATATTACAGAGTGCTCAGTAAGTGCCAGAAATACAGGAGAAACAAAATTGACAAAGTCATTATGTTTGTTGAGCTTCTGTTGTACTGGGAAGAGACTGAGAGATACATGAGAGTATCATGTAATGATCATGCTAAGGGAATAATTCACCAGAGTGAGGGCTAATACCGTAGGATGAGTGTGGTTTCAGACGGCATGTCAGAGGCACGTGACTCTCATGACATAGCAGTTCCACAGGGATCAGAATGATGTGAGTTATCCAAATGAAGGGTAAATGTGAGTGTCTTCTAGGTAGTATGGAAAAAAAGAAAACAACACCCTTGCCATTGAGTTGACTTTGACCCATAGTGACATCATGTGTTACCTAGGATTTTCTTGGCTGAGTTAAAATCAACTCGATGGTACTTAACAACAACAACTACAACGATCTTTATGGAAGATGTTCACAAGGCCTTTCTTCTGTGATGCCAACCTCTAGGTTAGCAGTCAAGCACAAACTATTTGCACCACCCAGGGGCTAGATAGTGTAGAACAGATATGAGTTCTGTTCCTTTTCTATCGTTTGTCTTTATCTAAACACTATGCTCACATTTTTTCTTTATTATTTTTCCTACTAAGTAAGTATGGAGCACTGATGGCATAGTGGTTAAAAGCTACAGCTGCTAACCAGAAGGTTGGCAGTTCAAATCCACCAGCCTCTCCTTGGAAACCCTATAGGGCAGTTATATTCTGCCCTATGAGTCAGAATTGACTCAGTGGCAACAGGTTTTATTTATTTATTTATTTATTTGAACAAGTATACCTTTAGTGTTTTTAATCTATTCCCATTGTATTCATTTTGTTCATATTTGACAGAAATTATCCCTGTGTTCCTAGACAAGATCAATATTTCAATTTGGTTTAAGCTTAAATAACCTCATTTACATATGCAGAGTTGTAAGATTTCTTCTGGTTAAGTTATTGCAGTTTAATTTTATTCTTAGAAATCGCCATTATTTATTATGTTTTTAAAGTAAATATTTTATGTTTCATTATGGCCTGCTCTAAGCCAAGACCTGATGTTTTTGTTGGTTTGTATCCATTTCATATATAAGAACCTCATAAAATTAAAATCACAGCTAAACATCAGTGATGAGAGAAATGGTAAAACCTGTAATAATAGACATAAAATAATATGAATCTAGTTTATTATGTTTAACAATATGTTCTATGTTTTAGAAAACCATTTCCACAATAAATAATTCATATATTTTCATTTTCATGTTTTTCAATGATGCTATTTTGGGCTTATAAATAATGTTACTAAAGTATAATGTTCTTATAGTAAAAATAAAGGAAACTGTGTATATGGCTAAAATTATAAAATATTAATGTCCATTATTTATATGTTTATCAGCTTATTTATGACTGTCAATATACACTTTTTCATTTATTCCTCTTTTAAACTGTTCCTTTTATTCCTTTTTATATAACGCCACTTTATAACCTTCTTCAGGGTGAATAAAAAGTTTATTGTTCTAGAAATGCTTTTGGGATATAGTATATCACTACAGTATTTTTCCCAGTCCATATAATAATCAACTTTTTAATTGACCTTTTATTGCTCCTCCTAACCACGTGGCTTTGCAAAGCCTTTATACTATCTATCTGCATGTGAACCATAACATTACTTTTCCATAGCACATGTTGTAGGTAATCTCCATGAATTATACTTTTCTCTTCTTACTGGACATATTATCTTGGTGCTTATGCTTCCCTGCAGTTTGGGGCACCTTTAAAAGTGACATTAATTATTCTAGATATTAAATTTCAATGATACAATCCTAGTGTAGGGCTGTGGATTGACATGCGGTGCTGAACGTGGAGCTTGAAATTGAAAATTCTGAGTTAGCTATTGGTCTCATCATCATTTACTATCTGAATAATGTTAGAAGTATCATTTCATCTCTTTGAGTCTGGTTTGCTTGTTCTTAAATTATTAAGTAATGGTAATACTGATTTCATATTACCATTACAAAGATAAAATTATATAATATGTTTAAAATGTTTTGTAAACTGGGAAGTGCTATAAAATGTAAATTGTTGTTGTTTTGTTAATTGCCTTCGAGGCACGTCTGACTCATGGTGACCTTATGTGCAATAGAATGAGGTGTTGCCCAGTGCTGCGTCATTCTCCCAGTCTTCAGCATGTTCAAGTCCATTACTGCGACCACTGTGCCAGTTCATCTTACGGAGCTTTGCCCTCACCTTAATAGACATTCTGCTTTGCCAAACATAATTTCCCTCTCTAGCGACTGATCCCTCCTGATGATGTATCCAAAACAATCAATTGGAAAATGTTCTGGTGTGATCCATAAGGTCTTCATTGGCTAATTTTTGGAAGTGGATCACCTGGCTTTTCTGCTGAAACCTGTCTACCATGAGTAATCCTACTGGTATTTTAAATACGGGTGGCATAGCTTCAGCATCATAGCAATAAGCTACCAGCAATCCACCACAGAATGACAAACTGATGGATAAGTGGTGAAAATACAAATTATTATTTCTGTCTTGGTCTGGAAGTTCTGAAGTTCCACTGAAAGCTGTCCATATTGACTTCATATTGCTTATTTTTTGCTATAAAACTTTTGAAAATTTTGAGTATTATGGCTATCAAGTCGACAAAGAGCAGAGACAAAGCTATGATAACTGTACAGAGATCTTGAAAAATCATTGCTGTCAAGTTGATTTCAAGCCATAAAGAACCTATAGGACAGAGTAGAAGTGCCCCATAGAGTTTCCAAGGCTATCGTCTTTATGGAAACAGATTGCCACATCTTTCTACCATGGAGCAGCTGGTGGGTTTGAACTGCTGGCCTTTTAGTTAGCAGTCAAGTGCTTAACCACTACACAACCAGAGGTCCTTATAGAGATGTCCAGTGCATTAAAATCCAACCAAATGATTATAGTTAAAAAATACAGTTACTACGTTGAAATATATTGGGCACAAATAAATCATTAAATGCTTTTAATTTGTCTTTGTATAGAGTTGACTAAATTTTTTGAGAGGTTATGAAAATAATTTATTTAATAGAGTCCAATGTCTAAATAAAAACTGTGAAGAAGACAAGGTGATGAAAGTTATTGATTCTTAGATAGACATAAATATCTGTGGTAGACAGGATTCTAAGATGGCCCCAAGATTCTTAGCCCCTGTTGTACACACCCTATATAATCCTCTTTCCTTCAGTATGAGCAGAACCTATGAATATGATGAGATCTCATTCCCTTAATTAGTTCACTAATCAGTTGACTTTGATTTAATAAAAAAGAAATTACCTGGGTGGGCATGACCTAATCACATGAGCCCTTTAAATGTGAATTTAGAGGTCAGAGATGGAAGTCAGAGACATTGGAAACATGAGAGAGCCTATAGAGGTAGCAATATGGCAAGAAACTTAGAGTAGCCTCTAGGAGTTGAGAGTGGCAGGGCCTTAGTATTGTTGTTCTTGTTATTATTTGCTGTCAAATCATCTCTGACTTGTAGTAATCATATGTATAACAGAATGGAACATTGTCTGGTCCTGAGCCATCTTCATGATTGTTGGTATGTTTGAGTCCATTGTGGCTATTGTGTTAATCCATCTCTTTGAGAGTTTTCCTCATTTTTGTTGACTATCAACTGTGACGTCTTCTTCTAGCAATTGGTCTTTACTAATGATGTATCCAAAGTAAGCATGGCAGAGTCTTGCCATCTTCACTTCTAAGGGACATTTTGGTTGTATCTGTTCTAAGACTGATTTGTTTGTTCTTTTGTCAGCCCATGTATAGCCAATATTTTTTGCCAACACTGCAGTTTGAACACATCAATTCTTCTTCTGTCTTCCTCTTCCATTGTCCAGTTTTGCATGTGTTTGAGGAGATTAAAAAGACCATGGTTTGGGTAAGGCTCAGCTTAGTCCTCAGAATGACATGTTTGATATTTAAAAAGGTCTTTTGCAGCAAAAATGTATAGTGCAATATGTCACTTTGGTCTTACAAGCCATAAAAAACATTTAGAAAAACCTGAATTCTTTCAACTACCGTGTGAACATGAAAGAGGACTCTGAGCTCCAGAAAGGAATATAGCCCAACTGACAGAGTGATTTTCCTTGTGAGACTTGAGCAGAGAAGCCAGATAACTCACACCTGGGTTTCTGACCCAAGGTGACTATGACATAGCAAATCTGTATTGTTTTAAGCTGCTAAGTTTGCAGATATTTGTTACACAGCATAGAAAAATAAGACAAAGTCTCTTATAATACATTACTTCTTTGGATTTTTTTTCCTTCTAAATTTGCTGAAATAAAGTCAACCATGGTATAAAAATAAATTTAACAAATGCATACTTTTTAAAAAGTTAAAAGTCTGTGTGACTTGTTATACTTAAAAAAAAAAAAAAAGCTTTATCCCCATCTAAGAGCAAAAAAAAAAAAAAAATTTTTTTTTTTTTTTTAAGAGCAGTTCTACTCTGTCCTGTAGGGTTGCTACAAGTCCGAATCAATGTGATACAATTTTTTTTTTTTTTGGTACAGATAAGGTTTAATTATATTTATGTACAGTTTACACTAATATCAGTGAGAAGAATGAATAATCTAATATCACAAGGCAACTTTGAATAATTGATATGAATGTAGTCTATAGTTTATCTATAGACTTGTCATTAAAAGTGAGGTCTGAAGACGGAAAGCATCAGAGTCTCCTGGAAGCTTTTTATAAATGCAGAATACCAGACACCATCCCAGACTTACTGAATCAGAGTCTTCATTTTAATAAGATCCTCAGGTGATTTCTGTTCATATTAAGGTTTGAGAAATATTGTTCTACCCATTAGGTGTTAATAGTAAACATCTCTAAGTTCCTGCTTCTGGGGGATATTTAATTAACCTACCCTGGAACTCTCATGGTACAATTCAAAGGGGGATCTCCTTCTAGGACAGATTCCAAGAGGGTAACGACCAGGCCCAATAAGGCAGGTAAAAAAAAAAAATGTGGATGATCCTTATTCTGATGTTAAAGTTGAGTCATGTAAAAAAAAAATATGTTTTTGTAGCCATAAAATCTTATAGTGGAAATTCAAACCAGGCTCGGTGGTTACATATAAATAATAGAGTTTGCATAAACCTATTACAGTAAAGACGCCAGAAAAAAGAGGGGATGGATGGAGATAAGCACCGTTCCTCACAGCTCTGTTTCTAAAATTCAAATGGCCATGTTGCTCAGTCCTTTCTACAGTTCTACTGGATTGAATCTCCACTCATCAGGCTTGGATATCTGAATTTTAGCAATTATCTCTAGTTAAATGTAATTTATATTTGAAAACCGTGTCTTCTTTTTTTTTTTGCTTAAAAGCACCACAAATTTATTATCTTACATTTCTGAAGGCCAGAAGTACAAAATATGTCTTAAAATATATATACCCACTGCCATCAAGTTGATTCCAACTCATAGTGACCCTATAGGACAGAGTAGAACTGATTTTTAGGGTTTTCAAGCAGAGGATGGTGGATTTGAACTGCCAACCTCTCGGTTGACAGCCAAGCTCTTAACCACTGTACCACCAGGACTCCAAAATGGGTCTTATTGGGCTAAAATCAAGGGCTATCAACATAGGCCATATTTCTTTAGGTCTGGGGGAGACTTCATTTCCTTGCTTTTTCCCGCTTTTAGTGGAGCCCTGGTTAAGAGCTACAGTGGCTAACCAAAGGGTTGGCAGTTCAAATCCACCACTCCTTGAAAACACTATGGGGCAGTTCTACTCTGTGCTTTAGGGTCACTATGAGTCAGAATCAGCTCAATGGCAACGTTTTTTTTGTTTGTTTGTTTGCATTCCTTCACTCATGGCCCCTTCCTCTCTCTTCAAAGCAAGCAGCATAAACATCTTCAAATCTATCTCTCTCCCTCTATGACCTCTGTTTTGTCATCACAACTTCTCATCTGATACTCTTGCCTCTCCCTTTCTCTCTCTAATATTTTATTGAGTCTTTGGTGAAAGTATACACAGCAAAATAATCCAGAAAATCAAACCCCTTGCTACTGAATGATTTGGACTCATAACCAACCCCATAGGACAGAGTAAAACTACCCCACAGGGTTTCCAAGGAGTGGCTGGTAGATTCAAACTGCCAACTTTTTGGTTAACAGCTGAGGTCTTAACCACTGCACCACCAGGTTCCCATTCAACAATTTTTGCATATATTGTTCAGTGACATTGGTTACATTTTTCACATCACATCAACATCCTCATTATTTCCATTCTTGTTGTACCTTTTACATTATTCCTGCTTCCCTGCCCCCTGTGACTTTCTCATCTCTGCTTCAGGGTAAATGTTGACCATTTGATCTCAAGTAGATGATTGCTTTATATATATATATATACACACACACACGTGTGTGTGTGTGTGTGTGTGTGTATGGAAACCCTGGTGGTGTAGTGGTTAAGAGCTACGGCTGCTAACCAAAAGGTCGGAAGTTCAAACCCACCATCCACTCCTTGGAAACCATGTGGGGCAGTTCTACTCTGTCCTATAGGGTCACTATGAGTCAGAATCGACTTGATGGCAACAGGTTTTGTTTATATATATGTAAAATGTATATGTTTATGTGTATATGTATAAAAGGAACACAGTACTCATGGGTGATATTGTTTATTTTACGAGCCAATCTGTAATTTAGTTGAAAGGTGACCTCAGGTAGCAGTTTCAGTTCAAAATTTAAACGGTATCTCAGGGAGTTAAGTCTGGCCTTTTTAAAAAATTTTGAGTTTTGTTCTACGATTTTCTCCTATTCTATCTGGGACCATCCAGAAAGGTCAATAGTGGTAGCTGGGCACCATCTAGTTCTGGTTTCTACATAGATGAGGTTGTGGTTCATGGAGAAAATTTGTCCTGTAGATTGATTTTTTCTTTGACACTTTGATTTCCTTCTTTATCTTTTGTGCAAGATAAAACCAATAGTTGTATCTTAGATGACTGATCTCAAGCTTTTAAGACTCTAGATGTTACTTACCAAACTAGGATGTAGAACATAAACTTTATAGACTATATTGTGTGAATTGACCGAGATGTCCCACAAGACTATCGTCCTAAGCCTTCAAACCCAGTAACCCAATCGTTTGAGGCGTTTGGTTATGCCTGGGAAGTATCTATGACTGTCCCCGCTATGTTCTTTATGATATGTATGAATATATATGCAGCACACACAAACATGTATATAGATATGCCTACAAATACACCTGTATATGCTCATGTATATACATGCATTACCTTCCTAACACATATATGCATACATATCTGTGTAACCACTCACACACTTTTTGGTTGTTACTGCTGTTGTTGCCAAATTGTATATGTTACAGTATTTACCAATAATGTCCCTTATTCTTGTGTATTTCTTAGTGTCATCGTTTACCTTGGTTAAGTTGTACTCACTTCACCGACATTCGGTGTTATCTTTTCCATCACAAAAACTGACAAGTGGCGACTGTCTAGAGAGTGACCCCTGCATCCCTGGTAACTAACAAAGGATGTTGATTTCTATATGTATTCCTATTTTTGTCTTTTTATAAAAGTGGGATCATACAATATTTGTCATTTTACACTTGACTTATTTCACTCAGCATGATGTACTCCAGATTCATCCATGTTATGTTTTGTGGACTCATCATTATTCTTTATAGCTGCGTAGTATTCCATTGTATGTATATACATTTTTTTTTAATCCATTCATCCCTGGACACTTAAGTTTTTCCTTCATTTTCATACAGTGAATAATGCTGCAGTGAACATAGGTATTCATATGTCTATTTGTGTCAATGCTACTAGATCTCTGGGGTATATACCTAGGAGTGGGATTGCTGGGTCATAGTGTATTTCTATTTCTAGCTTTTTGAGGAAGCATGATACCATTTCCATAGTGGATGTACCATTTTTCATTCCCACCAGCAGTGGATAAGTGTTCCAATCACCCCAACAATCTCACCAGCATTTGTTATTTTCTCACTTTTGTTCAGTGTCATTTTCATAGGGGTGACGTGGTATCTCACTGTAGTTTTGGTTTGCATCTCTCTGGTGGCTAATGATTGCAAGGAACATTTCATGTGTTTCTTAACTGCTTGAATGCCCTCTTTGGTGAAGTGTCTGTTCATTTTTTAATTGGATTGCCAATTTTTTAATTGGATTGTCTTTTTGTTGTTGAGTTGCTGAAGTTTTCTATGTATGCTAGAGATTAGATCCTCATCAGATATATCATTTCCAAAGGTTTTTTCCCAATCTGTATGTTCTCATTTTTGGAAACCCTGGTGGTGTAGATGGCAATGGGTTTTTTTATGTTCTCTTTTTACTCTTTGATAAAATTTTTTGAATTTGGGGCATGTGAGGCCTCCTACTTTGTTCTTCTTCAATGTTGGCTTTGGCTATTTGTGGCCTCTTTCCTTTCCATACAAAGTTGCTGACATATTTTTCCATTTCAGTAAAGAATGTTGTTGGAATCTGTGTTGGGAACAGTATGTCAATAGATCACTTTGAGTAGTATTGACATTTTCACAACGTTAAGTCTTCCAATTCATGAGCATAAATGTTTTTCCACTTATGAAGTTCTCTTTTAGTGTCTTGCAGTAGTATTTTATAGTTTTCATTTTATAGATCTTTTACATCCCTAGTTAGGTTTATTCCTAGGTATTTTACCCTTTCAAGGGCTATTGTAAATGGTATTGTTTCCTTGGTTTGCTTTTCAGCATTCTCCTTGTTAGTGTAAAGGAACTCTAATGATTTTTTCATGTTGATCTTATACCCTGCTACTTTGCTGAATATTTCTATTAGATCAAATAGCTTTCTTGTGGAATCTCTAGGATTTTCTATGTATAGAATCATGTCATCTGCAAATAAAGATAATTTTAATTCTTCTTTTCTGATTTGGTTAGGTTTTATTTCTCTTTCTTGCCTTATTGCTCCAGCTAGGAGCAAAAAATTGAATAAGAGTGGTGATAGTGGGCATACTTGTCTCATTCCTGTTCTCAAGGGGAAGACTCTCAGTCTTTCTCCATTTAAAATAACGTTGGTTTTGGGTTTTGCATATCTGCCCCTAGTTTTATTGAGGAATTTTCCTTCTATTCCTGTTTTGCTGAGAGCTTTTATCAGGAAAAAGTGTTGGATTTTATCAAATGCCTTTTCTGCATAGAGATGATCACGTGATTCTATTCCTTAGCTTTTACTTATGTGGTGAATTACATTAATTCTAATGTTGAACCATTCTTGCATTCCTGATATGAATCTCCTGAACATGGTGTACAATTTTTTTGATATGCTATTGAATTCTGTTGGCTATAATTTTGTTGAGAATTTTTTAGTCTATATTCATGAGGGATATTGGTCTGCAGTTTTCTTTTTTTAGTGATATCTTTACTTAGCTTTGGAAACCCTAGTGGCGTAGTGGTTAAGTGCTACGGTGACTAACCCAAAGGTCGGCAGCTTGAATCAACCAGGTACTCCTTGGAAACTCTCTGGGGCAGTTCTACCCTGTCCTATAGGGTTGCTATGAGTTGGAATTGACGGCAATGGGTTTGGTTTTTTTTTTTTTTTTTTGGTTTTTACTTGGCTTTGGTGTCGGCATGATGCTGGCTTCATAGAATGAACTGGGGAGTATTCCTTCCTTTTCTATGTTTTTAGAAGAGTTTGAGTAGAATTGGTATCAACTCTTCCCTTAATGTTTGGTAGAATTTCGCAGTGAAACCATCTGGACTGAGGATTTTTTTTGGCGGCGGGGCGGGGGAGGGGAGAAGGTTTTTGATAACATCTTCAATCTCTTGTTATGGGCCTGTTTAGATTTTCTACCTCTATTTGTGTACTTTAGGTAGGTAGTGTATTTCTAGAAATTTGCCCATTTCTTCTAGGTTTTCAAATGTGTTGTAGTACAACTTTTTTGTAGTTCCTCTTTATTTCAGTTGGATATGTTGTAATGTTTCCAATTTCACTTCTTATTTTGATTATTTGGGTCTTCTCAGTTTATTTATTTTTTTTTTCCTTTGACAATTTGGCCAGTGGATTGTCTATGAAAATTCTGGTGGCATAGTGGTTAAGAGCTATGGCTGCTAACCAAAAGATCAGCAGTGCGAATCTACCAGGCTCTCCTTGGAAAGCATATGGGTAACTATGAGTTGGAATTGACTTGATGGCAACAGGTTTTGTGTTTTTTCAAAGAATCAACTTCTAGCCCTATTGAATCTTTCTATTATTTCTCTGTTTTCTATACCATCTATTTTGCTCTGATCTTTATTATTTCCTTTCTTCTGGTAGCTTTGGTCTTCCTTTGTTCTTCTTTTCATATGTGTTTGAGTTTTGGGGTTAAGTTATTGATTTTGGACCTTTCTTCTTTTTTATGTGTGCATTTATTGCTATAAATTTCCCTCTAGAACTGCTTTTGCTGCATCCCAAAGGTTTTGGTATGTTTTCTTTCTCATTTAATTCTAAGTTTTTTTTTTTTAATTTCATTTTTTATTTCTTCTATTACCCAATAGCTTTTCATAATATATTATTTTGTTTCCATGTATGCATTTTCCTTGTTGTTTCTTTTGTTGATTTCTAGTTTCATACTGTTATTGCCAGAGAAGATGCTTTGTATAATTTCAATCTTTTAAAATTTGTTGAGGCTTGTTTTGTGGCCTGAAATATGATCTGTTCTGAACAGTGTTCCATGTGTGTTGGAGAAGAATGTGTATCGTTCTGCTGTTGGATGATGTATTCTATGTAAGTCTGTGAGGTCCAGTTGGTTGATAGTGTTGTTTAGATCTTCTGTGTCTTTGATGATTTTCTTTCTAGTTCTGTTCATTGTCCAAACTGGTGTGTTAAAATCTCCTACCATTATTGTAAACCTGTCTATTTTTCTTTTCAATTCTCTTAGAGTTTCTTTTATAAATTTCAGAGTCAACTTTGGGTGCATAAATATTTATAATTGTATGTCTTCCTCATGAATCGACTCTTTAATCATTAAATAATGCCCTTCTTTGGCTTGTATATTGAATTTTGACTTAAAGTCTATTTTATCAGAGATTGTTATTGCTACTCCTGCTCTCTTTTGATTATTGTTTGCCTGGTATATTTTTTCCCATCTTTTGATTTTTTAATTTGTTTATGTCTTTGTGTCTCAGGTGTGTCTCTTGTGGAGAACATATCAATGGGTCTTTTTTTTTTTTTATCCAATCTGTGACTCTCTGGGTCTTGAATGGTGCATTTAATTCATCTACATTCAGGAAGATTATTGATTAGGTATGGATTTATGGCTGCCATTTTGTTACAGTCTTTTGTGGTGTTAATGGTTTCTTTGTTCTTTACTTTCTGTGATGAGTTCTTTTTATATATAGATTTTCTTTTCCTTTCTTTCATTATTGTTGTTTTTGTGTTTACTGAGTATTTTTTATTTTCCTCTTCTTTGTTTTGGTGAGTACATTTATTACTTTCTTTGTAGTTCCCTGAAATTTACTTTTATCATCCTAAATTTAGACCAGTCTGTTGTATCTTGAGATCACCTTGACTTCCACTTCAAATGGAAGTTCTAAAACTATGCCATTCATTCTCCCTTTTGTTTTGAAGTTGTTGTAGTTTACATTTTTATATCAATGGTTTCCTTTAACCAATTAGCTTTATTTTACTTTTTTTTTGATTCCTTACCTGGTTTGGTATCTGGTTGATGGTGTCGTATGTCTTTATCTAAGGTTGTTTTTTAGTATTGTTGGTTTTCTATCCTAAGGCCTCCCTTCAATATTTTTTGTAGGGCTGGTTTAGTGGTTACAGATTTCCTTAATTTCTGCTTACCTGGAAATGTCCTAATTTCACCCTCTGTTTTGAAAGACAGTTTTGCTGGATATATGATTCTTGGTCGGCAGATTTTTTTTTTTTTTCTTTCAGGGTTTTGTATATGTCAGACCATTGCCTTCTTACTTACATGGTTTCTGATGAAAAATCTGTGTTTAGCCTTACTGGGGCCACTTTGTAGGTGATATTTTGCTTTTCTCGAGCTGCTTTCAAAATTCTTTCTTTGTATTTGGTTCTGTAAAGTTTGATTATGGTATGTATTGGTGAATTTCTTTTGGGATCTAGTCTCTGTGGAGTTTGTTGAGCTTTGTTAATGGAAATTGTCTTATTTTTCAAGATACTTGGGAAATTTTCTGCCTTTATGTTCTGAAAAATCCTCTCTGTTCAAACTTCTTTTTTCTGAGGTTGCTAATATGTGTATATTTACTCTTAATGGTAGTCCCACATAACTCTTAGGCTTTCTTCATTTTTCTTCCATCTTTTTTGTTGTTGTTGTTGTTCGTTCCTCAAACAACTTAGTATCAAGGCCTCTATGCTCTATTTCACTGATTCTTTCTTCCGTTGATTAATTTCTACTTCTCTATTCTTTCATTGAGTTGTTTATTTCTGGCATTTTATTGTTAAGCTTTTGAATTTTTAGGTTTTTTTAAGGTTTCTATTTCTCTATTGAGTTTGCCGTTTTTTTTCTTGTATTGTTTCCTGAATCCATCTAGGTTTTTTTTTTTTTTTTTTTCTGTTTTCATTGATCTCTTTGAGAAGCCTAAATATCAGTTCTTTTGAATTCATTGTCAGGTGGCTCTAGTATCAGTTCTTCCTCAGAAAGTGTTTTCATTCCTTTATTTTGCTCATTTGCCTGAACCATCATATCCTATTTCTTCTTATGATTTGTCATTGATTGCTGTCTTTGAGGTATTAAGGTTCTATTATATTTGCTTATATAGTTCTATATTGATTCTATGTTTGAGTGCCTTTTTTGTATTGTTTTGCTTTTGTCTTGATATATCTGGAGCTTAACTTGTCCTGTCTCTTTATATTTCCTACTTTCTTTTGTATTGTTTAGTTGATGTTGTTTTCTAGTATAGTTTTGTGTATGACTATGATGGTGCCTGTTGCTTGGTCTGTGTATGGGTTTGGTGCTGTTGGTTGGCTGGGTTTACTTTCTTCTCACAGGTAGGCATAATGGATCACATGCACACTGTGGTCTTATATCATTAGGTGTGTATGACTTCTCTTGCTTAATGTTATGCAAACAGTTCCTTTCCCTGATGTGTGGTACCAGGTGTCAGGTAATCAAGAGTTTCACAACACTTGAGAGATAATGCATTCCTTCTATGTTGCCGCAAGCAGTTATTGCAACCCCTGAAGCACAGGATGGGGTGTAGGGAGGGGCAAGCAGGATGGAGTGTAGTCCCACATGGCCAGGGATAGGTCAGCAGGGCAGTGGCCAGAGCTCCTCTCAGTCTGGGGGAGTGGCTAGGCAGGTCACACTGTCCTGCTCAGCTGGGAGGTGTCTGTGGGTGGGAACGGAAGGAGGCAGAGTCCCATGCATTTGGGATAGAGTGTGGGGTGATGCAGAGTCTGGGTTTGCACAGATAATCTTCACCTTGAAGAGGACAGGGGGTGGGACTAGGCTTATGTGGATTAGCACATGCCACCTGTGCCTCAGGGGGTGGCTGGTGGGGCTAGGCTTGTATATGTTGGTGTGGGCTACTTGCATCTCAGGGTTGGTGGCTAGTGGGGCTAGGCTAATATGTGTTGGCATGGGCTGTCTGCACCTCGGGGCACGTGGGGCAAGGCTAGGCTTGTGTACTGGCACTGGCTATCTGTGCTTCAAGGAGAGGCATGGGGCAGAGCTAGGCTTCCATGTGTTGGGTCATGGACCAACTGCACCTCAGTGGGCTGGGGCCAGGCCTGCATGCATTGGTGCAGGCTTCCTGCATCTCAGGGATGGGTTGGGGGAGAGCTAAGTTTGCACACATTAGTGCAGGTAAGGGGATGGGACAGAGTAGCGCATATTAGTGTAGGTAAGGGTATGGGGCAGAGTAGGGCTTATGCCCACTAGTGTAGATGGCAAGTGCATCTGGGAAAGGAGGGGAGTGAAGGGGCTTGATGGTTAAGATTGTGTGTCAACTTGACTGGGCCATGATTCTTAGTGTTTTTGGCAGTTGTATTATAATGTTGTGATCACTTTCTTGTTGAAATTTGATATGTAATCACCCCCATGATGGAATCTGCTGAGTGGTACTGGAGGGGGTGGGGCCTGTAGTGGCTCACCGCTCCCTCAGCCTTCATCTCTCTACCTTCCACTGCCTACTTCCTTCCTGCTCACCTTGTAAAGGTGGTTGGCTTGTTCTGGATCTAGCAGCTGTCTCTTGTCTGACCTCTGGTTCTTGGGACTTGAGCTAGTACCTTTCCTGTCCATCTTGGGATTTGCCAGTCTTCACAGCCTGCAAGAAAGAGTCTTGCTCCCCAACCTGCCTATCTTTAGTTTTCCAGCCCCTTCAGCTAAGTGACTCAGGAGAAACTTTGCAGTCTTGCCTGCCGATGTTGAGGATTCCTTGACCATCACAACCTGTGATGGGCTCCTGCTCTACAATCTGCTCATCTTGGGTTCACCAGTTTCTGTGGCTTTGTGAATTGGGAAAGGACTCTATCCTGATCCAAGGACTTGGGACGTTCCAATTCCTACAATCGAGTGAGCTGTTTCCTAATATAAATCTCTCTCTCTATATTTATATGCCTTACTGGTCTTGTTGCTCTGGAGAATCCAGCCTAAGACAAGGGGAGCCTGCAGGGACAGGAGGAGATGATGCTTTGCACAGGCCTGGTTCTGGGGGTAGTGGTGGGCTTCTAGTTGTTATTCTGTTGGTTGACTTTTTGCTGGGCATCTCCCATCTAAATGGCTGGGAGCTGCGACCAACAAGCAGTTCTCACACTAATTTCTAGCTCCCTCCATTTTCGTACTTGGGGGAGGGGCTAGGATTCATACTTTCCCTTTTGTTCCTTTCCTTTGCTTTGTTGCAAACATGTACTTCTTGCCTTTCCTGTCTCCTTCCCTTGGTTTCCAATGATTTAGTCTGCTTCATTTTGTTCTAGAAGAACTTCCGTATTGTTCTTTGGCTTCAAAACTACTCCACACCCACATTTCACCCTGTCTGGGCTGTCCTGCCCCTGGCTGTATTCTGCCTACCTTGTAATTTCTTTCTGGGGTTGTTTACACAGGATCTAGGCCACCAACTGTTTTCTCTTTGAGGCTGCTTTCCTGGGTTCCTCATTTTGGGTTGTTGCTTAATGCCATCTCAAAATGGCTACCCTGCAATGTGCCAGGTGGCAGGGTGCAGTCAATCCATGAATCTCTGTTTTCCCACTGGTCTCATTTCTGTCTCTCCTTCCCGTTAGTGCTAGTCTGTTTCTTCAACTTTCTGTTTGTTGTTCTGGGATCTGAGGTTGTTATTTGTATCTGTTTTACTTAGTTTCCTAAGTCTTTGTTGTCAAGGGTCATAACAGAGCATGTATCTAAGAAAACATCTTAAGTTGCCCCCTGTGAAAACCACTTTTTTTAATATTTAAAATATTAATTTTAAATTTATTAAATTTATTTAATATTTAAAATAATGTGACTGTATTTTATCTGTCTGTGCAACACTTTATATAGGCACATAATTAATTTGAAGTCTATGGCAATTTCAACTCCGTTTCATTGCTTTAGGATCTGTTTATTGGCTTTTTTCTTTTGCCTGATTTATTTGTGTATTCCCATCTTAAACATTTATTTTTCTTATGTTATTGGAGGACCTCTTTTAGGTTACTGAGTTGCATATGTATGATTTTACAAATTATTACATAACCCTAAGTGGTTCTTAAGAAATAGATTTATCTAAAATAATTAAAACGATACAATGCATGAAAAAAAAATTGCTTCTTAGTAAATGCTTTAGGAAACATGGGGTAATTTTATATCTAAAAGTTCATATCATTAAAAAGCAGTTTATTAATCTGATTCATTGTTACGAAAAATAAATCTTGAGTCATATCTACCCATAGGTCAGAATAGAACAGAAGGTCTTAGGGGTAGCTTCTCGGTTAGAGAGATGGGAAGGGATGGTAAAGCCACACGCAGACAAGAGACTTTGGTCCTGATACTACTTTGTGTTAAGAGAAATTCTCTGATATTGGAAGCCTCAACAGTGCACCTGTTGGTGAAGGTTCTTATGTAGCTGATGTGCCTCCAGGTGGAACTAGAAAAACAGATTGTAGCAGTGGAAGCAGTAGAAGACATCACAATAAGCTAGAGCAAGGGAGAAAATGATGGATGACGCTATAGAACAGTAGGAGAGTTCAGTTATACTTGGGAATTTATAAGGAATTCGTTTGGTGTTGAAACAAAAGAAAAAGGGGATAAGGCTGCAATTTCTACAGAAAACTTAGGAAGGAATGAGAGAAATACTAATTTATGGTGGTCCTTAAGATATGAAGAAGATCTAACTTGGGAATATCGATTATTTTAGGTTGTATGGCCAGTATGTTAACTACCTTTTATTTTTGAGGACTTTCCCTCCATTTGCAAAGATTACCACAGAAACCTTCATATCTGTTGAAAAGATGACCATGATCCCAGGTGACGTTGGATTGTATGAATTTGGGACACTTTGCCTAACATGGGCCAACCAATTGTTTCCTTGAATATTTGGGAGAGAGATTAAGAAGTGGAATCCAGATTCATTCCAGACAATTTTGATGGCTATGTGTATAACCGGAGATTGTGGTGACCGTATCCTTCTCTAGGTGAACTTTTCTGAAATAAGAAAGAAGAAAGATATCACTTGAGCAGGAAGGAATGTTATAAAATGAGAGAAGACATTCACATTTTATTATAATAGGTCTCAGAGTCCTGGCAAGTGCTCTCTTCAAACATTGCCTAAAGCATTAGTGAAAACTTTCATTAACTTAGTTATAACATGCATGCAGGGTATGACCCTTAGGATACAAATCATGATGGGAGAAAATATAAGGACATATGATTTTGGTTTGTTCTTAGTAAAAGATGCACCAACCAGTGTGATCAGTAAATGTGAGCATAGGGGAAACTTCTGCCATTTATTAAAAAAGCTGTGCACAGGAAAGTAAAGTTGACTGCACAATTCTTCACTTATCAGTTTTATGTTTTCTTTTCTAAACATGGGTATGACCAAGGTCCATCTCCCACCCCTAGACACACACACACATAATTTTCCAGAAATTGTTTTGGGATCCTTAGGTATGAGAAGCCATTGTAATCATTGGTATATAATTACAAATAACTTACATATCTGAAAATCAATTTAAACATTCAGCTTGAAAATAGGAAGAGTAACATTAATGAAGTCAAATATACATTTGAAAATAGATTCCGATTTACACTTTGGAAACAACCACAGTAAGCACAGTATATATGTATATGTATGGATTCAGACATATATTTGAAAATAAATGTGATAAATGTCTTTTGAGCATAACAGACTAATTTCCCTCATAAGAAGAAAGAAAAGAGAAAAATGAGAACTTCTTTGTTTCCTGTTTATGGTTCCAGCTGTTTCTGGAACCTGGGCAAATTTAGTTCCATGGATTTTGTGTGGCTTGTTTTTAACTCTTTAGAGAAAATGTTTCCTTTAGAATCAACCAAAAAAATCTTAAAAAGTATAAAATAATCACATGGGCTGTAGCAAAGAATTCAGAGGTCCTGGTTAGTTAGGAAACAGAGTGCTGAACAAAAGGGTAGGAGGAGAATCTGAAGATTTGATAATAAGCTTCATGAAGACAGAGACAGAACTTCCCTTGTTCTTTGCTGTGCCCCCCTACTCAGTACATGGAATGTGGTATAAACTCTAAGGTGTTTTTTCAAATGAATGAGCTGTGTTTCTCATAAACTTGAAAGAGCTCTGTCTTAGGGGTTTAATGGGTCTCAAAGTCCCGGCAAGTACTCTTTTCAAATATTGCCTAAAGCACTAGTTAAAATTTTCATTAACCTAATTATAACATGCATGCAGGAAATGACCCTCAGGATACAAATCATGGTGCGAGAGAACAGATGCACATTGGATTTTGGCTTGTTCTTTTGTAAAAGATGCATCAACCAATGTGATCAGTAAGTGTGAGCACAGGGGAAACACAACCATGAAAAATGTTCTTATGTCTCCAGAACCTTAAGATGGAATTTTAATTATACATATTACACTGGTAATTACTTTGTTGTTGTTATATATTATAAAGTAACAAAGAAAAAGAGAAACTCTGAGGTTGTGCTCAAGCAACTGAAAATCATCAAAGGGAAATATGAACATGATATCTGTCAACAAAGTCTTTAAAAAGTCATCCACTCTTTATTCATTCACTCAGTTATGTATTCACTAAATGCTTACTAAGTGGCTACTGTGTGCCAGGTACCACAGATATTTTATATAGAAATTAAAATAAAACATATGTTGTTGTTAGGTGCTACCAAGTTGGTTACATAGCAGCACCATGTGACACAGTAGAACTGTCCCATACGGTTTCCTAGGCTATAACCTTTGGGGGCAGATCACTAGGTCTTTCTCCCATGGAGCCACTGGGTGGGTTTGAACTGCCAATCTTTTGGTTAGCAGGCAAACACAACTGTTGCACCACTAGGGCTTCTTAAAACATATAACAAAAAAAAAATAATAATTATAATAATAAGACAAACCAGTTGCCATCGAGTCGATTCTGACTCTTAGTGACGCTGTAAGACATAGTAGAACTGCCTATAGGTTTTCCAAGGCTGTAAATCTTTATGGAAGCATACTGCCAGGTGTTTCTCCTGTGGAACAGCTGGTGAGTTTGGACTGCCAACCTATCAGTTAGCAGCTGAGCCTTTAACCACTGCACCACCAGGGCTCTTTTTCTTAAAACATATAGTGCTATGGAAATAAGAAAACTCAGAGTGCATCTTTAAAGTGCCTTCTCTCTATGACAGCCTATGGCTGCCTGAACGTTCTGCCTCTAGTGCCTGTTGTGTGACAGTACCCCTGCAAAAAGCAGTGCTGTATCTTAGTTCCACTTCTGGAAGTAGTCATGCCACACACATGGATTTCATGGTGTATCCAGGCACCAGTGAGTTTGAAAACTATTCCAAAATTTTGAAACTCAAAATAGACATATCAATCCTGTTGTGTTACAATGTTACTTGCCAAAGGGGTGAAGATTATGTGGATTCTTTCATCACCAACAGTTTTTAACTCTGAGTTCTGGAGAACATGCTCCCTCATTTGGGTTCTTACTTCTAATTATAGTAGATATAAATAATTTAAAAAAAAACAATATTTATTTTGCAAAAGCGTCTTTTTCAAAAATTTTGCTGGAACTAATAATGTTAAGGATAATAGGTTACAGTTGATGAGTGTATATCAGTCTCCACATTTTGTTCTACATGCTGTCAACAAGCCTATGAGGCATAAATGTTGTTATATGTAAGGCATAAATCGTTTTATACACATTATATATATATATATATATATACATGCACACACACACATATATATATACATACATATATATGTAATCATTATCATATTTTCTCTAAGGTCACTAGGTGGAACAAATGGTTTGAGCTCTCCTGCCAGCCTAAATGTTGGTGTTTCTAACCTACCCAGCAGTACCACCAAAGAAAAGGCCTCGAGATCTGTTTCATTAAGATTATAGACAAGAAAACCCTATGGAGCAGTTCTACTCTGTAAACATGGGATCACCATGAGTTGGAACTGGCTTGATGGCAACTAACAACAACAAACATTTTCTGTCCTTTATTACAAGGTAGTGGGGAGTACTGTTTTTTTTTTTTTTCCTTTTAATACATTGTTATGTTTTCAGCAAAATTTGCACAGCGAATTAGTTTCCCATCTTACAATTTCTACACAAATCTTTCAGTGATACTAGCTACATTTTCACGAAGTGTCAACATTCTCTTTAATTAGAGAGAGTGCTATTTAAGAAAGAAAAGAGGGGCAAAAGAAAGAGACCTCCTACCTCTACAACATCTATTAGAGAAACTAAATGGTACCTATATTGATTGCACATCTGATTTTAATGAAATCTTTAAAAAATAACATTTTCTATTTGATATCTCTCTTAATATTGCTAATGATTCTTTTAGTTGCGTAACCAGTATTGCCAGATATCCTGGAAAGTGATCTGAGGCCACTTAAAAAAAAAAATGTTTCTCAGGGCTAAATTATAATAATAGTGACAAATATGCTTACCAAAGTTCATTAAAAATGAATGAAAATAACTTTCCTGTAGAAACTAAGTAATTCAGATCCAAATATATCTTAAGCATTGCCCCTTGGTATCTTCTCCTTTTTTAAATGTTTACTTACTCTTACGTATTACTACCTGTTCATCACAAAGGATAAAACCTAAGTTGAATCTCACTGAAGTTGAATCCCGTTTATGAAAAGCTTTCCTCATGATTAGAGAAATTATTTGAAATAAATTTAGCCAAGATGGACATATGATTTGAAAATGTGGTACAGATTTGGGCATTAATACACTCTTTGCATAACACTAATTCATGCCCAAGTATATAGATACCCAGGTTGAAGTCTGTCTGCAACTAGCTAGATGCAAAATAACAAAGAAATCATAAACATGGCAAAGTCCCAGGAATAACTCTTCACTTGCTTATGAAAAATAAACCTCATGGTCATCATCTCAAACAGCTGGAAGCAAAAACATTGATTCAAAGGATTATCTAGGTGTTTCACAGGTCTGTGGCATGTTTAGAGTTAGAATCATAATAATTACAAATACTGATTGAGGAATTACTATGCACTAGCCATGGTGCATAAAGAAAACAAAATTCCTCACAATTGGACCAATAAGCAACATCTTGATAAACAGAGAAAGAATTGAAATTGTCAAGGATTTCATTTTGCTTGGATCCTCAATCAACACCCATGCAAGCAGCAGTCAAGAAATCAAATGACGTATTGCATTGGGCAAAGCTCCTGCAAAACACCTCTTTAAAGTGTTAAAAGGCAAAGATATCACTTTGAGGACTAAGATGGGCCTGACTCAAGACATGATATTCTCAATTGCCTCATATGAACACAAAAGCTGGACAATGAATAAGGAAGACCAAAGAATTGATGCATTTGAATTATGGTGTTGGCAAAGAATATGTAATGGACTGCCAGAGGAACGAACAAATGTCTTGGAAGAAGTACAGCCAGAATGTTCCTTAGACACGAGAATGGTGGCACTTCATCTCACATATTTTGGGCATGTTATCAGGAGGGACCAGTCTCCGGAAAAGGACATCATGCTAGGTAAAATAGAGGGTCGATGAAGAAGAGGAAAACCTTCAACAGGGTGGATTTACACAGTGGCTGCAACAATGGGCTCAAGCATAACAGTGATTGTGAGGATGGAGCAGGACCAGGCAGTGTTTTGTTCTGTTGTACATAGGGATGAGTCGGAACAGACCTGACAGCACTTAACAACAACCCCATTATACTAGCCTCTGATAGACAAAATACTGTTTTTAAAATGGTCCCAGTAACAAGATTTGGGAAATATGATTTTGGTTTTGATCTGCCATTAGCACTGTGATCTGAACATGGCAGGTTTCTGATTTCTTATGGATTAAATTGGGTAGAGATAGAAGAATTGTTGTCTAATGTCTCTTTCAGCGCTAATATTTCTATTTCAAAATCTGCTATTGCTAACCAAATATTTCTTTGTTCTTCCTTTCTTCATATTTCTTTAATTTTTTTAAAAAAAAGTTTTTTGAAGAATATACATACAAAAATATACACAAATCTTAAGTGTCAAACTTGATGCATTTTCATAAAATAAATCCACTCATGGCAACAGCACTAGATCAAAGGAAAGAACATTTCCAGCAACTTAAATGTCTGCCTTGTGCCCCATTTCAATCAGTATAACCACAGGGTAACCATTATTCTGACTTCTAACACAAAACTTCTAAAACTATAATTTGATTTGATAATTTGCATAAATGGAATTATACAATGTATTGAAACTGTAGATCAACTCCACCACTCAAATGTCAGCTTGTCATACTGTGGTGGCTTGCGTGTTGCTTTGATGCTGGAAGCTATGCCGCTGATATTTCAAATACCTGCAGATTCACCTATGGTAGTGACTCTGGTCATGTTTCAGTAGAGCTTCCAGACTAAGACAGACTAGGAAGAAGGACCTGGCTATCTACTTCCAAAACTGAACAAAATAGCCAATGAAAACATTATGGATAGCAAAGGAACATTGTCTGATATAGTGCTGAAAGATGAGCCCCTCAGATTGGCAACTACTCAAAATATGACTAAGGAAGGCCTGCCTCCTCAAAGTAAAGTCAACCTTAATGATGTGAATGGAGTAAAGCTTTCAGGACCTTCATTTGCTGATGATGTGCTGATCAAAATGAGAAGAAATAGCTGCAAATATACATTAGTAATCAGAAGGTGTAATGTAAAATTATGAATTAAGGACAATTGGAAGTTGCCAAAAATGAAATGGAATGCTTGAAGATCGATATCCTGTGCATTAGTAAGTTGAAATGGACTGGTATTGGCCATTTACAATCAGACAGTCATACGGTCTACAATGCCAGGAATGACAAGTTGAGGAAAAAGGGCCACACATTCACTGTCAAAAAGAGCATTTCAAAATATATCCTGAAGTACAAAGCTGTCAGTGACAGGAAAACATCCGTTCACTTACAAGGAGGAGGAGTTAATATGATTATTATTCAAATTTACACACCAACCACTAATGCCAAAGAGGAAAATTGAAGATTTTATTTATTTATTTTTTTTACCAAGTTTTGCAGTCTAAAATTGATCAAACATGCAGTCAAGATGCATTGATATTACTGGTGATTGGAATGTGAAAATCAGAAACAAAGAAGAAGGATCGGTAGTTGGAAAATATGGCCTTGGTGATATAAATGATGCTGGAGATTGCATGATAGAATTTTGTAAGACTAACGATCTATTCATTGGAAATGCCTTTTTTCAACAACGTAAATGACGACCTTACTGGATGGAATACTTCGGTGGAATGAGATGATGGAGAAGCTCAATGTCATCAGTCAGAACAAAGCCAGGGACTGACTGTGGAATAGACCATCAGTTGCTCATATGCAAGTTCTAGGTGAAGCTAAAAATAATAAAACAAGTCCACAAGAGCCAAAGTATGAACCTGAATATATTCTTCCTGAATTTAGAAACCATATCAAGAATAGATTTGATGCACTGAACACTAAATAACTGAAGACACGAAGAGTTGTGGGAAGCTATTATATATGAAGAAAGCAAAATGTCATTAAATAGACAAGAAAGAAAGGGAAGATCTAAATGGATGTCAGAAAAGACTCTGAAACTTGATCTTGAATGTAGAGTAGCTAAAGTGAGTGGAAGAAATGATGACGTAAAAGAGATGAACAGAAGATTTCAAAGAATGGCTTGAAAAAACAAAGTAAATTATCGAAATTAAATGTGCAAAGATCTGCAGTTAGAAAACTGAAAGGGAAGAACATGCTCAGCATTTCTCAAGCTGAAAGAACTGAATAAAAAATTTAAGTCTAGAGTTACAACATTGATGGATTCTATGGGCAACATCATTATAAATGCAAAGATGTCACCTTGAAGACTAAGGTGCACCTGACCCAAGCCATGGTATTTTCAATCACATCATATGCATGTGGAAGTTAGACAATGTATAAGGAAGACTGAAGAAGAATTGACACCTTTGCATTGTGGTGTTGGCGAAGAATATTGAATATACCATGGACTGCTAAAAGAACAAATAGCTCTGTTTCGGAAGAAGTACACCCAGAGTGCTCCTTAGAAGCAAGGATGGCAAGACTGTGTCTTACATACTTTGGACATATTGTCAGGAAGGATCAGTCCCTGGAGAAGGACATCATGCTTGGTAAAGTACAGGGTCAGTGGAAAAGAGGAAGACCCTCAACTAGGTGGATTGACACAGTGGCTGCAATGGTAGGCTCAAAATTGGCAATAATAGTGAGGATGGTACAGGACTGGGCAGTTTCCTTCTGTTGTGCATGGGGTTGCTATAAGTTGGAACTGACTCCATGGCACCCAACAACAGCAACAACGGGCACAAAATTGAATGATGTAGGAAGCATCAAAAGAAAATAGAAGGAATATACGGAGTCACTGTACAAAAAGAGATGGTTGACATTCAGCCATTTCAGGAGGTAGCATATGATCAAGAACCAATGATACTGAAGGATGCTACACTGAAGACATTTGTGAGAAATAAGGCTCCCGGAAGTGAGGGAATACCAATTGAGATGCTTCAAGAAATGATGCAATGCTGGAAGTGCTCACTCATCTATGTCAAGAGATTTGAAAGACAGCTTCCTGGCCAACTGATTGATTGAAAGAGATCCATATTCCTGCCAATTCCAAAGAAAAGTGATCACACAAAATGCAAAAATTATTGAACAATATCATTAATATCACATGCATGCAAAATTTTGCAGAAAATAATTCAAAAATGGCTACAGCCCTTCATCAACTGGAAACTGCCAGAAATTCAAGCCAGAATCAGTAGAGGAAGTGGAATCATAGGTATTGTTGCTGGTATCAGATAGATCTCGGCTGAAAGCAGGGAATACCAGAAAAAAAGTTTCCAAAACCCCAACAAAACGTGTTGCTGCTGAGCCCATCTGACTCATAGTGATCCTGTGAGACAAAGTAGAGCTGCACCATATTGTTTCCAAGGATGTAAATCTTTAAGGAAGCAAACTGCCACATCTAACTCCTATGGAGCGGCTGATCTCCCAGTTAGCAGCCCAGCGCTCAACCATTCTGTAACCAGAGCTCCTTAGAAAGAAGTTCACCAGTGTTTTATTGACTATGCAGAGGCACATAACTTTGCGAATCATAACAAATTATGATTGTGAATCATAACAAATTATTACAAAGTGTTTTACTGACTATGCAGAGGCATATAACTTTGTGAATCATAACAAATTATGATTGTGAATCATAACAAATTATTACAAAGAATAAAAATTCTAGAACACTTAATCATGCTCATGTGGAACCTGTACCTAGACCAAGAGGCAGTCATTCAGACAGAACGAGGGGATACTCTGTGGTTTAAAGTCAGGAAAAACATGAATCAGCATTGTATCCTTTCACTGAACATCTTCAATCTGTATGCTGAGAAAATAATCAAAGAGCTGGATGATTTGAAGAAGAAAGTGGCATCAGAATTGGAGGAAGACTCATTAACAACCTGAGATATGCAGATGACACAACTTTATTTGTTGAAAGCAAAGAGAACTTGAAGCATTTACTGATGAAGATCAAAGACTGCAGACATCAGTATAGATTATACCTCAATATAAAGAAAACAGAAATCCTCATGACCAGACCTATAAGTAACATCACGATGAATAAAGAAGATATTGAAGTTGTCAAGGATTTCATTTTACTTGGATCAACAATCAAGGCCCATGGAAGAAGCAGCCTTAAGAAGTCAAAGGACATTTTGCATGGCAAATCTACCACAAAAGACCTGTTTAAAGTGTTAAAAAGATTTCACTTTGATGACTAAGGTGCGCCTGACCATTGCCTCATATACATACACATGCTGGACAATGAAAAAGGAAGGCAGAAGAAGAATTTACACACTTGAATTATGGTGTTGGTGAAGAATATTGAATATACCATGGACTGCCAGAGAAGGAACAAATCTGTCTTGGAGGAATTACAGCCAGAATGCTCCTTAAAAGCAAGGATGGTGAGACTCTGTCTTGCTTACTTTGGACATATTATCAGGAGAAATCAATCACTGGAGAATGGCATCATAGTTGGTAGAGTGTAAGCAAGAATGAGGAAGACCTTAAATGTGATGGACTGATACAGTGTCTGCAAGGATGGGCCTAAATCTGCTTACCTTATGGTGATGGCACAGAACTGGGCAACATTTTGTTATACCCGGGGCTGCAATGAGTAGGAACCGACATGTTGGCACCTAACAACAACAATAACAAGATAGATCAATACAGGGATTATTGACATTTTAACAACACTGGCCTTTTCAATCCACAAAGAGGATATATTTACATTTAATTAGATCTTCATTAATTTTTCTCAGTAATGTTTTATAGTTTTCACTGGGTAGGTCTTGCGTGTATTTTGTTAAAGTTATTTCTAATCATTTTGTAATTTTTATTCTACTGTAAATATATTTTTTGTTTAAATTCCCATTGCTCATTCCTGCTGTAGAAAATACAATTGGGTTTTTAAATTGACAACTCACTAGTTCTAGTGGCTTATTTGTAGTATCCTAGGGTTTACCTACATTTATGATCATTTTAAGGCAAAAAAAAAAAAATTTTTTTAAGGCAGTTTTACTTTTCCATTTCAATCTACAATTTAAAGCTGTTTTACTTCTTCCTTTTCAATCTATGTAACTTTAAATCCTTTTTCTTGATTATTGCATTTTCTAGGACTTCTAGTACAGTATTTAACAGGAGTAATGAGATTAGATATTCTTAGTTTGTTCCCTACTTTGTTGTTAGGTGCTATCGAGTCTGTTCCCACTTATAGTGACCTTATTTACAACAGAATGAAACACTGCGTGGTCCTGTGCCATGCTCACAGTGGTCTTTGTGCTTGAGCCCATTGTTGCATCCACTGTGTCAATCTATCTTGTTGAGGGTCTCCCTCTTTTTTCACTGATCCACTAATTTACCAAGCATGATGTCCTTCACCAGCGGCTGGTCCCTCCTGATAACATGTCCAAAGTATGGGAGATGGAGTCTCACCATCCTTGCTTCCAAAGTATGGGAGATGGAGTCTCACCATCCTTGCTTCTAAGGAGCATTCTGGTTGTACTTCTTCCAAGATGGATTTGTTCATTATTTTAGCAGTCTATGGTATATTCAGTATTCTTTGCCAACACCACAATTCTTCTTTTTTCCTCATTCATTTTCTAGTTTTTGAGTGCATATGAGGCAATTGAAAACACTATGGCTTGGATCAGGGGCATTTTAGTCTTCAGGGTGATTTTTTTGCTTTTTAATACTTTAAAGAGGTCTTTTGCAGCAAATTTGTCCAATGCAATGCATCTTTTGATTTCTCAACTGCTACTTCCACAGGTGTTGATTTGAGGATCCAAGTAAAATGAAATCATGGACAACTTCAATCTTTTCTTTGTTTATTATGATATTGCTTATTGGTCCAGTTGTGAAGATTTTTGTTTTCTTTATTCAGGGTGTAATCCATACTGAAGGCTGTGGTCTTTGATCTTCATCAATAAGTGCTTCAAGTCTTCTTCATTTTCAGGATGGAAGGTTGTGTCATCTGCATAACTCAGGTTAATGAGTATTTCTCCAATCCTGATGCTCCATTCTTCTTGTAGTCCAGCTTCTTGGATTATTTTTTTCAAAATACAGACTGAATAGGTATGGTAAAAGGATACAACCCAGATGCACACATTTCCTGACTTTAAACCATGCAGTATCCCCTTTGTATTTTCAAACAACTGCCTCTTGATCTATTTACAGGTTCCTCATAAGCACAATTAAGTATTCTGGAATTTCCATTCTTAGCAATGTTATCCATAATTTGTTATGATACACACAGTCGAATGCTTTGCATAGTCAATAAAACATCGGTGAACATCTTTCTGGTATCCTTTGCTTTCAGCCAGAATCCATTTGACATCAGCAGTAATATCCCTGGCTCCACATTCTCTTTTGAATCTGGCTTGAGTTTCTGGAAGTTCCCTGTCAATACGCTGCAGCAGCCACTGCTTTTGAACAATCTTCAGCAAAATTTTACTTGCATGTGATATTAATGATATTGTTAAATAATTTCTGCATTCGGTTGGATCACCTTTCTTGGGATAGACATACAGCTGTCCTCCTTCTTCTATCACTTCCAGTTTTAGCAGCAGGTATCACTGTACTACTAACCGACCGTAGTAATCTTAATACTATCTTCTTTGACCCAGCAGGAAGGGGAGATCCAATTCTGTATCAACACCTATTCTGGGCACCCAAAGTTTTGCATTCTTATCCTTCCAGGCTTCAGCATGATCTCACACACTGTTACATACTATTCAGGGAAAAAAAACCAAACAAACTATTTGGCTACATAGGAATGGTGTGGGCCATAATATCAATCAGATTCTTGGGCTTTATTGTATGAGCTCACCATATATTCACTGTTGGCATAGATTTTGATACCTGAGGCTACTTCACATCAGCCACTATAATTATTGCTATCCCGACCGGCTTAAAAGTAGTTAGCTGACTGGCTACTCTCCATGGCAGCAGCATCAAATGATCACTGGCCCTGATATGAGCGCTAGGGTTTATTCTTCTATTCACAGTAGGAGGTCTGACAGGCATTGTACTTACCAGTTCTTCACTGGACATCGTTTTACATGATACCTACTCTTTTGTAGCCCATTTCCATTACGTACTGTCAACAGTATTTGCTATCATAGGAGGATTTGTTCCCTGATTCCCTCTAGTCTCAGGATATAAATTAAATTATACATGAGCTAAAATCCATTTTGTAATTATATTTGTTGGTGTAAACTTAACATTCTTTCCTCAACATTTCCTTGGACTATCAGGCATACCACGCCGATACTCTGATTACCCAGATGCCTACACTGCATGAAACACTGTCTCTTCTATAGGATCATTTATTTCCTTCACAGCAGTAATTCTCATAATTTTCATAATTTGAGAAACATTTGCTTCCAAACGAGAAGTGTCAATAGTAGAACTTACAACAACTAACGTAGAATGACTCAACGGCTGCCCACCCCCATACCACACAATGGTTACATTTAAGGAACCAGCCTACGTAAAATCTAGCATGAGAAAGGAAGGAATCGAATGCCCAACAATTGGTTTCATGCCAATCTCATAACCTTTATGACTTTCTCCACAAGTGGGGTATTAGTGAAATAATTACATAACTTTGTCAAAGTTAACTTATAGGTTAAAATCCTCTATACCTCTATGGCTTAACCACTTCCACTAGGGTTCCAAGACACTACCTCCCCAATTACAGAACTCCTTCACTTTCATGACCATACTTTAATAATCATTTTCCTCATTAGTTCACTGGTATTGTATGTCATCTCATTAATACTTACCACTAAACTAACACACACAAGCACTATAGACACCCAAGAAGTAGAAACAGTTTGAACAATTCTTCCAGCTATTATCCTGATTCTGATTGCCTTGCCCTCTGTACATATTCTCTACATAATAGATGAAATTAATAATCCATTATTAACAGTAAAAACTATAGGCTACCAATGATACTGAAGCTATGAGTATACCAACTATGAAGATTTAGCCTTTGACTCATACATAATCGCTACTGATGACCTCAAATCTGGAGAACTTCGATTACTAGAAGTCGATAATCGAGTAGTTTTACCTATAGATTTACAAATTTGAATACTAATCTCATCAGAAGATGTTCTTCATTCATGAGCTGTCCAATCACTAGGACTGAAAACAGATGCCGTCCCAGGATGACTCAACTAAAAACTAGGCTACCTTAACTTCAACATGACCAGGCTTATTTTACAGCCAATGCTCTGAAATCTGCGGATCAGACCACAGTTTTATACTGATTGTATTAGAACTAGTTCTGCCAAAACATTTTGAAGGCTGATCAGCATCACTACTATAAGTCATTGAGAGGCCATTGTAGCACTAACCTTTCAAGTTAGAGTCTGAGAACTAAGTTTCTCCTCAGTGAATGCAACAATTAGATACAGCACCATGACTTATAATGATTATTTCTGTATTTATTGCTCTGTTTATCTTACTACAAATCAAGGTGTCTAAAACCATTTTCCCACTTAACCCATCACCAAAAAAAAAAAAAGGCTTCTCATATTACTGCATACTCAGCCGCCTGAGAAATAAAATGAAGGAACATCTATTTGCCTCTTTTACCACTCCCACAATTACAGGACTCCCCACTGTACTTTTAAATATCGCATTTCCAGCAATATTATTTCCGGCCCCAAATTGCCGAATCACTAATCATCTAATTACAATTCAACAGTGATTAATCCTATTGATCCTTAAACAAATATTACCAATTCACAATACTAAAGGACGGTCATGATCCCTTATACTAATAACCTTAATTGTATTTATTGGATCAACTAACCCGTTAGGCCTATTGCCTCACTCATTCACTCCCACTACCCAATTATCTATAAATCTGGGCATAGCCATCCCCCTATGAGCAGGAGCAATAATCACAGGCTTCTGACATAAAACCAAAGCCTCCCTAGCCCGTTTTCTTCCACAAGGAACACCTGCATTTCTCATCCCAATACTCATTATCATTGAAAATATCAGCCTCTTCATTCAACCAATAGCCCTAGCTATCCGACTCACTGCTATCATTACGGTGGGTCACCTACTTATCCATCTCATTGAAGCTGCCACATTAGCTCTAACATCAACTAGGCTAATAGCAGCCACAATTACCTTCATTATCCTACTTTTACTTACCATTTTAGAATTGCTGTAGCACTTATTCAAGCATATGTTTTCACCCTCCTAGTTAGCCTCTACTTACACGATAACAGCTAATGACACGCGAAACACAGGCTTATCGTATAGCAAATCCAAGCCCTTGGCCTCTTACTGGGGCTTCATCTGCCCTACTTATGACCTCTGTCTTAATTATATGATTCCACTATCATTCTGCCGTCCTGTTATCTCTAGGTCTACTTACCCATACCTTAACTATATATCAATGATGGTGAGACGTAGCATGAGAAGGGACCTTCCAAGGTCACCATAATCTGTTGTACAAAAAGGCCTCCAATATGATATGATCCTATTTATTGTCCCTGAAGTATTTTTCTTTGCAGGATTCTTCTCAGCATTTTACCATTGTAGTCTTGCCCCAACTCCTGAATTAGGATGCTGCTGAACTTCTACAGGCATTTGTCCACTTAACCCCTTAGAAGTTCCACTCCTGAATACATCATTTCTCCTGGCCTCAGGAGTAACTATTGCCTGAACCCACCATAGCCTAATGGAAGGGAACTGCTAACATATACTACAAGCCCTCTTTATCACCATTTCACTAGGCATTTACTTCACACTTCTTCAAGCCTCTGAATACTATGAAACATCTTTTGCAACCTCTGATGGCATTTATGGCTCAACCTCCTTTATAGCCACAGGCTTCCATGGCCTTCATGTAATTATCGGATCCACTTTCCTTACCGTTTGCTTTATCTGCCAATTTAAATTCCACTTTACATCCAACCGCCATTTTGGCTTCGAAGCAGCTGCCTGATACTGACATTTCATAGACGTAGTATGACTGTTCCTATACGTGTCAATTTACTGATGAGGATCCTATTCTTTTAGTATCAATCAGTGCAACTGACTTCCAATCAGTAAGTTTTAGTAAAAGCCAAAAAAGAATAATTAACCTCATGGTTACATTATCCATCAATGTCCTACTAACCTCATTATTAATTCTAATCACATTCTGGCTGCCCCAACTATAAGTTTATTCAGAAAAAGCAAGCCCATACTAATGTGGGTTTGATCCTGTAGGCCCTGCTCGCCTACCATTCTCCATAAAATTCTTTCTTGTAGCTATTACTTTCCTATTATTCGACTTAGAAATTGCACTCTTCTTCCTACTACCATGAGCAATCCAAATTGGTAACCTTCACTTAATACTGTCAATAGCATTAGTGCTAATTACGCTCCTAGCCCTAGGTTTGTCATATGAAGGAATCCAAAAGGGACTTGAATGAGCTGAATATAGATAAAATAAATAATTTTGACTCATTAGACTATGAACATTTCATAATTACCAACAATGCCTTATATCTATATAAATATCCTACTAGCTTTTGCTATCTCCCTTATTGGTATTCTTATATACCACTGTCATTTAATATCATTGCTATTATGCCTCAAAGGAATAATGCTATCCCTGCTTATTCTGGGCACCCTACTTACCCTTAATACACACTTCACCCTGTCTACCATAATACCTGTAATCTTGCTAGTCTTCACAGTGTGTAAAGCTGCAGTAGGCCTAGAACTTCTTGTTGTAGTATCCAACACATATGGACTTGACTACATACAAAATTTAAATTTGCTTCGGTGCTAAAAACCATCCTACCAATGATCATGCTTACTCCACTTACTTGATTATCTAGTAACAATATGGTGTGGATTAATACTACCTCCCAGAGCTTTATCATCAGCTTAATTAGCCTTTCTCTTCTTCTTCATCCCTTCGAAAACAACTTAAACTTCACCCTACAGTTCTTCTCAGACTCCCTATCAGCCTCATTACTAATCCTCATTACCTGGCTACTGCCCCTAATGCTTGTAACCAGCCAGCACTATCTATCCCTTGAATCAGACACTCGCAAGAAATCTTATACCACCATACTCATTTCCCTACAACTATTCTTAATCATGACATTTACCGCTACTGAATTAATCCTATTCTACATCCTCTTTGAAGCCACATTCACTCTTACAATAATTATCATCACCCGATGAGGAAATTGATCAGAATGATTAAATATTGCAACTTGAAGATTCAATTTTTTCTTCAGTTCTTTCATCTTGAGAAATGCTGAGGATGATATGCAATGAGAAAACTCTTTTGGTTTTCCATCTCCAGGTCTTTGCATGTGTCATTATAATACTTTACTTTGTCTTCTGGAGCCACCCTTTGAAATCTACTGTTAGCTCTTTTTTCTTTTTTTTTACTTCATCCTTTCTTCCTTTTGCTTTAGCTGCTGGGGGTTTAAGAGCAACTTTCAGTCTCTTCTGACATCCAGTTTGATCTTTTCTTTCTTTCCTGTCTTTTTAAGGACCTCTTGCTTTCTTCTTGTATGGTGTCCATGATGTCATTCCACCATTTGTCTGATCTTCAGTCATTAGTGTTCAGCGTTCATCATTAGGGGAGAAGAAATCTTGTGACTTTTTACATAATTATTTATTTATAACTATAGAACACTTTTTTTGAATTCCAGAAAATACCTAATTTTAATATAACAACACCAGATAAAATTATTTAAAATGTAACCTATGGTTTTAATATCTTTCTTATAACTATCTTAATTTAAAATTAAAATATTAATTAAATTTAATTCAAAAAGTAACTAATAATTGCTATTTCACACTTACTAGCCAATATTACTGAGACTAAGGAAGATTTTTAAAAATGTAATTAGAAACAAACATTTTTCTGAATCATTCTAATTGATGATTTAATAAATAAAATTAATTTGATAAAATGCAAATCCCTTTGTGTGTATTTACCTGAGCTTAAAATGAAGATTTATGATGGGACATAATTTTTCTATATTAACTTCTGTTTTTCTTAGTAAGACATTGTTATTTGTGATGCTCATGTAATTATATGCGAGTGTAACTCAAGTATGTAATGACTTTTCTTTTTAAAGCATTTAAATAACTCAGGAAATTGCTTTACTGTTCTGTTTCCTGACTTAAAACCCACTTTTGCCATGTTCATTTTATTATACAATCTATCTCAACTCATCCAGGCAAAATATATTCCACAAAGTATAATGTGCACTCAATGTTTTACTGGTTGATAGCCATATAATTGCATCCATTCTTGCATTTGTATTTGTACATAGACATTTAGCATATTATATATAGTCATGTTTATAAATATGCATGCAAATAATGTCTGAATAAGGATTTACACACATTTATTTCCTTCCTTTAGTTATTTCAGTTGATTTAAAATCAGATATTTTATGCATTATCATATTTTACTTTAGGGATTATAAAAATTCATTAAATAAGGAAAAATGACACTGTAATAACTCAATCGAGTTGTAATCTGTAATTAGTTTGATTAGGAATTTAAAACAAATTAGACTTTTTGCCTCCATAAATGTATTGATGTAATTTTCAGTCCATAAGACATGAGGACATTGTCTATCAATAACAATGAATTAATGCAATTCTTGGTGACAACAGAAATCTATATTTTATGCAGATAGAGAAGTTATTTTCACTCAGGGTGCAAACTGACCACTAATACTGTATGAAAGGACTTTTAGGAAATGCTCACTTTCTTGCTGACCTTGGCAGTTCTCAACCCACAACATCATATTGACAAGAATGTGGGTTACATAATGCTGGTGGGACCTTACTTTGTTATTATTTCATTGTGAAACCATTATTTGAGTGTAGCTTTGTAGTCTTCCTATTATCACAACAAACATCAGGATCAAGGTTTTATGCTATTTGCCTTTCCTTTGAGGGGGTCCATGGAAATATTTTGAAGTACTAGCAAAAGCGCATTTGCTCACCTAACACATTTACACAGGCTCAGAAACAGCAAAATCTGAGTTCAAAAGGGCAAAAAAAGACTGACATAAAACATAATAAAAATGCTATAAAAATAAGCCTTGTAGAATGAAGAAAACTAAAGATACAGGGGAAAGTTTAGTCCAGAGGACTAATGGACCACAGCTACCATGGCCTCCACCAGTACTGAGTCCAGTACAATTAGATGGTGCCCAGCTACCACCACTGACTGCTCTGACAAGGATCACAATAGAGCTGGAGAAAAATGTAGAACAAAATTTTAACTCACAAAGAAACACCAGACTTACTGGCCTGACAGAGATTGGAGAAACCCCAAGAGTATGGCTCCCAGACATCCTTTTAGCTTAGTAATGAAGTCACTGCTGAGGTTCACCCATCATCCAAAGATTAGACAGGCCCATAAAACAAAATGAGACTACTGGGACACACCAGCCCAGGACTAAGGACTGGAAGGCAGGAGGGGACAGGAAAGCTGGTAATAGTGAACCCAAGGTTGAGAAGGAAGAGTGTTGACATGTGGTGGGGTTGTTAACCAATGTCATAAAACAGCATGTGTACCAACTGTTTAATAAGAAGCTAGTTTGTTCTGTAAACCTTCATCTAAAGTACAATTAGAAAAATAAATACATATATTTCTGCTGAAAACACTGCAAAAAAAAAAAAAAAAAGAAAGAAAGAAAAAAAAGCCTTGTAGAGAGTGTGTATTCTGTATCATTAGAAATAAATTTTGACATGTGTACTTAAAAGCCAGACTTTGGCCCCAATAATGGCTTGATTAGGTACCATTACGAAGTAAAACCTGTGTTTTGGGATAGCAGAAATTCTTTTATTGTACCTACAGTCATCTATTGTTATATTTTTTTAAAGGGAGCAAAGTATTTCTATTTTGTGTCCTAATCGTACTTATGTAGGGAGTTATCTTTTTAAAAATTCTGAAGAATTTTTTTTTTTTCTATTTGCTGCTTTATTTCCCTATTTTCAACAAGCTGACCTCACAATCAACTGCTGGCCCTTTTTGTAAAAACAAACTCACATGCCCCTTTCCTCCTCAATACTGTCTTCTTCCTCTTTTACTCCCTACCCTTCATGTCAGTTTACCTATTCTTAAGGATTAAGCAGAGTAGAGATGACATTGGACTCTGTCTTTAGCGAGTGTGTATAATATTGAAAACATTATTTGACCCCTGTAGGTGTTATTTTCTTTATAAGGCTGTATCTCTAAAGTCCATCTCAGTGGTTATAGAAATGAGATGCCAACTCCGTCTCAGGTAGGTATGTGAAGCTAGCTAACAGTCCTTTCAAAATCAAGTGTTTGTTCACATTCCCTGCTTTATATAGTTTCTCAGGTGCCTCCTAGAGGGAGAAAATGAAACTAAACCATGTCTTTAATCTAAGATCAGGTGCATAAAATGTGTCTGGTAACTAGATAGAGGAAAAGGGACTCTCTGACCATGAAATTCAGTGTTCTGCAAGCACCACAAGGTCTACAAAAGAAAATTCATCCCAAAAGATGAAGGAAATACAGACAAAACAGGGTCCAAGTTAGTCCTGGGATCAGCTGGACAGGTAGTTCTAGAATTCCTCCAATCCTGAAGTATTTTAACTCTTTTCTGTGAAGTATATTTGTACTCAAGGCAACTCCATGTGTGTCAGAGTACAATCTTGCTCCACAGAGATTTCAATGGCTGAAATTTTGGAAGTAGATCGCCAGTCCTTTCTTTGGAGGCACCTCTGGGTGGACTCCAACCACCAAACTTTTGGTTAGTAGCTGAGTGTGTTGAGTGTGTTATCCGTTCACACTACCCGGGGGCTCCCACATTATCTTAGCTACATACAAACATCCTGAGGACAAAAATGGCTCTGTGTATGAGCTAAGAATGACTTAAACTTCAAGTCCAGCTAAGCCTACTCCTGAGTGTGAGAACATAACCAAAGAAGCATTGTCTCTGCCACAATCTGACAATCAGCTAGAAGCACTTAATGTCTTAAGTGGCCCAATGGAATTGTAAGTATAAACTACTTTTCACTGACATAGAACCAGGGGACATGCTAAGGTCAAATGAATGCAGAAGAGCCCAACAGGAATGCTTTTCAGGGCACACAGTGGTTGAGTGCCTGAGCCAGTGATGAGTGCCAGCTGGGACTCGTGTGAGTGCCTCGAAGGTACCTCCTTGTGGTTGTTTGGTGAAGGAGGAATTGAGGTTTGCATCCATGCATGTGGGTGCTTAGAGTCATCATAATCTGGGTATTAACATTAATGTGATCGAATTTGTACCCAGAGGCTAGAAAAAATTGCAGTTACATTTTGTTTTATGTACCTCCACTACCTGCCCCCAAGGAAGACTCTTTTCTATGCAAGATCTTTTTTATTAGCCTTTTAAGAAGTACTCTTTTGTACTAATACATTAGAGAAGATCCTCTTACAAATTCCCACTTTACTTCCAGTTAACAATTCTGCATTTTAATTAAGAACTTCTGGTGAAATTTCACTAATTCTTTGAGAACTCTCAGAGAAGGTAAGAGAAAAGGATAATAGTACAGTAGGTGCTAAGATGAGGTTAGGGTGACAAGGTGAGGTTAGGGTCACAGGATACTACTCGTGTTATATAAGCAAACCCCAATAAAAATTGAACTAGGAATGACTTTGCTAATTTTAATATATATAAAAAAAAACACAAAATTAATACAATGTGCACTTGAATAAAGGAAAAAAAAAAGAAGCTAATGTTTTGTGTGTGTGATTTTCTTTATTTCTTAAGTGTACATATAAATTAAAAATGAAAGATTAACTGTTGACAGCTTTATATACCAGAAAACACTGTTCCAAAGAACTACCAAAATCTTCAACTGGAAGATTCAGGAACTAGGTGTTGGAGTGTGCTTTTACCACATTCCACCAGTGGAGAGGTAGAAAGAGAAATAAATGAGAAGAAGGAATTATTTAGCTATGTCTTTTCCAGTACAGATGAAGGAGCTTAAAAGAATGTCAAATATCCCTTTAGGAGTTCCTGGAGTAAACTTAGAAATAGAAACTTAGGATTACCATATATTGCTTTAAATTGTTGTTAAAGAAAATTAGTAGTTTCCATACCAGTGAACAACAACAACATACCACCCACCCTAAAGTCCTAAAAACTCTGCAGATATGAAATAAAAGTGCTTAAGAAATGAGCAAAAGCATGAACTAATGGGGACTTCCTAACAAGGAGAAAGTAAAGCTTCTTTTTGTGGTGATTAGCGCAGCATCTTCTCAGTAGATGGTGTTCCACACTGTCCATTTAGTTTACCTTGGGGCATATTGTGACATCAAAATGACTATACGTTTTCCTCTTATTGTTGGCATTGTTAGGTGCTGTCAATTCGGTTCCAACTCATAGTGACACTACGTACAACAGAACAAAACATTGCCTGGTCCTGCCCCAATCCTCACGATTGTTGGCTATGTTTGAGCCTGTTTTTGCAGCCACTGTGTTAATCCATCTCATTGAGGGTCTTCCTGTTTTCTGCTGACTCTCTGTTTTACCTAGCGTGATATCCTTTTCCAGAGATTAGTTCCTCCTGATAACCTGTCCAAGGTATGAGAGACAAAGTCTTGTCATTCTCCCTTCTAAGGAGCATTGTGGCAGTACTGCTTCCAAGACAGATTTGTTTGTTCTTCTGGCAGTCCATGGTATAGTCAATATTCTTCACCAACAGCATAATTCAAATGCATCAATTATTCTTTCATCTTCCTTATTCATTGCCCAGCTTTTTCATGCATATCAGGTGACTGAAAATACTGTGGCTTGAATCAGGCACACCTTGATGTCTTCAAGGTGATATCGTTGCTTTTTAACACTTTAAAGACGTCTGTTGTGGCAGATTTGCCCAATGCAATACATCCTTTGATTTCTTGACTGCCGCTTCAGTGGGCATTGATTGTGGATCCAAGTAAAATGAAATCCTTGACAACTTCAATGTTTTCTCCATTTATCATGATACTGCTTATTGGACCAGTTGTGAGGATTTTTGTTTTATGTTGAGGTGTAATCCAGACTAAGGGCTATAGTCTTTGACCTTCACCAGTAAGTGCTTCAAGTTCTCTTCACTTTGAGCAAGCAAGGTTGTGTTATCTAGCAGATTGTTAACTAGTCTTTCTCCAAACCAGATACTGTATTCTTTTTCATATAGTCCAGTTTTCAAATTATTTGCTCAGCATACAGATTGAATAAGTATGGTGAAAATATACAACTCTGACACACACTTTTCCTGATTTTAAACAACGCAGTATCCCTTGTTCTGTTCAATGGACTGCCACTTGGTCTATCCACAGGTTCAGTATCAGCACAATTAAATGATCTGGAGTTCTTATTCTTCACAATTTGTTATGATTCACACAGTTCAATGCCTTTGCATAGTCAATAAAACACAGGAAAACATCTTTCTGGTATTCTCTGCTTTTAGCCAAGGTCCATCTAACATCAGCAGTGATATCCCACCTTTCACATCCTCTAAATCTGGCTTGAATGTCTGGCAATTCTCTGTCAGTGTTCTGTATCAACTATTTTTTAATTATCTTCAGCATAATTCTACTTGCATGCAATATTAATACTGTTCAATAGTTTCCACATTCCATTGGATCACCTTTCTTTGCAATGGACACATGTATCGATCTCTTCCAGTCACTTGGCCAGGTAGCTGTCTCCCAAATTTCTTGGCATAGTTGAGTGAGCACTTCTATTGCTCCACCCATTTGTTAAAACATTTTGATTGGTATTTTCTGAATTCCTGGAGCATTGTTTTTGCCCATGCCTTCAGTGCAGCTTCACCAAAGAACTCAGCTGTTAAACAAAAGTTTGACAGTTTGAATCTACCAGCCACTCCTTGGAAACCCTACAGGGCAGTTCTACTCTGTCCTAGAGGGTCACTATGGGTGGGAATCAACTTGATGGCAATAGGTTTGTTGGTTTGGTTTTCAGTGCAGCTTGGACTTCTTCCTTCAGTACCATTTATTTTGATCATATGCTCCCTTAAGAAATGGTTGACGTCAGACAATTATCATTATTATTGGTACAGTGTCTCTGTATATTCCTTCCATTTCTTTTGATACTTTGTGCATCATTCAACATTTTGCCCTTAGAATCCTTCAACATTGCAACTCGAGGCTAGAATTTTTTTCTTCAGGTCTTTCAGCTTGGAAAATGCCTAATATGTTCATCCCTTTTGGTTTTCTAACTCCAGGTATTTCACATTTCATTATAATACTTTACTTTGTCCCTCCAAATATAGCTGCAAAATTATTCCTATTCATGCTCTTGTTCTTCCACTTGAATGTCCAGAAACACTCAGTTCCCAGTAGTCTGAGCTAGGTGTTTCTGATTTGCCTTTCTTGTGGTCAATATTAAGGTAGCCACATCTAACAAGGAAGTAAAAATTTGTGTATTATTATTATGTTTTAGCCATGAGATATTATTACTGTGTTCATTAGAAAAAGGTACTTTAAAAAAAGAACGTCAATTAATTCTTTTTGGTATAGTGACTCTGTGTATTCCTTCCATCTTCTTTTGACGCTTCCTGCCTCATATAATATTTTCCCTGTAGAACCCTTCAATGTTGCAACTCAAGGCTTTAATTTTTTCTTCAGTTCTTTCAGCTTGAGAAATGCTGAGTGTGTTCTTCCCTTTTGGTTTTCTATCTCCAAGTCTTTGCACGTGTCCCTATAATACTTTACTTTGTCTTCTAAAGTGGCCCTTTGAAGTCTTGTGTTCAGCCCCTTTACTTCATTATATCTTCCTTTCATTTAGCTACTTGATGTTTAAGAGCAAGTTTTAGAGTCTCTCTTGACATACGGTTTGGTTTTCTTTCTCTCCTGACTTTTTAATGACTTCTTGTTTTCTTCATATATGATGTCCTTGGTCATTCCACAGTTCATCTAGTCTTTGGTCATTAGTGTTCAAAGTGTCAAATCTATTCTTGTGATGGTCTCTAAATTCAGGTGGGATACTCTCAAGGTCGTTCTTTGGCTGTCATGGACTTCTTCTAATTTTCTTCAATTTCAACTTGACTTTGTTTTTTTTTTTTTGCATATGAGCAATTGATGGTCTGTCCCACAGTCTTCTCCTGGCCTTGTTATGACTGATAATATTAAGCTTTTCCATAGCCTCTTTCCACAAGCGTACTTGACTTGATTCCTGTGTATTCTGTCTCGCTAGGTCCACGTGTGTAGTTCCCGTTTATGTTGGTGAAGGGTATTTGTAATGAAGACGTCATTGGTCTTGCAAAATTCTATTATGTGATCTCTGGCATTGTGTCTATCACCAAGGCCATATTTTCCAACTGCTGATCTTTCTTTGTTTCCAACTTATGCACTCCAATCACCAGTAATTATCGATGCATCTTGATTGCATGTTTGATCAATTTCATATTGCAGAATTAGTAAAAATTTTCTATTTCTTCTTTGGCCTTAGTAGTTGATTCGTAAATTTTAATAACAGTCCTTTAACTGGTCTTCCTTGTAGGCGTATGAATATTATCCTATCACTGACTGTGTTGTACTTCAGGATAGATATTGAAATGTTCTTTTTAACAATGAATGCACTGACATTCCTCTTCAAGTTATCATTCCCAGCATAGTAGAACATATGATTGTCTGATTCAAAATGGCCAATACCAGTCCATTTCTGCACACCAATGCCTAGGATATCGATGTTTATGCATTCCATTTCATTTCAGATGACTTCCAATTTTCCTAGATTCATACTTCGTACACTTCATGTTCTGATTATTAGTGGATGTTTGCAGCTGTTTTTTCTCATTTTGAGCCTTGCCACATCAGCAAATGAAAATCCCAAAAGCTTGACTCTATCCACGTCATTAAGGTCAGCTTTACTTTGAGGAGGCAGCTCCTCTGCAGTCGTATTTTGAGTGCCTTCAACCTGAAAGGCTCATCTTCTGGCACTATATCAGACAATGTTCTGCTGCTATCCATAAGGTTTTAAATGGCTAATTCTTTTCAGAAGTAGACCACTGGGTTCTTCTTCCTACCCTGTCTTAATCCAGAAGCTCAGCTGAAGCCCATCTACCTTGGGTAACCCTGCTGGTATTTGAATATCAGTGGTATAGCTTCCAGTATTGAAGCAACACAACACGCCTGCCCAGTATGACAAACTGACAGATGCATGGGGGAAGCACATGATTAGGAACCAATGGTACTGAAGGAAGAAGTCCAAGCTGCACTGAAGACATTGGTGAAAAACAAGGCTCCAGGAGTTGAAGGAATACCAACTGAAATGTTTCAACAAATGTATGCAATGCTACAAGTGCTCACTCATTCATGCCAAGAAATTTGGAAGCCCTGGCCAACTGACTGAAAGACATCCATATCTATGCCTATTCCAAAGAAAGGTGATCCAACTGAATGTGAAAATTATGGAACAATATTAACATCACATGCAAGTAAAATTTTGCTGAAGATCATTCAAAAGTGGCTGCAGCAATATATCAAAAAGAAACTGCTAGAAATTCAAGCTGGATTCAGAAGAGAACATGGAACCAGGGATATCATTGCTGATGTCAAATGGATCCTGGCTGAAAGCAGAGAATACCAGAAACATGCTTTCCTGTGTTTTATTGACTATGCAAAGGCATTTGACTGTGTGGATCATAAGAAATTATGGATAATGTTGTGAAGAATGGGAATTCCAGAACACTTCATTGTGTTCATGAGGAACCTTTACATAGATCAAGAGGCAATCATTCAAACAGAATAAGGGGATACTGTGAGGTTTAATGTCAGAAAGGGTGTGTATCAGGGTTGTATCATTTCACCATACTTATTCAATTTGTATGCTGAGGAAACAATCCAAGACACTGGACTATATGAAGAAGAACAGGGCATTAGGAGTGGAAGAAGGCTAATTACATATGTTACGCAGATGACAACTTTGCTTGCTCAAAATGAAGAAGACTTGAAGCCCTTACTGATGTAGATTAAAGACCACAGCCTTCAGTATGGATGACACTTTAACATAAAGAAAGCAAAAATTCTCACAACTGGACCAATAAGCAACATCATGATAAATGAAGAAAAGATTGAAGTTGTCAAGGATTTCATTTTAGTTGGATCTGCAATCAACACCCATTCAAGCAGTAGTAAAGAAATCAAAAGATGCATTGCATCTGGCAAATCTGCTGTAAAAGACCTCTTTAAAGTGTTAAAAAGCAAAGGTGTTATCTTGAGGACTAAGGTGTGCCTGACCCAAGCCATGGTATTTTCAATTGCCTCATATGCATGCCAAAGCTGGACCATGGATAAGGAAGACTGAAGAAGAATTGATGCCTTTGGATTGTGGTATTGGCAAAGAATATTGAATATAGCATGGACTGCCAAAAGAATGAACGAATCCGTCTTGGGAGAAGTACAACCAGAATGCTCTTTAAAAGCAAGGATGGTGAGACTATGTCTCACACACTTTGGACATGTTCTCAGGAGGGCTCAGTTCCTGGAGAAGGACATCATGCTTGGTAAAGTAGTGGGCCTGTGAAAAAGAGGAAGGCCCTCACCTCAATGAGATGGATTGACACAGTGGCTGCAACAATGGGCTCAAGCATAACAAGGATTGTGAGGATGGCTCAGGACCCAACAGTGTTTCATTCTGTTGTACATAGGGTTAGTATGAGTCAAAATCGACTCAATAGCACCTAACAACAAAAACTTTAAAAAAATATTTTAAAGTTCTTTTTTAAACTTTTATTTCTTTTTGTTTTACTTTTTTCTATTATATTTTCAGCCATCTAAACATATTGGTTCATTTAATTAATTTTTATGCCAGTACACTTTTTAATGTTTCACTTGTATGGCATATTGTAACAGAGATTATGTATTCATGAGAGAAATCAGAAAATATATTAACTTTAGATAGTCAGTATTAAAATATTAACTATCCGTTTAAAGAATCAAAACAGAGGATAATTCTTAAAATAATGGATTGTTTGAAATAATCTAAAACTTAACAAGGAGGTTTAAACAATGATAGATTAATAGTAACAATACCAAACATGGAAGACAAGAATACAAAGATTGTGTTGGGAGTCCTATGCATATCTATCTATATCTCAAGACATAAACATGTGAATACCCTAAGATCAACCTGCTTTAAGAGGCCCAGGCTAACTGGAGAAGTTCTGGAGGAAGAGATACAACATTAAGGGAGAGACAGAGGGAGGGAAAAAGATTTCATGTAAACTAGTTTTGACCCAGCAATGGATAATAAGAGCACTTGACTAAGTCATATGGCTAGTAACTGTTGGTGCTGAGGCTCAAATTCATGCTGCCAGGTTCCAGAGATTAAATGTTTAAACTCTCATCGGCATAGGGAAGTTTCAGAGCTATACGTGGCCTATAGCTGACCAGGCTGTTAGGAGAATTTAATAAGCTAGTATATTTCAGGCAATTAGAATGGAGCCTGGTACTTAGCAATTTTGTTTTTGTTTTTATTATTATTATTAATAGAAGCAAATATTACATGCAATCAAATTTATGAAGCATTTCTTATTCTGATCTAGATATTTTAAAGTCACATTGTAAATAGAATGGGGTTGAAGTTTTTCAAGTAAAATTATTAAAATGAATGAATCAAAGTAATCCATTCCCTAATGTAGAAAAGCGTAGAAGATACTAGCTAATCATAAGCAACAAGCCTTATCATGAAAGGATTGTGCCAAATACAGATTTTGAGATCAAAGGGTGTACAGTGCACACACACACACATACAAATGAAAGTAAATGGCTCTAGCATATATGAGTTATTAAAAAGGTCATAATTTTAGAAACTTCTTTTTTCTAGATGCTATTAAACTAGGTCTAATTGCTTCTTAAATTAAGTTTGAATTTATTTTGGCAGTAATAATAATCTTTTACATCATACTTCCATAAACTTTTATCAGCTTTCTGGAAAAATATGTCTACCTTTGTTTATGTTGATTTTTGTTGTAGAATTTTTAGAGTTGTGTTAGGAATATTTTTTAAAGATACAGCAATTTATACCAATTTGAAATTAATCACTTGAAAATTCCCATCTTAAAATTTATTTACCCACTTTATAAGATATTGAAGGAAATTAAAGAAATATGTATAACATAAAAAGGTTTAAAAAAGAAGATACCTGGGGGGAGAACTAAGAAAAAAACAGGGAAGAAGCTAATAAACTAAATTAAATATCATAAAAAACTCATTGCTGTCGAGTCGATCCCGATTCATAGCAACCCTATTGAACACAGTAGAATAGTCCCACAGAGTTTCCAAGGCTGTAATCTTTACTGAAGCTGACTGCCACATCTTCCTCCCATGGAGTGGCTGGTGGGTTTGAACCACTGACCTTTTGGTTAGCAGCCCAGAACTTTAACCAATGTACCACCAGGGCCTCTTGTTAAATACCTTAAGGACCTATTTAGTAGTTAAAAATGATATCCACTAAGATTGCCTGGGAGGGGACATGAGAACACTGTCTGGAGAGATAGAAATGGTCTATGCCATGATAGAATGCTGACTTACGTAGTTGGATCAAAATTAATATTTGTCAGTTCAATGTATGTACAAACCAAAAACCCACTGCCATCAAGTCAATTCCGACTCATAGCAACCCTATAGGACAGAGTAGAACTGCCCCATAGAGTTTCCAAGGAGCGCCTGGCGGATTCGAACTGCCAACCCTTTGGTTAGCAGCTGTAACACTTAACAACTACCCCACCAGGGTTTCCAATGTATGTATTAGAAAAAAAATACTTTACATAAAAAAAAATTATGATTGTAATAAATTTTATCATTACTATAAAAGGGTTTCCAAAAGTAGTTTAGATGAAATAAAATATTTATTTATTTTAAAGTGGTTTAGATGAAATAAAAGCAATTTAGGTGAAATAAAAATTGGGGGCTCTAGATAATTGTTGAAATTTGATGATGAGTATGTGGGGGCAAAATGCAAAATTTCACCTGTTTATCTTGCATAGATTTGAAATTTTATATGATGAAATGTTCGATAAAAATAGGAGACTAAAACCTTAATTTCAAATTTTCCATTCAGTCAAAAACAAAGCATAATTATAATTATAATCTTATAATACCAGGAAATCAGAAGTACATATTTTTTGCTACTGGTGGCTTAAAGAAATCGTTACCCTGAGTCCTCACAAAAGGACATGATGTGATGTATTTAATAACTTTCTTAGTAAATAAAATAGTACATATTTAATAGATGAGTCTCCTTCCTTTCAAGTCAAACTGATGGTACACATGCAGTTAAAAGCAATTCTAAAAGGTAAAAGAGCAATTAAATAATATTGAACCAATGTTTATTTCTGATTATTCAGCACAACAAATCCTCCAAATTGTGTAAAAAATTAATTTGAAAATTTTAGTACTTATTAAAAAAACATTTTCAATGCCCTTCTACTTTGCCATAGCAACATAGAACACTGATTTAGATGTACAAGTAGGTTTCAAATTCTTCAGGTAGTCACCGAGTTTTTTATAAGAATTGAGCCATAGAGTACAACAGTTAATGATTTCGGGCACGAAGTTTGTGTTTGGACATTTGACGTCACCAGTCAAGCGCCTATATACTTCAGTAACATGCTTAAGAAAACTCAGGTGCCTAAGCCCTGATGGCACAGTGGTTAGAAGTTATGGCCGCTAATCAAAAGGCTGGCAGTTTGAGTCTACCAGTTGCTCCTTGGAAACCCTATGGGGCAATTCTACCCTGTCCTATAGTGTCAGTGTGAATGGGAATGGACTCAATGGCAATGGGTTTCTTTTGGCTTAACCAAATCACATGTCATCACACCTCCAAGGAAAGGTGCCTTTAAACTTTTATGAAAACAAAGAATAAAGTTAAAGGGAATTCATCTACGTGTAACCCTTTGCCGTCCAGAAGATTTTGACTCATAGTGACCCTATAGGACAGAGTAGAATTGTCCAGTAGTGTTTCTAATAAGCACCTGGTGGATTTGAACTGCTGACCTTTTTGGTTAGCAGCCGTAGCAATTAACCACTAAGCCACCAGGCATCCCAGTGTAAACCAGGTAAACAAAATAGTATAATGACAGTTAAAAGAATAAGCCTTAGGGCAAATACTAAAGCATTTTTCTGCTTACTTTGGAAATATTTTTATAACAATTATTTCAGTAACAGTCACCCACGTTCTGTTTCCAAAAGCTACTAGAACTTCGAGTCTTGATCAAGTTGTTGAGGTGCGTAATTGTGAGTGGACGGTGGCAATGGGTGATTTCAGTAGCAACAAGTGCCACCTGACAGCAATTGCTCCAACCAATGTCTGAAATTTATGTTAACTCTTCCAACTTACCTGTCAACTTATCCAGCTGTGAAGAAATTATAATTACCTATTAGAAAAATCTAACTGTAAATACCGTTGATATTTCCAGAGAAAGGCCCTCCCCCACCACATACTTTAATTGCTTTAAATTCTTATGCTCATCAGTCTGTTGAAGATGTGCTCTGTTATAAACACTGTAGCCTTTCATTTTTTTGTTTTTTTTAACTCTTTCTTCCACTCTTAGGAACTGATGGTATAAAAATTAGGGTAACTCATTTTTACAATCTAAAAAAAATAATAATTTTATTCCATAAATTCCTCTGGGTTTTTCTTTTGGAATAATTTGTTAAACTTAATTTTCATGATGGTGATCTTTTTTCTAACATATTTATTTATTAGCAAAGTTTCCCTTTTTTCAGCGTTCTTGGGTCAAATTATATTTTGAAATAACTTTAAGCAATTGGTTGAACATTCCTACATTGTTACTTTTGTATGAAAGGGTTAGATAATCAGTTAAAAGGATATCTTCATATCACTGATTGAAAGAGACTTGGTCTTGAAATTGATTATTCCAGTAAAATTGATTAAATCATAAAATGTTGAGATATTATGTATTATAGCCTTATCCTTCTCTGACCCTTGAAAGGCACTGTAAATTAAGCACTGACATCGTCTATCTATATGAAAAGGTATTGTAAGAGCCTCAGTTATCAACTTTACACAGGATGACTCCCAGGGAATCCATATTTGAGATGATTCAAGCCATAAAGTTTTGAGCTTTGCAAAGGTCAGGGCCCAGTGCTTTACCAGAAATATTACCATTACACTAAACCCTTATCATGTCTTTGTCAGACTGATAAGGTGTCAAAATTGGCTCCTCATGACTTTCTCTCCTCCATATCATTTCTCTCTACTGTAGAAAGCATCCGTATATTAAATGCTAAATATCCACTCAGGGTAGAAGGGACACAGGTTCAAGACTCCATTGGTGCCTCAAGGATTGATTCAGAGTCAGGTCCCAAGCATCCAAGGTGACTCTTACCACTCAGGTGAGAGTTGCAAAATAGGAAAGATGGCTCCACAAAAAAAGAAGAAAGAGCATTAAAAAAATTCAAATTTCATCCAGCATAATAGCTGTCCAACCAGATAAAAATGAAAAACATCGAATTTGTTTTTTTCCTTTCTTAAAGCAAGGATTTCTTCATTTCTGTATTTTTCATGAAGCAATTCACCAGTTAATAGATTATCCAGTCTTTGTTTCTTCTTTTATCTCTCGAGTTTTTTTTTTGTCATTTGTTTCTGAATTAACTCCTACTTCAAATTTTTTTCAAAGAGAAGGGTATATCAAAAAGCTCCTTCTGGTAGATCAGGTAAAGAATGAATTAAATCAATTATGAGACTTTTCTAATTATGTCTCTTACATGCATATATATTACATATATATAAATATATATATGCATATACAATTATAATAATTGAATCTGAGATCTGGATGGAAATATGGTGATATAGACTAACCTCCCACCCAATATTAACATTCTCTCTTCAGTCTTCAAACTGTTTTAAAACCTCGTAGATCTAATATTCCCCAAAACAATAAATCTACCACTATGATAATAATAATGACAATGATGATAATGAAATAATATACCTGCTATTTACTGAGTGTTAACTGCACACTAGGCACTGCATTAGGTGATGAGCATTGTTTGCTATGAAGTGGATGCTGTTACTATTCCCCTTGATACATCTTTATTCATTGGAGTATTTTCTCTTTTATGTAAAATAACAATGAAGAATTTTATCTTTGATATGAAACAGCAAAAAGTCTAGTATAACATACATATTGGTTGCAGTTCTTCTCTATACAAATGCATTGTTCTTGTCCTAAAAGCATTACTTCACTATAATTATTGAAAATAACTTCCATGGCCCCTCGAGTTTTTTTTTGTTTGTCTGTTTTTTCTTTTAAATATCCCTGATTTCTGTGTCTCTTATGTCATTCTTCACCTATGCACCTTCTTCAGGATTTCAATATCTCTTTTATAGTGTGCTTCCCAGAACTGAACACAACATTGCAAATGTGATCATGCAGTTGTATTTTGTTTGCACTCTGAAGTGTGAAAATTGGCCTTCATACATTTGAACGGTACTCCTTGCAATGTGTTCAGGTGCTATTTGAGGTTTAGGGGTAAGTTCTAAGACCTGCAAAATTTCTATTCAGTTATCATCACTGTAACTGACAAATAACGTTTCCTTTATTACTTCATATTAACATACGCAGCAAGTTCAGAGAATTCATATCCAGTCAATGCTACAAAATGCCAAAGAACATATCTAGTAAGAGATAGAGACACGGAGAACACAGGGCTTCTCTGTACTGATTCTGCAATTTTGTGAGTCTAAAATTATTTCAAATTAAGAAAAGGTAATTCCCAGCACTAGCAAACATGTGGGTAAGTATGAGTAAATAGGTCTTTATACACCTTAATCCTTGGAAATTGAATGTAATGATGGAATAATGTATTATTTCCAATGATACTATGAAATGCATGTATAAACCGCATATTATATTAAAACATATGACATTTACACCTTATTTAATTATCTAACATTTAATTTAAATACTTGTATATCATTCTATTTCAGGCGTTGTTATAACCACTTTACAGGCATTAATTTATTTATTCCCCTAACAGCCACATGAGGTGGATATCCTCAAAATCTTCATTTTGGAGATGAGAAAACTAAGACCTAGCTGGGGCTAAATAAATTCCTCAAGGTCACACAGCTTGAGTGGCAGCTCCGGGGTTTGAATCCAGGCAGCCTGGCTCCAGAGGCCATATTCTTGGCAACCACATTTATTCTGTTCACCAAGTATCCAGTGAAAAATAATTTTTTGCAGAATGACTAGGTGATCTGTAAGCAAAAACAGGGATGTGAATATTTTTAATCAGAAGTCAGTGCTGTCAATTTTATTGTAAAAACCAGCAGCTAATAAGATACCCCTGCCACACACACACACACACACACACGCACAACCATTCAGAGGTTTTTACAAAATATAAATAAGTTGGAATAAAGGACAAAAGGAGAGAGGCGGGGCCAAGATGGTGAAACAGCCAGATGCTTCCAGAGATCCCTCTTACAACAAAGACACGAAAAATCAAGTGAAATGCTTTTATTTGTAACAAGCTAGAGTAGGAGCCCTGAACATCAAAGGCAAAGTTAGAAAACAGACTGAGAGGCAGGGGGAAGGAGAGTCAGTTCAGAAGCGGACAGGAGTTACTGGACCTGAATCGCTGGGATCCCTCAGGCCCCATTCCCGGGAGGGGCCGTGGTGGGCTGGTAGAGCATACGGCTGCAGTTTCCTAAGGGAAAGCACCGGCTGCACAGCCTACTCACACCTCTGGACCCAGAGAAGAATGGTGCTCTCAGCAAAAGCTAAGTACTTGGGTATATTTTACCAAATCCACCACCCCCAAGCCGGCTTCAGTGGCTGTTGATTTCCCTAGGCCTGAGATAGGCCCATTTGAGCACACTGAGGCATGCTCCTGCACGTGGAGAAGGAATAAATTCAAAATGGGGAAAAGATAATTTGCTAGCTCTACTAACCCGGGGAGCTAAGGACAGAAGAGGCTCCTGTCCAGGCATAAATGATCTGTGGACTATGAATACCTTTCCTCCCTGCATTGATCTGTGTGGGCCTATTTCAGGAGAATAATCCCTTGCTGGCAGACTGCAACTGTTTAAGCCGTGCAGTGGAAAGGAGGGTATTTGGTGTTTGACACCGCTTTGCCTGTTAAACAGGGTCCTCACCTACCCACACCAGGGGCATAAGGACTGATGGCTCCACTCAGGTCACCCAGCCACCTGTGACAAGATTCCAAGAATAACTGGTACCTCCCAGTCCTTACAACCAAAAGCATTGGATGCTTATGGTCCATCTGCAGAACCCAACCACCTGTACGCTCTAGGGAACAGGGGTGCGCTTTCCTCAGAGACACCCAGGGGATGGTTCTCAGCCTCCTGTCTTGTTCAGGGTATGACCGCCTGCTGCAACCAGATACCGGTACCTAGACAAAACACCTCTACCCCTCTAAGACTGTAAGACAGAGCCTGTACCACACACTTGATGACCAGCTACCTGGACATCTAAGCTGAATCCACACAAGAAAAGTGAATGGACTCATAAGCTCATATACCTGATAACAGCTCTAGCCATCTGGTGACAGGACATCAGTGCTCCAAAGGTGAAAATGATCAAGCTAGCTCACTCAAGCAATCCATTTGGGCATATCAAAAATAAATAAATAAATAAATTAGAAACTAGGATATAGTAAGCAAACATAAAATGAACTAATATGATAACTTATAGATGGCTCGGAGATAACCACATGAAACAGACCATGATCACTTCAACAAGCTCTCAAAACAGAGAATCAAAGGATCTTCTGGATGAAGGTGCCTTCCTGGAATTACTGGATGCGGAATTCAAAAGATGAATATACAGAGCCCTTCAAGACATCAGGAAGGAGATCAGGCCATATGCAGAACAAGCCAAGGAACACACAGATAAAACAGTTGAAGAAATTTAAAAGGTTCTTCAAGAACATAATGAAAGATTTCATAAGCTGTAAGAATCCATAGACAGACAGCAATCAGAAATTCAGAAGATTACCAATAAAATTACAGAATTAGACAACTCGATAAAAAGTCAGAGGAGCAGAATTGAGCAAGTGGAAGGCAGAATTGATGACCTTGAAGATAAAGCATTTCACACCAATATATTTGAAGAAAAATTGGATAAAAGAATTTAAAAAAAGAAGAAACCTTAAGAATCATATGGGAGTCTATCAAGAGAAATAACCTACAAGTGATTGGAGTACCCAGATAGGAAGGGACAACAGAAAATACAGAGAGAATTGTTGAAGATTTGTTGGCAGAAAACCCTGATATTCTGAAAGATGATACAATGCAATTCCGATCCAAATTCCAATGACATTTTTTAATGAAATGGAGAAACATATCACCAACTTCATACAGAAGGGAAAGAGGCTCTGCATAAGTAAAGCATTATTGAAAAAGAAAAACAAAGTGGGAGGCCTCACTCTACCTGATTTTAGAACCTATTATCCCACCACAGTAGTCAAAACCACCACAGTAGTCAAAATAGCCTGGTACTGGTACAATGACAGATACATAGACCAGTGGAACAGAACTGAGAATCCGGGCATAAATCTATCCACATATGAGCAGCTGATATTTGACAAAGGCCCAAAGTCAGTTAAATGGGGAAAAGACAGTCTTTTTAACAAATGTTTCTGGCATAACTGGTCATCCATCTCCAAAAAAATGAAAGAAGATCCATACCTCACACCAGGCACAAAAACAAACTCAAAATGGATCAAAGACCTAAATATAAAATATAAAATGATAAAGTTCATGGCAGAAAAAGTAGGGACAATGCTGGGTGCTCTAATACATGGCATAAACAGTATATAAAACATTACTAACAGTTTAGAAGAGAAACCAGATAACTGGGAGCTCTTAAAAATCAAACACCTATGCTCATCCAAAGACTTCACCAAGAGTAAAAAGATTACCTACAGACTGGGAAAAACTTTTTAGCTATGACATTTCCAATCAGTGTCTGATCTCTAAAATCTACATGGTACTGCAAAAACTCAACTACAAAAAGAAAAATAACCCAATTATAAAATGGCAAAGGATATGAACAGACACTTCCCTAAAGAAGACATTCAGGTAGCTAAGAGATATATGAGGAAATGCTCACGATAATTAGCCATTAGAGAAATGCAAATCAAAACAACAATGAGATTTCATCTCAATCCAACAAGGCTGGCATTCATCCAAAAAACATAAAATAATAAATGTTGGAAAGGATGTGGAGAGATTGGAACATTTATACACTCCTGGTGGGAATGTAAAATGGTACAGCCACTTTGGAAATAGATTTGGCGCTTCCTTAAAAAGCTAAAAATAGAACTACCGTACGATCCAGCAGTCCCACTCCTTGGAATATATCCTAGAGAAATAAGAGCCTTTACACGAACAGATATATGCACACTCATGTTTATTGCAGCACTGTTTACAGTAGCAAAAAGATGGAAGCAACCAAGGTGTCCATCAACAGATGAATGGATAAATTATGGTATATTCACACAATGGAATACTATGCATCAATCACGAACAGTGATGAATCCATGAAACATTTCATCACATGGAGGAATCTGGAAGGCATTACACTGAGTGAAATTTGTCAGCTGCAAAAGGACAAATATTGTATAAGACCACTATTATAATAACTTGAGAATTAGTTTAAACAGAGAAGAGAATATTCTTTGATGGTTATGAGATGGGGAGGGAGGGAGGGTGAGGGATTTTCACAAATTTGATAGTAAATAAGAACTGTTTTAGGTGAAGGGAAAGACAACACACAATGCAGGAGAGGTCAACACAACTGGACTAAACCAAAAGCAAAGAAGTTTCCTGAATAAACTGAATGCTTCAATGGCCAGCGTAGCAGGGGCAGGGATCTGGGGGCCATGGTTTCAGGGGACATCTAAGTCAGTTGGTATAATAAAATCTACTAAGAAAACATTCTGCATCCCACTTTGGATAGTGGTGTCTGGGGTCTTAAACGCTAGCAAGTGGCCACCTAAGATGCATCATTTGGTTTCAACCCCCCTGGAGCAAAGAAGAATGAAGAACACCAAAGACACAAGGTAATTATGAGCCCAAGAGGCAAAAAGGGCCACATAAAGCAGAGACTACATTAGCCTGAGTCCAGAAGAACTAGATTATGCCTAGCTACAACTGATGACTGTCCTGACAGGGAACACAACAGAGAACCCCTGAGGGAGCAGGAGAACAGTAGGGTGCACACCCCAAATTCTCGTAAAAAGACCAGACTTAATGGTCTGACTGAGACTAGAATGGCCCTGGAGGTCATGGTTCCCAGACTTTCTGTTAGCCCAAGACAGTAACCATTCCCAAAGCCAACTCCTTAGACAGGGATTGGACTGGACTATGGGATAGATAATGATTCTGGTAAAGAATGAGCTTTTTGGATCAAGTAGACACATGAGACTATGTTGGAATCCCCTTTCTGGAGGGTAGATGAGAGGATAGAGGGGGTCAGAAGCTGGCCGAATGGACATGAAAAAAGAGAGTGGAGGGAAGGAGTGTGCTGTCTGATTGGGGGAAGCTATTAGGAGTATATAGCAAGGTTTTTATAAATATTTGTATGAGAGTCCAACTTGATTTGTAAACTTTCACTTAGAACACAATAAAAATTAAAAAAAAAAGAACAAAAGGAAAGGGAAAAGGAGAAAATGCAATGGTTATATCATTTGCAATTAAAATGCAGAATAGTAGGCACATATGAACCAACATTATTTGCTACAGAACAAATATTATAAACGCATGCAATTTGCAGCTAACATAAAGACAGGCTCAGGAGTTCAAAGAAAAACAATACCACAACAGTGAGAGAGACCTAAACTTTTTGTATTGCGTGAAAGGAAACACAACAGAGAAAAGTTGCTCCATAGGATAGAGAGGAAAACATACTTAAATGGAGTCTCACAGGGCCCTTTGTTCAACTGGAAGAATGGCTCACTAAAGTGTGCCATGGAGTCCCTGAGTGATGGTCAAGCACTTGACTGCTAGCCAAAAGGATGGTGGTTCAAACAAACCCAGAGGTGACTCAGAAGACAGGCCTGGTGATCTGCTTCTGAAAGGGTGGAATTGAGAGCAACCAACAATGAAATGTGCTGTGTGACCCACTAAGTTATACTCTTAGTTTTTTTTTATCAGTATAGGTTAAGATACATTAATGCACACAGCAGAATGAATAAATATTTTTGCACATAATGAAATTATTCTGTGCAAAAAAAAAAAAAATTTTTCCCATGCTTCCCTTTCCCTTTTAATACAAAACATGGCATAAAGGAAATAAATGACTTTTATTCCACATTACTCATCATAAAAAAAAAAGCTATTTCCACAAAGCATATAACAGTAATGTCACAGTAATGATTAACTATCAAAAAAATTATAGTCACACTCCTATTATTTTCCAACTCTCAATACCTGCCAGCATCCCATGGGCCAAGAGGAAATACTTATCCTTTTAGGAGCTATCCTCCACCAAGACTTGGGAGAATCGTTAGGTGCTTTCATGTGTACCGTTTTGACATCCTTAGATCTTACCAGTTTTGAGGTCCTGCATAACAGCACTGTTAAAATTTCCCCTAGGACTGCTAAATTAAGAGCCCTTGTCTCTCTAGGAGTGCCCTGGTGGAGCAATGTTGAAGCATTTGGCTAACTAAAATGTTGCCAGTTTGACTCCACCAGCTGCTCTTTGGAAACCCTGTGGGTGGGGCAGTTCTAGTCTGTCATATAGCGCTGCTGTGAGTAGGAATCGACTTGCAGCAATGGGTTTGGTCTTTATTTTTTTGTTTTGTTTTTTGTCTCTCTAGGAGAGCCCTGGTGGCGTAGTGGTTAAGAGTTTGGCTGCTAACCAAAAGGTCAGCAGTTTGAATCCACCAGGTGTTCCTTGGAAACCCTATGGGGCAGTTCTACTCTGTCCTATAGGGTCACTATGAGTGGGAATCGACTTGACCGCAAGGAGTTTGGGTTTGGTTGGGGGAGCCCTGGTGGCCCAGCGATCCTCAAGGAGGAGTGGTACCTCACCTGTGCTCAGGTCCTTTGTCTGCCCTTAGTAACTTGTCCTGCTCTATCTCCTTCCTAGGTTGTTGTCTTCTTGCTCATTTCAGGACACTGTTTAGGCCAATTGCTGAGCCTTTATGTACTACTATTGTTTATATAATTCATGAGTTCCCTCTCACCTGCTAATTTCAACATCATTTGGGTTATACAACATTGATTTCTCTGCAGTTACAACTTGGGGCTCCACGACTCACTCCTTTCCATGACTGGTAGAAAACTGTCTCTATTGTGTGCAGTTTGCTTGGATAGGAGTCTGTCCCACAGCTGAGCTGCTTGTCACCTTGACATTTATATACATATAAATTCAGTCCTCTCTATTTCAGAGCAGAAGCGTATTCAGGAACAGAAAAATGATTTGAAAAATAAATTATAAGTAGCAGATGAAGCTACTGAATCAGTTATTAAGGTGGCACAACGTTGTCTCCGTTATTATTGAATAATCAAAAGAAATATAAAATTCTATCCTCAAATTTTGAGGGATTTTCCAGCTTGATGAGAAAACAAAATTTAGCCATGATATAATAATTTCCACTAGGTAAAAGTTAGAATTACTGGGGAGCTTCTTCAAAATACAGATGTCTGATCTTCGTTAAGACACACTAATCAGAGTTTCCTGGGGTGGACTCAGGCATATGTATTTACAAACAACTCACAAGAGATTCTGTTTGAATTCCTGTGTGCTGGATTGTTTGTTGTAGGTAATGTGTAACCCACAAGAAGTTTTGCTTTCTCAATTTGGTAAAACTCCATCATAATACGATAAATGTGGGCCAAAGACTCAATCACTTAAGAGATTAATGAAATGACTGTTGAAATCTAGCTGTGTATAGCCGGCCTGCTAAAATACCTGAATCCTATCTATCGATCAAGATGTATTCTAATCCTAGCTATTGAGAGCCTTCTAGTGTCTTTTTTTTTTTTTTTTTTTTTTGCCCTGCCATAATTGTGGGTTTTTTGTTTTATGTTGAGATGTAAGATTGACGCATTTGAATTGTGGTGTTGGTGAAGAATATTGAGTATACATGGACTTCCAGAAGAACGAACAGGTCTTTCTTGAAAGAAGTATAGCCAGGTTGCTCTTTGGAAACAATGACTACAAGACTTGGTCTCATGTACTTTGGACATGTTATCAAGACATGTTGACGAAAATCCTCACACCTGCACCAATAAGCAACATCATGAAAGACAGTGAAAATATTGAAGTCGTCAAAGATTTCATTTTACTTGGATCCACAATCAACTCTCATGGAAACAGCATTCAATAAATCACATGACCTATTCCATTGAGAAAATCGGCTGCAAAAGACATCTTTAAACTGTAGAAAAGCAAAGATGTCACTTTGAGGACTAAAGTGTGCTTGTCCCAAGCCACGGTCTTTTCAATTATCTTGTATGCATGTGAAAGCTGGACAATGAATAAGGAAGACAAAAGAAGAATTGATCCATTTGAATTGTGGTGTTGGTGAAGAATATTGAATATACTATGGACTGCGAGAAGAACAAACAAATCTGTCTTGGAAGAAGTGCAGCCAGGATGCTCCTTAGAAGCAATTTTAGCTAGACTTTGTCTTACCACTTTGGACATGTTATCAGGAGGGACTAGTCCCTTGAGAAGGAAATCATACTTGGTAAAGCAGAGGGTCAGCAAAAAAGAGAAAGACCCTCAATGAGATGGATTGATACAGTGGCTGCAACAAAGGGCTCAAATATAGCAAGTGTTCTGAGGACGGTGCAGGACCAGGGAGAGTTGCGTTCTGTTGTACAGAGGGCTGCTGTAAGTCAGAACTGACTCAGTAACACCTAAAAACAATGATTGTGGGTAGCATTCAGGGCTTGGACTGCTTGGGAATTCCTGGACATGAGCAGGAAATCCCTAGGGTAGTTGGAACTCATATCTCATTAAGGAAGATTTAGGCAGAGAAATTTAGAGGGAAGCTAGGTTCTACCTTTGTCACCCCAGCTTCCTAAAATAGAGTTATATAACCTTTCCCAATCTGACCTCAATCTTCCCTCTCCATCCAATTTCCACACATAGAAGGTAAGAAGTTCAACATACCCCCATACGAGAAAGTGGGCTGGAAAGGATTTAGGCATCAATTGCCTGTAGCCTAGTATCTGAATGGGCTGTTACAGAAGAAATTTGCATTATCACAGGTATGTTATTTCAGGGTTTTAGTATAATTTTATTATAGAGAATTTTACTTTTCTTGAATTTTTTGAATGCTCAATTATCCCCTATCTACAAACACACACACACACACACACACACGGACACAGACAAACATTTAAGACATTTGATTTTGAAATCAGATTCTCCCACTCTAAATAAGGTCAACATGAACATCCTTATTAGTAATATAAAGACTCTAAATGAATTTTAAGAATCGAGTCATTGACTCCTCAAAAATGGCGTGCTTTCTTTAAGAGCAATCAGATTCCAAGAGGCAGAAAGCTCAGATGAAATGGCTAGAATCACTCATAGTGTTTTCATTTGTTTGAGATTATTAAATAAAAATATACCTATTGTTCCATCCCACACAGACTCGAGCCACTCTTTAGGATGAGTGATTAATAAAAGCTTTATCTAAATCCATGAAGAGAAATTGGAGTGAAATCCTAATCCAAACACAAGCCCTGTTTGCAAATTAGAACGAAATTCTAATCCTTCTGAGGTTTGTCCATCCCTGTTACAAATGGCATTGTTGTTTGGATTTAAAACCTTGCTTCCCAAAACATCTTTTAAAGGTGATTGCTGTTTTTTTGTATCATTAAACACAAAGGATTTTAAATGATTTTTTCCCCTGAAATGTACTTTTAAATAGAGCTGATTATTCAGTTGCCTGAAAATTGGGAGGAATGTGTTTTAAAAAACAACCATTTAACAAAAATCACAGTTAAAATATTTTAATTCACTATGACTCAATTTTCAGGTATAATTTTCATAAAGGAACTGAAACTGGAGTGAGTCCAATCATTTACATCTATGATATACTTAAATTGTTAGTTAATTCTTGAGATACATTGGTTAATGGTAGGTTTGGCTGATGTAACAATGACTTAAACAAGAGAGGTGTTTATTATTTTTCTTTTGTTTTAAATCATTCCAGGAGCTGGGAGACCAAGACCAGTAGAATGACTCCATGCGTTTAGGAAGTATTCAGGAATCCAGGTCATTTCTAACTCATTGGTCCACCATCCTTATATGTGACCACTATTCTTATGGTTCATGTTGGCTGGTAGACCTCCAGTCTTCCAATCCCATTCCAGGTAACAGATGGAGAATAGAAGGAGAGAAAAAAAAGGATGTCTCCCTTACCCTTTTAGGAGACTTCTTAGAAGTATGATTTAACAACTAAATGCTTCAATTTATGTTTCCAAGCCATATGAGTAAAACTAGTGGCAAAGAGGGGTCCCTGGGTGGTACAAACAGTTAAGTACTTGGCTGCTAACTGAAAGGTTGAAGGTTGGAGTCCACCTACAGTTGCCTTGGAAGAAACGCCTGGTGATCTACTTCCAAAAAATAAGCTACTGAAGATCCTATGGAGCACAGTTCTATTCTGACACACATGGGGTTGCTGTGGGTCAAAATCAGCTCTCTAACAAATAATTAGTGGTGAAGAGGCTGGGGATTGGAGCTGGAAAGCCATATGACTAACTACTTTTTTTAAAAAAGTAAAAATAAAGGGGCAAAATGGATATTAGAAGGAATTGTGCAGATTCTGCCACTTCTACGCAGTGTGATAGTGTTGGGACGAATAAAATCTTGTATGTGAAATGAAGATTAAGACAGTTATTGTGCCTTGAACCTGGTTTGATAAGTATAGGTACATACTACACTTAGAGGCATACTTGGGGACTAAGATGCTGTGCTACCTCCCTTCCCCAGCTTGCCAAAGGTCCACCCATCTTTAAATATCCATGTACATAGTTATTTCCTCATGAAGCTTTCCTTTACCCCCAGTCCCTGCTCTAGCAAGAATCCCCCTCTCCGCTTTATTCCAGTAGCCTATCTTGTTGTTGTTAACACAGAATGTGATACCAGTGTGGCTTCAAGTTGCCGTTCAAAGCAGAGCTCTGAGTGATTGTAGTTTTCAACATTTACATTATTCTTACGTAATATATTCTGAAATGTTAGATTCCGACTTCTGCTTAGTTAAAATGTATGAGTCACAGAAGAAGTCTGCTGCTCTCAATTGTAAAATATCCCCAGTTGTAAACTCAGAATCTCAAACCAGACTGAAAATGGCCTTTTCTAAGTCAGATGTCAGGACCCCGTTTGTTTGTGCATTTCTTATTGGCCCACTTGTTTCCAAAGCTTCTCTAACCTCGTTGTATTTAAACCATGCTTACTTACCTACCTCCACATCGGTTGCTTGTTTTTTTGTTTATTTATTTGGTTTTTGCACTTTTCCAAACTCCAGACTATTTGCCCTGCTAGCATCTAGAATATTCACAGTTTTCACCCTTTCCCTTTTTTAAACACAAAGGACCTCACTTTGATCCATTACTTTCTTAGATACGCAACCAAACTCATTGTTGTCTAGTTGTTTCCGACTCATAGCAACCCTATAGGACAGGGTAGAACTGTCCCATAGTGTCTCCAAGGAGCGGGTGGTAGATTCGAACTGCTGACCTTTTGGTTAGCTGCTGTAACTCTTAACCCCTGCACCACCAGGGCTCCTAGTATACAACATCATCTAGAATTTGAATCAGACAATTTTGTAAGTGATATCATTTGCTACTTGTAATTTTTCTGGACAACATATAGACTGGGACTGTTACCTAATCTCTCTCTATTCCTCCCCTCTCTCTCTGTATACATGCATGCAGACATACACAGGTATATATCGTAATAGGGACATATACCAAAAACCACTGCTGTTGAGTTGATTCTGATTCATAGCAACCGCATAGGACAGAGTAGAACTGCCCCATAAGGTTTCCAAGGAGCACCTGGGGGATTCAACCTGCTGACCTTTTGGTTAGCAGCTATAGCTCTTAACTGCTACACCACCAGGGTTTCCAGGGACATATAAGCACCCTAAAAATAATAGGGAATCTAGAATACAGAAATTTGTGGGACAATACTTGTGGCTACTCTTCCACTGGGCAGTTTTTTGAGAATAAGTTGCATCAGGAGAGCCTAATAATTGCAGCAAAGAGAGCTAATACATAAAACTATAAAGCAGAATCAAAGAAACATTATAAAGGCATTCTGTGACCCAGGCATGGGCTCTTAGAGACAGTGATAGCTCCAGAGACCACATTGTAATAAGCATGTTAAAATAGGGTGAGAGTTTTTATTTTTTGTTTCTTTTTTGTACAAAGGCATGGGGCAAATTATATTAAGCAGCCAGAGTCTTAAACATTGCCTGATCCAAGGAACAAGTGCACATTGCGGTTGTACTTTTAGAACCCAAGGAAAGCCTTTACATGTGTTTAATATAGTGCAGGAGAAAAGGACAGGTATAGTCATTTCAGCAGCATCAAATACACACACACAGTCAAATATGTATATTGAAAAAGAAAAAAACACCATTGTCATCAAGTTGATTTTGACCCATAGTGACCCTATAGGACAGAATAGAGCTGCCCCATAGGGTTTTCAAAGAGCGGCTGGTGGATTCAAACTGCTGACATTTTGGTTAGCAGCCAAACTCTTAACTTCTGAGCCACCAGGGCTCAAATATATACACGTGTGTGTGTGTGTATATATATATATATATATATATATATATATATATATATATAGTGTCACCACTGTGAGAACAGGTATTTGTGACAAAATTACTTTATGTGAATCTGATTTTTTTTTGGATTTTTTTAATGACAATAGTCTTTTTTACTTATTAACCACTCTGTATCTTCACTTTGTTCATGCCCCCTCCCCTGAAACACGGATACGTAGAAAAACGTTCTAAAAACCTAAACTCTTAGAATTAAAAATGCGGTGTTAGAAATAATGACTTGAAGAAGAGTCTTTGGCACCAATATGTATAGCTCTTATAATTATCCCAGAAAACATCCTAAGGGTTCTAAATGGCCTGAAGTTCCATTAATCTGAGCTAGGCTAAATTAAACATAAGATAGTTCAGCTGTGTTTGTTTTTAATTTGCAAAGGAATTTAGTGTTCCTGAAAGTGAGGGACTTGCAAACTAGGCTTCAATCAATCAGGAATATTTTTGGGCATCTCTGCCAGTAACATTAATGGTAAAGACCTACTGTTATAACCCACAGAGTCTTTGGCAGGTCCTGAAATAAGAGCAAAGGAAATTTATAAGAGAATAAGAAGTCTGAAAGTCAGTCCTGAAAAGCAGTCAGGGAAAGGGGTGGTAAAATTAGTATATGAAATACTTCGCTAGGTAGAAAGGGTGGTAGGGTTAAGGAGACTTACATCAGAGAGTCAGAGGATTTTAATAAAACTCTATTTTAAAATTAATCTAATTTTTTCCTTTTATTACAGGTACATAATTAAAAAAATTAAGCCATACTATTAAGCTTGTTAAAAAAACGTTTCCATTCTCCTGACCCCTGGCATACTCTGCATGTATGTGTTTCCTTCTGTTATTTAATGTTTAATGCCCTCTTTCTGAGTACTAAAAGTTTACTCCCTTGTCAGCTGTAAGTGTTGGGCATGAGGCATTAAAAGCCTATATATATGAAGGAAACCCTGGTGGTGTAGTGGTTAAGTGCTATGGCTGCTAACTAAAAGGTCAGCAGCTGGAATCCACCAGGCGCTTCTTGGAAACTCTATGGGGCACTTCTACCCTGTCCTATAGCGTCGCTATGAGTTGGAATCGACTCAATGGCAACAGGTTTGGTTTTTGGTTTTGTAGGAGATGGAGCTTTCCATCACCGCCTCCTACCTTCTTGGGAGTTATAGCATGAATTCAAGTTAAATAAATACTCAGTACTTCTCTTATTATGGAAACCCTGGTGGCTTAGTGGTTAAGTGGTATGGCTGCTAATCAAAGAGTCAGCAGTTCGAATCCACCAGGCGCTCTTTGGAAACTCTATGGGGCAGTTCTACTCTGTCCTGTAGGGTCACTATGTGTCGGAATCGACTTGACAGCACTGGGTTTTTTGGTTTTGGTTCTGTTATTATGATTTTGTAAATATCGCTCACTTTTGAGTCAAGTAACAGAATGTTTATATTTTCTGACTTGCGTACATTACCGTTTATTCCCTGCAGTTAACAATTGTGTATTTTTTTAATTTACATAGGTTTTATTTACCTTACAGTAAATCTTCCACATGTTTGGACTCACAGATTAAATCCTTTCTGATAATATTTTCCAAATGACTCAATACATCAAATGATTTATCAGTTCCTTTTTTTTTTTTTTTTTTTAATGGTCTCCTTTCTATAGCTCTCTGATCACTGTATCAGCCTATATTGGTTTCTGCCTGGTCATGAGGCACAGCTGTTATCCTGGGACTCCTTTTGCTACCCTCCTTTTTTTTGTTGGAGCTCTTGAGTCTAGGTCTCCTAATATCTTCTTCTTCATTTATTTATTTCCCAATTTTGAGGGAGCATGTCTTCTAGTTATTTTATTGAAATAAGATGTATGGGTGGTTAAAAAGAAAACAACAACCTCCACAAAAATTTGAGAATTCTGCAGTTCTAAAAATGTCTTTATTCTACTCATACACTGGAATATTAGTTTGGGTAAAGGATTCTAAGATAAAAATATTTTCCCCTCAGACTTGTGAAGGCATTTATGTTAGTTACCTAGTTCTGCTGTAACAAAAAATGTGACGAGTGGGTGGCTTTACAGAGCAAGAATTTATTTGCTCAAGGTTCTGGAGGCTCAAAGTACAAATCAAGGTTTAGCCATGTCAGCTTCTTCTGTGGGCTCCTCTCCTAGTTTCTGGGGACTGCCAGCAATCTTTGGTGCTTCTTTGTGTAAATGGGTTTCCCAGGGTGACTGTCTTCTCTCCTCTGTGTGTGCCTCTATATCTATTTTCTTTTTATGATACCACTTAGAAGTGATTAGGTTTAAGACCCACCCTGCTCAAGCACGATCCATTAACATAACAAAAACTATTTCCAAATAGGTTCATATTTATAAGTACAGGGCTTAAGACTTCAACAGATAATTCGGGGAGACACAATTTAACTGATAACAGCATTGGTTTTTTTTTTTCTTCTAAGGTCTAGTGATGTTTGTAAAGTTTAATGACTTTCCGGTTCCTGATGTTTTGTCTATAAACTCTACTCACATGACCTCCAAAGCCTTTATGATTAACGATAGTGAGTCCTTGACTGCTTACTGTAAAGTGCTACTTAAAGAAATTTGTTTGCATTTCAATAATTTAATCTTCACAATGACCTTACCAAAAAAACCAAACCAGTTGCCAGTTGAGTGGATTCCGACTCATAGCGACCCTATCGGACAGAGTAGAACAGCCCTATAGGATTTCCAAGGAGTGGCTGGCTGATTCGAACTGCCAGCGTTTTGGTTAGCAGCTTTAGCTCTTAACCACTGGCTCCATTTTATAGATGAAGAAACTGAGCCATAAGAGGTCAAATGACTTGTCCAAGGTCATGGAACTGGTAAGAGTTAGAGATGGTTATTCAAGCAAAGCAGTATGGCGCTGCAGTTTGAATGTATAACCACTGTACCAACATTCTCTTTTCCAGGTGATCAATTTGGAGGTATCCATCAGTTATGAGGAATTTTTGTTGTATTATCTTTATTCTAATAGTTGGATTTTGGATATTCTTAACTAAGGCCCTCATTTTTATTTATTTTTTTTCTTTTGCTTTTATTATCATTTTTAAAATTTGGATTCTTCTTTGCAGGAAATTACATGAAGATTATTTTCCAATCTTTCTATTACTATTATTATTAGTAGTAGTAGTAGTATTTTATTTCAGTGATCCTGTTTTTAATTTACGAGGGCCATTTCCTGTCTTCTGGTTATTTCTTTTAAAGTTATAGCATCCTGCATTTGTTTCACAGAGATATTTTCCTCTCATTTCTACACTTGACTCTCATTGAGGATACAAATTATACATTTGAATCTTTCTTCTGCTCTCAGCTGAGTTTATATTTCCTCAAAGCTCTTTCATCCATTATTGGTGTGGTTAGGTCTCTGTTTTTCAGATTGAAATCTTTCCTCAAATATCTTGGTTGTCCACATTTCAGAGTAAAGCATTGTCTTAGTCATCTAGTGCTGCTGTAACAGAAATACCACAAGTGGATGGCTTCAACAAAGACAAATTTATTCTCCTACAGTCCAGTAGGCTAGAAGTCCAAATTCAGTCGCCAGCTCCAGGGGAAGGCTTTCTCTCTCTGTTGGCTCCAGAGAAAGGCCCTTGTGATTCATCAGTCTTCCCTTGGTCTGGGAGCATCTCAGTGCTGCTTTCTTGGTGGTATGAGGTTCCCATGTCTCTCTGCTCACTTCTCTCATTTATATCTCAAAAGAGATTGGCTTAAGATACTACCTAATCTTGTAGACCTCATCATTGTAACTGCTGCTAATCCATCTTATTACATATAGTGGTAGGATTTACAACACATATGGAAATCACATCAGAAGATAAAATGGTAGACAATTATACAATCATCCAAAGGAGTCATGACCTAGCCAAGTTGACAGATATTTTTGGGCGACACAATTCAATCTATGACAAGCGTTAAAAGTAAAGCTGTTCTGCGTGCCTGAGATGGATGCTTTGATGATTAAGTTTCACTGCAGGATTATGAAAGGATGAACAACCTTTAGAGACCTTGAGTAGTACAAATGCTTAATGCACGTGACTGGTAACCAAAACGTTGGAGGCCTGAGTCCTTCCACTCAGAGCCACTAGGAAGAAAGGCCTAGTGACCTACTTCTGAACTGTCAGTCTTTGAAAACCCTGTGGAGCACAGTTCTACTCTGACACACACGGATTCACCATGAGTTGGAATTGACTCCACAGTAGCTGGTTCTGTCTGGGAACAAGTTTTATCTTTGGAGGGAATCTCTAATATCAGTATCTGGGCTAATTGAGTTTTTCCAGAGGTGAATTCTTTAATATCCTGTGTGGAGCTACAAATCTTGATATACAGGTGCTCTGGTAGTTGGGATAGAGGACAGACACTGGCAAGGGCTGGAGCCTTCACTGTTCAATACTAGGCTTTTAATGAATTCCACTGTTTTCATCCCTGTATCCAAATTCTCGAGAAGCCCTGGTTAAAGCGCTCGGCTGCTAACCAAAAAATTGGTGGTTTGAAACAACCAACTACTGTGCAGAAGATGTGACAGTCTGCTTCTGTAAAGATTATAGCCTTGGAAACCCTGTGGGGCAGTTCTACCCTGTCCTGTAGGGTTGCTATTAGTTGGAATCGACTCTGTGGCAGTGGGTTTTTGGTTTTTTTTTTTTTTTTTTTAATCCAAACACTTGGTGTTCTTGAGGCTAGCATCTGACAGTATAATTTTCTTCAGAAATGAAACACTGTGTTTCATCTGTGTATGTTCCAGGTGTGTGTGTGTGAGGTGGCAGATAGAGGAGATGTTAATCAATTTGTTAATCAATTGACTGTCTATCCATACTTTCAACTAAGTGTCTCAGGTTTGAGTTCCACACCTACTTTATGCCTCAATAGCATTGTAGGGTACTTCACTTGCTGATGCCTTCCTCTCTAGGCAATTAGGCTGCAGCTTCCTCCTCTCAGATAGGACATTGTCCATTTCTCCATCTGTTTCCTATCATAGGAAAATGTGTTGAATTCCTTTATTCACTGTTTTATTTTTCCTCTTCTCTTTTTCCTCATGGATGTATTTGTTAGTTCATTGATTTATTTTTCCTTTACTTTTTTTTATTATGTTAGTGGAATTTTTAGGAGAGAGTGCAAATCAACATAGGAAATTAGTGTGTGCTTTTTAAATCTTTTTTTTTTTTTAGTGCTGAAGTGTACACTCTGCAGATAAAATGAATAAGTGTTCAATAAAGAATATACGGAATATACAATTAGGTCTTTTTTTTTTTTTACAATTAGGTCACGTTTACATGGGTGTGGGTGGGCGTATAGTCTATGACTGAAATAGTCAACCTCTCTACTATTTTCTTCTTCATACATTAGTAAATGAAGATTTCAAAGGGGCATAGATTAGAACCTTATTTCTGGGGATAATAAGTGATGCAAGGTGACATATGTCAAAATGTACCTGGATAAAGGATAAGAAATGGACCACCAAGGAGCATGAATTGTAAGATGAGAAGTCTTATTAGAATGGATAAAGTGAGTCTATAGTAGTAGAAAAAGGACTGAGAATCTTGATGCCGATAGTTACTTAGTTTGAATATAAAATTGCATGACTTAATAAATCACTGATAAGAGAATGCTTAAATTATTTGGTAAATTCATGATCATCAAATACCTCCCTTCTGTCTCATATTCACATCCATCCCTAGGTTTCTCTGAGATAGTCCTTATTTCCCCTATACACAAATCTCCAGTTCAATGGTAAGATTGCCAGGATGAAGAAAAAACTATCTGGTCAAGATAAAGACACTTTAGAGCAAAGTGAAGATAAATCAGAATATAAAGAAATGTAAAAGCCATTTAGATATTGTATGGTGTAATTTAGTCTCTTTAAAAACTCTAGCACTCCTTCCCTTGATTCCTTCTTAATTCATTCAGTGCCACAGAGAAAAAGAAATGCTATTCTATTCTGTTAGTAGGAATATATTTAAATATTGTAGTTGTACATCTGATGCTCTAAACAATATGCCACCTATACCTATGTCATGGAATTTGTCAGACATAATATGTACATATTTAGGTCTATAATGTGTCTAAGTTAAAACAGGAATAGGAAAGCATGTTGTCTCCAATGATGACTTCCAGAATTGTTGTTGTTAGGTGTCTTCCAGTTGGTTCTGACTCATAGCAACTCTATGTACAACAGACAAACACTGCCTGGTCCTGTGCCATCCTCACAACCATTGTTATGCTTGAGCCCATTTTTACAGTCACTGTGTCAGTTGATCTCTTTGATGGCCTTCCTCTTTTTCACTGACCCTCTACTTTACCAAGCATTATTTCCACCTCCAGGGACTGATCCCTCCTGATCACAAGTCAAAAGTACGTGAGACAAAGTCTCTCCATCCTTACTTCTCGGGAGCATCTTGGCTGTACTTCTTTCAAGATAGATTTGTTCATTCTTCTGGCTGTCCATGGTATATTCAATATTCTTTGCCAACATCACAATTCAAAGATGTCAATTCTTTTTTGGTCTTCCTTAGTCACTGTGCGTCTTTCATATGCATATGAGGCAACTGAAAATACCATGGCTTGGAACATGCATACCTTAGTCCCCAAAGTGACATCTTTGCTGTTTTTTTAACATTTTAAAGAGGTCTTTCCCAGCAGATTTGCCCAGTGCAACATGTTGTTTGATTTCATTCTCAGGATTAGAGAGAGAATAATGGGGAGAAGGTGTAAGATGATAAGGGATTGTCAGATTAGAGTAAATATGTCTTAATGGATAAGAGTAAAGAATACAGTCCAAATCATATGATTATAGGATGTCAGTACTTGAGGAAACTATTTATATATGCATTAAACTTTATTTTATAGATGATATTAGCCAACTATATCATATCAAATACTGTTCCAAATTTTTATGGCCCTTGACCTTTTTAATACCATCAAAAGTCCAAAAACAAGTAGGTACTATTATTGCCATCATTTCTAAGACGAGGAAATGGAGACACAGATTAATCAGGCAATTTTTTCAAGGTTACACAGCTACCAATGGTAGAGTGAGGATTAGAACCTACAGAATTTGGTCCCAAAACCTGTGCATTTAGCTACTATGTTTCTCCTCAGTCTGAAGGAACAAACACCCAAAGATATAAAGAGACTGAGCCAATTAATAGCATACTAAGAATAAGCTCAGATTTCCTAGTCTTAATTAATTGTAACAAACACTGATTAATATTCAGAGAAATTGACCATGATCTGTGATTCTTTACACGGCACTAGCTTTGAATGTGAATGCTACTTATTTATTTCCTTTTCAATAATTGTATTGTTTACACCAATTCAAATATAATTTGGACCTAAATATATGTGACATCAAATTAAATGAAAATATGTTTATTTTTATCATAATCATTATTTTCTACCATTTATTGTCTTCTACATGTGGGACCCTAAACTAGGCAATGTATTTGCATTTTCTCATTCAATTCTCACAAGACCGTTATGTTGCAAGCATTATCAAGTCAATTTTACATACGTGGAAATAAAGGACAGTGGTTTAGAAACTTATGCAAAACCCTAAAGCAATTAAATTACAGTGTTAGGCTTCAAACCTTGCTCTTTCAACCTTCATTGTGCCACCGTGGATCTTTTTAAAAACCTGCCAACAAAAATTCCTTTTGAATAGGAATATATACCTATTCTGTCAGTTAAAACACTTCTTTTTTTGGTTTGTTTGTTTGTGGGAGTTTAACTTGGCCTTGCTAAATGAAATTGAAAAACCCTCTGGTCAATACATAACAAAACAAAGATTTTCCCATGTGTTATATGCATTATTGGGTGCACGTTAGCATTTCCGAGTCACCATGCATATTTTCTTCTTATTAAAAAGTGAATGCACAGCTAATGTTTACTCAGGAGATGAATTATTTTGCAACCGAAGAATTGCAATTGTTATGTTCAGTCACATTTCAACCTTGCACCACCAAAAGGGAGACTTTTGTTAGAAACTCTTTTGTGACAACTTTTTTTAAAGCTCTCCAGTTAGCTTTAATGATTGTAAAATATTTAGGTATTTTCTAAATGTTGGAGACCAAATAGAATAATGCATGAAAGCAATAAATAAATAAGCAGACAAATCACATCTATAGACAGACATATAGTGGGGCTTTTACAAGAGGATCGACCACAGTGGTTTTAAAATCCATTTGATAGTTTTTATTTGTGGTGGAGACATTCTTAAACAGGTGAACCTCACCGCCCTCAGAAGAGTACAGAGGAAGCAGTGATGAAGGGTATTAGCGAACCAGAGATGCGGTAACCACAATTAAAATTATTGAGCTTTCTGGAAGGAAGACATAGTGAAGCTACTCAACCTCTGGCTAGCCCCCAAAACCCAACTTAACCGTAGGCTACTTTACCCCAGGGGAAAATGTGTTCTTCCGCCAATCAGACGCGTTTTGCCTCATCATTGCCTGCAACCTGGATAGCCTCCTGAAAAGACTGCTGTAGGAAGTGCTTTGAGAGAGATTGTATGAAACCACTCACCAAGACTGAGTTGGGGTCACATTGACACAAAGCCCTTTAACTCTAGACTTGTCCAACTCTGTTGAAATTAAGAGATCCTTTTGATTTTTAACTCCTTTCCTTTTTCTTGTGGTAATGCTTTTATGTTTTTCAAAATAATCTATATTTGTATTTATACGTATGTCTGTGAATTTACTCCAGTAAGTAATTTTCTGTAATTCAGTCACCACTGCTTTTGAAAAGTTTCTAATATGTCTAATTTTTGAGACACGCTTTTCATTGATTCCTAATTCATGTGACAAACATATTACCTTAGTCTTCATATTAATATGTTCATTGAAAATGACATAATAGGAAGGGCATTTAGCCCTACAGAGAATTAATTAGCATGTAATTCTCAGTATATCATCTAGTGTTAATTAGCAGTTAAACCATCGTCTTGCTCATGACCTGCTGATTTCAGTACAGTGTTCTATTTCTGAGACCCTAAGGGAAAGAAACTTGAAAGGATATTCGCTCTTCTCTTTTGGAAAACGAGGTATGGAATCAGAGCTCCTTTTCCCCTGTGCTTTGTTTAACTGCCACTTTTTTTTTTTTTTTTCATTTTGTTCCTTTCTTAACTCTATGTCACAGGCTTTACTTCTGCCTTTTCTAATAAAACAGTTGCCAAACCTCCTACTAGTTGATAAAAGAAAAAAAAAAGAAAAGTTCACATCTAAGTCTTTTTTAAAGTCAGAATTTTCTCTACTCACAATGTTTAAGAGAGTACTTGATACGATCGTTAGATAAATCTGTGTATAAGCTGGTCTTACTTTTTCCTGTTTTCTTATATTTTTATACATGTAAGTTTTGTGACATGGTCTATGAATCAGCTTTTTTTTTTTTTTTTAGGCAAAGTAGTTCATGGAGGAATCTAAAAAGTAAATGAGAAATGAATTCTGATGTTTTTTTTTTTTCTTTTTTTTTAATGTGGCTTAAATGTTAATGCAAAGATTGGGTACCCAAGAATTGTATTTCTTCTAAATACACGTTGTTTTTGTTAGGTACCATCAAGTCAGTTCCAACTCACAGCCACCCTATGCACAACAGAATGAAACACTGTCTGGTCCTGCGCCATCCTTGCAATCACTGTTATGCTTGAGCTCATTGTTGCAGCCACTGCATCAATCCACCTCCTTAAGGGTCTTCCTCTTTTCCGCTGACCCCGTACTTTGCCAAGCATGATGTCCTTCTCCAGGGACTGATCCCTCCTGACAACATGTCCTAAGTATGTAAGACGCAGTCTCGCCACCCTTGCTTCTAAGGAGCATTCTGGTTGTACTTCTTCTAAGACAGATTTGTTCATTCTTTTGGCAGTCCGTGGTATATTCAATATTCTTTGCTAACACCACAATTCAAAGGCATCAGTTCTTCTTCGGTCCTCCTTATTCACTGTCCAGCTTTCACATGCATATGATGTGACTGAAAATACCGGCTTGGGTCAGGCTCACCTTAGTCTTCAAGTTGACATCGTTGCTGGCTAATGCTTTTCAGAAGTAGACTGCTGGGCCCTTCTTCCTAGTCTCTCTTAGTCTGGAAGCTCAAGTGAAGCCTGTCCTCCATGGGTTATGCTGCTGGTATCTGAATACCGGTGGCATAGCTTCCAGCATCACAGCAACACGCAAGCCTCCACAGTATGACAAACTGACAGACTCGTGGGGGTCTAAATACATAAAAATATAAAAATAATTCATTTGAACAATTCCTATAGAAAGAAAATTATTTTAGCACTTTCATGTTTATTTATCATAATAGGTAACAACCGTAGTAATTTTTAAGTCAGTGGCTAATCTACTAACATCATTCAAATTTATCTTTGAAATGCATAATTAAATATTTACATATCTGACATGCCAGAAATTCAGAACACTTCTTCAAAATGAAAATATGTTGTATCTACCCAATTTGAAAAATGCTGGCTTGAGAGTCAGGCCTACTAACTTAGCATTCACATGACCTTCTGTGCTTGTTAACCCTTCTCCTCCCCAGTTCAAGCCTGGCCTTAGCCATACTGGAACCCTGACCTCTGTGTCTGTTTCTCTTGCGGCTATCAGCTTCATTCACAACTTACATTGGTGATAAGATCAAGGAGGTCCAAAATACATTATTTTTAAAAGGTTTCCATGGCTTCTTTTTTGATTTATAATCCTATTAAGAAGGGTTTGACTATCAAAGTGTCCTGTTCACCAAAAAAAGCAACTTATATTTGAATAATTCACAAAGCACTTTCACACACATTACCTCAGTTGATTCTCACAAAAACTCAGAGCAGGTATAATTACTATCATTTTACACATGAAGAAAGTGTCTCAGAGAAATTAAATGATTTCCCCAAGGCATCAAAGCTAGATGATGGTGAAATGAAGAATAAAACTTATTTTTTTTTTTTTTTTAATTTGTATACCCAATTCTTTTCCAATTTGATTATGCTTCAAGACGTGGACCTCAAACCTTTTTTTTTTACACTGGCTCCTGTTGGGCTGTAATATTTAGGGGATAGTAAGACAATAGGAAAGCAGAGAAAATGAAGAAGAGTAGAGAGAAGGCTGATGTGTTTTCGAATTTGATATAAATTTTACTATCACATGATACGCCTTTAGTCCAGGAATAGGATGGGTTTGCTTCTTTTCAAGACCATTTCTCACATTATCCCTTAATGACTCGGTTTTAGGAGATCTGTGGACACCCTGGCTACAGGTTCAGTTTGAGGCAATGTCCATAAAGACGCTGTGCTGTCATTAAAAAGAATTGGAAAGTTTCTACTTCATTTTAGATTTTGAATAGAAATGGTTTCCTAACTTGTCTGAGATTGAGCTTCATTCTAAATATCCTTACCCACTAAAATTTCAGTCCTGATTACCTACGTTGCATATTTAGATTTTCAAATTTTCCAGGTAAGGCCATAGCTATATCACTTTGAGTCAGTTAGGAACATGAGTTAAATTTATTTCAAATTCTTCATACATCTAGCTTCATGTTTTTAGAGCAATCTCTTGGGGGACAGAATAAAAACTCAGAGCAGAGTCCTGAATTAGATGACCTAGGTTCAAATCCGTGTTCTACTAATTGCTAGATTCCTGACTTCCAGCAAGACAACTGATATCTCTGAGCCTTGGTCTGTTTTAAGATTAAGAGATTGGAAGTTCACTCATAATTAATCAATTAACACTAGCTATTACTTTTTTTATTACTTTTACTATCATATATTCAAAGAGAAAACAGAAGTGCCTAGCATCTTATTTGTCCTCTCTTATAATTGTGGTGTTCTAGGAAAAATACTATACCCCTTTTTTTCTTTCCCAATTAACTTGGTATCACCATCGTTTCCATATTCCCATATAACTGTTGGGTGAATTTCACCATATTAGTTTAGATGAATATATTTTTGTATTTGTGCATACCCAATAAAAAATAGCATGGATAAATCTTTGCAAACAGGGAAACAGGACATTGAATTAGTTTGCTGATACACTTTGCTACATAATACCAAGTTATTGATTTTACTTTTTAACAAATTTTAAGAAATGTAATTGATACATTCTTTCAAGCTGATGATTGGATTGATTGATTGATATTGGTATTTTTCAGAGCAACCCTGAATTAAGCATTCTTGGAAATTGTTCATTGTTAAGTCTCTTAAGATATCATTAATATATTTTTTCTCCCAGTAGTTTGAAAATATTCACAAAGCTTTCAAAAAATTCCTAATTTATTTCCAGGTAAGACATCATATATTGGAAAAGTCTGATTCACCACGAGGTATTTACAGTAAAAATGATTTTGCTGTAATAATTGTACTTAAATTGTATTTGTACAGAAGTTATCACTTCAATTGCAGAAGCTAAGTCCAAGCTTTACAGCGGTGGTCCTTTCATTTTCTCCTCCCACTCCTTCCCCTTAAAGAAATCATCCTAAAAATGTTTGGTAATTATGTCCTTCTTGTTAATTATGTCTGGTTTTGTGTTTCAATAATAGAAAACATGCTATTGGAGATGTGATTACGTACTGTTAACACAGGAGCCAAAAGAATCAATCTAATTCAGTTTCTAAATCAGCTATTACTACATAAACCTAGAGAAAACTAGAGATGATAGCTTTTATGTCCCGCGGCCATCCTCCTGTGTCAAATGTCTTTGGATGATTTCAACCATCCTTCCATTCTTTCCAAGTCCAAAGTTCCAATGACATTTCTTGCAAGTTAGTAGTATACTAAGAAGTGGTCTGAAGTCTACATGAGCCAAAAGTTTAAAACTGCTTGTCCTCTTTATGAAGTCATGGTAAAGTATAAACTTTCCTTTAGTGTTTTCTGTAACGTGTTGTTCTATAAAGTTGAAAACAATGTTTTATATGTCTTGCTGTACTAGATGACAATGTGATCAAATGAATCTTTGATATGAATGACTTCAAAGTGATCTTACTTCTATTACAGATACCCAAAGGAGGTGGTCTACAGTTGTTGAGGTAGGCTCAGGGTTTTCTCCCGAGATACTTCAGACAATGTGATGGTATCTCTTTACTGAAATAATGAATATTTGGATATATCTATCTTTCTTTGATTTTATGATTCTGAATCATTGAAGTTGTATTTGAAAGAGCCCTCTTTAAAAATATAGATGTGCTCTTTTGTAAATGATAGTGTTTCTCATTCATTCATCTCTGAGAGTATTTAACATTCCTTGAGTACCAATATGTGGCAGGTACTTTGTTAGATCCTGGGGGAAATAGAATGAACCTGCTTTCAAGGTATTATCTATGACTAGTAACTGAAAGACCTGGCAATCTACTCCTGAAAAATCAACTATTGAAAACCCTGTGGGGCCTGATTCTACTCTGACACACATGTGGTCGTCCTGAGTCAGAATTGACTCTACGCCAACTGGTATTATCTGCAAATTGACATGGTTGGTGATCACTTCTGTTTTCCTGTTTCATGTCAGTTCTAGTAGTTAAGTAAAGAAAATTTTATATATATAGAGAGAGAGAGAAAGTTATGATTCTCTTCAGGTAATCCATATGAATGTACTTTGAGTTATCTCAGTAATTCTTCTTTCTCCCCAGTTATTAAATGCAGATTTTCTATTCCAGTTGCTTTCATACTGGAGAATACTAGATAGTGGGATAAAATTTAATGAGTACATTTTCTTGCTTTAAGTAGTATCCAAATATCAAACTTTAATTGAAACAATAAGGGAGCATTCTTAATATATCTTGAGCCATTCTACCAGCTTCTAAGCTTCCAATCTAATGTGCTGTATAAAATGCACGCCGGGTCTCCTACTAATGGGAGTTGCTACATCTTTTCCCTAAAATATCTTGTGTTAATTAGTCAAGAGCTTATTGGAAGACATTTTTGTAGATAATTAAAATTTAGCTATACTGGAAAAGTCATTCTCATGAAATTACAAATATACCTATCTTATAGCACTGTAAAATAGACTGAATAGAGACTACACTATCTTTTATAATTCCAAAATATCCTAAAGTGAAATTTTGAAATCATTGTTTGGATTTGGAGGATTCCAGAGCCCACGGAAATCAAGCTGGCAGCATCAGATATGAAGAGATACCTTACTTGTATATTACGTTTTGAAAATGAAGGTCAAGGCTCTGAGGTTGCTCCATCCTCTTTCAGGAAAGCCTGACGCAATCTTTAACTCCACTTGAGCAGCCACTAGAGCCAAGTGGAGGAGACCTCAGTTTAATGTCTCAGCTGAAGGGCAGACAGGCAGAGCCATTATTAATACCCGACAAGCCGAGAACTCTGCAGTTAAAACCTCAGCAGCAGGCAGTAGTTGTTTATAATTTATAAGGATGGAAATGGATCGAGACTCTATTTTCTGGGAAGAAAATAAAGTCAGAATGCACTTACAACTGATGCTTAGTTGCACTTAAGTGCACCCCAGGGCATTCCATTAATGAGGATCAGGGATTAGAAGAAGCAGATATAGATATGTAAAAATGTTGAATTATCATCTTTTTTCCTTTCTTTAAACCTGATAAAGCACATAGTGTCCTTTCAGCACATTTGACAAGCATATTATTAAAGTTAAAACTGTTACTTGCAGAGCCATAATACTATGTGAAACCATATGGCAAACTGTCTTTCTTGGTGATTACAAATCCTGGTTTCATAGCACCCCAGGGATATCATAAAAATTTGAACATTATTTTTAATTAAAAATGCACAGTAACTTCAATGTAACACATTCCCTGTAGACTAGAATCCCTTTAAAATAGATCTACCTTAGTCTTTGTCTAAATGGGCTTTGTACCAAAAGAACGTTATATCTGAGGCCTTTGTCTGTGGAAGCAATCTGAAGAATGAGTGTGGGAGCCAGTATTAAATCATTTATTCACACACATGCTCTTAGTGCTGAGGTGGCTACAAAATCAAGTAGCATATAACAGGATTCATAAATTCTAAAATTATTGAGGGTGATTGGGCTAAGAATTACGTCTTTAATATTATACTTCGGTTTTTGTCTTTTAAGTTTTGTAATGTCTACGTCTCTCACAATATTAAAAAAATTATCTCCTATTTCTTGGGAAAGGATGGAATTAAAAATCACAGTGTCTGTTTAAAACCAGACATTTAATTATCACTTTACATAACAAAAGCCAAAGTTCCTTTTTGGACTGCTCTTTCCCTTTCCAAGTCAATTTTGGTTTTAGAAGTGCTTTTATATTAACCAAAAAAATGGGTAAATCCTTGGTTTGCTTGCTCCACTTCTAGGGAATACAAGCATAATAGAGTACATCAGCCTTTCGAGTGATACTCAGGAATCACCAGTGTAAATAAAACAATTAAATTAAATAATGAAACTAAGAAATATTGTTTGCTACAATAGCCATCTCTGAAGACAAAATTGCTCTTACAATATTGATGGGTGAGCGAAGAAGTCCTTCTTAATATATGGTCAGCTCATCCAGGCATTGATGTATTAAAAAAAAGAGAAAGAGAGAGAAAATGACCTGATACTCTCCAGGGCTGTTCTAGGAAGTAATCTGAACAGATCTTCATACAGTCTTAACCATGCATGTGCCTGAGGTCTCACCGGGAGCCTGGAGAGACCAGAGAATACTGTGTGTGCACAAGTCACCCCTCCCCTACTTTGATGTAAAAGTCCTTCAGCCTCCAGAGCAGCACCCAGACAATGAGCTATGGGCTATGGATTGTAAAATTGGTCTCATGAATATTTTATTTATATTTTAACTCATGGTCCTTTTAAACTGTAGGGCAGTGATTCTTAACCTTTTGTATGATTTTACCTTAATTCATAGTGAAGATTTCACATTCCCAGTGAACAGAAACAAAGAGCTGAAAGATATTAGGAATGCCTGGTGGATTCGAACTGCTGACATTTTGGTTATCAGCCATAGCTCTTAGCCACTATGCCACCAGGGTTTCTGATATTAAATTAACCCTACTAAAATGTGCCTTTCTAAGCTGATTGCTATTTCTCTGCCTGACATTCCCAAAGTGTATGATCAGTTACAGCAGTACCAGGGCACTAAAGACTGATCATACAGAGCCATCATTTCCTTGCAGTTTACTCCAATGCTTGTACAAGGATCATATTATCTGTGCTTTTGGATTCCCAAATATATCTTTAATGACACCACTTCTTCTGCATTGAGAAGAAATCTCTGATTCCTAAGACACTTTGATTTTATTACTCACTTATCCACTCATCCATCATTCAGTCAAATAAATACTATCTGCTTATACTGGTACTGTGCTTGACATTGGGGATTTAAAGTAAAATATAGTCTTTGCCCCTGAGGTGCTTCCAGGGTAGTAGGAGGTGACATGCATACAAAGAAATAAGAGGATTAAATGATTATAGAGTCTATCATAGAAATATACGCAGTGCAGTGGAGAACAAAGAAGAAAATGTTCTTTTGTACCTAAGTTAAATAATAATGCTTACAGTCAGAGAATAATGCTTAATGGGTATTGACAACTAAAAATAGAAATGAAATAAGCAAACATAAGAAAGAGTGAAAGAAAGTAAGAAAATGAAGGTGAAAGAACCTAAAATGAAAAGCAAAAAATTTTAATGGAAATAACAAAGATGGAAGAAAGACTCTTATTGGGAAATATTTTACAAAAATTATTTAAAAATCACTGAAAATAAGCATTTTGCTAGGATGCCCTTTATAATTTTTTTTGTATATTTATTCAGAAAAGACATTAATGACTCATCAGATATGGAAAAGATGCTTATTAAAATTAGTGTAAAGATTCCTGACTTAATTTCAAACATACATCAGGAATAATACCCTGGAATTTTGATCCAATTAGTGGATATATTATTTTAGTGCATTTGTTAATCCTTCAGTAATACCTACTTTTTTATTCATCACATAGATTGAATTGTGTGGAAATCAAGTTGAAACACACACATGCTTTAAGCCCATTAGACTGGCATCACAGATTTTTAAAATGACTGGATGAGTATTCCATAAAAATTTAATTAGCATTTTGGACTCAACAATATCTTACTTCTTGCTTTAAATGGATTCATGCAGGATAGTGGCTACGTAGTAATGGCAGGAACACTGATAACATTTGGAGCAAGATATGACTTCCTTTACTGGTCAGCTTTTATGTGGGATCATTTGAAAGGCAGAGAATGTATTCTGCTATATATATATATTTTACATTTATATGCAAATAAAAACAGGAGACCAAATTCCTAAATGTCAATTTTTTATGTCAAATATACTCTAGGAATGGATATTTTCCATTTCAAGAACTTTTTTCTTAGGATAGGCATTTTAGACTTTTCAAGAATACGAAAAGATTGCAAATTTAGTCAGACTCCCTAGGTTTTTAGTTATTATGGGGCTGAGTCATGGAATACAAGGGATAAGCAGCCCTAATCTTGGAACTTAATTAGCATGAGTAAAATTGCAGGTAAATTGTATGGTCTATATTTCTATTTATGTTCTATTTTCTTTTCTTTTTCTCACAATTTCCATGCATTTAGGCTCTATTATGTGCAAACAAGCATGCTATTCAAGATAGAAAATATGAAAGCTGACCTAGAGAAAAAATAACACACTTAATGAAAATTAAACCCACATATAAGGTATGAATTTTTAAGAGTTCCAAGCCACAAGTCAAAATGCACTATAAACCATTGCCACAGAGTCGACTCTGACTCATAGCGACCCTACAGGACAGAGTAGAACTGCCCCATAGAGTTTCTAAGGAGCGCCTGGTGGATTCGAACTTCAAACCTTTTGGTTGGCAGCCGTAGCTCTTAACCATTACGCTACTAGGGTTTACAAAATGCACTATAAGTCTCTACAAAATAAAATTTAAGGGCTGAGATGGTAAGTCAAAATGGAATAATCAGAATGGAATAAAACTGATATCAGAAATCATCCAAGGGTTGCTGAATTTTGTAGCTTAAAATGACACCTAACTGCTCTGATAGTTTTATACATTATCAACTCAGCTGAGTCGGAACTACATTTCTCAGAATTCCTTTTTCAGGTTAGATTTGGCCACAGGAGAGATTTGTGTGAGATTTGCATGGCAAAAGTGAAGCAGCGGCCCCTGTTCTCTGAAGGTCGGTGTAGGAGGTGAGCACTGCTGTAATTTACGCACATTTTCATAAATCTTCTAACAGAAGACGGTGTGGGGCAGCAGCTGGGATTTCAGAGATTCCAGACCCCAGTGGATCTCCACCTTCATTTTTTTGAACTGTGGGCCAGGTGAAGAGGATTAGCTCTTTCGGCACAACACTGCGTTGTCAAGGTGGGAGGCAGCGAGAGAGAGAAAAGAGGTCAGTTTGTCTTCTTAGTTTCCAGTGTTCTTTGTTCTCCTCTGCTTCATGGCTAGCCTTTCTCCTTGATTACTGGCCCTCCTGACCTATAGCAACTTCAAGCTCTTATCAGACACATAGTCGACAACTTTCCATATTGCCCACTATTGCTTATGGTTTATTCCATATATGACCCCTTTATTAGATTATTCAGAGTGGTTCTCCTTCATTGGTTGAAAATTAAATGACACCAGGAAGCATTCCAGGGGAACAGAATTTTATGAAAGGGGTCTCTGAAACGGCTCTGGGTTTTCTGGAATTGGCTCTGTTCAAGAGGAAAGACACTCTACGTCTATTGAAACAAAATTGAAAGATTTATTTAAGCCAAAGTACATTGCAATGGGAGATCACAAAACCTGAGGCTGAAGCTCACAGATCTCAGGGGAAAAAATGCAAGTCACAAGTAATTATAGTGCTGAAGTGGAAAAATAAAATTATAATATTCTGATTGGTTTACAGTACTTAAGGTCAATCAAAGGAGGGACAAAATAAAGTGTCATTTTTAACATCATTGGTTACATGAAACAGGTGCAATACATTGATAGGCTAAAAGGCATAATTGCAAGACATGGGGTCAAGAGGGGTTTCATGTCAGTTACAAAGCAATGACATGACAGATATTTTCAGGAATGGTTTGTTAATGATTACCTTACGCAGAGGGTTGGATCTCTGGAGGAGAGTGGAAACAGTTTCCATGATGTATTACTTTGCTCAGTGCTTCATGAAACCAGAGGAAAGTGAGATCGAAGAATTTCCATGAGTTAGTCACGTTCTTTAGGCTGACCTCCAAAGAATTCCATTTTCCTAATAATAGGTTGGTTCCTAGCAACGAAGGTAGAATCTAGAGGAAGGTTAAATGGAACTCCTAGGTAACACAGTTAAAATCTTGGTGAAAGGTAGCTTAGAGCTCTTAAAGTTAGCTCAGTCCTTTTACAAATAGGTCAAATATTCCTGTTTTGATTCTGTATCCCTCATCAGCTCTTTGATTTAATTATAATTCAGGATATTAATGATCCCATGCAAAGTGATAATGTAGACAGCCTGTGTGTCAGCTTATCTTACTGTGATGGCTTGAATGTTGCCGTGATGCTGAAGGCTATGCCACCGATACTTCAAATGTCAGCAGGGTCACTCATGGTGGACACGTTTAAGGGGAGCTTCCAGACTAAGATTAGGAAGAAGGACCTGGCAATCTACTTCTGAAAAAAAAAAAGCCGGTAAAAGCTTATGTATAATGACGGAACACTGTCTGATATAGTGCCAGAATATGAGCCCCTCATGTTGGAAGTTACTACAGTACAACTGGGGAAGAGCTGCCCCCTCAAAGTAGAGTTGACCTTACTGATGTGAATGGAATAAGCCTTTTGATACCTTCCTTTGCTGATATGACATGACTCAAAATAAGAAATAACAGCTGCAAACATCCATTAATAACCAGAACATGGAATGACAGGCCAATCCTTGAAGAAAGACATCATGCCTGGTAAAGTAGAGGGTCAGCCAAAAAGAGGAAGGCCCTTAACGAGATGGATTGACACAGTGGCTACAACAATCCGCTCAAATGTACCTACTCCTGTGAGGATGGGAGAGGACTGAGCAATATTTCTTTCTGTTGTACACGGGGTTGCTGTGAGTCAGAGCCCTCTCAACAGTGTCTAACAGCAACAGTCCATGACAAAATGGCTACTTAAAATATCATCTGTAATCCAGGGTTTACAGAAGGAAAGACTTTGAATGACAAAATAATTTCTGCCACAGAATATGTGAAGTAAACATAAGCAGTATCATGGGTTTGGTTAGTTGTGTCTTAGTTTGCTGGAGGACTTGCAGAAAGCAAATAATGAGTCCAGAATTTTAACTTTCCGGTTCAAGTATAAGAGATGAGAACGCTTCAGTGTCAGCTATAAAATAAACCTTAATCTCCTGTAGCCACTAAAATTTCTGAAAATCTAACCTAATCCCGTTGGTGACTGTCATGGATTGAAATGCATCCCTCAGAAATGTCTATCAACTTAGCTAGGCCATGATTCTCAGTATCGTGTGACTGTCCACTATTTTATGTGATTGTCTACCATTTTATGTGATTTTCCTATACGTCGTAAATTCCACCACTAGGATGCAATATGGGTTACCGGCATTTATATTGATGAGGTCTATAAGATTAAATAGCATCTTAAACCAATCTCTTTTGAGATATAAAAGAGAGAAGCAAGCACAGAAGTATGGGGACCTCATACCAAGAAGAAAGTAGCACCAGTTGCAGAGCGCATCCTTTGGACCTGAGGTTCCTGTGCTGAGATGCTCCCAGACCAAAGGAAGGCTAATGCATCAAAAGGACCTTCCTTCAGAGCCGACAGAGAGAGAAAGGCTTCCCCTGGAGCCAGCACCCTGAATTCGAACTTCTAGCCTACTGGACTGTGAGAGAATAAACTTTGTTAAAGCCATCCACGTGGTAGTTATAGCAGCACTAGATGACTAGGACAGTGACTGAATCAAAAACAATTAAATTTACAACTTCACAGGGTCTCATATTAAAGTTAGAATATTTATTGAAAAGGAGTTAGATTCTGAAAATCTGGATGACATTATATGAGATAGATTCTCATGATGCTGGGAAACTTGATGCCTAAATTCTTCCGAGTTTTGTCAGTAGAAACAGGCATTTCTCCCCTGTTTGAAAATAGTTTCTTCCTCCCTCAAGAACCTTCCAAGGTCTCTGTCTCCTGAGGTAGTTGAATTTTAGGTGAGTACTGATCCTCTTCTGAGCCCAAATGGCACAGTGGTTAAGAGCTTAGCTGTTAACCAAAATGTCAGTAGTTCAAGTCCACCATTTGCTCCTTGGAAACCCTATGAGGCAGTTCTACTCCTAGTGGATTGCTGTGAGTCAGAATTGACTTGATGGCAATGGGTTTGGTGTTTTTTTTTTTTTGTACTGGTAGGATGTATTCTATCTCCTGTCGTTGTTTCTATACCTATAACCAGATTCTAGCCCCCTAAGGGAAAGAAAAAAAAAAAAAATGTGGCCTACGTGTGGGTGGAATTCATACTAAAACAATTGCAAATCTTGTCAATTTTGTATTGTCAGAAAACTAAAGTAAATGTATGGGAATGGATCCTTGTGGTTGCTGAGTCAGGTAGAAATGAATATAATGTTGAGTTGAGATTGTTGATATGGATATACTAGAGCAGAGATTCTAGATTCAATCTGAATTCTCAGTGACTGAGAGGCTCCGATAATTTGTTCATGTGGTTGATTAAAAGCTGAACCCTAAGTGGCCTACACTAAATGAAGTTAGAACATCAAAATTTTCTTGGTTTGAAGAATGCATCAAATGTCTTAGGAATATAGGAATGCTAGAGAGGATTTGGAGTCCCTGAGTGGTGTAAACAATTAATACAATCTGCTGATAACCGAAAGGTTGGTGGTTCCAGGCTGCCCAGTGGCACCTAGGAATAAAGTCTTGATGATCTACTTCTAAAAAATCAACCACTGAAAAGAAAACTCTATCGCCACAGTTCTATTCTGATATGCGTGGGATTGCCATGAGTCAAAATAGGCTTCATGGCAACTGGTGTTTATTTCTGTTTGTTCGTTTTGAATTCTTCTAGAGGTCGAGAGAGAATTCTCTTTAACCAAGGCTGTGAGAAATAAAAATTGGGGTGGGGAGCCCCTGAATTCTTAAAGAGCTCGGTGTCAATCTTCTCTGTAGTCAAACAATAACAGAAATGCTGCCATCAACTGGGATTCTTGAATGCAGTGGGGCTGATGGGATCCCAGATTGTCAGGGGCCAAGTGGCATCATAATTACTGTAATGGACAGCAGAGCTGAAGGAGTGATTGGAATGGCTTGATCTGTGTCTTAGGCTGAGAAGCAAAAGCAATAAAGTATAAATGTATACATGTTGTTGTTGTTAGGTGCCATCGAGTCAGTTCCAACTCATAGCGACTCTATGCACAACAGAACAAAACACTGCCTGGTCCTGCGCCATCCTTACAATCATTATGCTTGAGCTCATCGTTCCAGCCACTGTGTCAATCTACCTCATCAAGGGTCTTCCTCTTTTCTGCTGACCCTGTACTCTGCCTAGCATGATGTTCTTCTCCAGGGACTGATCCCTCCTGACAACATGTCCAAAGTATGTAAGACACAGTCTCACCATCCTTGTTTCTAAGGAGCATTCTGGTTGTACTTCTTCTAAGATAGATTTGTTCGTTCTTTTGGCAGTCCATGGTATATTCAATATTCTTCACCAACACCACAATTCAAGGGTGCCAGTTCTTCTTCGACCTTCCTTATTCATTGTCCAGCTTTCGCAAGCATATGATGCGATTGAAAAAATGTGTACACAGAGAGATTTATATCAAGGAAACAGCTTACATGATTGTAGAGGTTGAAAAGTCCCAAGTAAGTATGTCAGGATGGAGGCTTTCTCTCAATTCAGGTAGCTACAGGGGCTGGCGAACCCAAGATTGGCAGGTCAGAGAGCAGGGCTCCCACTCTCAGGCTGTGAAGTTGGACAAATTCCAAGATCTGCAGATAAGCCTATAGCTCAAGTCCCAAGAGCCAGAGGTCAGACCAACAAGAGGCAGCTGCAGGATCCAGAGTGAGCAAAAAAGTGAGAATGTCTGCTTATGTTTGAAGGTAGGCCACTACCCCAAAGAAACTCCCTTTCAACTGATTGGTTACAGCAGATTCAATCATGGGAGTGATCACATATAAACACTGAGAATCATGGCCCAGCCAAGCTGACACACAATCTTAACCATCAAATTTGTAAAGATCTTTGGTATTGGCTAATTGACCATATTGTTGTTAGGTATTGTCCAGTCAACTCTAGTTCATAGCAACCCCATGTGACAGAGTAGAACTGCCCCATAGAGACTGCTAGGTGGTAATCTTCATGGAAGCATATTGCCAGGTCTTCTCTCCTATGGAACCACTAGATGGGTTTGAATTGCTAACCTTTTAGTAAGCAGCCAAGTGCTTAACCATTGTGCCACCAGGGTTCCTTTTAAATTGATCATCCCCAAAACCCAAACCCACTGCTGCTGAGTTGATTCCAACTCATAAAAAAAAATAAATAAAAACCAAAACCAAACTTGTTGCCATCAGTAGATTCTGATCCACAGTGACCCTAGAGGACAGAGTAGAACTACCCCATAGGGTTCCAAGGAGCAACTGATGGATTCAAACTGCTGACATTTTGATTCACAGCTGTATCACATAACCACTATGCCATCAGTACTCCACAGGACATGGTAGAACTACCCCTATAGTTTCAAGGCTGTAAATTTTTTTCAGAAGCAGACTGCCACATCTTTCTCCTGCAGAGCAGCTGTTTTGTTCAGACTACTGACCTCTCAGTTAGCAGTAGGTGCTTAACCACTGTGCTACCAGGGCTCCTTAATTTGACGATACATACTCCCTGCGATCAAAATACAGGATCAGTATGTTAAAGGATTATTTGATTTGTATAAGTGGAAAAGCTCTAGATTTAGTAGACATAAAAAAAGTTTGACTTAAATCACAATTCCCAGAATTAAGTCGTATTATAGGCCTAGAATGCTTTGGATGAAGGGAAGACTCATCTCATTGAGGAAGGACCCTGTTATACAACAAAATGTATGTATCTTCCTCTGTGTCTTCCCCAAGGGGAACTCTAGATATTTACCAGGGTGAGTAAGCATTGGAGATAAGGAAATAACCAGACTTTTCAAGGATTATTGCACTACTTATGAAATAACACTACTTCCTGGAGACATAATACCTTTGTTTTTGACTGGTTCAGAGTAGGGGCTTATGATGTTCAGGTTATCAATGGGATTTTTGCTCAGATTCATCTCTCAGTGGAACCTGAAGTTCCCAACCCTGACTCTAAGGTTACTGCCCAGTTTAGAAGAATGCAGACTTGAAATAGACATACTCTATTCTTGCCAGATGACAGGTTTGCTAGGTGTCAGGTCTTGAGCAAATTTATCTATAGCTATCTTTTTATCTCTTTCTCTCTGTCTCTCTCACAATACCCTAAGTACTATTAGCACAGAGGTTAAAAAAAAGAAAAACTAACTCACCCAAGGCTACAAAACAAGTACATAATGTATCCAGGATCTGAGCCCAGGGAGTCTGGCTTCAGAGTCCATGGTCTTAAGGTCATATGGTTAGAGACAAGAGGCTGTGGCTTGAGGCACATTAGAGACTATAAATTTATGAGGTAGTTGTAATAAATTTGACAAGAAAGAAAGCCCATAATTTAGTTAATATACCTTAAATTATAGCTATATTTTTCCTCATAATTACCTGACACATTTCCTTTATTCCATATATGTTTAGTCAAATCGGTCTCCCTTTTAAAGAACATATTAGATTTATTATTGACAAAAAAATACTTTCTTAATTCTTACCATCTCTTGTCAAAGAAAGGGGTCTGCATCAGAAACCCATAAAGAATATGATATAAACCTTTTGATGAATGCCTAGGGAGCAGATGAATGTTAATCAAATCATGAAAGAGGAAAAGAGAGCATAAACTGCATTCTTAATAGAAACACCTATGCTCTTACAGCACATTTTATACTCATTTACAGTGATATGTGTATGTGTGTGTGACTATACATTATATTGTTACTCTGCCCTACCCTCAAACTTTCTGAGAAATAGCAAAAGGAGGGAAGTATTATAAATAACGATTTGGATAGTGAAAACCAAATCAAGTTACGTGGCATTCCAAGAGTGAATGCTTCTACATTTTCCTACCTTTTAGGTAAAAATGTTGATGAGTAGATTAGGCAAGATGATTGATATATGCAATGATAAGATGTTTCATCTACACTGACCTAGCCAGAGACAATGGGAGACACAATGCTTAGCCTGTACGTGGATATTCTAATGGGTATACAAAGTTAGCCCTTTCGCATAAATTTCTTTCCTTTCATGAATTTACCATTTTGTGACACCACTACTTTCTAAATTTTTCTTTGTGTCTTTTTCCAAAGAAGAGATAAAGGCACACATGGGGTCTACCTCTAATTTTGTTTTATTGCATTTAAATTGGTTTTTCTTCATTATTGTATTAGTTTTCTATTGGTGTACAACAAATTATCACAAACCGTTTAAAACAAAAGAATTTTATTATGCTTTAAACTGTTGCTTATTCCCACCCATAGCGACCCTGTAGCGCAGAGTATAACTGTCTCACAGGGCTTTCTCGGCTGTAACCTTTATGGAAGTAGACTGCCACATCTTTTTTCTGTGAAGTGGCTGGTGGATTTGAACCACTGGCCTTTTGCTTAGCAGCCAAGTATTTAACCAATGTGCCACTAGGGCTCCTTTCTGACACTTTGTTGTTGTTGTTAAGTGCCATGAAGTTGGTTCCAACTCATAGCAACTCCAGCGGTTGATTAGCTAGGTTCTCAGGTTAGGGTCTCAAATGACTGAAATTAAGGTGCCACCTGGGGCTGTGATCTCATTTGAAGTTCAGGGTCCTTCCTTCACCAACCTCACTGATTGTCGGTAGAAGTCAGTTTCTTGCATTTGTATAACTGAGTTCCTCAGTATGCTGTTAGTCATCTGTTCTTGTCCTCTAAAGGTTGCTCACTATCACCTGCCATATAGTCCTATACAGCATATGGGAGTTTGCTTCTTTCAGGCGAGAAGGAGAGAATTTTCTTCTGCTTCCTGTTTCTTTTAAAGGCTCACCTGATTATGCTTGACCCACCCAGAATAATCTCCATCTTGACTAACTAAAGTCAACTGATCAGAGACCTTAATTATATCTTGACAGTTCCTTTTGTCATACATAAAACAATCTAATATATGAATGATATCCCATAGGAATCAAGATCCTTCCCACCCTCAAGGGGAGGGAACTGTAAAAAGGAACGAGAATCTTGGGAGACATCTTAGAATATTTCCTGTCATAATCATCATGCCTATTACTGGGAAGAGGGAGATCAATTTGTCAGGACAATGTAGACATGGTGTAATATGGGCAGCACAGTTTTAATTTAAGCCACTTGGTGAGAGTGCTACTATATCTGTCTACCCTCACACTGGTAATTAAAAATAAAATACCAATAATCAAAAAAAAAAAAAAAAAAGTGGAAAACTCTTTACTGATTCTTCCTATGCTTGTTTTGTCTTTCTGTATTCCTAACATCTGACTTTCTCTTATTAGGATTTGTTGAACTCAACAGTTTTTGTATCTTCATCAATATATCTTTTGATCACTTTCTTCCATGCAATAGATTTCCCAACTGAATTCCTCTGCTAATTAATACTTGTTATTTATCCTAAAATATTATTATACTTAAGTCATCCAGTATAAAAGAATATCTTTAATCTTCATTTTATAATAAAATTGAAGAAATATTCATGGAGCACTTACTATATGTGCTAATATGTGCTTGTTTAGTTCACATTTACGCTTTATACTTCATCCATACATGAGCCTATTCCAAAGAAAGGTGATCCAATGGAATGCGAATATTATTTAAAAATATCATTAATATCACATTCAAGTAAAATTATGCTCAAAATAATTGAAAAAAAAAAATGTTGCAGCAGTACATCGACAAAAAACTGCCAGAAATTCAAGATGAATTCAGAAGAGGATGTGGAAGGAGGGATATCATTGCTGATGTCAGATGGATCTTGGTTGAAAGCGGAGAATACCAGAAGGATGTTTAAAAAAAATGTTTTATTGATTATGCGAAGGCATTAGACTGTGTGGATCATCACAAATTATGGATAACATTGCAAAGAATGGAAATTCCAGAACACTAAATTGTGCACATGAGAATCCTGTACATAGACCAAGAGCCAGTTGTTTGAACAGAACAAGGGGATACTGCATGGTTTAAAATCAGGAAATGTGTGCATCAGCATTGTATCCTTTCACCATACTTATTCAATCTGTATTTTGAGCAAATAATCCAAGAAGCTGGGCTATATAAGAATGTGGCATCAGGATTGGAAGAAAATTCGTTAACACCCTGAGATACGCAGATGACACAACATTGCTTACTAAAAGCCAAGAGGACTTGAAGCACTTATTGATGAAGATCAAAGGCTACAACCTTCAGTATGGATTACACCTCAACACGGAAAAAAAAAAAAAAAATCCTCACAACCAAGCCAATAAGTAACATCATGATGAACAGATAAATACTGAAGTTGTCAATGATTTCATTTTACTTCAATCCACAGTCAGCGCCCATGGAAACAGAGTCAAGAAATCAAATCAAGTATTGCACTGGGCAAATCTGCTGCAAAAGACCTCTTTGAAGTGTTAAAAAAGCAAAGGTGTCACCTTGAGGACTAAGGTATACCTAACTCAAGACTTGGTTTTTTCAATCGCCTCATATGCATGTGGGAGCAATACAATGAATAGAAAGACTGAAGAATTAATGCCTTTGAATTGTGTGTTGGTGAAGAATATTGACTATACCAGGACTGCCAGAAGTACAAAGAAATCTGCCTTGGAAGAAGGACAGCCAGAATGCTCCTTAGAAGCGAGGGTGGCAAGATTTTGTCTCACTTAGTTTGGAAATGTTTTCAGAGGCGACCAGTCCCTGGAAAAGGACATCATGCTTGGTAAAATAGAGAGTCAATGAAAAAGAGGAAGACCCTCAACCAGATGGCTGCTACATAACAATGATTGTGAGGATGGCACAGGACCAGGCAGTTTCTTTCTGTTCTACATACGATTGCTCTGAGTCAGAATGAACTCAATGGCACCTAACAATACTGTATGTGAGACCTTCTATGAGGCACTGATGAAGAATACAAGAACTGCCTTTAATGGGGCCTCACTCTTAAATGTTTAAACTTAGTGTGATCGATGTGCTGTATTGGGACGAACTGATTATAAAGTACGAGACACTTGATCCTTAGTGTTTTTTTTTTTTTGTAGTTTATTTGTTCTTGGTGCTGTACCCCTTATCAGAGGAAGTAAAACAACGTCTATTCCCTTTTGGTCTTATGATCTCCCTTATCTATATTCTTGTTTCGAACTCAGGAAGATAAGTGTCTTAGTTATCTGGCGCTGCTATAATAGAAATAGCACAAGTGGATGGCTTTAACAAAAATAAGTTTCTTCTCTCACAGTTTAGGAGGCTAGAAGTCTGAAACCAGGGCCCCAGCTCCAGGGGAAGGCTTTTTCACTCTATCAGTTCTGGGGAAAGGCCCTTTTCATCAATCTTCCCCTTGTCTAAGAGCTTCTCAGTGCAGAGGCTCTGGATCCAAAGTACGCACTCTGCTCCTGGAACTAATTTCTTGGTGGTATGAGGTCCCTGAATCTCCCTGCTCACTTATTTCTTTTATAGCTCTAAAGACACTGACTCAAAATATAACCTAATCTTGTAGATTTAGTCATGCCTCTTTAACATAATTGCCCCTAATCCTGACTCTTTAACATCATAGAGGTAGGATTTACAACACATAGGAAAATCACATCAGATGACAAAATGTTGGGTAATCACACAATACTGGGAATCATGTCCTTCCCAAATTGACACACATTTTTGGGGGGACAGAATTCAATCCATAACAATGAGTATGGAGTAGCAACCAGCAATGGCAACTGACTAATCTGAGTAGAGGGGAACCACAAAAGGGATTTAGCCCTGGTTCTGTGCACACTCTCTTATCACCAGCCCAAGAGACACGGATTTTCTCAAGCAACTTACTCATTCATCTTAAGGAAACAATAAAGGGAACTCCTTTTATTGAATGTATAAGCATCACTAAATGGGAATGAGTCACATTTGACTTTGTTTTGTGGTCTGCTTTCTTATTCCAACATTACTACATTCCAGCTAGGGGAGATACAAAGAGTACCTTAAAAACCAAATCATAAAGCCTTTAAATGTTAAAGGCTAAATAGATGGTACTGAAAATAAGAACCACTATTGTTTAGGTAAAGAAAAATCGAATAAGAATACTGATATTTAAGTATCTCTTAGAAGAGAACCCTACCACTCGTTTGTCAGTTTGTTGTGATGTGGTGTCTTTCATGGTGCTATGATGCTGTAAGCTATGTTACTGGTATTTCAAGAACCACCAGGATCATCCGTGGTGGACACGTTTCAGCGAAGCTTCCTGACTGGGAAGAAAGGCCTGACAATCTACCTCTGAAAATTAGCCAATGAAAACCCTATGGATCACATCAGAATATTGTCCAATATAGTGCTGGATGATGAACCCCCTAGGCTCGAAGGTAATCAAAATACACAGTGGGCACAGCAATGGACATAAGCATACCAGTGATTCTGAGGATGTTGTAGCATGAGGCAACTTTTCCTTCTGTTGTGCATGGGGTCAGTGCCAACAAAATGGCAACTAACAACAGAAGTGAACCAGTTCTGATTCCAACCTCCTTCTAAATTAATAAATCCCACTGTGTAAGGCACTGTTGGTTGTCTGTACGTCACCATTCTCCACCTCTTCATAGCCAACAAAATTCAGATTATTTTTCTAAGGAGAGAGCATGTCTAGGCAGAAGAAAAAAAAAAAAAAAGACCTCCCTTTGCCTCACTAATATCTAATGGCAACCATGTGACTGTTCTAGTAAAGGTGACGTCAGCTAAATATTCTCAGGTCTCTGGGAAAATTTTCCTTTGGGAAAGTTTTTAAAAGGCAAATATCGCCATATTGTACCCTTCAACATTTAGCCCTTTGTCCCTTATTCCTGCCTCAATGCGGGCATGAGACCTTTAAGAGTAGTAAAATAAGGATTGCGGAGCAGATCTGGTACATGATGACATCCTTAAACAACTGCACCAGTTCTGGATAGCGTGCTTCAGAATTTCTCATTGTGTGAGAAAATAAACTACCATCAGTTTAAGCTCCAGTTAGTCATATTGCTTAAAGCAAACACAATTATAACTGATACACTTTTCTATGACATTCAAGTTGCCAGCCATGAGAAAATTCTCACAAATTACTAAGTGAAAAATATATGCTATAAAACTATGTATACCATCAGCCCAATTTTGCTTTTTTCTTTATCTTCTTGTCTTTCTCTTCTTCATTCTTTTTCTATTTTTTTTTCATTCTATTCGTATCTTTTTATCTAGAACAAAGACTGTAAGAGTAAACAAAACTGTTAATGGATTTTTCTGGATGGAGAGGTTACAAGGATTTAAAAATATTGTTACACTCCTCTATTGTATAAAGAAAACCCCAGTGGCATAGTGGTTAAGAGCTATGGCTGCTAACCAAAGGTTTACAGTTCAAATCTACCAGGCACTCCTTGGAAACCCTATGGGGTAGTTCTGCTCTGTCCTATAGGCTTGCTATGAGTGGGAATTGACTTGACAGCAATGGATTTGGGTTTTTTTGATTTGCTGTATAAATTCAGAAATGTTCACACAAGAAATAAATTGTTTATATTGATTTTTTGTTTTTATTTTTTAGGGAAAAAGTGGGAGATAAAGTTAGCATACACATGCCACACACACTTGTTGCCATCGAGTCAATACCTACTCATAGCAGCCCTATGGGACAGGATAAAACTGCCCCAATAAGTTTCCAAGGAGTGGCTGGTGCATTCGAACTGCCGACCTTTGGGTTAGCAGCTGTAGCTCTTAACCACCATACCGCCAGGACTCCAAAGTTGAACAGTAACTCAAAATTAATAAATATGAGAACAAAAATTACTTGGCAGCCTTTTTTACATTTTGATGGAAAAACTAATTTCTCCTATCCTCTATGTTATCCTAATACTTTGTGTACATCTCTGATTTAGTACCACAGATGTTACAGTAGTTGATATCCATGCTGTTGTTGTATGCTCTTGAGTAGATTCTGACACATAGTGACCCAATAGGGCACAGTAGAATTTCCCCATATGGCTTCCTAGACTGTAAAGATCTCCAGCTCCTCCTGTGGAACTGCTGGTGGGTTTAAACTGCTAACCTTTTGGTTAGCAGTAGAATGCTTAACCACTGTACCATCAGGGCTCTTTGTTGATACCTGCAGTTAATGATAAATTATGAACTTCTTAAAGGACAAAAAAAAAAAAAAAACATATTATTCTTTATCATACTCATATTTGCTTTTCATTCGTAAATAAGTAAAAAAATAAATACTTGAAAAAAATGATTGAAATTGATCCTGTGGGAAAATAATAGTTAGCTTAAGTAATGTCATCTCCATAAATTTAAATCTCAAATATATCCTCCCTCCAATAAATTAGCAAGAGGAACAGATACTGCTACACAAAGCCCATGCCCTAAGTAAAACTGGTATACAGGAAATATCCAAACTTCCAAGTTTTCACACGAATAAAACAAGCATTAAATCCCAATGAGCTATCTCTTATATACCCAATATATTCCTTTGTATAAAAAAGGGTTATTAGGAAATATTGCGTAGAAGAAAGGACAGCTACAGTAGACTAAAATTAATCAAAATAATAATAATAAAAACTATCAGAAAGAGAAATTCTATGGTAGAGTGTATAGAGAGAGAGAGAGAGAGCTATTGTTAGTTGTTCTCAAGTTGATTCTTACTCATGGAGACCACATGTGTCCAGGGTAGAACAGCTTCGTAGAGTTTTCAATGCCGTGCCCTTACAGAAGCAGATCACAAGGGCTGTCTTTCGAGGTGCCACTGAGTGGGTTCAAACAGACAACCTTTTGGCTAGTAGTTGGGTGCTTAACCATTTGTGGCACTAGAAATTGTATAACTCATCCAAGACCATCAGTTCTGTGTATAGATATGCTATGATAAGAGCTATCTTCACCTGTTCAAAATTATTATAAAAATAAAACAGAAGAGGAGAATTAATTCAATCCAAGTTATACACACTCCTCCCCAAAAGACAACAGCAAAGTAGAAGAAAGGTATAACTTAGTACTCAAATTGAGTTTAAATATCCTCTAACAAGTTTTTTTTTTTAAGTTACGAAAGCACACACACATTTAGTCAGAGATTTAAATAGTGGAAAAGAACAAACAAAACAGAAAGAAATAAGATGATGGCTAACTAAATTAGAGTAAAATTGAAGAAAAAGGCAAAATCATATCAGAAATAAAGATTAAACAACCAGGTACTAAACAAGAAGAAATATGAAAGAAAAGTTAATTAGAGATATTGACAAAATACAGAAAAAATAAGCTAAAGAAAAAAAATTGAAAGGATTTCAGAGAAATTTTGAAATAGAAATTATGCAAAGGAAATCAAATTTATGTATAATTGGCACCATTGAGGAAGAAAAACAAGGCAGAATAATACTTAATGAATAAAATCCAAGAATTTTTTTTCCAAAAATAGAAGAAAACCTCAATCTCATATTAAAAAGGTCAAGAAACACCAGGGAGAATTGACCTATAAAAATCAATTTTGGGATATATTTTAGTAAAACTATTAGGCAAGGCTCTAAAGATGAACAAATCATTAAGATGCCCAGGAAAAAGTACACATAATTTATAACAAGAGATATAGACTATTATCTGACTCATTATACTCAACACACAAAGCAATATTCTATTGAGAAGCATTTTCATCAAGGAATGGAAATGAGACTCAAAGTTTTTTTTGTTTGCTTTGTTTTGTTTTAAATCTAGCTAACTTGACTTTCAATAATCAATCTTATTAAAAAGAAGGAGAAATAGAAATAGAAAGAGTAAAAAGAAGAAGAAGATGTTTTAAACATAAAAAAGCTCAGGAAATTCTGCCCTAGGAAACAAATTTGAGGCGATCAAGAGTAGAATAAGAAAATCCAGGGGGCAAAAAAGCCAGTTGGTGAGATTTATTATAATTAATTTTAGATCTAAAACAAAAACAGTGGTGGAGATTAGGGTGGTAGAATAAATATGTTAAGTCTTATATGTTTTAACTCAGTAGAAATAATGCAATTAGAAATGGAAGAAGAAGAAGAAAGAGAGAAAGTGGGAAGGAGAATAAATTTGGTGAGGATATGGAGAAATTGGAGTCCTGTGCTTTGCTGGTTGGAATATAAACTTGTGAAGCTGCTTTTGTAAAGTTTGACAGTTTCTCGAAAAGTTAAACATAGAGTTTTCATAGGTCTTAGCGATTCTACTCCTAGGAGTGTAAACAAGGGAACTGAAATATGTCCACATCCACACTTGTACACAAATGTCCTTAGCAGCATAATTCATGACAGCCAAAATGGAAACAATCTAAATTTCCATTAACTGATGAATGGGGAAAATGTGGTATATCCATACAAAGGGAGGTTATTCAGCCAAAAAAAGGAATGAAGTACTGATACATTCTACAATGTGGGTGAATCTTGAAAATATTATAAGTGAAAGAATCCAGACTCAAAAAGCCACACATGTATTTTTCCATTTATAGGAAATGTCAAGAATAGTCTTGCTTACTTTGGACACATCATCAGGAAGGACCAATTGCTAGAAAAGAACATTATATTTGGTAAAGTACAGGGTCAGTGAAAAAAAGAAAAAACCTCCATGAGGTGGATTGACACAATAGTTGCAACAATGGACTCAAACATACCAATTATTATGAAGATGACACAGGACCAGGTACATTTTGTTCTGTTATAAACAAAGTTCCAATGAATCGGAGCCTACTCAATGTCAACTGTCTTATTAGTCACCTACTGCTGCTATAACAGAACTCACACAAGGGAATGGCTTTATCAAAGAGAAATTTATTCTCTTACGGTCTAGTATGCTACAAGTCCAAATTCAGGGCATTATCCAGGGAAGGGCTTTCTCTCTCTGTTGGCTCTGGAGGAAGGTCCTTGTCATCAGTCTTCCCTTGGTCTGGGAGCATCTCAGTATAGGCACCTCAGGTCCAAAAGACTTGTTCTGCTCCTGGAGCTGCTTTATCGGTGGTATGATGTTCCCATGTCTCTCTGCTCACTTCTCTCTTTTATATCTCAAAAGAGATTGGCTTAAGACACTACCTAATCTTGCAGACCTCATCAATATAACTGCCACTAATCCAACTTATTACATCATAGTGATAGAATTTTCAACATATAGGAAAATCACACAAAATGATGGACAATCAAATAAAATGGTGGACAGTTACACAATACTGAGAATTATGGCCCAGCTAAGTTGACAGATATTTTGGGGGGACACAATTCAATCCATGACATTCCACCTGTTGGTCCCCAAAAATTCATGTCCTTGCCACATGTAAAACATATTTACCCATTATATTATAGCAAAAGTCTTAAATCAACTCCAAGTCTAAAACCCAAAAATTCTTCCTTATCTGAGAAATCTAGAATACAAGTTATCTGCTTCCAAAGGTACAATGGCAGAACAGGCACAAGCTAGACATTTCCATTATAAATGGGAGAAACTGAAGGGAAAGAAGGAATAACAGGCACCAAGTAAGTCAGCAGAACACGTTATATTAGCCTCAAGGCTGTGAAAATAATCCTCTGTTCTCTGAGACAATTTACACAATTGCCTTGCCCTTCAAACTCTAGATATTGGCCACACTCTCCAGATTCTGAGTGGAGGCCCCTCAGCCCTTCACAAAGTTGTCAGTTTTGTTTAAGTTAATTATAAATATTACACAATTGAAATGAGAAAGCAACAAGCTTTATTTGTGGAGCTTAACAAGTTCATTTCAAAGCAAACTTCCAAGAAAAGATAGGAAAACACTAAAAAAGGAAACTTCTGAAGGTGTCTAATCCTACCAGACTGTAAAATATACTTTAAATTTCTATAATTAAAACATTGTGATACTGACATATGAAAAGACAAAGTATTTATTAGAACAGAATAGAAAGTCTAGAAATAAACAAGAACACAATTTAAAAGAAAAACATGTAAAGATGCCCTTATATGTGAACATTGTATAGTATATTAAACCTCACTTATAATTAGAAAAATGGAAATTAAAACATTGAGGTATTTTTCACCCATCAAATTGGTGAACATTTAAGAGAATAACCACACTTTCTACTGGCGAGTCTCTAAGAACCACGCAGTTCCATGTAATGCTGTGGTCATGTAATATGGTATAATCCTTTTTTTGGAGAGGAATCCATAAATCCATACTAAGGTAAATAAATCAATTGGAGTAGGAAATTCTTCTTGTATTAGAATTCCAGCTAATACACGTATATGTATGTATGTTTATGCATGTGCATGTGTGCTTGTGTGAGAGAGACAGAGAAAAAAGAGAGCAAAGGAGAGATAGAGAGAGGTATTTTTGGTATGAAATAGACATAACAACAACAACAAAAACCTCCTTGCCATTGAGTCGGTTCTGACTCATAGGTACTCTATGGGTCAGAGTAGAACTGCCCTGTAGGATTTCTAAGGAGCACCTAGTGGATTCAAACTGCTGATCTTTTGGTTAGCAGCCATAGCTCTTAACCACTATGCCACCAGGGTTTCCGAAATAGGCATTGGTATAGCAAATGACTCATATAGGGTCACTATGAATTGGAATCAACTTGATGGCAATGGCGTTTAGTTTATAGCAAATGAATTTGAAAGCTGTGAGAAAGGGACCACCAGTTAATAGGCTATTGCAAAAAATTACCTGTAAAAAGATTTTTTTAGAAGTTTGAACTAGTAATATGGCAAGCAAACTTGGGGAGGGGAATTGAATATTTTCAAATGTTTAAAAAGAAAAGGTTGATTGAGTTAATGGATATTTGGAATGGGAGACGGGAAAGAGAAATTACTTGAAAATGAGAGAGATCTATCATTCTAATTTTGAAAAATTTATTTAGGTGAAACCAAGTTTTCATCTTTAACACTTCTCCAAATGTTGTTGTTGTTAGGTGCCATCCAGTCGGTTTTGACTCACAGCGACCCTATGGACAACAGAACAAAACACTGCCCGATCCAGCGCCATCCTCAGAATCATTGTTATGCTTGAGTCCATTGTTGCCGCCACTGTGTCAATTCATCTCATTGAGGGCCTTCCTCTTTTTCACTGACCTCTACTTTACCAAGCTTAATACAAATTTCTAGAGATATTTTGAAGGAGATTAATATCTAGGGAATATTTATTTCATTGAGAGAGAGACTTAACATCTTTTTTAAACTTTTTATAGTTAAAATTTTTAGAACAAATTTGTTCTACTATATAATGTACCCTTAAATTCAGTCTTTACTACCCATATAAGTAGTTAATTCTCTGAAAAAAAGGCAAATAAATTATATTTTATTGTTTATACATAATTATTTTATTCAAAATCCTACTACAATATCTGCCAGACTGCTGAAGTAGATGAGAATTTATCTTTTAAACCTATATAAATAAGATTTAATAATCTAAAAGTACACCTATATAACATAAAAAAATGACATACATAAATGGATGGTTTCCATTATAATGTATAGAGATAACTTGTTTGTTATGCCCCATTAGTGAATTTATGTTTGAGCACTAGTTATATTCAAGTAGAACTGTTTAAAAATTATGGAAATATCAATGTAGCAGATAATTAAATGTGAACAGAATCTATGAATGTGCATAATTAAGATAGAACATCATTGGAGTTTATTATGAAATTATAATATCCTATAATCATCCTGAAAGGCACTGCCTGTCTCGTCGTATTGCTTAATTACGGCCAAGTAGTTCATATAGCTTGAAGTTGTAGTGATTAAAACAATTAGTATACAGTTAGGCCAAGTTATGAAAGTTGTAATAAAAATATTACCAAATCTAAATGTGAGCACGAGAACTAGATTCTAACATGCCACATTTCTTTGGAAATGGATTAAATTGATTGTACTGCACTGTTCTCAATTAGCAAGAGATGGCAGTGCTCCATTCCGTTTAGTAGTCATTAGTACATAATATCGTAAAATACTTTTATGTATTTAGAACTGCTAATCTAAACGGTGACTTATGAAACGTGTCACTGAATTTAGAAATAATGTCTTCAGCTGGCTATGTTTCCTCTCTATGCCTCAGTGTCCTAGTGTGCAAAATGGCAATAATCCTCAAAAGGTTTTTTTCATGAGAATAAATTATATAGGTAGATAGAGCTATAAAGATATATTGTAGTTAGGTGCTGCCCAGTCAATTCTGACTCAGAGCTACCCCATGTGACTGAGTAGAACTTCCTCAGAAGGGTTTCTAGGCTATAATCTTTATGGGAGCAGATCACCAGGTTTTTCTCCCTTGGAACCACTGGGTGGGTTCCAACCTCTAACCTTTTGGTTTGAGAATGAGTGCTTAACCATTGGACAACCAGGGCATCCTTAGACATACAAAAAAGCCCAAAATCCATGGCCATTGAGTGGATTCTGACTCATAGCAACCCTAAAAGACAGAGTAGAACTGCCCCATAGGGTTTTTCTTGTGGTATTTCTGTCACAGCAGCACTTGATAACTGAGACACTCAGCATGCTTAATCCTCCTTTTCTTTATTTTTAGTACATATTGATATGTTTTTTGTCAGTTTACTTCCCTTAAAAAGTAAGCTCCACAAGCTAGGGATGGGGAGGATTTATTGCCTGTTTTTGTTCACTGCTCTGTCTCCAGTTTCTCGTAAATATTAGGTGTTCAATAAATTTTTGTTGAAGCAATGAAGCACTCTAGGAACTTCAGTTAGACTTACCCATGTTGGAAAGAATCTATAAACTCATCAAATCATACGCAGACAAACAAGGCTAGGTACTTTCTACATAGCTATCAACCAACCAAAGACAATCACCCACCCCAGACCTTCAAAGAAAACGTCAGCTAACCAATTCTGATCATACTCGGGCTGTGCATAGCATAAATCCTTGAAAAAATAAAATCATGGAAAACAGACTATTCTTTCTGGGTTTATAATTTGGGGCTTAGAGAAGTGGAGGTGAGCTTTACTTTGTTAAGTCCCTGAAACATCAAATCAATCTTTATAATGCATTCAAATAGGACAAAACTATCCCTATCTAAACAGAATCTAAAATGCAAATTTTATTCTGTGTTTTGTCCAGGTGAATTGGTCAGGATTGAAAAATTATTGCCACTTCTAGGCCGTGTCTGGACTTTGAATTTTATCTATAAAGATATCTGTCTCTAGTGGACTTGAGGCAGCCATAGTAGGAAATATCTACTGATTTTGGTTTGAAGTTGCACTTTACAGAAAAGAGAACTTTATTTTATTTAACAATGTATGGTGGTAACGGAAACTATGGGAATTCTTCCAAATTGATTATTTTCATAGGCATTCACATCCCAACTTGGAAACCAATGGGAAGATATATTTACTTTAATGAGAACATGCTTTCCTGTAGTAAATTTTTATAGCAAGGAAATGGAGATGTCATTGCTAACGGGGGAAAAAAAGACCTCTGAGGTCTCAACTCATCCAGCTGTCTTGATTTGAGATGCCATTAACCACTAAATTAATGTAAATATAGCTTAATGAAATGTTTCTCATACTGTGATCATAAAATATCCTTGAAAAATACCATTCTGCACTTAATAAACATGAGAGCCAAATCAGAATACCCTGCATATTGATTTTAAAAAATATATGGATATGTCCCACAGATACCTCAAACATTTAGAAGATCAACACAAGCCTCAAAGTTCAGTCGAATTATAAAATGAATCTAGATTGATTTGACATCATCTCTGTCAGATGGATAGCAACAAGTTCAATGATGATACTTTTGATTACAGTGAGATCAAACACAGGATGCCACATGAAATTATGCTGAAAACAGTGCTGACTCCACAGCACAGATTACTGGGCCATCACTGTAGTAAAGGTTTTTCTCTCACTTCTTCTGACTGGTTTTGTGGGCATATGCAATGCTATGGTACTCAGTGTATGGCTTGCAGGCCAGTTAAGTACTGACATTTAGGATAAGCACATAGAAAATTTTGTAGCAGTTTGACACCATCTAAATCAAGGACATATTTTCTAGTAATTAATATTATAGCAGCATACAAAAGTATTGACCTGTATTGGATTGAAGATTAAACACACACACACTCACAATACACACACACTAGTTCTTTATCAGAAATACCTTGAGAAATGCTGTCCTAGGATTTATATTCAGTTTAAGGGCACACTGGAGAGAACTTACTGAATATGAGCCAGAGATAATTTGCCTGAAATGCAGTGTGGGGTATAAAAGAGTTGAGTGGAAAAATCTAGTCTCACTGACAAAAAGCATTGTTTCTGACCACAAGCATGAAACACTTAAGGTAGAACCAAAATGGTAAGAGACAGTTACAGTTGAAGAATCAGTTCAAACTAACATCTTGAAATTAGAGTACTGTTTATTTTACAAAAATTTTTTTATGGATTTTGAATTAGGGAAATCCCTGGGTGTGGAAACAGTTAACAAGCTTAACTGCTAACCCAGAGACTGGAAGTTGATTAGTCCTCAGAAGAAAGGCCTACCAATCTATTTCCAAAAAATCGGCCATTGAAAACCTTAGGAAGTATAGCTCTTCTCTGCCGCACATTGTGTTACCATGAGTGGGAATGAACTCTGTGGCAGTGGCTCAAGCATAAAAATGATTGTGAGGATGGCGCAGGACCAGGTGATGTTTTGTTCTATTGTACATTGGGTTGCTATAAGACAGAACTGACTGGCCTGCACCTAACAGCAACAAAAACATACAGTGTTCAGATGGCTATGAGAAGAAGTACATACTGAATCTGACAATGTCTCTGTTTGTCCTCCATGTAAACTCATTCTATCCTCCATAATTGTTTCCCATAATCCCTTAGGCACACTTTCTGACCTTTTAACATACATCTGTTTTATCAGTTATCTTTTCATATTATAATCATTTATATGATTTATCTTATCCAGACTCTAACTTGATTGCAGGCAGGTTTGTTCTCTATCTTCTTTGTAGTTCTAGTCTAGCACGTGGAAAGTTTCTAAGCTTGGTATCTGTTGAATGATTAAAAGAGAATGCTGGGCTCTGTAGAGCAGAAGTGGTACATGAACTTGGATAAAATGATATTAATAATAATGATAATGGTAGCTAACTTATATTGATCACTGTCTTAGTCATCTCGTGCTGCTATAGCAGAAATACCGCAAGTGGTTGGCTTTAAGAAACAGAAATTTATTCTCTCACAGTGTAAGAGGCTAGAAGTCTGAATTTAGAGTGAGTCCTGCCTTATTAACATAACTGCATCTAATCCTGCCTCATTAACATCATACAGGTTAGGATTTACAACACATATGTTAATCATCTCAGATCACAAAATGTTGGACAACAACACAATACTGGGAATCATGGGCTCACCAAGTTGACACACATTTCATGGGGGACATAATTTCAATCCATAGCAGCAGTCACTTATTACGTGTTCAATTCTGTCCTGAGCAAATTGTAATTTATTTAATCCTCAGATATGTGAGTGACAGCAATTCAAAATAACATTGGCTGAAACAAAAAAGGAGATGATTTCTCTTATATAAAAATCCCAAAGATGAACTTCCTGCAATGGAAAGATATGGAAGTCAAATAATTTAGTGAACTCTCCCACAGATAACATAAAATATTGAGAAATATATACTTTAAAAAACAACTATATGAAAACATTTGGGAGCAGAAAGAAGCCAGAGCAGAGTTTACTCCTGAAAAATCTCAACTAGAAAGGGTACAAAGTCCAAATTTGTGTCTTTATTGCCCTAGTGCACTTGCCAACCCTCATGGCCCCAGTGGTCAAAAATTACAGTCTCACCAATTTGACTCAAGGCAGCATAAAATTAATTTTAATGCTGAAAGTGAAGGTGGAAAATTAAGAAAGAATTCCTGAAAGTGAGCCAAAGAAGAAGTGAGACCCCAAATTTGTGTATCTTCTATGCAATCCCTGTTTAACTGCTAAACTACCCATGTAAGAGAAAGATCTCAGGTGGGCGGGTGAAAACAAACAAACAAACAATTAAGAACTGGTAGTAATTAGATAGGATATCAGTGACATTCCACTATATTTCTTCTTCCTCATCTTTTTCCTTTTAACTTAGTTTATTTTACAGCTCATTTGCAACTAGCTTAGCATAAAATTGAAGCCTTATTGGCTTCATGTTTCAGAAGACAAAGCAGAAGGCTAGCAGAGAAGCCAGAAATTTAGGATGGATTTTCAAAAAGGAAGAAAATCACAGAGAAAGGGTGAAGCCCCAAATAGCAGTATATACTCTGCCCAAATCCTTGGCTGACCCCAATTAAACGAGCCTAGGGGAGACCACCAAGACATCAAGATAAATAAAATAAGATGAACTAGAAATTAAAAATGTAAGAACTGGGGTGGGGCCAAGATGGCAGAGAAGTCAAATGCTTCCTGTGGACCCTCTTACAACAAAGACCCTCCCTAAAAAAGGTGAATTGATTATATATGACATTCTAGGAGCCCTGAACATCAAAGGCAAAGTTGAGGAATCGGACTGAGTGGCAGGGGGAGAAAAAGATGGTTCAGAAGCAGTGAGGAATTGCCAGAGCTGACCCAGCGGGAAATGGCACCATGCAGGCCAGAATCAGCTGACACCAGCAGTGAGGAAAGCAGTGGCACACGTTTTCCACATTGGGAGAGACTAAGCGGTGGAAAGTCTACTCATGCCTCCAGGATCAGTAAAAAACAGCCCTCGTTTGGCTAAAGATAAGCCGTGTGTCTAACCTACTGTGTGGATCAAAAAACACCCGTTTGGAAAAAACTCTCTTCCACTTACCTGCCCCCTTCCTGCTTTGCACTAGGTCCGAGCCAGCTTCAGAGGCTGCCGCTTCCCCTGGGCTGGAAGTAAGACCTGACATGCATCCTGAGCCATTCTCCTGGCATTGGAGAGGAAACAATTTAACAAACAGAGAAAAAATACTGCTGGCCCCCCTAAGCCAGGAACTCAGGGCAGAAATAACTCCTTTGCCTAGGCACAGGTGTAAGGGGTCCACGGACTGTGAATGCTTTTCACCCCTGCATAGGCCTCTGTGGGCCCATTTCAACAGTGTAGGCCCTCATTAGCACAGCATAACAGGGTAGATACCTCAAGTCTAACTTCAACTGTTCCAGCTATATGGTGGAGAGGCAGGTTCTTGACATTTGACACAGCTCTGCCTATTAAACAGGGTCCTTTTTTTTTTTTTTTTTTACCTACCCACATCAGGGGCCTGAGGACTTATGGCTCCATCCATGCCACCTAGCCACCTGTGACAGGGGTTCAAGAATAAGTGGTGCCTCCCAGTCCTTACAGCTAACAACACTGGGTGCCCATAGTCTGGCTGCAAAACCTACTTACCTATGCACTCTAGGGAACAGGCACAAGCTTTCCTTACAGACACTCAAGGGGTTGCTGTCAGCCCACTACCTTGCTCAGAATGTGACCCACTACTACAGCTAGATACCTGTGCCTACACCAATCACCCCTGCCTATCTAGGACTGTAGGTAAGAGCCTGCACCATGTACTTGGTGACCAACTACCTCAACACCTCAGCTGAATCCATACTAGAAAAGCAAATGGACTTGTGGGCTCACATACCTAGTAACAGCTCTAATCACTGTGAAAGGATATTAGAGCTTCAAAGACTTCAATAATCAAACTAGCTCACCCAAGCAGCCTATTTGGGTCCATCAAAACTAAACAAAGCAAGAAGCTAAGACACAGTAAGCAAAAATAAAACAAATAAATACAAAAACTTATTGATGGCTTGGAGACAACAGTCAATATCAAAGCACATAAAGAGGTAGACCGTGATGGCTACAGCAAGCTCTCAAAACAAAGATTCAAGAAATCTTCCAGATGAAGAGAATTTCTTAAATAAACAGAGGTAGAATACAAAAGATTAGTATACAGATCTCTTCAAGAGATCTGGAAAGAGATCAGCCAAAATGCAGAACAAGCCAAGGAGCACACACATAAAGCAACAGAGGAACTTAAGAAAATTAGAGAGAGTGTAATGACAAATTTAATAGGCTGCAAGAATTCATAGAGAGACAGCAGACATAAATCCAGAAGATTAACAATAAAATTTCAGAATTAGAAAACTCAAAGTCATAGGAGCAGAATTGAGGCCATGGATGTCAGAATTAGTAAGACTGAAGAAAAAGCATTTGACACCAACATATTCGAAGAAAAATCAGATAAAAGAATTTAAAAAAATGAAAAAAAACTTAAGAATTATGTGGGACTCTATCAAGAGGAGTAACCTACAAGCAATTGGAGTACCAGAACAAGCGAGGATAACAGAAAATACAGAGAGAGTTGTTGAAGATTTGCTGGCAGAAAACTTCCCCGATATTGTGAAAGATGAGAAGATATCTATCCATGATGCTTATCAAACACCACACATGGTGGGTCCCAAAAGAAAGTCACCAAGACATTATAATCAAACTTGCCAAAACCAAAGCTCAACAGAGAATTTTAAGAGAAGCTAGGGATAAACAAAAAGTCACCTACAAAGGAGAGTCAATAAGACTAAGCCAGGACGACTCAGTAGAAATCATGAGACAAGAAGGCAATGGGATGACATATATAAATCCTTGAAGGAAAAAAAAAATTGCCAGCCAAGAATTATATATCCAGCAAAACTGCCTCTCAAATATGACAGCTAACTTAGGACATTTCCAGCTGAACAGTAGTTTAGGGAATTTGCAAAAACCAAACTGAAATTACAAGAAATACTAAAGGAAGTCCTCTAGTTGGAAAATCAATAACATGAGACAAAAACCTAACACTAGAGCACAGGACAGAGCAACCCAGATACAGAAATCACAAAAATAAATCAAAGCTAAAACACTCAAAACAGGGAAGCAGAGACAACATTAAGACAAAAAAGAGGGAATAAAAAATGTAGTCATAGATCTTTCATATGGAGAGGAAGTCAAGGTGATATAAAGAAATAAAAGATTGGTTTAAACTTAGAAAAATAAGGGCAAATATTAAGGTAACCACAAAGGAAGCTACCAATCCTACAGATCAAAATAAAAAACAAGAAAAATGTAAAGACTCAGCAAACACAAAATCAGCAACAATGAAAAAGATGAAAATACATAAAGAAAAATGACTTAGCACAGAAAAGTAAGTGAAACAAAGAAACTGTCAATGACACATGAAAAAGGACATCAAAACGACAGAACTAAACTCATACTTTCAATAATTACACTGAATGAAAATGGACTAAATGCAGCTATAAAGAGACAGAGAGTGGAGAAATGGATTTAAAAAACACGATCCCTCTGTATGCTGTCTACAAAAGACACACCTTAGACTTAAAGACACAAACAAATTAAAACTCAAAGGATGCAAAAATATATATCAAGCAAACAACAGTCAAAAAAGAGCAGGAGTGGCAATTTTGATTTCCAACTGAGACTGGAGGGACCCCAGAAGACATGGCCCCTGGACTTTCTTTTAGCCCAAAACTAAAACCATTCCGGAAGCCAACTCTTCAAAGATTAAAGTGGACTATAAGACATAAAATGATACTGGTGAGAAGTGTGCTTCTTAGCTCAAGTAGATACATAAAACTAAGTGGGCAGCTCTTGTCCTGAGGTGAGATGAGAAGGCAGAGGGGGACAAGAGCTGATTGAATGGACACGGAAAATACAGGGTAGAGAGGAGGAGTGTGCTGTCACATTACAGGGAGAACAACTAAGGTCACATAACAAAGTGTGTATAAGTTTTTGTATGAGAAGCTGACTTGAATTGTAATCTTTCACTTAAAGCACATAAAAAAATTAAAATAAAAAATTTAAGAACTGAGCAGAGATATTAACTACTACACACTCTATGGAAGACAGCTGGAGTTTAAGCCTACGCAGGTTAGTTGCTACTAGAACAACCACAAAAAAGTCAACTCTCCTCAAGAGTCAAGAGCACACCCTTTCAAGAGAACACAGCAGGATCCAAATTCACCGTGTCATGTATAATATTGAGCCAAAATTCACTAGACATGCAAAAAAAAAATTGTGGGACACAATTTAAAAATAAACAAGGATGACTTCAAAACAGCTGCTAAAAATATGTACAGATAAGTTTTTAAATGACCCTAGTGATGGAACCCTGGTGCCATAGTGGTTAAGTGCTACGGCTGCTAACCAAAAGGTCAGCAGTTCGAATCCACCAGGTGCTCCTTGGAAACTCTATGGGGCAGTTTTACTCGTCCTATAGGGTCGCTATGAGTTGGAATCAACTCGATGGCAACAGGTGTTTTTTTTTTTTTTAGTGATGGAACAGATAGAAAACTGCAACAGAGAAATGAAAACTTTTTTTTTTAATGAAAATTTCAAAGCTAAAAAGTAGAGTAACTTAAATAAAAATTTATTTGATGGTCTCAGTATCACCTTGGAGTTGGCAGAAGAATTAGTGAAGTTGAAGATAGATAAATAAAAATTATCCAATGCAAAGAATCGCAATAAAAATATTGATGAAAATTGATAGAGTCACAGAGATCTGAGTGGCACTACCAAGCCATTTAATATACATGTATCTGGAGTCCCAGAAAGAGATGAGAAAAAAAAAAAAGAAGGAAAAAAATTGAAAAAAATTATGAGTGGAAACTGGCCAAATTTGGTTGAAAATATTCACCTACAGATCCAAAGAAATCCAATGAACTTCTAGCAGTATCAGGACAAAGCAAAACCTTCCCACAGTCAAGTTGCTAAAAACCAAGATAGAGAGAAAATCTGATAAAATTCACCATATTTAGAAAATAAATGAGGAAAGCCATATGATCATTCAGTAGATATAGAAAGTCATTTGGCAAAATTTAACACATTCATGATAAAAATATCTGCACAATTAGGAAGAAAAGAAAATATGTTCAGCATGTTAAAGGGTATCTACAAAAACCCATAGAAATCATTGTACTTAACGATGAAAGACTGAATACTTTCCACCACCACCCCCAAGACCAAGGAAAAGGTTAGCTTCTTTACACTTCTCGCTTCTACTCAACATTGTACTCTAGATTCAAGCCAGTTGCAATAAGGAAAGAGGAAGAAAAGGAATTCAGATTGTAAAGGAAGAAGTAAAACTGTCTTTAGTTGTAAATGGCATTATGTTTCACTTACAATATACTAAGTCATCTATGAAAAGCTTCATCAAAATTAAAAAATTTCTGGTCTTTGAGAGACATTAAGAAATATAAAGTTAATAGGCAAATGTACAGTGATCAGAATTTAACAGTGGTTATCAGGGACAGGGGAAAAGAGGAAAGAGGGAAATCCCTGTGTAGCTAGCAATGAGTTTTTGTTTATGAGGATGGAAAATATGGCAATGGATATTGGTGGTGGTTGCACAACATGATTGACATGCAATCTAGTTCACCGAATTATACAAGTTACAAATGTTGAATTGGCAAATATAAATATGTTATCTATACTTTTTACAACTATATATGCAGTTGTGTCTCAAAGCACAACACTGTCAGTAATAGGATAATATCCATATGCCTAGAAGGAAGACCAGTTAATAAATTATTATTCAAACTTACGCACCAACCACTAATGCCAAAGATAAAGAAATTGAAGATTTTTACCAACTTTTGCAGTCTGAAATTGATCAAGCATGCAATCAGGATGCATTGATAATTACTGGTGGTTGGAATGCGAAAGTTGGAAACAAAGTATTGGTCGTTGGAAAACATGGCCTTGGTGATAGAAACGATGCTGGAGATCGCATGATACAATTTTGCAAGGCCAACGACTTCTTCATTGCAAATACTTTTTCCAGCGATATAAATGGCAACTACACACGTGGACCTTGCCAGAGATACGCAGGAATCAATCAACTACATCTATGGAAAAAAAAAAAATGGAAAAAGATAATGGAAAAGCTTAATATCATCAGTCAGAACTAGGCCAACGGCCGGCTGCATAATAGATCATCAGTTGCTCACATGCAAGTTCAAGTTGAAACTGAAGAAAATGAAATTAAGTCCAAGGCAGCCAAAGTACAACCTTCAGTATATCCCACCTGAATTTAGAGACCTTCTCAAGAATAGATTTGATGCGTTGAACACTAATGACTGAACATCAGACAAGTTGTGGAATGACATCAAGGACATCATACATAAAGAAGGCATGCAATAAGATCCCATATTTTTCTGTAAAGTAGCACTTACCAAACTGGATGGTAGTTGTTAGACATCTAGCTAGTCTAGACTTCCGGGATTAAAGATAGTAAAAGTATCTTACTCATTTCTTTATTTTCAGTACTTTTCAATGTTTATATTGTGGTCACTTATTGAATACCATTGATTAAATGAATGAATTACTTTTCTGGCAAAATTAACTTTCTCAACCCACAAAACTAAGAACAAGTTTCATCCTGCAAACAGCCACCATGCACACTCCTTTCATGGCTTCTGTATAGTCTCCCTCACTGAATTTTTTATGTGCAAGAAAACCCTATTGACAAACATAGTAAGTAGGCAAGCATTGATAACAGAGTTCAGATACAAATTCTTCTTGAGCCAATAAAACAGAATTTTCTGATCTAAAGAAATAAGTATTAAATTTGGTGTAATAAATATACACAAAAGATAGCCACATTCTCTACACCAGAGACACATGAATTTTACACCTGAAGGTATGCGGTTATCGCTGGCAATATCTTAATTAATAATTGTGTCTTTAAACCTTCTGAAATATAGACAAACTGGAGTAGTTCTGCATTATAGTCTGTTACGGATGTGCGCTGGGGACCATTATTTCTTGTTTAGACACACCATATTAAGCTAAATGTTAAAAATTATATATAGGATATGATTAAGAATACAATATAGTATAGTAAATAACAGCATGCACAGGCAAAAGCGCAATCTTTATCACCTTTGCTTTTTCCAGGATAACAAAAGTTGACACTGGGATCTTCTTGAAATGGCTGCCGTATAACTAGAACAGTTATCTCTGGGACTCAGGCAAAACACTTACAGATCAGCTATAGAGTCTATACTGCTTGAGCCATTTATTTCACTTGAACACAGAAATTGTTTTAAAAGAAGGCAGAAGTTGGTGACTCATATCTAAAGTGATTCAAACACCATCCAAAACTTACCGGCACCAAAATGTCTCAACTGCATTCTTTCTGCCATGTTGGCTTGGAATTCTTAGCGTTAGAATATATCTCTTTAGATAACTTAGCAAATGCAAGATTCAGAAGATACATTGTGATGAATTGTTCATTTTTGTCTTCTGACCCACTTCTAGTAAAGGCTAGAATGCTGAACGCTGTATTTCCAAGACTCTTTTCAGCTGAAGTCAGTATATGATTTAGTTTCTACCTACTAGATGCACTTATTTGAGACTTGGATTTGGGAATGGAAGGACACGGAGAGAGGAGAGGCATACAGGATGCTGATTTTTGCTGGTTTTAAATGTGATGGAGGTGATGTGGATCTAGACCTGTTGCTTCCTAATCATGGTATTCTCCTTAACAAGACAGACACCTTGTGCTCCTCATCCTGCATTGCAATTTTGAAAGTCAACCTTGAAAACTCACCCTAGAGTTATTTCTTCATCTCCTTTAGTAATTGTAGAGAACATTTTTTTCTTCCTCTAATAAATCCATTTCTATTTAAACTAGAATAGATTTTGTTTTTCCTTTTCAACTGATCCCTGACTAATATACTAAGGAAAATAATACATTATGGTAGGGAGAATCTTGAGAAGATACTCTTGCTTATTAGAGGGTTCTGCTCTACACTACCGCCAATATTTTTCTTGACTCTACTTCTAGTTCATAAGCAGTAAGAAAATAGTTTCATGAATATAGATTATTGTGTATGAGGTTATAAAAAAGACTTTTATTAATCATGATGCATACAACAGTATCTGTCTATTCCCATTCCTCCTCCTTCCTTCCTTCTTTCATCACTCTTTTCTTTCTTTCTTTTTTGTATCCATCCATCCATCCATCCATCCATCCATCCATCCATCCATCCATCCATCCATCCATCCATCCATCCATCCATCCATCCATCCATCCATCCATCCATCCATCCATCCATCCATCCATCCATCCATCCAGCCATCCATCCATCTCTCCAGCCATCCATCCATTCATCCAGCCAGCCATCCATCCATCCAGCCAGCCAGCCAGCCATTTATCCAGCTAACCATCCTTCCATGCATCCATCCATCTCTTTCTATACCATCTAAGATAATGGTAAGAGTGCATCAGCTAAATATGTTGAGTATAACTTGGGACCTGAGGTAGTGACCAGAGAAAAATTATCTGTTGTGTTTAGTAAGAATCGCCTATTCAAACAGGAAGCACACAGAAGTTTGTTAAAGTGGATTATTCAGGGCAGGGAATCTTCTATACAGAAATGATACTGAGTCAGGCTCCCGAAGTTCATTTCCTAAATCAAAACTAACCCATCTGAGTAGATAAAATCTTAAAGCAAACCATCTCAACGTTGAGTCAACAACTTGGATTAGCTTCACTTCAAATATCCATGATAATCATGATGATAAAACCAAAACAAACCCGTTACTGTCAAGTCGCTTATGACTCATAGCAACCCTATACAGGTCCTCTTATTTCCTCATCTGCCCAGGGACTTACAGTTGTTTAACTTGATCCTGCCACCCACTAATTCTCCTACACATACCAGAAGAGATTAAACCAGTGGGTTGTAAACTCTTAACCAGCTCTCTTCCAAACCCTTAGTCTTTTCTTCTCTGGTTTTAAAAGGGCAAGAAGAAGGAGGAGTAATCAAGTCAATCTTTTTCCACTTGTTTTCACTTTTTGTTCTAAATAGCCTTGAGAACTCATTTAGGATTATAAATTATGGATTTGAAATCAAAACTCAATGTGCAGATAAATTTATTTATAAGCCAAAAACCAAATCTGTTGTCATCTAGTTGATTCCAACTCATGGTAACCCCATGTATTACAGAGCAGAACTGCTCCACAGAGTTTTCTTGGCTGTAATCCTTATGAAAGCTGATCACCAGACCTTTCTTCCTCATTGCCACTGGGTGAGTTCCAATAACCAACTGTTAGGTTAGCAGCTGATCTCAACCAGGAACCTATAACAAGTTAGCAAGGTTTGTTAGCTTCCCCCCACCCCCCCAAATAAAGTTTCTGGAAAAAAAAATGTCCATAGGAAAGGTAATTGCTGACCAGATTCACGAGTTAACATAATCTTGGTAAGGCCTGGGATATATATATTTCTACCCGAGGACAGAGATCTGGTATATGTGTAATGGAGAGAATCAGGAGAAGAAGAAGGGCCAAAGGCAGGAACAAGTAGATACTGCAGAGAGCAGGGAAACTGGTGGCATAGTGATTAAGTACTACAGCTGCTAACCAAGAGGTTGGCGGTTCAACCCCACCAGGTGTTCCTTGGAAACTCTATGGGGCAGTTCTACTCTGTCCTATAAGGTCACTATGAGTCGGAATCGACTAGACAGCCTTAGGTTTGGTTTGGGTGGGTAGAGACCAGAGTGAGTCAAAACAAGAGATGGGGGTTAGGGTTAGGAGATATCTGAGAACATAGTTGTTTTCCCTGACATGTGCCATACTTTGGAAACATTTTTTTTCTCTTTTTTCTTATTGAAAATTCTACCCCCTGCCCCGCCACCCCAGCAAAAATGAATAAAAAGAGTAAAATAGCTCTGGTGGCTTAGTGGTTAAGAACTACACCTGCTAACCAGACGTTCAGTAGTTCAAATCCATCAGATGCTCCTTGGAAATCCTATGGGGCAGTTCTACTCTGTCCTAGTGTTGCTATGTCGGAATCGACTGGACAGCAGCAGGTTTGGGCTTTTGGTTTTAGGTTTGAAAAAATAGAAATGGGAAAGAAGCACGTTTAATACATTTCTGAATGTATTATAATTTCCAGTCATTTCTTAGAACTTGTAGAACACTTCAAAAATATGGTTCATGTTTTGAAAGTTTCCAACCTTTTGGGTAGTAGTGCAGAGGAATACATTCCTAAAGGAGAGGCAATTCTAAAATCATTATTTTTTCATAAAATGAAGACTTTAAAGTCACTCGGATTACAGCACATATGGTGAAAACAAGACCAAAACCTTGACAATTCAGAGAAAACCTGGAAGTCCGTGTTCACCTCTAAGATCACCATGGGGGATTTAACTTTACAGAGCTATCAAGGGTATACATGTTCTCTATCCTCTCTCGGATTAAAGGATGTGATGCTCTGGTATCAAACGGGAGGGCCAAAGTTAGATTTTTCTCGTTCTGATTTTAACCGTCAGTACTTAACTTACTGTTCAAAAAGCTTAACATGGTCTTGGGATTTTGATATCAGGTGAGATTAGATACAGACAGGATTCTAAGATGTTGGTGGTAATAAGCTTTTAGAAAGATGTCGAAGACTTAGTAAGCTTGATAGGTGATATAGGCCCTTAAGAATAATTTTTTATTATGTTGATTAAATCGAATCTAGTTATATCTGTAATGAACAAGAGTTTTGTTTCAAATTTATGAATAGAAGTTTTTTTTTTTTTTTCTCCTAGTAAAAATTCCCAAGATATTCTTCATTTCCTTTTTCTTTATATGTGAGGATGGTAATTTCTTTTAGGTGAAAGGAATATGGTCATCACTGACGGAGATGTTAAACACATGCACAAATAAACAAACTCATGCACGGGGAGGATAAAACTCTGTGAACTAGAAAAGGGAGTAGGTGAGTGAAGAATTACTTATGTTAACTCCAGGGGGCTTTTTTCACTGCTGGGACTGGGTTCCAGTCTGTCACGATTCACCTCCCTTTGAGAGCCCACCACAGCGTTGTCCCCCAGGCAAGGGAGCCACTATTGTAATGAGTATCCTGAGGAGGGAAACCCTGGTGGTGTAGTGGTTGAGAGTTCAGCGGCTGACCAAAATGTCGGCGGTTGGAATCCCCCAGGTACTCCTTGGAAACCCTGTGGGGCAGTTCTACTCTGTCCTACAGGGTCGCTGTGAGTCGGAATTGACTCCACGCAGTGGTTTTTTTTTTTTTTTTTTTTTTTTTTGGTGTCCTGAGGAGATGCCAGATAAACAATCAGAGAATGGGATTATGCTCATTAACCACTAAGGAAATGATTAGGACAGCATCAAATGTAAATCCTTTGAGCAGTTAGCGTAATAGTAGATTCCACCAACAGATAACATTATGCTTATTGAGAAAATGATAACAAGTTTCTGTTTGGGGTTCTTCCTCTAAAAAGGAGCTTCCGTGTTTTCAATAGGATTAACTAATGTAGAAGGACGCAATAAGTGCGGTGCGTTCTGACAGACTTGGGCCTGTATTCTAGCTCCACCATTAGCCCTGCGCTTTGGAAATTTAGTTTACCTCTTTGAACCTCAATTTCTGTTCAAGAAAATGGGAATAACAAACAGCCGGATGACGTCAGTGAAAATTATGTGAGGAGAAGAACATAATAAGCTTATCATCTCAACTGACTCAGAGAAAAATGGTCTAATCCATTGACCTTTTTTTTTCAGCACATTTTCTTTAAAAGAAATATTTTACAGAAGTTCAAGACTCACGTGTAAAACAGATCCACACACCCATGTTTTTGTACACCATCTCCCAATTCTAGAACAATTTAAAAAAATGTCTAGTATTCTAGTTTAAAATCAAGAAAGATGAGGCCTATTCATGTTTAGAAAATGATTCTCAGGTTTCCATAGATAGTAAGGACGCTTGCCCCTCATTTTAGGGCTATTTGTCCTGCAAGGCACTGCTCTTGTTACATTCAACTGGAATATTCTCTCTTAATGAGTGAGGTAAGAAATAGCAACCAGAGGAGAATAATCTCCTTATATACTTGCAAAACAAATAAGCAACTGATTTTATAAAACTCTAGAAACTGTAATATAGCAAGATACAATGTGATTTTTTTCACTTATACTTGTCCTTCAAAAAAATCACATTGTATTTTGGTGCATAACATTTTCTAGGGTTTTATAACATTAGTTCCTTATCTGATTTGCAAATATGTTTTTTATTTGTCATTATTATGGCCACACTTAGGCATGGAGTTGCGAGTCAAATCTCAGAGCTCTCTTTGCCATCTACGGACATAGGGCAGATGTTTATCTCATTGAGCCTATTTCTTTACTAGCAAAATCCAGCAAGTAATCCATTTCTTATAAGATCATTATGAGAATTGAATGACTGTGTGTAACACTCAGACCAATGTTTGGCATGGAATGGAAGTGCATATACGTGCACACATAAATTTATTGGGCCCCAAAAACAGTGTTTTAAATCTTATTTATTTATCCTTGAAACACCAGTAATTGGCAAATAAGGTAGCAAAATGGCTATCCTCATCTTTCTGAAAAAAAAAAAAAAGAAAGAAAGAAAATTACTTCCTAATCCCCTCCCCAAATACTCTGCAAAATTATTTTGCCACTGCTAAATGTTTTTTAAATGTAGAATGGGCATTTCAGCTCAGTGTTCAATGCCTCAAATTGTGAAATTCTTGATTTTGAAGGCTAAAAAAATCTATGCTGATTTTTTTTTATTATTATTATCTAGAGTGGAATGCAAATTAAGGGGTAGAAAAGAAGAGTTAATAATAGCTTAGGTGTCCCTGGGTGGTGCAAACACTTAAGATCCTAGCTGTTAAAGGAAAGATTGGCTGTTCAAGTACACCCAGAGGCACCTCTGACGAAAGGCCTGGCAATCTCCTTCCAAAAGATCAGCCACTGACAACAGTATGGAGCACAGTTTTACTCTTACACCCATGGGGTCTCCATCAGTCAGAATAGACTCCGTGGCAACTGGTCTAGCATATAGTCTTAGCTGGCATAAGGGCAAGAGACGTGATATTCCCTGTTCTAAGTGCTTCACGTCTATTAAGTATTAAATACTCCAACCAGCCCTATGAAGAAGCTCTTAAATTAATATGATAGCCATTTTACATGCAGGGAAACTGAAGCACAGAGAATTTAATAACCTAGCCAAAATCATACAGTTGGTAGGAGGTAGAATCAGGATCCAAAGCCAGGATGTCTGACTACCAAATCTACTGTGCTTGTAACCGCTGTGCTGAGTTGAAAATATTCTCGTAGTAATTACCCATAATAATATCAAAGTACATATCTATATAACTAAAACTACCGAACACTGGATCTTCTAAAATCTGGCTTTGTCAGTCCCTTCTTAAGGATCCTTTTTTTAAAAAACCAGAAGTTTCTACTTTGTTGCAGTTGTTTTTCACTACCTTTGTAGTAGAGAAGGTTGTGCTTTGAAACTTTTTTGCAGAACTTTTTTTTTTGAGACAGAACAGATCAGGTTATGTCTTCATTTTACTCTCACAGAGAGAAAGAGAGGGAAAGAGAGAAGTGGATCTGAGATACCCAGAAATATTTGTGTGGCCCAGAATCCTCAGGAAGGGAAGAGGCAGGTTCTCTAGGGCATTTAAGTGACTACTCGATGTCGTCTGGCAAACACAGACTTCTCAACCTCAAAAGCTCTCCTTTTAAGCACCTTGGAGAGCACAAGAAGGAATGCTTTGGGGCCTGGGAGGAAGCTAATCTAGGTTGTTCATTTTGTGCTGGAAGCATTCCTTGAGAATTGATTTGAATACTGAAAGGAGTTTGCAAGCAGAATGTAGTCTCTGGGCATTGACTTTGGTCATAATATTAATAATTTAAACATTTTAAGGGACTGAACGTAGCGTGAAATAATATAAGCCCTTTTTGGCCTACATTTTTTTGGATTTTTTTTTTACCTCTTTGTAATTTCTTATTTGTTAGGGAGAGAACATGATTTGGTAGGAAAAAATTAACCTTGTGAACCTGTAATGGATAACATTATAAACATTTAGCAAGAAATATATTTCTAAGTTATTTTTCTTGAGTGAGACTATTGTTTGTGTCGGTCATTACCTGATTCTCATGTGTTGTGGAGTTGTGTATACTAGAGGCTCAGAATTCCATATTTTGATATCTCCCCCAATATTCTTTCTGATGTAGTCAACTGCCTGCACAGTGTGTTGGGTATTTAATGATGATATCTCAGAGTTAATATGGCCAAAAGGCAACTCTTACTTTCTTTCCAAACCAAAGCCTCCTTTTCCCACAGTCTTCCCCATGACAATTCTCTTACCCCAAACCATGGTATCATTCCTGGTAACTCTCTCTTCCAATGCCACTTCCAATCCATAAACACGTTCTCTCAGCTCTATGAACAAAATATATTTTCATTTTGCCTCTTTACCTCCTCCTTCATTACCCATAGTCCATGTCACTAATCTCGGCCACCAGGCTTATTGTACCAACCTTCTATACATCCCAGGTTTTCTCTCTTGCTCCTCTATATGGCATCAAGGGTGACTTTTTTAAAAAGAATAAATTAGAGTACCTTGCTCATCCTGCTTAAAATTCTGTGATAGCTTTTAAGTGCAACTGGAATGACTTCCATATGTCTTATTATTACTTAATGGGCTTTTTTTTTATGATTTGGGCCCTACTCCCTCTCCCACCATCTTCTTTCTCTTCCTCAAACTGGCTAAGTTTTTTTTTTTTTTTCTTTCAATTTTGGGACCATTACACTAAGCATTTCTTTTGCCAAAATATACTTCCCTAAGGTCTTACCATGATCCTTTCCTTCTAATCAGCCATGTCTGTCTAAATGTAGCATTTTATGGGATAACCTTCCTAAACATTCTTTCTAAAAAGGAGCTCAACACTACCCTGTGAGTCACACCCCATCATCATCTAAAATTATTTTATTTTCAAACATTTTTATATTCTATGGAAATGTGTGTTTTCCAACTATGTCTTCCATCTTGCATACTATTTTATAGTGCAGCCTGGCCGTTTCCCACCAAAAGATGGAGTCTAATTTCCCTCCCTTGAATCTGAGTGTGCTTGAGACAGCATCAACCAATAGAATGGAAATGATGCGGTGTTAATTCTGAGTTCTATTTCTGAGTGAAAAAGCCATGCATCTTCTGCCCGGCTGTCTGTGAACACTCACTCTCTGGACATCTGCTCCCAGAATTCAGCGGCTGTGTGTGAGAAATCCATGTCACATGGCTGGGCCAAGCATAGATGTTCTGCTCAACAGCCCCAGTTCAGCTCAGCCTTCAAGCCATTTCAGACTAGGAGCTATACAGTGAGTGAAGAAGCCTCCAAATTCTACTCCCCAGCATCTGGATCCTCCCAGATGAATCCCAAGGTAGTGTGGATTGGAGATAAGCCACCTTTTCTGTACCCAGTCCAAATTCTTACCTATAAAGTCTGTGGCCATAATGAAATGGTTGTTGTTTTATACCACTAAGTTCTGGGGCATTTTCATATACATCAATAGATAACTGAAATATTATCTTTTCACCACACAAAAAAAGTGCGTAATAAATATTGAAATAGTCACAATTATGGAGTTAGTCACTTGTTACAAATTAATTTGTAATACCATGAAAAGGAACCCAAATTCTATTGTCAGTTTTCTGTCAATGGGAAAAACCAATGTAGGAAGGTCGGCATTTACATGCCTTCTTCAGTGTTCAAATATAACGATTATTATTCTAAAATATTGCCAACACTATTTTCTACCAATAACAGACAGGAGATAAACCTCAATAGATGAATATTACTAAAACTTTCTAAAATTCTTTCTTATTCGGGGGTACCAAACTCTCTGATGGCAAGTAGAAAATAACTTAAAATAAGGGCCTTATTACACTTATTATTTACTATGCCTTTTTCTCTCTCCTATTTAGCTTGAAGCTGGGTTTTAGTGTATGTACATTGCTAAATATTTCTTTAGGCTAATTTTCTTGTATAGTAAGGAAATTCATCACCTATGTTAGAAATACTTAAGCAGTTTAATATATTTGTCTTTTAATCTTATGAGTTTCTTTACACATGCTTTTTTTTTGTTATTCTTATGTTATCAACTCTAGTAAACATTTTACTTGTGGGAACCACCTTTGATATTTTGTTTTCAAGAGTTTCTCTTAATTTCAAGATTATATAAAAATTTAGCTATCATTTTATTTAGCATGTTTATTGATTAATATTTTTATATTCAATTATTAAAACCATCTAGAATTAGTTTGGGTGTAGAAATTGTTAGAAACTACTAACTTAATTATATATATATTTTTTCTCAGTGGTTAGCTAAGTGTCACAAGGTCATTTATTGAAGAGTGAGTTCTTTCTGCCCTAATTTAAAATGATTTACCAAAAACCTATAAGCAAGTGGTTCTATTTCTGGACTTTTTATTCTCTTCCTTTAATACGTATCTGTATTCTCTTGTCTTGGTTTACTCACTGATTCTCATGCATTATGAAATACTAATTTAGTTCCAGATAGGGACCCAAAGAATAAAATCACAAGGCTAATTGTTCTGGTAGTCTTACAACTGCTTTTACTTAAGAGAAATAAAAATGAAAGCATGAACTCCCACTAAATATGTATGATTTATTCTATGTACTGTACCCTTTGAAACCTGAGTCCCTCTTGGTTTAATTATTTCCAAAACCTTTCACCACTATGATTTTGGGGGAAGAAAGGGCAATGCTAGCAAAGAAGCTTTGTAAATTTTAAGCAAGACAGAATAGGTTGTTATTTCTATGAAATGATGCAATCATATTTAAGAACACATACATTGTGATCAGGAGCACTAGGATATACTAGCTACAGCCAGAATTAGTACTGAAAACTGGAAGAGAAGGAAACTCTGCAAGATGCCTTTAGAAATTTATTAATATTTATAACTTTCATCATATATCACTATTATATCTGAATAGCTTTCTTCTATAAGCAATAAAATTTTTATTTTGCAGATGAAACAAACTACCTGAAATAGCAGGTATGTTTTTTTCACGATTACATAATATATAAAAAACTACATAGACGTGGATAGGGATCTTAAATCTGCATCGTAGACACTGTTTTCAAATCCGCATCTCTTTGGTCTACCTCATATTTCACCTAAGGGTTGGGTCAGGATTCCTAAGCATGCTGCTAAAATTCCACCTTTCCCCTCACATATCTTTTTATGAAGGCACCCGTACCTGTTGCTGTCGAGTCGAACCTGACTCATAGCCAACTCATAGTGACTTTATAAGACAGAGTAGAACTGCCCAACAGGGCTTCCAAGGAGCACGTGGTGGATTCGAGCTGGCAACCTTTTGGTTAACAGCCAAGCTCTTAACCATTGAGCCACCAAAGAAGCTCATATAGGCTGATCTCCAGGCAGTAAAAAAATGTGGAGAAGCTTACATTCTTGGGAGTACCCTTTAACCAAGAGCAGTGGTATATGCTCTGAATTTTTGCCTTTCAGAGAGAAAATTCTAAAGTTGATTCCACATGGTTATTCAGAAATCTCCCAGTAGAACCGAGCCTCAGTTACTCGTACACATAAACCACATACAAAGAAAACCACATCATAGCCAAACCACTGGAAAGCAAAATATAGACAAATATCTTAACAGCAGAGAAAATAGACACATTCCATATGTGAATAATTATATGAAGAGAAAAAGCTAAAAGACAATGAAATAATATCTTTAAAGAACTGAAAGAAAAAAAAATCTTCTCTGAGTTCTGCTTGTTTAATTTAGTGAATCTTTCCACAGGTTCCATAATAAAAGAAAAAAATTCTATCTAGTCTAGAATTCGTTCCAGAAAAAGAGTGAGAGGGTTATTTGATTGCTTCAATTTTCCTGTGGAGCTGTTAAGAGTATAAACTTAGTTTCCTCATCTCTAAAGGGAAAATTTTAAAATTGTCTTGTAGTAATTTGTAGATAATAAATGAGATGCTGTATATAAGGTGTGGGATGCAAAGCCTGACATGTTTTAAATAATCAATAAATATTAGCTTTTAATTATTATTTTGTTAAAAATCCCTGTTAAATTTTAGGTTAGGGATCTAGTTATTAGTATAATAATCCAGGATCTTGAGAGTGGTAAAAGAAGCCCTAAATCCTTGGAAAATCTCAGCAGAGAAATTTCTGCAAGTTTTTTACTGTGTTAAACAAAATTTGTTTAGGTTCAACATATGACATGATTGGTATCCTTGCTTATATTCTGCAGCTTCTGTTTTAGAACAAGTCCCTAGATTTCCAGTGAAAGCCATTTGCTTGCTATAGTTCCCAGGATTCCAAAAGCGGTTTTTTTCCTCCTCCAGTTCAAACTGAGCAGACATACTCACACAATTTAATGGCCAAATGGGAGATCGCAGAGATCCTAGGGAACCGTGGTGGCCCAGTGGTTAAGTGTCTGGGTGCTAATCAGAAGGTCAGCAGTTTGAATCTATCAGCCATTTCTTGGAAACCCTATGGGGCAGTTCTTTTCAGTCCTGTAGGGTTGCTATGGGTCAGAATTGACTTGGCGGCAATGGGTTTGTTTGTTTGTTTTTTTCTTTTTTTTGGTTGGAGGTCCTAGAGATGCAGAATGAGATGCATACTTGTAGATCAATTTCTTTCTTTCTTTTTTTAATTTCATACTCAGAAACTTAGTAAGACCTTGACTGGGGAAATGGTATGAACGGAAGTGGAAAGGTAACTGAATGAAATAGAATATATGCTGAGGGAAATGTTGGAAGTGTCAGAGTGCTCAAAATGAGAGATGGAAGACAAACCCTTTCATTACAAAGATCGGAAAGCTGAGTGGAAGAAACTTAGCACCAACCCAACCTCAGTGTAGAAACTGGCTGCTCACCCCCATCTTGACTTGTCCATATACCATGGACCACATAAGAATCTTGGACATTGTTAGTCCTGTAGAGAGTGAATGAGGGACTTGCACACCTGGTATAGGGTTGGGAAAACGTCACAATATGACCAAGGTGAAACTGCGCAGCGACAGTTGGTGACTTTTCATTAGGAGGAGCCAGTGCACATAAACCATTGCCACCGATGATTTTTTCTCTTTTTTTAAATGGTATGTCTGTTGAAGGGTTAGACAGAGTGTTCAAGATACTGTAGAATAGATTATGGCTGTCTTAGTTACAGCATGCTGCTGTAACAGAAATACCACTAGTAGATGGCTTTAAAGGACAGAAATTTATTTTCTCACAGGTTTGGAGGCTAGAAGTCTAAATTAACGCATCAGATCTGCGATTGGGGGTGGGGTGGGGGAGGTCTTTTCTGGTCAGTATCCCCGGGAATTCTTTGGCACTCACTGATGTGCCTTGGTGCCCGTCTCTCCCCTATGTGTGTCTCTTCTGCTCTTTTAGAACTCAAATTTAGGATTAGGGCTTAGGACTCATCCTACTATGGCATGATCTCATTAACATAGCAAAAGAAAACCCCTGTTTCCAAACAGAGTCACATGTACAGGCACAGAGGTTAGGATTTAAACACATATTTTGGGGGTGGGGGTACAATTCATAGTTTAGCCCAGTGACAACCATCAAGAGGAAGAAATACATATTTGTTTAATGATGAAAGGGTTGGTGTAAGACACCTTTTCCATCACTGCTGTAAGGAATGTATTCTAGATTTCCTACTAAAACGTAGTATTTGGGGTTAAGTGATAATAACATTTGCTTTTAAAAATAATAATAATACTGACTTTTACTCTCTAATATCTTTCCAGTGCCTTGAGTGATGCATAATGTCATGATTATTTTAAATTATTTTAGGAAATAAAATGCAGAAGACAGAAAGTTACATAAATGCATAAAATAATATAAAATTATATTTATTGTATGAAATACATTATGCATTGTATAACTATATATTATTATTTTAGATACAGGCTTATATATAATAGCACATAATCAGTATTTAGATTACTTAATCTTAGAGTATATTAAAATCAATCCATATCAATAAAATATTATATCTCAAGAAATAAAAAAAAACAAGGAGCAATGTTTGAAGATTTTTAAGAATGTGATTTTGCACATCTTAGACTTTTTGAAATCCACTATAGGGATATATGAAATAGGATATCTTCTTATTATTGCTCTTGAGTGCTGGATGGTTGGTGATAACGCTTCATTACTTCTAGTCTAGGAGGTAGGAAAATTGCTTTTGAGATTGCTATTTAAAATGGAATGCTAAGTGAAGAAATAGCCCTTGTAGGATATCTATACAACAGAGGCTATTTCTACATTTGTAATGCTTGGTTTAAATCATGCAGTAACCATGGTTAAGACTAAAACACACCTTTGAACTACGTACATGTTTTTAAAAATATATATATAGGGGTAGAGTTTGTGACACATGCTCTGAATTGGAATTTCTTTAAAAGGAATGATAACACAAGAAGTGGGAGAAGCAATTACAGTCATTGGAATATTAATCCACAGGAAAAATCTTACATAACTTTAAAATAACATGCAACTCCTTGGCTGTGTTTTTTTTTTTTTTTTCCTTTCTATCACATAGCTGTTACTTTTGGGGGGATAAAATGTGATTGAAACTGCAAGGCCAGGGAAAAGAGCGCATACCAACATTAATTCTCCTACCTACTTTATATTTAGCCTGTAATTGGGATTGTGGCCAGATAATACCACAGGAGCAACAACTGTTAGCTCTCATGGGTTATTTCCAGATAATACTAGTACCTTGTTGTTGTTAGGTGCCATCGAGTCAGCTCCAACTCATAGATACGTACGTATTACAGAAGGAAGCAGTATTATCATACTTCTTGTGATCAGTTAACTACAACAAGATGGACTGACACAGTGGCTGTTACAATGGGCTCAAACATAGCAAAGATTGTGAGGATGGTGCAAATCTGGGCAATGTTTCGTTCTGTTGCACATAGGGTCACTAAGAGTCAGAACCGACTCTATGACACCTAATAACAGCAATACGGATGAGGCGGGAATTCTTCGTGGCACAAATGGTTAAGCATTCAATTACTAGCCAAAACGTTGGTGTTTGGAACCAACCCAGAAGTGCCTTGAAAGACAGGCCTTGAGATCTGCTTCCAGAAGAATACAACCTTGAAAACCTTATGGAGCAGTTCTTTTCCACACACAAGGGGTTGCCATGAATCAGAATCAATGATGGCAATCAATTATAATAATAAAGGTAAAAAAGGCAGGGTACAAGTCCTGGAACATACCCTACCTTTGAAAGGTTTGTTTCTGTTGTGTGCTGTGAGTCGATTCTAACTCATAGAGACTCTACAGGACAGAGTAGAACTTCTCCGTAAGGTTTCCTACGCTATAGTCTTTACAGGAGCAGATTGCCAGGTCTTTTCTCCCTCGGGGCAGGTTCCAACCTGCTGACCTTTCAGTAAGCAGCCAGCACTTTCTAAATTAGTTGCTATAACTGGGGAAGAAAATAACATTGATACAAATATGGATATGTTCAAGCTCAGGCAAATAGTGGAAATACCGGTGATAGCTAAGTAGATAGATAGCTAGTTAGCTAGATAGATAGATAAGAATGGAGATATATTCATATTCCGCCAAAGAAAGATCTCGTCCCCTGTTAATACTATACTATCGTGCTTTCACTGGGAAGTCAATTTTCCCAACCTTTTCTATGTGGAGGAAATTAAATTATATTAACAAACACTCTTGTCTTTTTCTCCATTCTCATTGACTCTTTCCAGTGATAGAAAAAAGTGATATCAGATTGGTGGATTTGGCAAATGTATTGAGTGCAATCCACTCAGCACCTTCTGGGTTCTCTTTAAAGTTTTTCCAGAGAATGGGTGCTCTGGTCTGCTCTCTGCCTTTGGACAGATTCTGGCCTTGTGTGGGGCTGATGTTGCCCTGCTATGCCATGATTGCGTGGATAATAAATTTTCTATGAATGTTAGTTATCATTATTAATACTAAAGCAACTCACACAAAGTTTTGTCCATGGAGTGAGCATTCATTCACTTAACTGTCTGGTTGAACAATGAAAGACCGATAAACCAAGAGGTAAAAAATTTGTGTTTAGGTCTTGACTTTATTTGCTAATTTTGAACAAAATGTGTACCTTATTATCTGAACTAAGGAACTAAAAATATTTTCTGACCCTCAGAAATTTTTTAAGAATTAAATTAGCCAATATGTATGAAAATCCCAAAAATCAAATGCTGGATGTAAGATTTTTCTTCCCTTATAATACTGACAGCGTTTTGAGGACCACAGTCACTGAGCAGTGCTTAAGCACCTAGCAGAGTTTGGCATCTGTGGACAGGGCGTCCATCGGAAATAAATTAATACTATTGGTTAGTAATACAATTTACCATTTATTATGCAAAAATAATCACATTCCACTGATACAAAAAAATGAATTTAGTTTTTGACTTCCTGTTTTAAATGAACACTTCGAAGTAGTATTTTTAAGTATTGGGTATTACCTTATAGCAAAGCCTGGTAGCATAGTGATTAAGAGCTATGGCTGCTAGCCAAAAGGTTGGCAGTTTGACTCCACCAGGTGCTCCTTGGAAACCACATGGGGCAGTTCCACTCTGTCCTATAGGGTCGCTGTGAGTCAAAATCGACTTGACGGCAACAGGTTTTATTACCGTATATTCACTATCCAGCCATTTTTTTTTCTATATTTTGTTGCTATGCTAAAATTCAGTACACAGTCTGTGTTAAGTATTTACAGGAATTATTTAATCTAATTTTTACAATTTGCTTATGACTTAGCTATTGCTATTTTTGACTTATGTATTAATCTAATTACAAACAATAGCAACCTCTCAAAAAAGTAATAAATACAATACAAAGGAATTTATTTTTTCCTGAACCACTTGAGAGTAAGTTGCTGACAGACATGATGTCCCATTAATCCCAAGAATTTAGCGTGTATTATACACTACAAAGGCATTATAACATATAATCACAATACAACCAACACAATAGGAAACTGACAATGTTTTATCATTACTACTATCTAATTCTAAGAGGTCTTTCAAATTTTGTCAGTATAGAATCATACTTTACACTTAATCGCCATGCTTTTTGTGGTCTCCTATCTGGAACGGTTCATTAGTTTTTTCTTGTATTTCACAATCTTGACACTCTTCAAGATTACATTTTTGAAGATAACAGTTATTTTGTAGAATGTCCCTCATTTAGGTTTATTTGATGTTAACTCCTGGTTAAATTCATGTTACGTACCTTCGGCAGGATTACGCCAAACTGTTTGTACTCTACTAATCCCATACTTTTGATTTGTTTCATTGCTAATGGATTGTCTTTAATTTCTTGATTAAGGTGTTTACTGCCAGGTTTTTCCACTGAATTTCTTTTTCTGTTTTATTTGGAAATTAATACTTTGGGGTAAGGTGCTTAGAAACTATATTGATATCAAATTTTAAATTCTTAGTTAATTTATTTAAATCCATATAGACTCATGGTTCTCTGTTTTATTCCACTGGTTGTAAACCATTCTGGTTCCGTTTTTTTTTTTTTCTTTAATTTTATTGTGTTTTAGGTAAGAGTTTACAGAGCAAATTAGTTTCTCCTTAAAAAAAACTATAGATACAAATTGTTTTGTGACAGTGGTTGCAATCCCTGCAATGTGTCAGCACTCTCCTCCTTTCCCGTTCCACCCTGCGTTCTCCCTGTCCATTCATTCAGTTTTCCTGTCCCTTCCTGCCTTCTCATCTTTGCTTTTGGGCAGGTGTTACCCATTTGGCCTCGTATACTTGATTGAACTACGAAACATGTTCCTCATGTGTGTTATTATTTGTTTTATAGGTCTGTCTAATCTTTGGCTGAAAGATGGACCTTGGGAGTGACTTCAGTTCTGAGTTAGCAGGGCATCCAGAGGCCATAGTCTTGGACCTAGATGTCCCCCAGGACCATGGTCACCAGCACTCAGTCCCAGTAACTCGGACCCTTAGGGTGTTTGGATGTGTCTAGGGAGCTTCTATGGCTTTGATTTGGTCAAGTTGTGCTGACTTCACCTATATTGTGTGTTGTGTTTCCCTTCACCAAAGTTAACCCTTATCTACTATCTAGTTAGTGATTTCCCCTCCCCACCCTACCCTTCCCTCCTAATCATCAAAAATTGTTTTATTTTTCTGTGTGTAAACTTTTTCTCGGGTTTTTATAACACATGTGTCTGGATTCATCATTGTTCCTTCTTTGCATAGTATTCCATTTTGTGTATGTACCGTAATTTGTCCATTCATCTGTTGATAGACACTTAGGTTGTTTCCATCTTTTTCCAGCTATTGTCAGTAATGTTGCATTGAACATGGGTGTACATATGTCTATTTGTGTGAAGGCTCTTATTTCTTTAGGATATATTCCTAGAAGTGGGATTGCTGGATTGTATGGTATTTCTATTTCTAGCTTTTCAAGGAGGCATTATATCATTTTCCATATTGGTTTAATCATTTTCCATAGTGGTTGTATCATTTTACATTCCCACCAGTAGTGTGTAAGAGTTCCAATCTCCCTGTAACCTCTCCAACATTTGTTATTTTTTTTTTTATTATTTATTTTTGACCAGTGCCAGTAATGTTGGGGTGAGATGGTATCTCATTCTAGCTTTTGCATTCCTCTAGTGGCTAATGTCTACCAGGCGCTTCTTGGAAACCCTATGGGGCAGTTCTACTCTGTCGTATAGGGTCACTATGAGTCAGAACCCACTTGATGGCAACGGGTTTGGGTTTTTTGTGTGTGTGTGTGGAAAACTTGGTGGCGTGCTATGGCTGCTAACCAAAAGTTTGGCAGTTTTAACCCACCAGGCTCTCCTTGAAAACCATATTTGGCAGTTCTACTCTGTCTGATAGGATCACTGTGAGTCAGAATTGACTCGATGGCAATGGGTTTGTTTTTTTTTTTCCAGGTTTAATGGTTAATGATAGTGAGCATTTCTTCATGTCTCTGTTAGCTGCCTGAATGTCTTTTTTGATGAAGTGCCTGTTCATATCCTTTGCTCATTTTTTAGTCGGATTGTTGTCTTTTTGTTGTTTAGGTGTTTAATTATTCTGTAGATTTTAGAGATTAGACCCTTGTCAAATATGTCGTGGGCCAAAAAATTTTCTTAGTCTGTAGATTTTCTTTTTATTCTTTTGATGGAGTCTTTTGATGAGCATAAGCGTTTAATTTTTAGAAGATCCCAGTTATCTAGTTAATTTCTGGTGTTTGTGCATTGTTAGTTATGTTTTTATTGTATTTATGCCATATATTTGGGACTCTAGCATTGTCCACATTTTTTCCACCATGATCTTTACTGTTTTAGGTTTTGTATTTAGGTCTTTGATCAATTTTGAGTTAGTTTTTGTGTATGGTGTGAGCTATGGGTCCTGTTTCCTTTTTTTGAGGATGGAAACCCAGTTTTGTGAGCACCATTTGTTAAAAGGACTGTATTTTTCCCCATTTAATGGAACTTGGGTCTTTTGTCAAAGATCAGCTGATCAAAGGTAGACAGATTTATAACTGGGTTGATTCTGTTCCGTTGGTTTATATCTCTGTCATTGTACCAGTAGTAGGCTGTTTGCACTACTGTGGCTGTAGAGTAGCTTCTGAAATCAGGTAGTGTAAGGACTCCCACTTTGTTCTTTTTCTTCACTAATGCTTTGCTTATCTGGGGCCTCTCCTTTTCATATAAAGTTGGTTTTTAGATTTTCTGTCTCATTAAACAATGTTTTTAGTATTTGGATCAGGATTGCATTATACCTGTAGATCACTTTGAGTAGAAATAACCTTTTCACAATGTTCAGTCTTCCTATCCATGAGCATGGTATGCTTTTTCATTTATGTGTCATTTGGTTTCTTGCAGTACTGTTTTGTAGTTTTCTTTACATAGGTCTTTTATGTCCTTTTTTTTTTTTTTTTATGTCCCTAGTTAGATTTATTCCTAAGTATTTTACCTTTTTAGGGGCTATTATAAATTGTATTGTTTTCCTCATTTCCTTTTTAAAGTTCCCTTTTTGATGTATAGAAATACAATTGATTTAAATGTTGATCTTCTATCCTGCTGCTCTACTGAATCTTTCTATTAGTTCCAGTAGTCTTGTGGAATTTTTGGGGTCTGCGAATAGGGATAGTTTTAATTTTTCCTTTCCAATTTGGATGTCCATTATTTCTTCTTCTTGCCTTATTGGTCTAGCTAGGACTTCCAGCACAATGTTAAATAAAAAATAGGAGCGGTGATAAAAAGCATCCTTGTCTTGTTTCCGTTCTCAAGGGGGAATGCTTTCAACCTCTCTCCATAGAGAATGATGTTGGTTTTGCATAGATGTCCTTCATTGTATTGAGGAAATTCCCTTTTAGTCCTCTTTTATTGAGAGTTTTTATCAGGAATAGGTGTGGACTATATCAAATGCCTTTTCTGTGTCTTTCGAGATGATCATGTGGCTCTTTTCTTTTGTTCTATTTAAGTGATGGATTACATTGATTGATTTTCTAATGTTGAACCATCCTTGCATACCTTCTATGAATTCCACGTGATCATGGTGTGTTATTTTTTTGATATGATGCTGAATTCTATTGGCTAGAATTTTGTTGAGAATTTTTGCATCTATATTCATGAGAGATATTGCTCTGTAATTTTCTTTTTTTTGTGTGATGTCTTTCCTGGCTTTGGTATCAGGGTTTCTGGCTTCATAGAAAGAGTTTGAGAATATTCTTTCCTTTTCTATCCTTTGAAATAGTTTAAGTAGTACTGGTGTAAGCTCTTTTCTGAACGTTTGTTAGAATTCTCCAGTGAAGCCATTTGGCTAGAGATTTTTCATTGTTGTTGTTAAGAGTTTTTTTTTTTACCTCTTCAATCTCTTCTCTTGTTATGGGTGCATTTAGATTTTCTATCTCAGTTTGTGTTAAGTTAGGTAGTAGTGTGTTTCTAGAAATTTGTCCATTTCCTGTAGGTTCTTAAATTTGTTGGGGTACAATTTTTCATAGTATTCTCTTATGATCCTTTTTTTATTTCGGTTGGGTCTGTTGTAATGTCCCCTATCTCATTTATTATTTGGGTTATTTGCCTCCTCTCCTGTTTTTCTTTTCTGAGTTTGGCCAATGGTTTGTTCATTTTGTTGATCTTTTCAAAGAACCAACTTTTGGTCTCATTGACTCTTTTGTTTTCCTGTTTCATTTATTTCTCTACTCCAATTTTTATTATTTCCTTTTTCTAGTGGTTGTGGGCTTCTTTTGCTGTTCTCTATTTGTTTGAATTGTGGGGCTAATGTTTTGATTTTGGACCATTCTTCTTTTTTGATGTGTGCATTTATTGCAATAAATTGACCTCTGAGAACTGCCTTTGCCGTGTCCCAGAGGTTTTGGTATGAAGTGTTTTCATTCTCATTTAATTCTAGGGTTTTTTTTATTCCCTCTTTGATTTCCTCTGTTACTCAGTAGTTTTTAAGCAAGGTATTATTCAGTTTCTATGCATTTTTTTCCCCCCTTGGTCTTCCTGTTATTGATTTCTACTTTTATGGTGTTGTAATCAGAAAGAATGCTTTACATTATTTCAATGTTTTGGATTTTATCGAGAATTGCTTTGTGGCCTAAAATGTGGTCTAATCTGGAGAATGTTTCATGTTTGTTGAAAAAGAATGCATAGTTTTCTGCTGTTGGGTGGAGTGTTCTATATATGTCCAGAGGTCAAGTTTGTTGATTATGGCCTTTAGATTTTCTGTATCTTTGTTGAATTTCTTTCTAGATGTCCCGTCCTTTACCGAGAGTGCTGTGTTGAAGTATCCCACTATTATTGTGGAACAGTCAAGTTCTCTTTTCAGTGCTGTTAAAGTTCTTTTTATGTATTTTGGAGCCCTGTCATTGGGTACATAGATATTTATTACGGTTGTGTTTCTTGTTGAATTGTCTTTTTCATCATTATATAATGTCCTTCCTTGATTTTATGGTCGATTTTGCCTTAAAGTCTATTTTACCTGAAGTTCGTATTGCCACTCCTGCCCTTTGTTGGTTATTGTTTGCTTGATATATTTACATTCAGTGTGATTATTGATGGGTATGAGTTTATTGCTGTTGTATCTTTGTGTTTTTTTTTTGTGTGTGTGTGTGGTGTGACATTATCTTTGTCCCTTACTTTCCTGTGCTAAGTTCCTTTCATCTGTGAATTTTCTTTTCTTTTTGTTATTATAGATTTTGTGTTTACTGAGACTTTATGTTTTTCTTCTTTTTTATTTTGATGAGTAGGTTTGTTAACTTTCTTTGCATTTAGCTTGAAACTGACTCTTTCTAAGTTTTAACCAGTCTCTTAATACTTGATATTGCCCTGACTTCCTCTCTCTTTAAAAGTTCTATGCCTACACTGTTTATTCTTCTTTTTATTGTTTTGATATTTTCATAATTTACAGATTAATATCTCTGTTTCCATGTTTCAAGCCTTTTAGCTTTGTTTTATTATTGAGCCATGTTAGTTGGCAGGGTACCTCCACTCCATATCTTTCTTGGTTCTCTGTTTGAGTCAGTTTCTTCTTCCATTCACTGTTTAATCTAGCTCTTTATCCCTTCGTTTGATGCTTAGGGTTCCAGGACTGATGTATGTACATGTTTTACTTGATTTATTGGGTTTTTGCTGCAGACAGTACGCATGTTGCATCTGTCTAAGATGCCATGTTGGCTCCATCTCCCATTCTGGTTCCTTTTAGTGCAGAATGATATTTAGAACATAGCATGAGAGTTGTTCATTGCTTTTGGATTATTGCTGCTTCTTAATGGACAGAGATAAGGATAAATGTGTACACATAAAACCAAAAATCGAACTCGTTGCCATCTGGTTGATACCTACTCCTAGTGGCCCTTATACGACAGAGTAGAACTGCCCCATAGGGTTTCTAAGGCTGTAATCTTTACAGAAGCAGACTGCCATGCCTTTCTTCCATGGAGCAGCTGTTGAGTTCCAACCACCAACCTTTTGGTTAGCAGCTGAGTGCTTTAACCACTGCACCACCAGGGCGCCTTATGTATACATATATTATGCAAATTCATACGTTTACACACATTTAAATGTATATGTCTTTTGAAATTATGTTTTTGTTGAAAACTGTGAGTTCATATCTTTTGGGAAAATGGCCCTTACAGGACTCTCTGCTCCTGCCCCAAGCTACCCAATTAAGGCTTCAGCCCTGGAACATCTTCTTACAGGAAGAAAGCATGATTTGTACTGGGCTTCTGCCTTGTTTGAGGATATCTCCCTGTTATGGGCCTGATGAGTATTTCTTTATTCTGCTTAGGCATGTGTGTCACATAGCAACTGGCCAACTCCACTGCTTTATCCATTTCCAGAAGAGAGGGAATGGAGTCCCTCATCTGTAGCCCTGGAGGAGTGTGCACAGCCCAGGATCCAACTATGGCTGCAGAGAGTGCTCTGCTGGCCATGGGGGACCGAAGCTCACTATTGATACTGATCTCACTCTGCTTCTCTTCCCTGTAAATAAATGCCGTTCTGTTCAGTGCCTGTGTGTAAATCATGTTTTTATTGGTGACCTTGACAACTGGTTGACAACATCAATACCTCGCCTCCAATCTAACACCACTAGTTCATTCTGGTTTTCTCCTGTCCCATATTTGTAACTCAGTTCTCTAACAATGACAAATGTATATCATGACCATTAATATGTTTATATAGTACATTTTTGTTGTTGTTAGTTGCCAACAAGTCAGCTCCAACTCATGGTGACCTTATGTATAACAGAACAAAACATCGCCCATTCCTGCACGATTTTCATAATCACTGTTATGTTTGAGTCCATTGTCGTGGCTATTGTGTCAATCCATCTCATTGAGGATTATCCTCTTTTCCTTGATCCTTCACTTTAACAACCATGATGTCCTTTCTAGCAATTGGTCTTTTTTGATGGCATGTCCAAAGTGAGCAAGTCAAAGTCTTGCCATCCTCACTTCTAAGGACCTTTCTTGTTGTATTTCTCCTGAGATAGATCTGTTTATTCTTCTGGTAGTTCGTGGTACATTTGATATTCTTTGTTAACACCACAGTTCAAACACATCAAATTTTCCCCCTTTTTATTATCCAAATTTCTCAGACATGTGAGTGATTGGATCAGACATTGAATAAAATGTTACTTAAAATATTTGCTTAACTTCCCTGTCTGTATCCAGTTTCTCATTGCTGCTGCCCTCTCCTAGTATGATTGCTCTGTCCGCAGCCTGAAAGCCAACACCTTATCTGTGTGCAGCTCTGACATTTAGATGCATTTCTAATCTTTCCTGAGTTCTGAAACTCCAACATCCACCTATTGACCAGACCTCTCTGAACACTTTCCTCATCACGCTCAGCCTTCTGCTTCCCACCATAGGCTGCCTTCATCATTCCATTCCAGACTCTGATAGTCTCTGGGCCCTCCTGCTTATGTGCTTTTCTCACCCCACTCTGGCTTCGACACACCATTGTGGGGGTCCCATTCTTTTCTGACACCTTCTTCACTCCTCTTGAGCTCTGACACCCAGTTCTGAGTTGGCCCCAACATGAGGATTTTTGTTGCTGTTGATTGCCTTCAAGTCAATTCCGACTCAAGGTGACGCCACGTGTGCAGAGTAGAACTGCTCCACGGAATTTTTAAGGCTGTGACATTTTAGAAGCAGATTATCAGGACTTTCTTTCAAGATGATTCTAAGAGGTTCAAACCACCAGCCTTTTTGCTAGTAACTAAGTGCTTAACTGTTTGCACCACCCAGGGAAACCTAACACGAGGATTAGCTATTATTATCATTCTATTTTCACTCATTAGTGGAGGAGCCTGGACTGAACCCCAAATTCCTCTTATCCCAAAGTTCAGGCATTTATTACTTCTTTTACTTTCCACTGAGTATCTACAATAGATAAATACCATAAGATTTTTCTCTTTATCCATTTTCTAACACCTTTTCCTTTAAATCAGAAATAATGTCATTACTTATCTCAACTGAGTTAATCATTGAGCTTTGCTTTTCCCGGTCACCATTCATTCCTTCCACATTTATTTATTGAGTGCCTGTTGTATACTCTAAGCACTCCTGAAGGTGCTAGAGATATGACTATAAACAAAATTGATACTTTCCAAATTCTCATGGCATTTACATTCTGGTGGGTTGACAGATAGTAAACAAATTAATACAAAAAATATCTCATGTAGTAATAACTGCAGTTATAAAAAAGAAGGGTAAGGAACTCATATTCTTCAAGTCTTCAGAGTTTGAAGGTGGCTTTATACTTAATTTATATCTAACCACTGGAAAAAAAAAATCAGTTGCCATCCAGTTGATTCTGACTCAGGGCAAGACAATGTGTCTCAGAATAGAACTGTGCTCCATGGGGTTTTCAATGGGTGATTTTTCAAAAATAAATTGTCAGACCTTTCTTCCGAGGTGCCTCTGGGTGGACTCCAACCTCCAATTCTTTGGTTTGCAGCTGAACATTTTAGCCATTTGTACCACCCGGGGACTCTCAACTGATAACTGGGATGGCAAAAACATTTCTCGTTTACCCTTACTGGCAGAACTTCTTATATATTACCCCAATGGCTTCTGGTATTATATGTTGAAGAACATATTATGGGACTTCTCGATAGATATCATCATTTCATTGTTGTTTCATAACTTTCTTATTTCTCATGGTGTCATGAATATTAATGTTTGAGAGAACGGGAAACTCTTACTTGGCTCAGTCTTATTTGACTCACTTATTTTCAAAGTTTTATAACTGTATATTTTAGATATGTCTCTGAAAAACAGCATATGGCTGGGTTTTGGCTTTTTACCCAATTTTTGTCTATATTTGGAGTATTATTTAATGTAATTATAATATATTTGGGTTTAAATCTACCATCTTACTTATGCTTGTTTTTGCTCTGGTCTCCATGATTCCTTTTCTACCCTTTTAAAGCCCTCTTTTGATGAACTGGGTATTATTGAGTTTAATCTTCTTTTCACATGTTGCGAGGTCCATTGAACATACCTTTCTCATGATTTCTCTGCAGTCCTGATTTTGGGTTTCAAATCTCTTAACATCTAACACCGGAGTACATAGTATCTATTTTATACATTCTTTTTTTTTTTAATTATATATTTTTTTCCATCTTCTTTAAGTTCTCATCTCCAAACTTCCATCTGGCTATCTGGAATTATTATTATTTGTTTTGTTTTGTTTTGTTTACTTCTAGAAGAATGACCCTTAAAATTTCCTTTAGTATGAATTTTCAGATGGTAATTTTTTTTTTATTAATGCATTGAATATATTTTTGTTGGTAATAGAATTCTGGGTTGGTTATTAATTTTTTTAGCACTTTATTGACTTTATTCCATTGTTTCTATGGAGACGTCAGGAGTCAATCTATTGGTTAACCGCACAGAGTTATTCTTTTTTTTCCCCACCTAGTTGTTATAGGGAATACATTGAATTTATGCTTTCATATCTCTTTCATTACTTTTGGGACATTTTCAGCTATTTTTACTTCAAACATGGTCTCTGCCCTTTGTTCTGTCCTAGACCTTCACAATGCGGTGCTTGTGATACTTGTTCTTTCTCTCCCTCTTTTAGATATTTTTTTCCCAATTCACTAGTTCTTTTTTTGATTATAGCTTATATGCTATAAAACAGATCATTTTGGTTAAATTTTTCAGTTATATGATTTCCTTTTTCTTTGTATTTATTATATTGTAGTTCTGTACTAGAATTATTTTCTTGAATATAGTCAACAGAAATCTCTCCCTTCCCTAAGGAAGGAGCCACAGAATCCTGAGAAGATGAATGTGCCCTAACCTGCCCTGATGTGCCTTGGCCTTATGCATCTGCTGACTGACTTAGCCCCTGTGCTCCTGGGGGCCTTTCCTATCATCAGCATCAATAAAACCTCCTGTCTCCAGTGGCCCTGGCTCCTCCCTGTGTGCTAGGCAGTGGGGGTTGGGCAGGGCTGGGCATGGGCTAGGGCTCCCCAGAGACTGGGAGCCTTTTGTTTCCTGCAAGAGGGAACAGGAGACAATAGGCTTCATTGTGGTCCCCCCACCCCCCAATTTCCCTAACAAAGCTCTGGGCCCCCTTAGAGGTACCAGTCTTGCTCTGGGGCCCAGCAGTCCCTGGGCATTTACTTCTAATGTCTGTTGCTTGTTCTAGTTTTCAGTTCATGTCTTTTGTGTTTTTTTTTTTTTTTTTTCTAGTTACATCTAGCTGTGTTCTGGAAATATGTTTGCAAAACTGTAGAAATAATTTGAGAGGATTTATGTTTGCTCTTGCCAGGGGCCAATAGCAATCTGAATTATCTTAATACAATTCCAGGAATTGAGCTCTGGAGAAGCAGAGTATCAGCCCCCATAAAGGATTATCTGCTTTTGATATGCTTTTACTCAGAGAGTGCTACTCTTTCAGGTCTTAACTCAAGTGAAGAGCTTTTATCAGGATTTCACCTTGTAGTCCTAGATTTCTGCGTCTATACTTCTTTTCCATTTAGGATGTCAGAAGCACTGCTCAGTCTCTCAGCCTCTTGGTTATCCTTTCCAAAGTCAGCAAATGCCTTATGGGAAAACATAGCCCCAAAGCTGGGCATACTTTCGTAGGCCCTTTCTTTATTGGAGTCTGGCCCATTCATTAATGTTAGCTTTTTGAGGCCATCACACAAATTTTTCTTTGTTTTCAAGTTCTTCTTACCGGAAAGGTCAGGGAAAATTACTTTGCCCACCATAATCATAAATAGAATTCATGGGTATATTTTAAAAAAAATAATTTAATTTGAATCAATAATTTAATATGAATTAGTGTTGCTATTCTACCTTATTCTACAAAAGACTTAAAAATAGTTTGAGTGAAATGTTCTTAAGAGAGTGGTTTACACAAATTAATTTTGGAAAAAAAAGCAATAGAAATGTATATTAAATTAATTCATCATAAACATGCTCCAAACATAGCTAATCATCTGTCTTTAGTAAATCCACAGATCAAAGAGAAAACAAAACAAATAAAACAATTTCTCATGAAATAACAAAAAGAAAAACAAACAAACAAAACAGCAAGGGAAAGCTTGGTGTAGAAAACAATCTTGTAAGACTTAAGATATAAGAATTTTATCTGAGAACAAAATAACCAAGAAACTAAAAGTCCTTTGCATAAACTAATAGTGGTCAAGAACGCATTAAGGCTTCATGTTGGCCAGAACATTAGCAAAAGGGTTCTGCTGTGCAGGTACGGTATAAGAGATATAAATGGAGGAGAAGGAAAGATAGAAGGGTGGGGCCAAGAAATCAGATGAATTGCCCTGAAGCAATCTATCAGGTTTAGTTGCTTTGGATATCAATTAATATTTAGAAGCATAGGAAAGAGTTATACCTCAAGAAAGAGGAATGCTAACAAAATTTAAGAAAATTAGGTCTTTACCTTTATAGACTGCTTAAAGATATTGCAATAACATCACAATCTGGGAAAGAAACCCAACTACAACATATCCATATAGTAAAGAAAGGAAGAGAGTATATTTTGATAAATAAGCAGTTGACTTATAGTGATGACCCAGGCTCCCTGAAAACTAGACTGAAAAGTACTTTACTAGTTCTGTTTCCTACCTACTTGTGTGGATAATATTCTGAATATTCTTTCAGGATTGGTTGGGATTGGAGCAGAGACTGGGCTACAGATGATGTCCTCCTTAACTGTAAATGAGCAAACTGGGAGGGTAATAAATGCCTGTAAAAATGGCATGGGGGCAGCGTCTGACCTCTTCTAACTTATCAAGAGGCAAGGAGAATCAAGATCAACAGCCCAAGGGTGATTCCTAAGAGGTGGAGGTCAGACATGCCTCTGCTCTCATCCATCTTTACCAATTCTGACATCAACTGTCCTTCCCACGGCACTTTCTGCTTCTCTTCTGGGTTCCATAATTCATTGCAGTGGCCACACAGGACTCACAGACAATACTCATTGATTATGGGGTTTATTTTTATTTTTTATGGGGTTTATTAGGGAAATAATAGGTTATGGTTCAGTCTCAGGAACTCAGAGTACAGCTCTTCCATCAGGACAGCTTCTTTTCAACTGTGCTCACAGGAATGCCTCTTCCTGGCTCTCGGCCTCTGCCCTGCTTGGGCAAGTGTTACGAAACTCTTTTAGCTCTGCCAATAAGTGCCCGGAGGCATTCTATTCTGCCAGCAAGCCTCCTGTCCAAAGGCATTCAGCTTTCTTGCTCCATGGGCCAGAAAGCCCACCATGCCATCTCCTGCCATCATTTCTCTGCCACTGCTTCTTGAGCTCTCTCTCTCTCCCTCTGTCTCCTGGTTCTAGGGGCTTTGATGCAGGGATCCCAGGTCCCAGGGTCATGCTCTCTGCTTCTGCCTGTTCTTCCTTGGTGGTAGTGGGATCCTCTCTTTCCCGCCTCTGGAGTAGCCCATTTCATGCCCAGTGGATTTGCAGAACTAACCAGTCCCTTTGGTGGGCCGCAATTCCCCTATCGCACAGTACTGTGCAATCACTTGGTTGGGAATTACAAGAATTTGGGTAGAAAGGCCACACAAAAGTGGTCCATCTCACTGCAGGCATCCCCTGACTTTTCTAGCCATGTTTCTTTCATATTTGGAGGATAACTTCCCTCTCCTAATAATTTTACCAGTCCAAAACAGTCATTAGCAATTAGTCTTTCAATAGAGCAAAGAGTCCACAGGTTGAGGTTACTCAGGACCAGCTATTCAGGTCTGCTGCAGGTGCTCATCTGACCTGGTCAGGTTCTCCAATAGTTTGTCTCGGCTTCATCCTTCCTGGTGTCTGATAAAATTTAACAGAAGATTATTCCCTTGCTCAGAGCCTCACAAGGTATCAGCATAGCAAAACCTTTAAGGGACTTTAGGTTCAGCCACTGTACTCCAGCCCAGCAGTGCCTTCCCCTTAGTCCACTCTTTCACACTTACAGCTTCTACAATTGCAGTTTTTATGAACACAAGTAACCCTGTTAACAATCAGCACTCACAGCTGAATCATATAATCCTATCAATATCTTCCCCCTCCCTTCCCAGACCCATAAGGAAAAGAGGAATCTATTCAGTGAGAATCTTCCCTTGTCCCACTCATTTAATGTAAGCACATTCACAAAAGCATGTAAGCCAGCCACTTCATGCCTTTATCTCCCCCAATTTTAGATAGCCAATGTTTAAATTGCCCGTCTTTTTTTTTTTTTTTTTTATCAAACCAGTACTCTGAGGAGACAAGCATGTTTCTTGGTGTTGAAGAATATTCTTTTCCAATTGGGGCTTTGAGCATCTGTGTCCCTAAGCAAAGTCCAGTCCAGAGCAAGCCATTAAATTTCAGCACTCAATACCAGCTCATGGTGTCAAACATCTTTCTCTTCATTCAGTCAGGTTCTGGTCAGCTCATTCCTAGCCATCCAAGCTATGTCACAGTAGGTAGTAGCCTCAGGCTCAAGAGCTCACACACACCTCCCAGCACTTCAGACAGCCCCTTCACACTCTCTCATCCCTAGCCCTCTTGCGCTAGGTCAATCAGTTCCACTCAAACACAGAAGTCCACACAATCCCTTTACTTCTGACCAGCAAGCCCTTCCTCTCCTCATCCCTAGCCCCCACCGCCCCTCCCCATGGGCTTGGTCAACAGGTGCTAATGGGACATGTCCAGACTCAGCCTGTCTCTTCGTTGCTGTACTTCCCCCACTCCTCATCAGTGGACCCAGGTGGTCACCATAAGCAAGCAGACCAAACTGTCTACTTGCTCTAACTTCCAGTCCTGGCAGGGTGTTTCTTCTGATGGACAGTGACTCTTCCTGCTTTGATGCATCCAGCAGCAAACCATTTGCTTGAAATTCAAACAGCAAAACAATCACATTTTTTACTGCAGGTCTTTCCTTCAAATATAAATCTCCTGTTCTCTCACCAGTTCTGGGTAGTCCTGCATGTCTTTTCAAATGCAAAATCTGGGTAGGGCTCAGGGTTTTTACCTAACCCCCACTGTATCCACCGGGCTGCTGCACTTTAACAGCCTGTGTTTCCCTCAGGCAAATCCTCATTCCCCTTTTAGCATTACCAATCAAGAATATGCAATACTCATTTTCACTATACATTTAGGTCTCCTGTTTTGTTTTACAATGCTAGGTAGGAGAAACATTCACTATCCAGTACATTCAATTAAATACATAAACCTAAACTCATAACCTTTTTTAAAACCTTCCAGTTTTTTCTTCTCCACAGCTTAACTATCTTCCCATTCATACGCATATGGCTTTGAGCCTCTGGCTGGGTGGAACCAGTAGACCCCTGGTCCTCTTTCAATCATCCTGCTTATCTGGCCTGGCTATTACCCCACTCTACTCCAGGAGGGGGTTTTTCCCTTCAGCTGCAGCATAACCTTCCCTTCAGCCGGTACAGGAAACAACTAAAGTTGACCATCCAGGAATCCAAAGTTTCATTTCTCAAGTCCCTTCTCTCTTTCTCTTAAAATATTCCTGCTTCCACAAGACTGGAACAAGTGCAAAAAATCCTGCTTCTGATGTGAATTGTAAAAACGGATGGGGGTGGTGTCTGATCTCTTTCAACTTCTCAAATGGCAAGGAGAATCAAGATTAACAGTACAAGGCTGATTCCTATGAGGAGGATGTCAGACATGCATCCTCTGTCCACCAACTTTGCCAATTCTGACACCAACTGTACCCACCCCCACCCCCACCCCACCCCCACCCCATGGGGCTCTCTGCTTCACTGCTGGGTTTGATAATTCATTGTAATGGCCACACAGAATGCACAAATGACGGGGTTTATTAGGGAAGTAACAGGTTACAATTCAGGCACAGGAATACTCAGCATAAAGCTCTTCCATGAGGACAGCCTCTTTTCAGCTGTGCTTGCAGGCATGCCTCTCCTAGACCCTCAGCCTCTGCCCTGCTTGTGCTAGTGTAAAAAAACTCTTTTAGCTCTTCCAGTAAGTGTCCAGACACCCTCTACCCTGTCAGCAAGCCTCCTGTCCAAAGGCACTCAGCTTTCTTGCTCTTTGGGCTGGAAAGCCCATCAAGCCATCGCCTGCCATCATTTCTATGCCACCATTTCTCAATCTCTCTTTCTCTCTCTATCTCCTAGTTCCAGGAGCTTCTTAGTGCAGGGATCCCAGGTCCAAAGTACATGCTCTGTGCTCCTGCCTGTTCTTCCTGGGTGGTGGCGGAATCCTCTATTTCCTGCCTCTGGGGTAGCTCATTTCAATCCCAGCAAGATGGCAAAGGAAACCCTGGTGGAGTAGTGGTTAAGTGCTACGCTACGGCTGCTAACCAAAAGGTCAGCAGTTTGAATATGCTAGGAGCTCCTTGGAAACCCTGTGGGGCGGTTCTACTCTGTCCTATAGGGTCACTGTGAATCGGAATCGACTTGACGGCAATGGGTTTTTTTGGTTTTGGGATGGCAAAACTTACCAGTCCCTTTGATGAGCCACAAGTATCCTATCATACAGTTCCACCTAATCACTTGAATGGGAGTTACAGGACCATGGCTAGAAAGCCATACAAAGTGATTCATCAAACCCCGATGCCATATGCCCTCGCTCAATAAACGAAAAACCTTAAAACTATAGGTATTTTCAGGAATGAGATTCTTTTCTCCATTGAATTTCCCTATACTGTTTTTAAATCTTGATATTGATTTTCAACACCTTCTCTAATTATATATGGTTATAGCATATTTGATGAATTATACAAAATAAATTTTCTCCAATATTAGCAATCAACAGAAGTTGAATCTCATCTACCTTAAGTAAACTATTTTTTTTTAAATAAGGAGAGGACCAAAAAAAAAAAAAAAACCCCAAAACAAAAAAAGCTATCCTTCAAAAAAGAGAATAAACACTTCAAAAATAGATTTATTTCAATCTGACAAAGGATGTTGGGTATTTCTTTTAAAAGCTCCACTGAAAGATTTGTAACAATTTTTTTGAAATACAAGTCAGAATCATGTGACTCCCTGCTCAAACGATGGCGATGTAGAGTGAATGACCAGTTTTTATGAGGACAGATAAAACTCATACTACCTTATGACTCAGTTCTGACTCATAGCAACCCTATAGGACAGAGTAGAACTGCCCCATAGAATTTCCAAGGATTTTTTTTTACATTATGATGGTAATATTTACTTTTCCCTTATAGTTTTTTTTTTATATACATGTCAGTATAAAATAAACGCTTGCTGTCAGTTCAAAATGAGAGGTGAAATTAAGTAGCTTCGTATTCATTAGCTGAAAGTTCATATCTACTCCTTGCTTTCAGGTATTAGAACTTTCCAGGCTGTCTTTAAGCCCTCTAGGCTTCTAATCTTTAATCAACAAATTTCCCAAGTCCCTGTTTCCCTTTCATTTACTGTTTGAGCTTACAACTCATGCAAAATTCTCTGATACCTTTTAGAACAAGTTTTGCTAGCTGCCAATGGCAAAATAAACTGTATTTTCAATATACTTAGTTGGAAAGAGTTCCAATTTTACCTTGTTTATTGAACACCTTATGTAATCAAACATTCCTGTTTTCCCCTTTAAAGAGGATACTGAATTATGTCTATTATTTGGAGGCCCAGAAATGTGGTGGTGGCTGAAAGGAGAAAGTAAAATCTGACTTCACATTAAATCTTTCTAATTCACTTCCCCCAAAGCTACTCTCAGATTCTTTACTTCAAGTCCCCTGCAATCCAGAATCAACTTCTGTTAATTAGATTCTGTAGGCAATACAATGTATTGGTACCTGAAATGTCTTGAAAATCTAGCAGGTAAGTGCCAAACACTGAGTTAAGTCCTTGATACAAAATCTTGTGAAATCTTCACAACACAATCATGGAACAGGTATAGCTTTCTCCATTTTTACATATAAATAAGCCAGAATATTTGCTTTTGATTTGTAAAACTTTTAGAAGAAAGCATAAGAGTATGTATATATATTTTCCTAATGATATTGGGTAGAAAAGTGTTCTTTAAAAAGATACAAAAAGCAGAGACAATAAAGAAAAAGATCATAAATTAGACCACGATAAACTAAATACTATTGGAATGAACTAGGTCACCACAAATTAAGTGAAAAAAAAATAAGGTAAATCACAGCTGAGGATATATTTACAGCATCTAAACTTTGTAAGGGCTTAATATTGAGACTATTCAAAAAGCTTCTAGAAAACAATAATAGAGTGATAATCATCCTAATAGAATAATGGCAAAGGATTTAATCAGGCAATACATATGGAAAGAAGCCTAAATGGCAATGGATATGTGAAAGTATGCTACTAGTAATTAGCAAAATTCAGTAGACAATAATATAATAAAATACTACTTCATGTACATCAGATTGGTAAAATTAATTTAAATTTGATACCCCAGAGTGTTGATAAGGTACTTTGAAGCATGATTTAGAACCATATATTAAAGTTGAATATGTATATCCCAAATAAGGAAAAAAAAATCTATTTCTTGGCATTCATTGTAGAAAAAATCTTTCACATCTGTGAAGGAAAATTCTTTCCAAGGTGAAAATTCTTTCATCTTATACGTGAAGGATACATGTATAAGGATGTTCACTGGAGGACTTCTTTATAAAAAACTAGAAAGAGACTAGATGTCTATTAAGTAAAAAACAGATAAGAACTGATTTATTCAGAAAAATGAATCCTTCACAGTAGTTAAACATGACTAACTTGCCTACATATTTAAATTGAATAAAAATACAAAAACATATTATTGTTTAAAAATTTTGCAATCTGATATCATTTATATATATTCTTAATCACAAGCTGTACTATATATGTTTTATAGATGTTGTGATCATTAAGGCAGTGTGTTAATTTTGTTGGGCCATGACTGTCAGTGGCTTGATAGTTATGATGTAGTTTGGCAGTTGTATGATGATGTGATCACTTCCATGATGGGGTTTGGTACAATGTGAACACTTCCATGAAGGAATCTGCTGTGAATAGCCAATCAGTGGAAAAGGAGTTTACATGAGTGTGTGGCCTACATCCAATATAAGTGGACTCTCTGGCAAGGCTCCAGGGCTTTTGCTTGCTCTGGGTCCTGTAGCTGGCTTCTGTTGGTCTGACCTCTGGTTCTTGGAACTTGAGCTAACAGCTTACCTGCTGTCTTGCCTTTCTATTTTGGGATTTGCTGGTCTTTGCAGCCTGTAACCAAAGTCCTGCTGTCTGACCTGCCAATCTTGGATTTGCCAGCCCCTGTGTCTATGTGAATCAGGAGAAGCCTCTGTCCTGACCGACAGATTTGGATGCTCCAGCCTCTACAACTGTGTGAGCCATTTCCTTGATATAAGTCTCTATATAGATATTTATATGCTTTACTGATTTTCCTTTTCTAGAGAACCCAGCCTAAGACAGATGTATAAACATGTAAAAAAAGTATAAAACCAGGTATGACAATTAAATTAGTTGATTGTAACTGACGTAACAAACACAAAGTTTATTTCTTGTTCCTGGAAGCTCTGGGGTGCAAAGGTTAAAGAACTGGGCTGCTAACTGAAAATTCAGAGGCTTGAACCCATCAGTTGCTCCACAAGGAAAAAGACCTATTGATCTGCTCTTGTAAAAATTACAGCCTAGGAAACTCTATAGAGCATATCTACTCTGTCATATAGGGTCGCTAGGAGCTGGAATTGACTCGACGGCACACAACAACATATAGCCCCAAAAAGGAAATTCTAGTTGGTGAACAGTCACACCTGGGTGATGACTCAGGCATTTACTTAGCATTTACTATGTGCCAGGAACTTTTCTAAGTACGTTTCCTGTGTTAACTAATTCATTCCTCCCAACATCTCTAGGCAGTAGATACTATTATCATATTCATTTTCTAGAAGAGCAAACAGAAACATAGGGAGATTAAATAACTTGCCCAAGTCCCCTGGCTAGTAAGTGCCAAACCAAAAACCAAACCCAATGATGGCCGAGTCGACTCCCATTCATAATGACCCTATAGGACAGAGTAGAACTGCCCCGTAGAGTTTCCAAGAAGTGCCTGGCAGATTAGAACTGCTGACCTTTTGATTAGCAACCGTAGCACTTACCCACTACACTGCCAGCGCTTCCAGTAAGTGCCAGGCCTGGGATTTTTACCTCAAGCAGTCTACCTACAAGGTCCGCATACACAACAATTAAGATATCTTGCTTACTGCTCTTGCATTTACTACTCACTATGATTCAGATTCTGTAATGACAGAGAAACACGGCATAGATAAGAAAACTGCACAATCTGAAATCGTATTTTAGACTTTTTCATAAGATACACGGAAATTCTCCCTTCCTAACAAAAATGAAGATACGAAAAAATAAGGATAAACTTGGTAAAATGTTCAAAGGGAAAGTCAGGAGCCAGAGAATAAAAAGAGATGTACTGGGTAATTAAGAGTTGTTAAATTTTACTTCGTGTTGTTTAATTTAAAGAAAGTGTAGAGTTATTGATGACTTGCTTATGCATCAAAATTTAATATTACTAGACACTCAGGTTAAGGGAAAAGTAGGATAAAAAAACTGTATTCATTATTCTGCTTTAGTTAGCCTTTTTTCTTTTAAAAGAGACATTTTATTGGCCTGAGATTTGCTGAGAAACAACTAAAACTTTGAATGAAATGCAATCACAGAGAAGAATGTCTGCTACATAATTAGAGCTAGTGGGACTTAAATTCCACTGGATTTTGCCTCAGCGATTCCTTTCTTTGCCCTTATTTTTTTTTTTTTTCCTTTAACTGATTAGTTTTGAAGTCTGTGATCTGTTTTCACCAATTAAATACTTTTCATATATTTCCTACAATTAACTTTTTCTCCAGTGTATAAAATAATCAGTTATGTCTCGTGGATCACTCTTTTTTCTCTTCAGAAAGACCTGAGGAAAGATTTTGCATGGTCTTTAATGTGTGCATAAAATCTGGCTTATGACTGAAGATACCTATCTGGCTTCTCAGTGAGAAAAGCATTTGCCTAGAATCCTGCCCTGGCTCTGACCTCAATAAAGAATCATTGATTTGAGGATTATAGGATTTTGATTTGTCTTTGAATAAGGAGGAGTACTTCCAGGAATTATACGTACACATAATTGACAGGTGATTTTTTTTTTTTAAGCTGCACTAAAAAAAAAAAAAAAAAAAACTTACATTTACTTAGCTTTATTTATTTCCACATAAAATCTATAATGTATAAAACCTCTAGACATGTTCCTACAACGATGTGTTGAGTCTTTTTCTCCCAGCTGCACAAGTAGTAGCATGATTTTATATTTAACCACCACTTTCACAGAAGATAAATATTTTACTCAATAAATCATTTCTCTAAGGAATTAGCCAACACATATAAACATTCCTCAGACAGAATTGAAAAGTCTTCTTCCTGTACCTCGGATTCAAGCTTTCTTGCTTTTTACTTAGTCTCATGGGAATAAGCCTTTTCTTCTGTGCTTTAAAGACAGAAAAGGAGATTTTTAGTTTCCTTGGGAAGAAAGGACTTTTTCTTCACATTTGTGCAGAAAGGAGTTTGTGAGGGACAGGTCATTCTCTAAAGGCTGTCTGACAGATTATAGAGATAGATGTCAGCTCCTGGGAATGGATAGCTAAGTGTGTACAAGGAGAGTGGCTATTTGGGCACAAGTTTGAGAAACCAACTTATGAATGATTTGCAGATAAAAGCTGGCATGCAAGTAAAGTGGAGCTAATTTATGTTGTCATTTTGGGTTGTCCAAAGACCATGACAAGACCATTAGTTATCTCTCATGGCCATCAGGGAGGTGTTGTCAGGGAGAAATTTTACTTGGCCTAATAATACTGAAATTTTTTTTTTGGGGGGGGTGGGTTCTTTAGGTATGAAAGAAAGGAAACATTATTTGCTATGGTTATATTCATGGACCACAAGAAGCTGATTTCTTTTCCTTTCATTTGATTTTTACATTTTCATCATTCAAACGTTCCCTTTCCATTTCATGTGGTTTTGCAGCTGTTGTTAGGTGCTGTCGAGTTGATTCCTACTCACAGCGGCCCTAAGTACAACATGGTTTTAGTCACTTTATTTTTGTATTTCTCATTTGAGAAGAAGATGTGTAACCAGGGATATCATTGCTGATGTCAGATGGATCCTGGCTGAAAGCAGAGAATACCAGAAGGATGTTTGCCTATGTTTTATTCACTATGCAAATGCATTCGACTGTGTGGATCATGACAAATTATGGATAACATTGCTAAGAATGGGAATTCCAGAACACTTAATCGTGCTCATGAGGAAACTGTACTTGGATCAAGAGGCAGTTGTTCAGACAGAGCAAGGGGATACTGATTGGTTTAAAGTCAGGAAAGGTGTGCGTCAGGGTTGTATTCTTTCACCATACCAATTCAATCTGTATGCTGAGCAAATAATCTGAGTTGCTGGGCTATATGAAGAATGGGGCATCAAGATTGGAGGAAGACTTGTTAGTGACCTGTGTTATGCAGATAATACAACCTTGCTTACTGAAAGTGAAGAGGACTTGAAACACTTTCTGATGAAGATCAAAGACCACAGCCTTCAGTATGGATTACACCTCAACCTAAAGAAGAACAAAATTCTCAAACTGGACCAACAAGCAAAAAAAAAAAAAAAAAAAAACAAGCAACATCATGATAAATGGAGAAAAGATTGAAGTTGTCAAGGATTTCATTTTACTTGGATCCACAAACAATAACCATGGAAGCAGCAGTCAAGAAATCAAAAGACGCATTGCATTGGGCAAATCTCCTGCAAAAGACCTCTTTAAAGTGATGAAAAAGTAAGGATGTCATCTTGAAGACTAAGATATGCCTGACCCAATCCATGGTGTTTTCACTCACCTCATATGCATGGGAAAGTTTGATGATGAGTAAGGAAGACCAAAGAAGAATTGATGCCTGTGAATTGTGGTGTTGGAGAAGAATATTGAATATATCGTGGACTGCCAAATGAACAAATTAATGTGTCTTGGAAAAAGTACAACCAGAATGCTTCTTAGAAGCAAACATAGTGAGACTAAGTCTCACATACTTTGGATTTGTTATCAGGAGGGCTCAGTCCCTGGAGAAGGACATCATGCTTGGTAAAGTACAGGGTCAGCAAAAAAGAGGAAGACCCTCAATGAGATGGATGGACACAGTGGCTGCAACAATGGATTCAAGCATAGCAACAATTGCGAGGATGGCGCAGGACCGGGCAGTGTTTCATTCTGTTGTACACAGTGTCGGTATGAGTCGGAACCAGCTCGATGGTACCTAACAATAACAACATTGAATTATTTTTTAATTTATGATTAACATAGATTTATTCAATCACTGCACCAACAAATATTTATTGAGTACTCATGATGTGTCTGCACTATTGCTAGGCACCAAGGATACAAAATAAAAATTAATTTTACTCTTAAGGAACACATGATCTACTCAGGGAGAAAGGTAAACTAGCTTTCAGAGTGAAGTATGGTAAAGTGCTGTGAGTATTTCAAAGAGGAACTGCCTACTTTCAGGCTGGGGACTGGGGAACCCTCACTGAAGGAGAAGTCATTGAGCTGCACCATGACGAGGAAGGAGGAGGCTGGTCAATGCTGTGTCCTCTGGGTACAGATGGCCAGACCTCCAGAGGTCCACAGTTCCTGGTGTCACACCTATGCCACCATGAGATGCAGCCAGAATATGCTATTGCTGCTCTGGAGTGCACACAACAATGTGGGATCGTCTCAAATCCATTGCTTACAGATCCCCTCAGCTCTTTCTTCTGCTCTCATGGAAGTTCCTAACAGTTTCCCAGAGTTTAACTGCAAGAGTGGGTGCACAGGTCATCCTTTGCATCAGATACCCCAAATATCACTTGGAATTCTATTATTAATCATCCTTCTTGAGATTTGACTTGGAAAGGGAATGGCAGTAGAGTACAGGATTCCACCTAAGTGACTCAGAAAATAAACAAACCAAAAATCTGTTGCCGTCAATTCCAACTCATAGTGACCCTATAGGACAGTATGCAACAGCCCCATTGGATTTCTAAGAAGCCACTGGTGGATTTTTGAACTGCCAACCTTTGGTTAGCAGCCATTGCTCTGAACCACTGACCCACAGGATTCCAGAGAATTTAGACCAGTGTGTAATTCATGGTCATTCTTTTCTTTCCTTCTCCTCCTTGTTCCCAGGCTAGAGAACAACTATTCATTGTATCAACACCTTATGTTTATGTCCTTTGGGAGCATGGGAAGGGAAAAGGGAATATGCTTCTCAAGAAAGACTTCTCAGAAGAGATTGCATTTAACTTTATTACCCCACCCTACCTATAAGGAAACTGAGGCTCAGAGAATGACTCCCTTGAAGGAATCATAGTTGATCTGCTCCCATTTCAATATACAGTATACTTTACTTTGTTGGGACAATGGTGGAAACTGAGATTTGGGAGTCAAAAACACGTATTTTTGTAACTTCTCACTATATGCTGTCCTAGACAGAGATTTAGGGGCTGTCTATGATGAAACATAAGCAGACTAAACCTTAATTAGTCCGTGCCAGCCTAATTGTTTTTTCCCAAAATCCCCACTGGCTGTTTCTGGAAAGTGGATCTAATTTAAATGCCATGTGTTATTTATCCAAACAAAGATCATAAGTCGACCAAGCAGAAATGAAAGCTCTATTGTTTCCAGAGGCCCCAAATAAATGTTTTCCATGGGAAATTTTGCTGTCTAATTACAGGTAATTTTATTATAATTTTGTTTAGATCATTCTGGTGTCAGATAAAGTTTCAATATTTACTTAAATTAGTTTGAATACAGTAGCGTAGCTGGTGTCCCTGTGATGCATTTCCTTTTTAAAGTCAGTGTTTGCTTTTCAGAGCTTATCTACAATAGTCACAGTCTTTATTTCACAAAGCCATTAAAGGGATTTAAAAGGGAAGGCGGCTATAGTAGCAAGGGCCTAGATTTTATTATTAGTGTAACTCACAAATATTTTTCAGATTCAAAAAAAAAAAGAGGACAATTTCCAGTTACTCCAGCATTTCTGCTCATCATATTATGTACCCAGCTCTATTATAACACTTGCCCAGGTTGTGGTTTGACTGTTAATTTGCATGTTTGTTTCCCTGATTAGGCTAAGAGCTTCAAAAAGGCTGGAATTGGATCATATTCTCTTTTTAACCCCCACCAGTGCCTCATATGGAGCCCTGGTGGGGCAGTGGTTAAGAAGTTGGCTGCTAACCAAAAAGCCTGTAGTTCAAATCTATCAGCTGCTTCTTGGAAACCCTATAGGACAGTTCTACTTTGTCCTACAGGGTCGCTATGAGTCAGAATCAACTTAATGGCAATGTTTTTATTTATTTATTTATTTTTTAGTGCATCATACAGTGCCCTCCACATTGCTGGTGCTCCAGAAAGAAGTTGTGGATTAAATAATAATGCACGCGCATATGTGAAAGTGAAGGAAGTCATGAATTTGTATACTTAAAACTAGGCTCTTATTCCCTGATGTGTTTGCTCAATTTTCTAAATTTTAAGATTTATTTTATAAGAATTGACACAAGTCCATTGATAAATTTTGATTTATTTCTGACAAGAAAGGAAAAGTAACCTTGTTTATTCACAGAAAATTATGTCTTCTACGCGTATACGTTTGTATAGTAGAAACTTGTGGATGGAATATTCGTAGATAATTAAATATATTGAAATACTGCATCCATGTGAACTTCCTAGGGCTTGTAAGATAATCTTTTTCTAATACAAGAACTTCTGTTGAAATGTTTATTCTAAGGACATTTTAAAATCATACTGTGTCCAATTTTCATTGACTCAATGGACTCTTGCAGTGGTGTCTCTAGCGGACACAAGGGGTGCATAGTGCACTGGGTGACACTGTCAGAGGGAGTAACACCAACATAATTGCCTATAAAAATATCCCTGTAGTTAGTTATAACAACAAAAATATTTTTCATAACCCTGCTTACGTGTATCAATATACCAACAAGGCTAAAACTCTGCTCCTTTACTTTTTGAACTTTCTAATGGGTTCCAGTCAGAGTTGTCATTATTACCCAATTACAGTGAGGTTTTGAATCATGTGGTTTCTTCTACACACATGTACTACAAGCACAGGCTACAAGCACGTGCTCTTGTTTTCATTGCTGCTGGCGTTTTTATAGTGACTGATTTTGTCCAGTTTTCTGGTGTTTTAGCTACACTATTGTGGTAATTAGTACTTGTGAACCTATATTGCTAACTTTTTTTGGAGAATGAAATAGTAATTAAAGGAAAAAGAGCGATATACAGGAATTACAATTTATGGGTAAAATTAGTACAAAAAACATTATTAAGGATTACAAATGGTCTGGTACCAGAGGAAGTGCACAGGAGGGAGGACAGCATGAGTTACTGCATTGGGCGACACTAACCTTAGTGATGCCACTGCTCTTTTGACTTTTCAATATATATTGTAAACCTATGCTAAGTACTTGTGTTAAAATGATAAATGGTCCCTGCCCTCAAAGAAGTCATATACCTTGGCATATAAAGGATATGAAAGAATAATAGGTGAATATGAAACAGAAATGTAAATACAGTTCTCTGTGAGCACGTCAGTATGGTGAAGCATGTCGTAGAAAAGGATGTAGGATCAGAAAACACTTCACAGAAGAGCAAACATGGAACCTTATCATCTGCTCCCAAGAGGTTGAATGCCTAGAACTTAGCCTTAGAGTTAGTAAGTGGTAGAGGCAAGATTTGAATCTAGGTACATTTGGTCCATGCTTATTATTACTCTGCCACTTCTGCCTCTACAATATAATGGCCTCTTGAAAGCTAATTACACATCATGTATAATTTGTGCAGTGCTCATGGAGTTGCTAACTCAAGGCCAAAATAGGGAAAATATTAGAAAACAGCATAGAAAAAACCTTACATAGACAACCATAAAAAAAAAAAAAAAAAAATTTTGGCCTTGAGTTAGCAACTCCATGAGCATGGAACAGTATAGACTTGATGAAAATGATGGAAACAAGGTGGAGAATGATAAGGAAATAGTATTTACTAATAAAAGAAAGGAATTCCTGGGTGATACAAATGGTTAAAGATCTCGGCTGCCAGGCAAAAGTTGGTGGTTCAAATTCACCCACTGATGTCTCAGAAGAAAGGCCTAGTGATCTACTTCCCAAAAAAAAAAAAAAAATCAGCATCTGAAAATCCTGTGGAGCACATTTCTACACTAACACACATGGGGTCATCAAAAGTCAAGGTTGCCATGAGTTGGGATTGGCTCGAAGACAACTGGTAATAAAAGAAAAGATTTTGACCACACATATGTTAGAAAGTTCAGATGAATGATAAGTGCATTATTTATAATATATAGCTTTGTCGATGTTATGAAGTAGAAGAGCTGAACAGAAGTTTTCAAGAGTGGCTTGAGAAGACAAACTAAAGTATTATAACGAAATGTGCAAACACCTGGAGTTAGAAAACCGGAAGGGAAGAACATACTTAGCATTTCTCAAGTTGAAGGAACTGAAGAAAAAATTCATGCCTTGAGTTGCAATAAAATTGAATGAAACAGGAAGCATCAAAAGAAGATGGAAGGAATACATGAAAGTAATTGTACCAAAAAGAATTGGTTGACATTCAACCATTTCAGGAGGTAGCATTTGATCAAGAACCAAAGAACTGAGGGAAGAAGTCCAAGGCGTACTGAAAGTATTGGCAAAAAACAAGCTCGAGGAATTAGTGGGAACCAATTGAGATGTTTCAACAAACATATGGAGCACTGGAAGTGCTCACTTGTCTATGCTAAGAAATTTGGAAGACAGGTACCTGACCAACTGATGGAAGGGATCCATATATGTGCCTATCCCAAAGTAAGGTGATCCAACAGAATGCAGAAATTATTGAGCAGTATTATTAATATCACATGCAAGTAAAATTATGCTGCAGATAATTTAAAAATAGTTGCACCAGTACATCAACAGGGAACTGCCAGAAATTCAAGCCCAATTCAAAAGAGGCTGTGGAATGAGGGATATCATTGCTGACATCAAGTGGATCTTGGTTGAAAGCAAAGAATGTTTCCCTGTGTTTTATGGACAGTGCAAAGGCATTGGACTGTGTGAATCATAACAAATTATAGATAACGTTGGGAAGAATGAGGATTCTAGAACACTTAATCTGTGCTCATGTGGAATCTGTACATAGACAAAGAGGCAGTCATTCAACAGAACAATGGGATACTTCAAGGTTTAAAATCAGGAAAGGTGTGTGTCAGAGTTATAGCCTTTCGTCATACTTATTCAATCTATATGCTGAGCAAATAATCTGAGAAGCTGGACTATACGAAGAAGAACATGGAATCGGGATTGGAGGAAGATTCATTAACAATTTTCTATATGTGGATGACAGAATCTCAATTGCTGAAAGTGAAGCACTTATTGATGAAGATCAAAGATGACAGCTTTCAGTAGGAATTACACCTCAGCATGAAGAAAACAAAATAAGCAACATCATGATAAATGGAGAAAAGATTGAAGTTGTCGAGGTTTTCATTTTTCTGGGATCCACAATCAACACCCATGGAAGTGGCAGACAAAAAATTAAATGATGTATTGAACGGGCCAAATCTGCTGCAAAAGACCTCTTTAAAGTGTTAAAAAAAACAAAGATGTCACCTTGAGGACTGAGATCTACCCGACCCAAGCCATGGTGTTTTCAATTGCCTCATATGCATGCAAAATCTGGGCAATGGATAAGAAAGACCAAAGAAGAATTGGCACATTTGAATTATGGTGTTGGTGAAGTATATTGCATGAACCATGGACTGTCATAAGAAGGAACAAATCTGTCTTGGAAGAAGTTAGGGCTGAATAGAAGGTAATATGTGCCCAGAGGTGACCTCTAAATTCTGCCCTGCTTCCCCCGCCAATATCAAGATGAATAGACGTTGATAGCAGCAAAATGTCAATACAAACACCTTCCTCCTTCTTGTTCGGCTGCCTCAGTCAGGCATCTTTCATATTTGTGGCACCTTGCAACATCATTCTTGCCGCCTTTGGAGACCCCTTGGACTTGTGCCAGGGGCCAAATGTCCCCCTCCCCCCACCCCGGCTATAACTGTGGAAGAAGTACAGCCAGAATGCTCCTTAGAAATGAGGATAGTGGAACTTCGTCTCACTTACTTCGGACATGTCATTAGCAGAGGTCAGTCACTGGAGAAGGACGTTATGCTTGATAAAGTAGAGGGTCAGAGACAAAGAATAGAACCCTCAATGAGATGGATTGACACAGTGCCTGAAACAATTCACTCAAACATAGCAACCATTTTTCTGTTGTGGCTGGAGTTGCTATGAGTCAAACACGGCTGGACAGCACCTAACAACAACAACAAATATTATGAAACAAGCCCTGTGCTATTTAAGGCAAATGTATTATAAGAAGACGAGCCCTGGTGCACAATGGTCAAAGTGCTTGGCCGCTAACTGAAAGGTCAGTGGTTTGAACCCACTAGTGCTTCTGCAGGAGAAAAGACTTAGCTATCTGCTCCCGTAAAGATTACAGTGTAGGAATCTCCACGGGGCAGTTCTACTGTGTCCTGTAGGGTCACTATGAGTTGGAACCCACTGGCAGCAATGTATCCGATTTTGTGAATTATGTTATATAAACTACTATTCAGTTTACCAGATGAGATTATCATGTGGTGTGTGAAAAGTTTATTCCTAAATTCACTGAAAAAATTTTAAAGTTAAGATTTCCATGCTAGCTAGTTATTATTTAGAGAGCTAGGTCAATACGAAGGAGCAGTTGTACTGATTTTTTTCTCTTAAACCTTTATTGGCAATTTTAAAAATGTTGGTAAAAAAAAAAAAAAAACCTCATACAGGTAGTCCTGGACATATGTGAATTATGACAAACTGGACTTAAGCACTGTCAGCTCTTTTTTTTTTTTTTACATTTTAGTGTTAGTAATATGTACTATGGAAACCCTGGTGGCTTAGTGGTTAAGTGCTACAGCTGCTAACCAAGGGGTCAGTAGTTCAAATCCGCCAGGCGCTCCTTGGAAACTCTATGGGGCAGTTCTACTCTGTCCTATAGGGTTGCTATGAGTTGGAATAGACTCGACGGCAGTGGGGTTTTTTTTTTTTTTTAGTATGTGCTACTGGAACCCTGGTGGTGTAGTGGTTAAGTGCAATGGCTGCTAACCAAGAGGCTGGCAGTTCAAATCCCCCAGGCGCTCCTTGGAAACTCTATGAGGCAGTTCTACCCTGTCCTATAGGGTCGCCGCTATGAGTCCGAATCGACTGGATAGCAGTGGGTGGGTTAATACGTACTACATGCAATGTTGCAGCATGTAATTTGCTGATGTTATCATTCTCAGATGTAATGTTTCCAATCCCCAAAGACAAATACAGATCGGATTTATAGAGGTACTTACAATAAAAGATAATAATGAAAACAAAAAAATGAGGTATTAGACTTATGTCAGGACTGACTTATGACAGAATAATGGTCAGAATATACTCCATTGGAATGAGGACCCATCATAAGATGGAGACTACCTGTATTGTAAAACCGAATTTATTGTCATCAACCCATTTAATCCTTTCTATTTTTTTTATCATATTGTCTAAGGACAACTCATATTATCATTTTTATACTAAACTTTTATATTTGTGATTTCAAAGTTTTGCACAGAAAACTTTCAATATTTCTACTAGTATGTAATGGGAAATTGGTCAAAATTAGATTCTTACTAACTCGAATTTCAAAAACATTTTCTTTGTTCTATTATATATGGTTCCCCATTTACTTGTTACTGCATTGGTAAGAACGTGAGGTTGGAGGAGTTATGATATCTGAAATGATCTTCTGGTTGGTTCTGCTTACCGTAAAGAAGTATTTTGAAATGACAAACCCTTACACAAATGCAAGTTTTCATTAAACTGTCACAGAATACTTGAACAAAATAAGTATTTATTGAATGAATAGATTTTGTAAAATTGGTTCTTATGGTCCATCTTTCAAAATGATGTTGATCTTCTAAATCTGCATTTTGTTAAATACATTCTCATTTACTATTTAAAAAGTGTTATTCTAAAAAAGAAGAAAAGTTTTGCAAAATGCAGTACATTTTTGTCAGATCTTCCTCTTGCATAGTTCAATCCTTTTGTCATCAGCGGGAAGCTGAATAAATGATACTGTCCATGTTGCCTAGAACACCCTTTTCTCCAGGCAAAATCCTCATTCTTCCAGGCACAGCTTGTGTGTTTCCTACTATGCCAAATCTTCCTGCTTCCTCAAAGCAGTAGTTGCATCTCTTTCTTGCCTCCGTTGCCCTTTGTATCACAGTGTATTGTTTGTCTGAGGGACACTGTACTGCACAAGCGTAAGCTCTACAGTCAGAACACCTGAATGCAAATCCCAGCTGCACTGCCTATTACTCGGGTATGCTACTTAATCACCCTGGGACTCAAGTTTCTCGCTGAGAAGAAGAGTGCATATACCCACCCCATTGGTCGTAGCAGCAGAGATTTAATAATCTATGTACCTGCTGTGGTATGGCACCGGGCAAATAGCAAACACAAATACAGGTCATTTTTCCTTCTTTTCCCTGTCTATGTCAGCACCTTATAAATGAATTCCAGCAAGACATGAAATGCTACTTACATTCTAAAGCATTTAGCTTAGTGGCTCACATATGCTTAGTGAGTTTTCATTGACTATAAGAATGAAAGGTACTCTTGGCAGATAACTTGGTAATGTTTGGGGAGGGTATAGAGTTGCTTGTGGTAGTGGTATTTTTCTTAAAGGGATTTGAAATAATTTTCCACTTTATTATTTGGGTAAATGAGGCAGCAAGGGAATCACTTAACAATAGAAACTGATATCTTAGTTCTGCTTGTTTCCTGCCCACGAGACATCTCTCTCTTGAATAGGCCCTTTAAGGAAAGGCTATTGTGGGGGAAGGCTGGAAGCAACACTGCCCTTCTCTTTCCCCTGCAGTAATCACTTTTTTAATACCAATTTATTTTCAATTAGAAAGACTGATGAGGAGCATTTTTATCTTGAAAATGCAAACTAAATCAGGCCTCAAAGTCACTGTCAGCATTTTTTTTTTTTTTTGAGACATTCTGCTACTGAGGAGCTAGTAGGACAAGACTGCCCAGTGATAGCAGAAAATAAAACAATATTTATCTCCTTAGAGGAGAAGCAACCTCAAAAGAGAAGCCTCTAAAAGGACATTCACTTATTTTTTACTCATAGAAATATAGCACTAGAAGGAAATTTAAAAGCCATGTATCTCAGATTCTTCATTTCATGGATGAAGAATGTAAGGCCTAGAAAGCTGGTGGTGAAGTGGTGAAAAGCTCAAGCTGCTAACCAAAAGGTGGGCAGTTTGAATCCTTGGAAACCCTATGGAGCAGTTTTACTCTGTCCTATAGGGTCACTGGGAACCCTGGTGACGTAGTGGTTAAGTGCTAGGGCTGCTAACCAAAGGGTAGGCTCGTTGGAAACTCTATGCGGCAGTTCTACTCTGTACTATACGATCACTATGAGTCAGAATGGACTCAGCAGCACTGGGTTTGGTTTTGGGTTATATGGTCGCTATGAGGAGGAATTGACTTGATGGCACACAACAACAACAGAGATGTACAACGTTTGCCCAGACTTATACAATTGGCTGTCGGAGGGAACCCTGAACCAGAGGTGTCTCGAGTCCCAGCTTAGCTGGTCATCTATTAAAGCTGTTTTAATTTTTCTGAAATTTCTACTATGGATTATGTAAAGGAGCTTCAATAAAACATTAAAATGAAGCTGCTTGTGGGACCAAACCGTAGACCTTTCAGTTAGTAGCGGAGCCCTTAACCATTGTGCCACCAAAGCGTCATTATGTAATGTACATAATATATATAATATATAAGGCCTTTGAAATGTATTTATCTTTCAGCAAACTTTCCCTCTTAATTAAGCTTATATTAGAATTGTATCTGTATTTTTTTGTGTGCACACACTGGCAGAATAGCAGAATGCAGCTCAAGAATGTACTCTTTAAAGAAAGCCAGTATGGGATAAGTGACTGGTCTTGGAAAACCCATAAATATGAAAAAAAAATTGAGCAATTGTATGTTGATAATTGGTTTCATTGAAATGAGAGGGAATGTATTTATGCAATTTGTATCCTTGTTACTTAAATTTTTTACAAATCAATTTATATAGGAAGGGTTACTATTTTAAAAATAACGTTACTTAGCAAAAATTTAGGGAAAAATGACATGGGGTACAACTATTCTTTTTTTTAAGCCTATAATCATAGAGCCCTGGTAGTGCAGTTGTTTAGAGCTTGGCTCCTGACCAAAATATTGGCAGTTAGAATTCACCAGTTGCTCCTTGGAAACATTATGGGGCAGTTCTACTCTGTCCTATAGAATCAATCCATGACAATGGGTTTTTTTTTTTTTTTTAAACCTATAACCAGCCCTCTTTCTTCTCAGCCAGAAATCATTGTAATGCTTCTCCCTCTCAGTGCGAGATTACTTAATAAGCAAGAAAGATACGGATTTACTTGTGTGTTCTTACTGATCTGTAGTGAACAATTTCACCTGTTTTTCACCATGGCAAAGACATGGTGAAGCCCATGTGAAATTGTTCACACAGATTATTAAGTAGACCCAGGTAAACCCTGTGTACCTTGTGTAACGTTAACTGTTGTGAACCATGTTTACTGGTTTAATCTGCCCTTGCCCTCCATACTAAAGTTGCAGCAGACATACATTTTGGCTGCCTGTCTTATAATGGCTGGTTATGCTCTAAGAATATCCTAATCAACTATCTTGATAGTAGTCTCCCCAGCAGCTTGTTAGAAATGCAGAATCCCAGGGCCCAACCCAGACCTACAGGACCAGAAGCTGCATTTTGACAAGGTCCCAGGCCATTTGTAAGTATCTTAACATCTGGTGAGCACTACTCTGAGAGATTGCGTCTCTTCCTAACTCTTACAATGTTCCCAACCTTCATCTTATCCTGACAAAAGAGGCTGAGCCAATCTTAAGGTTTTTTTTTTTAATTAATTTTTATTGTGCTTTAAGTGAAAGTCTATAAATCAAGTCAGTCTCTCATACAAAAATTTTTTATACACCATGCTATATACTCCTAATTGCTCTCCCCCTAATGAGACAGCACAGTCATTCCCTCCACTCTGTCTTCTCGTGTCCATTCAGGCAGCTTCTGGCCCCCTCTGCCCTCTCATCTCCCCTCCAGACAGGAGATGCCAACATAGTCTCACATGTCTACTTGATCCAAGAAGCTCGTTTTCACCCTTATTATTTTCCGTCCCATATTCCAGCCCAATCCCTGTCTGAAGAGTTGGCTTTGGGAATGGATCCTGTCTTGCGCTAACAGATCTGCAGACCATGACCTCCTCCGGGGTCTTTCTAGTCTAAGTCTGATCATTAAGTGTGGTCTTTCTATGAGAATTTGGGGTCTGGATCCCACTACTCTCCTGCTCCCTCAGGGGTTCTCTGTCGTGTTCTCTGTCAGGGCAGTCATCAGTTGTGGCCGGGCACCATCTAGTTCTTCCAGTCTCAGGCTGATGTATTATCTTGTTTATGTGGTCCTTTCTGTCTCTTAGACTCATAATAACCTTGTGTCTTTGGTGTTCTTCATTCTTCCTTACCCCAGGTGGGTCGAGACCAACTGATGCATCTTAGGCAGCCACTTGCTAGCGTTTAAGACCCCAGACCCCACTCTCCAAAGTGGGATGCAGAATGGTTTCTTAATAGATTTTATTATGTCAAATGACTTAGATGTCCCCTGAAACCATGGTCCCCAAACCCCTGCTGCTGCTACACTGGCCTTCAAAGTGTTCAGTTTATTCAGGAAACTTCTTTGCTTTTGGTTTAGTCCAGTTGTGTTGACCTCTCCTGTATTGTGTGTTGTCTCTCCTTTCACCTAAAATAAAACTTATCTAATGGAATATCTAATTAGTGAAAAACGCTCTCCCTCCCTCCCTCCCTTTGTCCCCCCTCTCATAACCATCAAAGAATATTTTCTTCTCTGTTTAAACTCTTCCTCCAGTTCTTAGAGTAGTGGCCTTATACAATATTTGACCTTTTGCAACTGACTAATTTCACTCAGCATAATGTCTTCCAGATTTCTCCATGTTATGAAATGTTTCATGGATTCATTGTTCTTTATTGATGCATAGTATTCCATTGTGTGAATATACCATAATTTATTTATCCATTCATCTGTTGATGAGCACCTTGGTTGCTTCCAACATTTTGCTATTGTAAACAGTGTTGCAATGAGCATGGGCACACATATATCTATTCGTGTAAAGGCTCTTATTTCTCTAGGATATATTGCAAGGAGTGGAATTCCCGTATCATATGGTAGTTATCCCCCACGTGTCTGTCAGTCTATCATACTGTGGGGGCTTGTGTGTTGCTGTGATGCTGGAAGCTATGCCACCGGTATTCAGTTACCAGTGGGGTCACCCGTGGAGGACAGGTTTCAGCTGAAATTCCAGACTAGAACAGACTAGGAAGAAGGACCCGGCAGTCTACTTCTGAAAAGCATTAGCCAGTGGAAACCTTATGAATATCAACAGGACATTGTCTGATATAGTGCTGGAAGATGAGCCCCCCAGGTTGGAAGTCACTCAAAAGATGACTGGGGAAGAGCTGCCTCCCCAAAGTAGAGTCGACCTTAATGACATGGATGGAGTAAAGCTTTTGGGACCTTCATTCGCTGATGTGGCATGACTCAAAATGAGAAGAAACAGCTGCAAACATCCATTAATAATTGGAACCTGGAATGTACGAAGTATGAATCTAAGAAATTTGGAAGTCATCAAAAATGAAATAGAACACATAAACATCAATACCCTAGGCATTAGTGAGCTGAAATGGACTGGTATTGGCCATTTTGAATTGGACAATCATAATCTACTATGCTGGGAATGACAACTTGAAGAGGAATGGTTTTGCATTCATCATCAAAAAAAGCATTTCAAGATCTATCCTGAAGTACAATGCTGTTAGTGATAGGCTAATATCCATGTGCCTACAAGGAAGACCAGTTAATATGACTATTATTAAAATTTATACACTAACCACTAGAGCCAAGATGAAGAAATAGAAGACTTTTATCAGCTGCTGCAGTCTGAAATTGATCGAACATGCAATCAAGATACATATTGATAATTACTGGGAATTGGAATGTGAAAGTTGGAAACAAAGAAGAAGGATCAGTAGTTGGAAAATATGGCCTTGGTGATAGAAAAAATGCCAGAGATCAAATGAAAGAATTTTGCAACAGCAACGACTTCTTCATTGCAAATACCTTCTTTCACCAACATAAACGCCAACTATACACACGGACCTCGCCAGATGGAACACACAGAATTCAAAATGACTACGTCTGTGGAAAGAGACAATGGAAAAGCTCAATATCATCAGTCAGAACAAGGCCGGGGGCTGACTGTGGAACAGACCATCAATTGCTCATATGCAAGTTCAAGATGAAACTGAAGAAAACCAGGGCAAGTTCAGGAGAGCCAAAATATGACTTTGAGTATGTCCCACCTGAATTTACAGACCATCTAAAGAATAGATTTGACACATTGAACACTAGTGACCAAAGACCACTCGAGTTGTGGAATGAAATCAAGGGCATCATACATGAAGAAAGAAAGAGGTCATTAAAAAGACAGGAAAGGAAGAAAAGACCAAGATGGATGTCACAGGAGACTCTGAAACTTGCTCTCGAACGTCAAGCAGCTAAAGCGAAAGGAAGAATTGATGAAGTAAAAGAACTGAACAGAAGGTTTCAAAGAGCGTCTCGAGAAGACAAAATAAAGTGTTATAATGACATGTGCAAAGAGCTGGACATGGAAAACCAAAAGGGAAGAACACGATCGGCATTTCTCAAGCTGAAAGAACTGAAGAAAAAATTCAAGCCTCGAGTTGCAATAGTGAAGGATTCCATGGGGAAAATATTAAGCGACGCAGGAAGCATCCAAAGAGGATGGAAGGAATACACAGAGTCATTTTACCAAAAAGAATTAGTTGTTGTTCAACCATTTCAAGAGGTGGCACATGATCAGGAACCGATGGTACTGAAGGAAGAAGACCAAGCTGCTCTGAAGACATTGGCGAAAAACAAGGTTCCAGGAATTGATGGAATATCAATTGAGATATTTCTACAAACAGATGCAGTTCCGGAGGTGCTTACTTATCTATGCCAAGAAGTATGGAAGACAGCTTCCTGGTCAACTGACTGGAAGAGATCCATATTTATGCCTATTCCCAAGAAAGGTGATCCAGCCAAATGTGGAAATCATAGAACAATATCATTAATATCACACACAAGCAAAATTTAGCTGAAGATCATTAAAAAATGGCTGCAGCAGTGTATTGACAGGGAACTGCCAGAAATTCAGGCTGGTTTCAGAAGAGGACGTGGAACGAGGGATATCATTGTTGATGTCAGAAGGATTCTGGCTGAAAGCAGAGAATACCAGAAGGGTGTTTACCTGTGTTTTTTTGACTACGCAAAGGCATTCGCCTGTGTGGATCATAACAAACTACGGATAACATTGTGAAGAATGGGAATGCCAGAACACTTAATTGTGCTCATGAGGAACCTTTACATAGATCAAGAGGTGCTTGTTCGGACAGAACAAGGGGATACTGATTGGTTTAAAGACAGGAAAGGTGTGCGTCAGGGTTGTATTCTTTCACCATACCTATTCAATCATTTTTTTTTTTTTTTATTCAATCTGTATGCTGAGCAAATAATACGAGAAGCTGGACTATATGAAGAAGAATGGGGCATCAGGATTGGAGGAAGACTCATTAACAACCTGCATTATGCAGATGACACAACCTTGCTTGCTGAAAGTGAAGAGGGCTTGAAGTACTTACTAATGAAGATCAAAGACCATAGCCTTCAGTATGGATTACACCTCAACATAAGGAAAACAAAAATCCTCAAAACTGGACCAAAGAGCAACATCATGATAAACGGAGAAAAGATTGAAGTTGTCAAGGATTTCATTTTACTTGGATCCACAATCAACAGCCATGGAAGCAGCAGTCAAGAAATCAAAAGACGCATTGCACTTGGTAAATCTGCTGCAAAGGACCTCTTTAAAGTGTTGAAGAGCAAAGATGTCACTTTGAGGACTAAGGTGTGCCTGACCCAAGTCATGGTATTTTCAATCGCATCATATGCATGTGAAAGTTGGACAATGAATAAGGGAGACCGAAGAATTGCTGCCTTGGAATTGTGGTGTTGGCGAAGAATATTGAATATACCATGGACTGCCAAAAGAACGAACAAATCTGTCTTAGAAGTACAGCCAGAATGTTCCTTAGAGGCAAGGATGGTGAAACTGTGTCTTACGTACTTTGGACATGTTGTCAGGAGGGATCAGTCCCTGGAGAAGGACATCATGCTTGGCAGAGTACAGGGTCAGCAGAAAAGAGGAAGACCCTCAACGAGGTGGATCAACACAGTGGCTGCAACAATGAGCTCAATCATAACAACGATTGTAAGGATGGCTCAGGACCGGGCAGTGTTTCTTTCTGCTGTCACGGGGTTGCTATCAGTTGGAACCCGCTTGATGGCACCTAACAACAACACAATATGGTAGTTCTATTTCGAGTTTTTTAAGAAAGCACAAAATTGCTTTCCAAAGTGGTTGTACCATTTTACTTTCCCACCAGCAGTGTATAAGTTTTCCAGTCTCTCCACATCCTATACAACATTTATTATTTTGTGTTTTTTGGATAATGTCAGCCTTGTAGTGAGATGGAATCTCATTGTAGTTTTGATTTGTATTTCTCTTAATGGCTAATGATGGTGAGCATTTCCTCACGTATCTGTTAGCAGCCTGAATGTCTTCTTTAGCGAAGTGCCTGTTCATATCCTTCACCCATTTTTTAATTGGGTTATTTGTCTTTTTGTATTTGAGCTTTTGCAGTATCATGTAGATATTATGTAGTTTTTGCAGTATCATGTAGATTTTAGAGATCAGGCACTGATCGGAAATATCATAGCTAAAAAATTTTTCCCTATCTGTAGGTAATCTTTTTACTCTTTTGCTGAAGTTGTTGGATGAGCATAGGTGTTTGATTTTCAGGAGCTCCTAGTTATCTAGTTTCTCTTCTACATTTTTGCTAATGTTTTGTATACTGTTCATGCCATGTATTAGGGCTCCTAATGTTGTCCCTAATTTTTCTCCTATGATCTTCATCATTTTAGATTTTATATTTAGGTCTTTGATCCATTTTGAGTTCATTTTTGTGCATGGTGTGAGGTATGGGTCTTGTTTCATTTTTTTGCAGATGCATATCCAGTTATGTCAGCTCCATTTGTTAAAAAGGTTGTGTTTTCCCCAATTAACTGAATTTGGACCTTTGTCAAATATCAGTTGCTCATATATGGATGGATTTATGTCTGGATTCTCAATTCTGTTCCATTGGTTTATGTATCTGTTGTTGTACCAGTATCAGGCTGTTTTAAATACTGTGGTGGTATAATACATTCTAAAATCAGGTAGAGTGAGGCCTCCCACTTTGTTCTTCTTTTTCAGTAATGCTTTACTTATCCAGGGTCTCTTGCCCTTCCATATGAAGTTGGTGATTTGTTTCTCCATCTCATTAAAAAATGTCATTGGAATTTGGATCAGAATTGCATTGTATCTATAGATGGCTTTTGGTAGAACAGACATTTTCACAGTGTTAAGTCTTCCTATCTATGAGCAAGGTATGTTTTTCCACTTATATAGGTCTTTTTTGGTTTCTTGCAGTAATGTCTTATAATTTTCTTTGTATAGGGCTTTTACATCTCTGTAAGATTTATTTCTAAGTATTTTGTCTTCTTGGGAGCTACTGTTAATAGTATTGACCTGGTGATTTCTTCTTTGATGTTCTTTTTGTTGGTTTAGAGAAATCCAACTTAGTTTTGTATGTCTGTCTTGTATCCTGATACTCTGCTGAACTCTTCTATTAGTTTCAGTAACTTCTTTGAGGAATCTTTAGGGTTTTCTGTGTATAAGATCATGTCACCTGCAAATAGAGATAATTTTACTTCTTCCTTACCAATCTGGATTCCCTTTATTTCTTTATCAAGCCTAATTGCTCTGTCTAGGAACTCTAGCACAATGTTGAATAAGAGTGGTGATAAAGGGCATCCTTGTCTGATTCCCATTCTCAACGGGAATGTTTGCAGAATCTCTCTATTTAGGATGATTTTGGCTGTTGGCTTTGTGTAAATGCCCTTTATTATGTTGAGAAATTTTCCTTCTATTCCTATTTAGCTGAGAGTTTTTATCATAAATGGGTGTTGAACTTTGTCAAATGTCTTTTCTGCATCAATTGATAAAATCATGTGATTCTTGTCTTTTGTCTTATTTATATGATGGAATACATTGTTTTTCTAATGTTGAGCCACCTCTGCATACCTAGTATGAATTTCACTTGGTCGTGGTGAATTATTTTTTGATATGTTGTTGAATTCTATTGGCTAGAATTTTGTTGAGGATTTTTGCATCTAAGTTCATGAGGGATTTCGGTCTGTAATTTTCTTTTTAGTGATGTCTTTACACTGCAAAGGAGTATTCCATCCTTTTCTATGCTCTGAAATACCTTTAGTAGTAGTGGTGTTAACTCTTCTCTGAAAGTTTGGTAGAACTCTGTGGTGAAGCCATCCAGGCCAGGGCTTTTTTTTTATTGGGAGTTTTTTTTTTTTTTTAATTACCTTTTCAACCTCTTCTTTTGTTATGGGTCTGTTTAGCTGTTCTGCCTCTATGTTAGTTTAGGTAGGTAGTGTGTTTCTAGGAATTCATTCATTTCTTCTAGGTTTTCAAATTTGTTACAGCACAATTTTTCATAGTAATCTGATATGATTCTTTTAATTTCGGTTGGGTATGTTGTGATACCACCCATCTCATTTCTTATTTGGGTTGCTTCCTTTCCTATTTTTCTTTTCTCAGCCTGGCCTGTGGTGTATTAATTTTGTTAATTTTTTCAGTGACCCAGCTTTTGTTCTTGTTAACTCTTTCAATTATTTTTCTGTTCTCTAATTCATTTAATTCTGCTGTAATTTTTATCATTTGCTTTCTTCTGGAGACTGAAGGATTCTTTTGTTGGTCTTCTATTCGTTCAAGTTGTAGGGATAGTTTTTTTTATTTTTGCCCGTTCTTCTTTTTGAGTGTGTGCATTTATTGATATAAATTGACCTCTGAGCACTGCTTTTGCTGTGACCCAAACGTTCTGATAGGAAGTGTTTTCATTCTCATTGGATTCTATTCTATTTATTCCATCCTTAATGTCTTCTATAATCCAGTCTCTTTTAAGCAGGATATTTTTCATTTTCCATGTATTTCATTTTTTTCCCCTGCTTTTTCTGTTATTGACTTCTACTTTTATGGCCTTATGGCCTGAGAAGACACTTGGTAATATTTCGACGTTTTGGATTCTGCAAAGGCTTTCTTTATGACCCAATATGTGGTCTATTATAGAGAATGTTCCATGTGCACTAGAAAAGAAAGTATACATGGTGGCTGTTGGGTGGAGTGTTCTATATATGTCAATGAGGTCCATTTGGTTGACTGTGGCGTTTAGATCTTCCATGTCATTATTGAGCTTCTCACTGGATATCCTGTCCTTCACTGAAAGTGGTGTGTTGAGGTCTCCTACTATTATTGTGGAGCGTCTATCTCAGTTTTCAATGCTGTTAGAGTTTAGTTATGTATCTTGCAGCCCTGTCATTGGGTGCATAAATATTTAATATGGTTATACATTCTTGATATATTATCCCTTTTGTCATTATATAGTGTCCTTCCTTATCCTTTTTGGAGGATGTAACTTTAAAGTCTATTTTTTCAGAAATTAATATTGACACTCCTGCTCGTTTTTGACTGTTGTTTGCTTGATATATTTTTTCCATCCTTTGAGTTTTAGTTTGTTTATGTCTCTAAGTATAAGGTGTGCCTCTTGTATGCCACATATAGCTGGATTATGGTTTTTTTTCATCCAATCTGCAACTCTATGTCTCTTTATTGGTGGATTTAGTCCATTTACATTCAGTACAATTATAGATAGGCATGAGTTTAGCGGTTTCATTTTGAGCCGTTTTTTGTGTGCTGTTGACCATTTCATTTTTCCACTTTTTTGTGCTGAGAAGTTTTTCTTTGTAAATTGTGTGTTCCTCTTTTTCATTGTAGTTAAATTTGTTTTTGCTGAGTCTTTATATTTATCTTTGTTTTTATTTTGGAGGGTAGGATTGTTAGTCTTCCTTGTGGTTACCTTAATACTTTCCGCTATTTTTGTAAGTAAAAACCTAATGTGTATTTCCATATATCGACTTGATTTCCTCTCCACATGGAAGGCCTATGCTGACTTTATTTAGTCTCTCTTTATTGATTATTGACACCTTTTACATAATGAGATAAGTGACTCCCTGTTTTGAGTGTTTTTTTTTTTATTCCTATTTTATTGTTGTGATTTGCCTATCTGAGTTGATATCTGGATGCTCTGTTCTGTGTCCTAGTGTTATGTTGATATCTAATATTTTTGATTTTCTAACCAGAGAATTCCCTTTAGTATTTCTTGTCGTTTTGGTTTGGTTTTTGAAAATTCCCTAAGCTTCTGTTTATCTGTAAGTGACTTAATTTCACCTTCATATTTCAGAGACAGTTTTGCTGGATATATGATTCTTGGCTGGCAATTTTTCTCTTTCAATGCTCTATATATGGCATCCCATTGCTTTCTTGCCTGCATGGTTTCTGCCGAGTAGTCTGAACTTATTCTTAGTGTTTCTCCTTTGTCAGTAACTTTTTGTTTATCCCTGGCTGCTCTTTAAATTTTCTCTTTATCTTTGGTTTTGGCAAGTTTGATGATAATATGTCTTGGTGACTTTCTTTTGAGATGTACTTTGTATGGGGTTTGATGAGCATCTTGGGTAGATATCCTTTCATCTCTCACGCAGTCAGGGAAGTTTTCTGCCAAAAAATCTTCAACAATTCTCTGTGTATTTTCTGTTTTCCCTCCCTGTTCCAGTATTCCAATCATTTGAAATTTCTTCTTCTTGATAGAGTCCCACATGATTCTTAGTGTTTCTTCATTTTTTTTTTTAATTCTTTTATCTGATTTTTCTTCAAATATATTGTTGTCAAGTACTTTACCCTCCATCTCCCCAATTCTGCATTCCAGTTCCTCAATTCTGCTCTTCTGACTTCCTATTGAGTTGTCTAATTCTGTAATTTTCTTGTTAATCTTTTGAATTTCTGAATGCTGTCTCTCTATGGATTCTTGCAGCGTGTTAAATTTTTCATTATGTCCTTGAATAATCTTTATCTGTGTGTTCCTTGCCTTTTTCTGTATAGTGCCTGATCTCATTCATGGTGTCATTCATGATGTCTTGAAGCATTCTGTATATTAATCTTTTGTATTCTACATCTGGGAATTCCAGGAATACATCTTCATCCAGGAGAGTCCTTGATTTCCTGTTTTGTGAGTTTGTTGAAGCAATCATGGTCTGCTTCTTTATGTGATTTTATATCGACTGCTGTCTCTGAACCATCTATAAGTTATTGTAATGATTAATTTTATGTTTGCTGACTGTGTCCTATCTTCTTCCTTTGTTTTGTTTCAATATACTCAGATAGACTACTAGAGTGAGCTAACTTGATTATTGGACACTTTGAAGTACTAATGTCCTATTACCAGATTTTTAGAGCTGTTACCAGGTATATGAGCCTGTGAGTCTATTCACTATTCTTCTATAGATTCAGCTCAGGTGTCCTGATATTTTTTCACCTAGTGTGTGGTGTAGGCTCTCACCTACTATCATAGAGGAGTAGCGGTGATGGTTGTGTGTACTGGTTTCTGGTAATGGTAGGGGGTCACACTCTGAGGAGGGTAAGGATGCTGACAGCCTCTCCCCAAGTTTCAGTGAGTAAGGAAAGTCTCTGTTCTCTAGAGCGCTGTGGTGGGTGGGCTATGCAGCTGTACCTTAGGCACCCAATGCTTATACCTGTAAGGACTGGTAAGCACTGCTATCCTCAGAACGCTTTCGCGGGCGGCTAGATGGCGAGATGGAGCCTCAGCCCTCAGGTCCCTGTTGTGGGTAGGTGAGGGCTCTGTTTAATAGGCAGAGCGGTATCAGACCTCCAGAGCCTGCCTCTTCAGTGCACAGCTTTAACAGATATGCCCTTGCATTATAATAGCCACCTGGTTCCATGTAGGGGTGAAAGTCAAAGTCTGTGGTTTGCTTATGCCTGGACTGGAGCCACTTCAGCTCTGAGCTTCCAGTTTAGGGGAGTTGGGAAAGTTTTTTTTTTACCCCATTTGTTAATTTGGCCCTTCTCCCAGGCCAGGAGAATAGGTCAGAGAAAGCACTGGATGTTCTATCTCAGGCCTAGGGAATTCAACTGCTCATGAACCCAGCTGGGGCAGAGAGGGGAGGGATCAGATAGATAGGAAAGGGTAATTTCAGGAGGAGCTCTTACATCCATAAATAGATTAGAAAAAATTACTTATCTTGTGTTGACAGCACTGTTTTATCTCAGATTCTAGAGGCGTGTGTAGCCTGTGTGGGCTGCCTGGGTCTCCGCCTAGATTGCCCCAGGGGGTTAGGGCTGCGTCCCACTCTTGCCTTCTTTTGGTGAACCAGCTATGTCCTAAACCACACAGCCAGACCCATGTCCGTCACACCAGGGGGTTGAGGTGCTGGCAGTTTGCCTTTTTTACTGAAGCAGCCGCTCCCTAAACTCTGCAGCCAGCCCCACTGAAGGCACGCCACAGGGTCAGGGGTGCGCCAATTTGCTTGCCTTCTTTCGGTGAATCTGCCATGACTCAGGAAGTTACCAACAGCCCTGCTGCATTTGTGCCTAAGAATGGCACCAAGGAATCAGAGCTAAGGTGCTGTGCAGGCTAGGCAGCTCGTCGCTGCTTCTGCACAGTCTCTTGCTCCCCTGTCACTCAGGTTGATTCCTTAGTTCTGTGTTTGATGCTCAGGGTTCATAGATTGTCACATATGTAATTGATTCACTTGTTTTGGGGGGTCTTTGTTGCAAGAGGGTTCAGCAGAAGCTTCAGACTAGTTAGCCATCTTGGCCCGGCTTCCAATCCTAAGGTTTTGAGGAGACACAAAATCTCAGCAATAGAGGAATTCCCTCAGGAAAATAAACCAAATGATGTTTTCTGATTTTCTTCCTGTGTTCCACCCTTACGTTCATCCTCTACTCCAATGAACACCAGTCCCTATCTTTAAGTTACACATGCATAAGCATGTGGCATTGAACTTTTTCTCCCACTCAGGGCTCTTCTTACTTTTTATTAGGTGCACAAAAAATGTGGTTTTCATATACTCTGCTTCATCTTTAAACCTTAAAAATAGTAATTGCCACTTTTAGCTTCTATTGATTTGGCAATTCCTTGTATCACCATTAAATTCATCTGGAGGTTAACACTTTGTGGGGGAAGCATTATAAAAGGAAAGGTTTAGGGGGAGACTGAATAAGGAGATTGCTAGCATGGACTGTTCTTAGGTGCCTTTGAGTCTATTCTGACTCATAGTGACCCTGTATGAGCAGAGTAGAAATGTCCCCCCATAGGGCTTCCAGAGCTGTGATCACCAGGAAAAGATCACCAGGCTTATAAGTTTGCGGCTTAGACCTTTTAGTTAGCAGCCAAAAGTGCTTAACCATTGCACCAGCAGGGCTCTTTAGCATGGAGTAATGGAGAGGAAAAGATCTTATTTTTGTATGAACAAGTAATTCTTTCTTCTCTTCTGTCTTTTTTTCTTTAATGCTCACACATCCTTTAGCCTCTGAAGTGGGCAGTCTTCATTCTATTTTAACAGAAGCATCCTTTGGTGTATTTTAAATCTCAGGTAGAAAATGTCCACCTTTCACTGTAGTCATACGGTAATGTTTTCTGTTGCCATAAAATCTATAGACTTTAATCTCTAAGTATTAACAAGTTGATTGAAAGTTGTGATGGTTATCATAAAAGGCACTAGATCACCTAAGTGTCTTAACTAACTTTAGAATATAAAACATTAAAAGAAACTGTATATACGTTGTTGTTGTTAGGTGCCATCTAGTCAGTTCTAATAGCAACCGTATGTACAACAGAATGAAGCTGCCTGGTCCTGTGCCATGCCTACAATTGTTGTTATGCTTGACCCCATTGTTGCAACCATTGTGTCAATTCATCTCAATGAGGGTCTTCCTCTTTTTCACTGACCCTGTATATATACATACATACATGCATGTATATATACACATGTGTGTATATAATTTTTATATATATGCATAAAAAATGTGCATACATATATATATATTTTATATATATAGTCATTCTAAACAAAACAAAAACAACAACAACAAAAAACAAACCCACTGTCTTCCAGTTAATTCTGACTCATAATGAGCCTACAGGGCAGAGTAGCACTGCCCAATAGGGTTTATATGGCTGTAAATCTTTATGGAAGTAGACTGTTGCCTGTTCTTCCCATGGAACAGCTGGTGGCTTCAAATCTCTAACTTTTTGCTTAGCAGCCATTCTAGTGCTGCTATAATGTAAGTCCTGTCATTTATTATCCTTCCATGGGTGCTTTATAGGTGAGGAATGATCAGTTCCCTCTTAGACTTGCTGGCTGTGTGACCTTTAGCAAACTATCTAAATGGTCAGTTTTTAGATATTCCTTATCTTGACAATACAGTTGTAACAAGCTGCTTGTTGGTTCTTTGCTTTGTGAGGTCAAGCATTATATACACATATTTTAGGGGCTATTGAATATACTTACATAATTTTAAGGATGTTCAAAGCAAGTAGAAAATAAATATAATTATTATTTACAATTTAATAAACACTCCTTTCCTCAAATCCAATCTGCTTCCCAAACTTTTAGAACTCTCTGCTTATGACACCAGCATTACACATTCTGTCACTTGAGACAGTTTATTCATAGTGAGACTCTTCCCTGCTTTTTGTGGCAATGTAGGCTGAGAAGGTGCTGATGATTTAATTAAGTGCATTACTTTTCAAATAGAATTAAAAAGTGAATTGCTCTAATTCAATCAATTCTACGCCATTCCTTCTTATTAGATTGAGTCTTTGGAAAAATTGTAACCAGCAAAGGCCTTTTCACATCTTTAAAAAGTGATAAGGTTTTATAACTCCTTTTTTCTTAGTCATATGGTATGCAATTAATGGCATGTCTTTTTAGCTTCCTTTAAGGGATTATTCAGATAAGTGGCTACAGATCAGGAGCAGTTATCTCATCAGTAGGAGCAATTATGGCATGCCCAGCTTTTATCTGCACTAGGGCTGGGTATGTCCAAGGCAACAGAAGAGGGCACACTTCACTTCTAGTTATTTAGAACCATTTTAGTGCCTTCCTCACATTAGATTGTTCTCATCTTTGTAGCAGAAATATATTCATGAAAATAGCTACAGACTCCTCGGGTAAGTGTTGCATAAAAAACATCAATGCCTTTTTTTTTTTTATTGTTTGTTTATTTAAAATCCAAACTTTAATTTTAAAAGGCCCAAGCCAAAGGAGAGACTTCACAAATATTTTAACTCAATAATTGATGAATAATCAAGTCCTCCCAAGAAATAGCTACAGAAAAGAAAACCTGAATTAGCTCCAAAGGGGCTATTTTGCCATTAGCATGTCTTAAAATGTGAGTCTGCATCATAGTGGCCTGAAATAGCTGATTAAGTCTCATGATTTGATGATACTGCCTTTGTGGCTGCTGGTAAATGTCTTTTTAAACAGTACCAAGCAAACTTATTGGTGAACATCTATTTTTACCTAAATCAGCTTCCCAGGTATCGTGTAAGAGTAGAAAATGTTTAAGAATTGATTCAGGTGACATTTTAAGGTAATTCTCCCGTTGTAATCTTTAAATGGAAGAGATCCCAAAGTATTCAAATACTGGATAAAGGACATCCAAATTGGTAAGGATTTGCAGATGATATTATCTTATACAGACAAAACCCTAAAGAATCCACAAGAAAGTTACTGGAACTAGTAGAAGATTTCAGCAAATTATCAGGATACAAGATAAACATACAAAAATCAGTTGGATTCCTCTACACCAACAAAGAGAACTTAAAAGTGGCAATCACCAAATCAATACCGTTTATAGTAGCCCCAAGAAGATAAAATACTTAAGAATAAATCTAACTAGAGGCGTAAAAGACCTATACAAAAAAAAACTACAAGGCATTGCTGCAAGTAACCAAAAGAAACCTACAAAAATGGAAAAACAGGGATAGGAAGACTCAACATTGTAAAAACGTCAGTTCCACCTAAAGCTATGTACAGATACAATGCAATCCCAATCCAAATTCCAATGGCATTTTGAATGAGATAGAGAAACAAATCACCAGCTTCAAACGGAAAGAGAAGAGGCCCCGGATAAGTAAAGCATTACTGAAGAAGGAGAACAAAGTGGGAGTCCTCACACTACCTGATTTTAGAAACTACTGTACTGCCACAGTAGCCATAACAGCCTGGTACTGGTAAAACAACAGAAACATAGATCAATGGCACAGATTTGAGAATCCAGACAAAAATTCATCCACCTATGAGCAGCTGCCCCTACACGTCTGTCAGTTTGTCGTACTGTGGAGGCTTGAGTGTTGCTGTGATGCTGGGAGCTATGTCACCAGTATTCAAATACTAGCCAAATCACCCATGTTGGACAGGTTTCAGCTGAGATTCTAAGCTAAGACAGACTAGGAAGAAGGATCCACTGGCCTGCTTCAGTGAAAACCTTATGCATAGCAGTGTAACATTGATATAGTTTCAGAATAGGAGCCCCTCAGGTTGGAAAGGACTCAAAATACCACTGGGGAAGAGCTGCCTCCTCAAAGTAGAGTCAACCTAACGACATGGATGGAGTCAAGCTTTCAGAGACTTCATTTGCTGATATGGTGGGACTCAAAATGAGAAGAAACAGTTGCAAACATCAATTAATAATCAAAACCTGGAGTGTACAAAGTATGAACCTAGGGAAATTGGAAATCCTCAAAAATGAAATGGAACACATGAAGATCGATACCCTAGGCATTAGTGAGCTGAAATGGACTGGTATTGGCCATTTTGAATTGGACAATCGTGTGACCTACTATGCCAGGAATGACAACTTGAAGAGGAATGTCGTTACACTCATTGTCAAAAAGAACATTTCAAGATCTATCCTGAATTACAGTGCTGTCAGTGACAGGATAATATCCATACCCCTACAAGGAAGACCAGTTAATATGACTATTATTCAAATTTATGAAATGACCACTAAGGCCAAAGATGAAGGAATTAAAGATTTTTACCAGCTTCTACAGTCTAAAATAGATCAAGCATCCAATCAGGATACACTCATAATTACTGGTGACTGAAATGTGAAAGATGGAAATGAAGAAGGATCGGTAGTTGGAAAATATGGCCGTGGTGATAGAAATGATTCCAGAGATCATATGAGTGATATTGCAAGACCAATGACTTGTTCATTGCAAACACCTTTTTTCACCAACATAAACAGTGACTATACATACACATGGACCTTGCCAAATGGAATATACAGGAATCAAATTGATTGTATCTGTGGAAAGAGATAATGTAAAAGCTCAATGTCATCAGTCAGAACAAGGCCAGGGGCAGACTGTGGATCAGATCATCAATTACTCATATGCAAGTTCAAGTTGAAACTGAAGAAAATTAGACAAGTTCACGACAGCCAAAATATGACCTTGAGAATCTTTCACCTGAATTTAGAGATCATCTCAAGAATCAATTTGAGAGGCGGGGCCAAGATGGCGGACTAGGTGGACGCTACCGCGGATCCCTCTTGCAACAAAGACTCGGAAAAACAAGTGAATCGATCACATATATAACAATTTATGAACTCTGAACAACAAACACAGACTTAGAGATGGAGAACGAACAAATACGGGCAGACAGCGATCGTTTTCAGAACTAAGAGCCAGCGTACCAGCTGATTACCTGGAAAATCTAGTTTCCCAGTGATGGCTCGGAGACAGCAGTCCATATCAAACCACATAAAGAAGCAGACCATGACTGCTTCTCCAACCCCCCAAACAAAAGAATCAAAATCTTTCCCAAATGAAGATACAATCCTGGAATTATCAGATACAGAATATAAAAAACTAATTTACAGAATGCTTAAAGATATCACAAATGAAATTAGGATAACTGCAGAAAAAGCCAAGGAACACACTGATGAAACTGTTGAAGAACTCAAAAAGGTTATTCAAGAACATAGTGGAAAAATTAATAAGTTGCAAGAATCCATAGAGAGACAGCATGTAGAAATCCAAAAGATTAAAAATAAAATTACAGAGTTAGACAACGCAATAGAAAGTCAGAGGAGCAGATTCGAGCAATTAGAATGTAGACTGGGACTTCTGGAGGACCAGGGAATCAACTCCAACATAGCTGAAAAAAAATCAGATAAAAGAATTTAAAAAAATGAAGAAACCCTAAGAATCATGTGGGACTCTATCAAGAAGGATAACTTGCGAGTGATGGGAGTCCCAGAACAGGGAGGGGGGACAGAAAACACAGAGAAAATAGTTGAAGAACTCCTGACACAAAACTTCCCTGACATCATGAAAGACGAAAGGATATCTATCCAAGATGCTCATCGAACCCCATTTAAGATTGATCCAAAAAGAAAAACACCAAGACATATTATCATCAAACTTGCCAAAACCAAAGACAAACAGAAAATTTTAAAAGCAGCCAGGGATAAAAGAAAGGTTTCCTTCAAGGGAGAATCAATAAGAATAAGTTCAGACTACTCAGCAGAAACCATGCAAGCAAGAAGGGAATGGGACGACGTATACAGAGCACTGAACGAGAAAAACTGCCAACCAAGGATCATATATCCAGCAAAACTCTCTCTGAAATATGAAGGCGAAATTAAGATATTTACAGATAAACACAAGTTTAGAGAATTTGCAAAAACTAAACCAAGACTGCAAGAAATGCTTAAGGAGATTGTTTGGCCTGATGACCAATAATATCAGGTACCAGCACAATACAAGGTCACAAAACAGAACGTCCTGATATCAACGCAACTCAAATAGGGAAAGCACAAAAACAAACAAAGTAAGATTAATTCAAAAAAATAAATAAATAAACAAAATAATACACATAACAGGAAATCATGTAAATCAATAGATAAACGATCACAATAATCAAAAAGAGGGACTAAATATAGGAGGCATTGAACTGCCAGATGGAGAGTGATACAAGGCGATATAGAAGGATACAAGTTAGGTTTTTACTTAGAAAAATAGGGGTAAATAATAAGGTAACCACAAAAAGGAATATCAATTCCATAACTCAAGAAAAAAGCCAAGAAAAACGTAACGACTCAACAAACATAAAGTTAACCATTATGAAAATGAGGATCTCACAAGCTACTAAGAAAAACGTCTCAGCACAAAAAAGCATGTGGAAAAATGAAATGGCCAACAACACACATGAAAAGGCATCAAAATGACAGCACTAAAAACTTATTTATCTATAATTACGCTGAATGTAAATGGACTAAATGCACCAATAAAGAGACAGAGAGTCACGGACTGGATAAAGAAACACGATCCATCTATATGCTGCCTACAAGAGACACACCTTAAACTTAGAGACACAAAAAAACTAAAACTGAAAGGATGGAAAAAAATATATCAAGCAAATAATAAGCAAAAAAGAAGAGGAGTAGCAATATTAATTTCTGACAAAATAGACTTTAGACTTAAATCCGCCACAAAGGATAAAGAAGGACACTATATAATGATAAAAGGGACAATTGATCAGGAAGACATAGCCATATTAAATATTTACGCACCCAATGACAGGGCTGCAAGATACATAAATCAAATTTTAACAGATTTGAAAAGTGAGATAGACACCTCCACATTTATAGTAGGAGACTTCAACACACCACTTTCGGAGAAGGACAGGACATCCAGTAAGGAGCTCAATAGAGACACGGAAGACCTACTTACAACAATCAACCAACTTGACCTCATTGACTTATCCAGAACTCTCCACCCAACTGCTGCCAAATATACTTTTTTTTCTAGCGCACATGGAACATTCTCTAGAATAGACCACATATTAGGTCACAAAACAAATCTTGGTAGAATCCAAAACATTGAAATATTACAAAGCATCTTCTCAGACCACAAGGCAATGAAGCTAGAAATCAATAACAGAAAAACTAGGGAAAAGAAATCAAATACTTGGAAAATGAACAATACCCTCCTGAAAAAAGACTGGGTTATAGAAGACATCAAGGAGGGAATAAGGAAATTCTTAGAAAGCAACGAGAATGAAAATACTTCCTATCAAAACCTCTGGGACACAGCAAAAGCAGTGCTCAGAGGCCAATTTATATCAATAAATGCACACATACAAAAAGAAGAAAGAGCCAAAATCAGAGAACTGTCCCGACAACTTGAACAAACAGAAAGTGAGCAAGAAAAGAATCCATCAGGCACCAGAAGAAAACAAATAATGAAAATTAGAACTGAACTAAATGAATTAGAGAACAGAAAAACTATTGAAAAAATTAACAAAGCCAAAAGCTGGTTCTTTGAAAAAATTAACAAAATTGATAAACCATTGGCCAGACTGACTAAAGAAAAACAAGAAAGGAAACAAATTACCCGAATAAGAAACGAGATGGACCACATCACAACAGAGCCAAATGAAATTAAAAGAATCATTTCAGATTAGTACATAAAATTGTACTCTAACAAATTTGAAAACCTAGAAGAAATGGATAAATTCTTGGAAAAATACTACCTACCTAAACTAACACATTCAGAAGTAGAACAACTAAATAGACCCATAACAAAAAAAGAGATTGAAACGGTAATCAAAACACTTCCAACAAAAAAAAGCCCTGGCCCAGACGGCTTCACTGCAGAGTTCTACCAAACCTTCAGAGAAGACTTAACACCACTACTACTGAAGGTATTTCAAAGCATAGAACAAGACGGAATACTACCCAACTCATTCTATGAAGCCACCATCTCCCTGATACCAAAACCAGGTAAAGACATTACAAAAAAAGAAAATTTTAGACCGATATCCCTCATGAACATAGATGCAAAAATCCTCAACAAAATTCTAGCCAATAGAATCCAACAACACATCAAAAAAATAATTCACCCTGATCAAGTGGGATTTATACCAGGTATGCAAGGCTGGTTTAATATCAGAAAAATCATTAATGTAATCCATCACATAAATAAAACAAAAGATAAAAACCACATGATCTTATCAATAGATGCAGAAAAGGCATTTGACAAAGTTCAACACCCATTTATGATAAAAACTCTTACCAAAATAGGAATTGAAGGAAAATTCCTCAACATAATAAAGGGCATCTATGCAAAGCCAACAGCCAATATCACTCTAAATGGAGAGAACCTGAAAGCATTTCCCTTGAGAACAGGAACCAGACAAGGATGCCCTTTATCACCACTCTTATTCAACATCGTACTTGAAGTCCTAGCCAGGGCAATTAGGCTAGACAAAGAAATAAAGGGTATCCAGATTGGCAAGGAGGAAGTAAAGCTATCACTATTTGCAGATGACATGATCGTATACATGGAAAACCCTAAGGAATCCTCCAGAAAACTACTGAAACTAATAGAAGAGTTTGGCAGAGTCTCAGGTTATAAAATAAAATACAAAAATCACTGGGATTCCTCTACATCAACAAAAAGAACACCGAAGAGGAAATAACCAAATCAATACCATTCACAGTAGCCCCCAAGAAGATAAAATACTTAGGAATAAATCTTACCAAGGATGTAAAAGACCTATACAAAGAAAACTATAAAACTCTGCTACAAGAAATTCAAAAGGACATACTTAAGTGGAAAAACATACCCTGCTCATGGATAGGAAGACTTAACATAGTAAAAATGTTTATTCTACCAAAAGCCATCTATACATATAACGCACTTCCAATCCAAATGCCAATGTCATATTTTAAGGGGATAGAGAAACAAATCACTAATTTCATATGGAAGGGAAAGAAGCCCCGGATAAGAAAAGCATTACTGAAAAAGAAGAAGAAAGTGGGAGGCCTCACTCTACCTGATTTCAGAACCTATTATACAGCTACAGTAGTCAAAACAGCCTGGTACAATGGAACAGAATTGAGAACCCAGATATAAATCCATCCATGTATGAGCAGCTGATATTTGACAAAGGACCAGTGTCAGTCAATTGGGGAAATGATAGTCTTTTTAACAAATGGTGCTGGCATAACTGGATATCCATTTGCAAAAGAATGAAACAGGACCCATACCTCACACCATGCACAAAAACTAACTCCAAGTGGATCAAAGACCTAAACGTAAAGACTAAAACGATAAAGATCATGGAAGAAAAAATTGGGACAACCCTAGGAGCCCTAATACAGGGCATAAACAGAATACGAAACATTACCAAAAATGATGAAGAGAAACCAGATAACTGGGAGCTCCTAAAAATCAAAAACCTATGCTCATCTAAAGACTTCACCAAAAGAGTAAAAAGACCACCTATAGACTGGGAAAGAATATTCAGCTATGACATCTCAGACCAGCGCCTGATCTCTAAAACCTACATGATTCTGTCAAAACTCAACCACAAAAAGACAAACAACCCAATCAAGAAGTGGGCAAAGGATATGAACACACATTTCACTAAAGAAGATATTCAGGCAGCCAACAGATACATGAGAAAATGCTCCCGATCATTAGCCATTAGAGAAATGCAAATTAAAACTACGATGAGATTCCATCTCACACCAACTAGACTGGCATTAATCCAAAAAACACAAAAGAATAAATGTTGGAGAGGCTGCGGAGAGATTGGAACTCTTATACACTGTTGGTGGGATTTTAAAATGGTACAACCACTTTGGAAATCCATCTGGCGTTATCTTAAACAGTTAGAAATAGAACTACCATACAACCCAGAAATCCCACTCCTCGGAATATACCCTAGAGGTACAAGAGCCTTCACACAAACAGACATATGCACACCCATGTTTATTGCAGCTCTGTTTACAATAGCAAAAAGCTGGAAGCAACCAAGATGTCCGTCAATGGATGAATGGGTAAATAAATTGTGGTATATTCACACAATGGAATACTACGCAAGGATAAAGAACAGTGACGAATCTCTGAAACATTTCATAACATGGAGGAATCTGGAAGGCATTATGCTGAGCGAAATGAGTCAGAGGCAAAAGGACAAATATTGTATAAGACCACTATTATAAGATCTTGAGAAATAGAAAAAACGGAGAAGAACACATACTTTTGTGGTTACAAAGGGGGGAGGGAGGAAAGGAGGGAGGGAGAGGGTTTTTTATTGATCAAACCGTAGATAAGAACTGCTTTGGGTGAAGGGAAAGACAACACTCAATACAAGGAAGGTCAGCCTAATTGGACTGGACTAAAAGCAAAGAGGTTTCCGGGATAAAATGAAAGCTTCAAAGGTCAGCGGAGCAGGGGCTGGGATCTGGGAACATGGTTTGAGGAGACTTCTAAGTCAACGGGCAAAATAATTCTATTATGAAAACATTCTGCATCCCACTTTGAATTGTGGTGCCTGGGGTCCTAAATGCCAACAATCGGCCATCTAAAATACATCAATTGGTCTCAACCCACCTGGAGCAAAGGCAAAGGAAGAACACCAAGGCCACACGACAACTAAGAACCCAAGAGACAGAAAGGGCCACATGAACCAGAGACCTACATTATCCTGAGACCAGAAGAACTAGTTGGTGCCCGGCCACTATCGATGTCTGCCCTGCTAGGGAGCACAATAGACAACTCCTGAGGGAGCAGGAGACCAATGGGATACAGACCCCAAACTCTCATAAAAAGACCATACCTAATGATATGAATGCGACTAGAGGAATCCCAGAGACAATGCTCCCCAGAACTTCTGATGGCACAGGACAGGAACCATCCCCGAAGACAACTCATCAGGCATGAAAAGGACTGGTCAGCGGGGGGGAGAGAGATGCTGATGAAGAGTGAGCCGATTAAATTAGGTGGACACTGGAGAGTGTGTGGGCAACTCTTGACTGGAGGGGGGATGGGAAGATAGAGAGAGAGGGAAGCTGGCAAAATTGTCACGAAACGAGAGACTGAAAGGGCTGACTCAATAGGGGGAGAGCAAGTGGGAGAAGGGAGTAAGATGTATGTAAACCTACATGTGACAGACTGATTGGAATGGTAAATGTTCACCTGAAGCTTAATAAAAATTAATTAAAAAAAAAAAAAAGAATCAATTTGATGCGTCGAATACTAGTGACTGAAAACCAGAGGAGTTGTGGAATGACATCAAGGACATCATACATGAAGAAAGCAAGAGGTCATTAAAGACAGGAGAGAAAGAAAAGATCTAAATGAATGTCAGAAAAAAATGAATGTCAGAAGGGACTCTGAAATTTGCTCTTGAATGTTGAGTAGCTAAAGTAAAAGGAAAGAATGATGCAGTAAAAGAGCTGAACACAAGATTTTAAAGGACTGCTCAAGAAGACAAAGCATTATGATGACATGTGCAGAGACCTGGAAATAGAAAACCAAAAGGGAAGAACATCGTCAGCATTTCTCAAGCTGAAAGAACTGAAGAAAAAATTCAAGCCTCGAGTTGCAATACTGAAGGATTCTAGGGGAAAACATGAAACGATGCAGGGAACATCAAAAGAAGATGGAAGGAATACACAGAATCACTATACCAGAAAGAATTGGTCGATGCTGAACCATTTCAGGAGGTGGCGTATAATCAGAAACCTATGACACTGAAGGGAAAAGCCCAAACAGAGCTGAAGGCCTGGCAAAAACAAGGCTCTAGGAATTGACGGAATACCAATGGAGATGCTTCAGCAAATAAATGCAGCCCTGGAAGTGCTCACTCGTCTGTGCCAAGGAATTTGGAAGACAGGTACCTGGCCAACCGAATGGAAGAGATCTGTATTTATGCCTATTCCCAAAAAAGGTTATCCAACCAAATGTGGAAATTATCAAACAATACCACACACAAGCAAAATTTTGCTGAAGATCACTCAAAAGTGGATGCAGCAGTTTATCGACAGGAAGCTGCCAGAAATTCAAGACGGATTTGGAAAAGGACGTTGAACCAGGGATAGCATTGCCGATGTCAGATGAATCATAGCTGAAAGCAGGGAATACTAAAAAGATGTTTATCTGTGTCGTATTGACTATGCTAAGGCATTCAACTGTGTGGATCAGAACAAATTACTGGTAACATTACAGAGAATGGGAATTCCCGAACACTTAATTGTGCCCGTAAGGAATCTGTACGTGGATGAAGAGGCAGTCCTTCGAACAGAAAAAGGGGATACTGCCTGGTTTAAAGTTAGGAAAGGTGTGTGTCAAGGTTGTGTCCTTTCACCATACCTATTCAATCTGTATGATGAGCAAACAATCCAAGAAGCTGGACTGTATGAATAAGAACAGGACCTCAAGACTGGAGGAAGATTCATTAACAACGTGCAATATGCAGTTGACACAATCTTGCTTGCTGAAAGTGAAGAGGACTGATGAAGGTCAAAGACCACAGCCTTCAGTATGGATTACACATCAACCTAAAGAAAACAAAAATCCTCACAACTGGGCCAATAAGCAACATCATGATAAATGGAGAGGAGTTTGAGGTTTTCAAGGGTTTCACTTTACTTGGATCCACAATCAACACCCATGGAAGCAGCAGTTGAGAAATCAAAAGACACATTGCTTTGGGGAAATCGGCTACAAAAGATCCCTGTAAAGTGTTGAGAAGCAAGTATATCACCTTAAGGACTAAGGTGTGCCATACTCAAGCCATGGTGTATTCAATTGCCTCATACACATGTGAAAGCTGGACAGTGAATAAGGAAGACCAAAGAAGAACTGACACCTTTGATCTGTGGTGTTGGAGAAGAATATTGAATATACCATGCACAGCCAAAAGAATGAACAAATCTCTCTTAAAAGAAGTATAACCAGAATGCTCCTTAGAAACAAGGATAGCAAGACTATGTCTCACACACTTTGGACGTGCTATCAAGAGGGATCAGTCCCTGGAGAAAGACATCATGTTTGGTAAAGTAGAAGATCAGTGAAAAAGAGGAAGACCCTCAACAAGATGGATTGACACAGTGGCTGCAACAGTGGGTTCAAATACAGCAACAATTGTGAGGAATGCACAGGACTGGGCAGTGTTTCGTTCTGTTGTACATAGGATTACTCTGAGTCAGAACTGACTTGACAGCACCTAACAACAACAACAACAACATGAGCAGCTGATATTTGACAAAGGCCCTAAGTCCATTAAATGAGGGAAAAGACAGTTAATAAATGGTGCTGGCATAACTGGATACCCATCTGCAAAAAAATGAAACAAGGCCCATAGCATACACCATGTAAAAAAGCATCTCAGAATGGAACAAAAACCTAAATATGAAATCTAAAATGATAAGGATCATGGAGGAAAACAGAGATAATGCTAGGAGCCCTAATACATGGCATAAATAGAATACAAATCATAACTAACAATGCACAAACACCAGAAGAGAAACTAGATAACTGGGTGCTCCTAAAAATCAAACACTTATGCTCAGCAAAAGACTTCACCAAAAGAATAAAAAGACAGCCTACAGACTGAGAAAAAAACTTTGGTTGCTACATATCTTATCAAGGTCTAATCTCTAAAATCTACAAGATACTGCAAAACCTCAACAACAAAAAGACTAACCCAATTAATAAATGGGCAGAGGATATGAAGATACACTTCACCAAAGAAGACATTCAGGTAGCTAACAGATACATGAGGAAATGCTCAGGATCATTAGTCATTAGAGAAATGCAAATCAAAACTACAATGAGATACCATCTCACCCTGACACTACCGGACCTAATTAAAAAAACACAAAATAATTAATGTTGGAGAGGTTGTGGAGAGACTGGAACACTAATACACTGCTGGTGGGAATGTAAAGTGGTGTGACCACTTTGGAAATTGATTTGGTGGTTCATTAGAAAGCTAGAAACAGAAGTACCATATGACCCAGCAATTCCACTCCTCAGAATATATCCTAAAGGTATAAGAGCTAGCACACAAATAGATATATGCACACCTATATTTATTGCAGCACTGTTCACAATAGCTAAAGATGGAAACAACCTAGGTTCCCATCAACAGATGAATGGATAAACTATAGTACATACTATGCAATGATAAAGAAAAATAAAGAATCAGTAAAACATCTCACAACATGGATAAATCTGGAAGGTATTATGCTGAGTGAAATCAGTCAGTCACAAAAGGACAAATATTGTATGAGATTGATATTATAAGAACTCAAGAAAAGCCTTAAACACAGAAGAAAACATTTTTTTCATTGTTTGGAGGGTGGGTAAGGACAGCGAGAGGAATTCACGCACTCGATAGTAGACAAGAATCATCTTAGGTGAAGGGAATGACAACACACAATGCAGGGGAAGTCAGCACAACCTGACTAAACCAAGAGCTAAGCGTTTCCTGAACACAACCAAACACTTCGAAGGACAGAGTAGCAGGGGCTGGGTTCTGGACACCATGGTTTTTGGGGACATATAGGTCAATTGGCATAACAAAGTTTATTAAGAATATGTTCTGCATCCCACTTTTGTGAATGGCATCTGGGGTCTTAAAAGTTTGTGAGCAGCCGTCTAAGATGCATCAATTTGTTCCAACTCACTTGGAACAAAGGAGAATGAAGAACACCAAAGACACAAGAAAAATATTAGCCCAAGAGGCAAAAGGGCCACATAAACCAAAGACTCCATCAGTCTGAGACCGGAAGAACTAGATGGTGCCCAGCTACTACCAATGGCCTCCCTGACACGGAACACAACAGAGCCCCTGATGGAACAGGAGAAAAGTGGGGTGCAGAACTCAAATTCATGTAAAAAAGACCAGACTTAATGGCCTGACTGAGGCTGGAGAAACCCTTGAAGCCATGGCCCCTGGACACTGTTAACTCAGAGCTGAAACCATTCCTGAAGCCCACTCTTCAGACAAAGATTAACATAAAAATAGAGTCACTATGAGTCGGAACTGACTCAATGGCAATAGGTTTTGGTTATATAGCAAAAACGTAGGTATAGTTCAAAAAAGCTTTGAAAAGAATAACACTATTCCTGCAAAATCTACTCTGAACTTAATTGTGTCCTAAATATTTGCAATATACAATTGTAGGGGCACAAAAGTTATGGAAATCCAAACATTTAACCTTAGTAAGCCAAGAATTTCTATCCAGAATCTTTAAATAGCTTGTCCAAGGTCTATTGATTACAATTAATTTCCTTTTCATAATATTACTGACTGAAGTGGCTTAGTAAATCAATTAAACCCTTGAAATTCATTCAGCATATCATTTGGCTCCATTTAGGGAACACTACTTATTATATAAGGATCCATGGTGGTGCAGCGGTTAAAGTGTTTGGCTGCTAACCGAAAGGTCAGCATTTCAAACCCGCCAGCCACTCCACAGGAGAAAGATACGGCAGTCTTCTTCCGTGAAGATATACAGCCTTGGAAACTCTGTGGGGCAGTTCTACCCTGTCCTACAGTGTGGCTATGAATTGAAATTGACTCAACAGCAATGGGTTTGGTTTTTTTGTTTAATTATTATATAGAAGCCCTGCTCGCACATTTAAGCGCTCTGCTGCTAATCAAAAGGTTGGTGGCTGAAACCCACCCAGCAGCTCCATGGGAGAAAGACCTGGCAATATACTGTCATAAAGATTAGAGCCAAGAAAACTGTAAAGGGTCTCTCACGTGGGGCCACTGTGAATAGGAATGGATTGGGCTGCACCCAACAACAACGACAACAATTTATTATGTAGACATTCTTTCTGGGCTCCTTCCTAAAACCTTTCCTTGGTTATCTTTGTAAATTGTGGGGGACAAGATGTCGTTGTTTTTGTTATTGTGGTTCATTAATAAACTTGGAGTCATCTAAAATACTCAGTTTCTATTATTGAATCAAATCCAGTCAGAAAAGACTTAGCAGTACTTACTGGTTATATTGATACAGGAAGATTGTAAATTAGTATTTGACTAGGGAATGTTCTAGATGTCATGAGGGTGTTATTTCCTGAGTAATAGAAGTAAATGTACCTTGGAGCTAATTTGAATCCTCCCTCACCCCTGCCATCACTCCAGAGGCAATTGGGAATGGCTCTTGGCAAAATAAAACTGCTTTGGAGGCTAAGAATAACTCGAGAAATGAGTGGTTGCTGAAGACTAATGATTTATATACACAGTAAAATTACTTACCTGGAGCTATTAAGACAGAAAAGGAAAGTAGAACATGGCTGTTATCATTACTTTATTATTGTACATTTGTATTTTCGACCTGAGCATAGGAATACATAAAACTGAACCAGCTGAATGAAGTACTCACCCTTTCTACCACTCAGGGTGAGAGCAATTAGGTTTTTTTTTCCCCAGCTGAATACTTACCTATATTACAGAAGCTCTGAACATACAACTTTTTCATCTCAATCTCCCTAACAGAACAGGGGATATATTGTAAATCATGCCATCAGTATTTTTAGCATCATCTATAATCTAGTTATTCGAGATTGCAGTTGGTTGTTTAGGTTTGCTCAAAAGCCTTTAGCCTTTTTAAAAACCATCTATTTATATCTTACTGACTATAGGATGAGACCTGATAGTTGACCATGCAGGCAAATGGCTACATATCTTATGAATGTGCAGAGGAAATACAAATGCTTGGGATTAAATATGTATAGTCTTGGGGAAAAATGAAACTGAAATGCTACTTAGAAGTGAGGATGGCAAAACTCTATCTTGCTTACTTTGGACACCTCATTGGGAAACACCAATCCCTAGAAAAGGACATCGTGTTCGGAAAAGTAGAAGATTTCCAAAAACAAGGAAAACCCTCAATGAGATGGATGGGCTTAATAGCCACAAAATGGGCTCTAACATGTCAAAGACCATGAAGATGCTGCAGGGGCAGTCAGTGTTTTATTCTTTTGTATACAAGGTCACCATGAGTCAGAGTTGACTGGACAGCAGCTAACGACAACTAGTTATGTATATTCACCACCCATCTGCCAGTTTGTCGTACCTCGGTGGCTTGTATGAGGGACGATGAAAAAACCTGTTGCTATCCAGTCAATTCCAAATCCTACTGACCTCAAAGGACAGGGTAGAATTGCTCAAATGATCCCAAGGAGCGGCTGGTGGATTTGAACTGCTGAGCTTTTGGTTAGCAGCCATAGCTCTTGTAGGACTAAAATCAAGCCTTTTTTTCCTTTGTTCTCTTTTTTAGTAAGGCTGGAGATTGCAGAGTGACCCCCTCACTGGCATATCAGAAGAAGAGAACAAGTCTTACCCTGCATATCTTCACATCTTCAGGCACCACAAGAAAACAGAAGCGGGTTATGCGATAGGCAAGGTAAGGACAGTGCTTACCTTGCTTACCAGATCATCTGTAGTGAACAATTTCACTTTTTTTTTTTTTTACTACATTAAAAATTCCGCTTTTAGGTATAGCTGGCATCTGTCTCTCTTCAACCCCAGAGCACCTTCTCACAGAATCAAAGCTTCTTTTCAAACTTACAACCCATGTGAAATTGTTCACTACAGATTAGTAAATCCATGCTTACCTTTCAACTGGGCCTATTGCCCCTGAAAGGGATTGTAAATTTGAAAAGAGGCTTTGATTCTGTAGGAAGTTGCTGTGGGATTGGGATAAAGACACATGCCAGCCATACCCAGAAGCAGAATCTTTGATATGGTAAAAAAAAAAAAAAAAATGTGAAATTGCTCACTACAGATGATTTGGTAAACAAGGTAAATACAGTGCTTACCTTGCCTATTGGATAATCCACCCCGACAAGAAAGGAAGGTACATATACCCATTTGTTGTTAGGTGCTGTTGCGTCAGTTCCCACTCATATTGGCCCTATGCCCTCTGCCATCCTCACAATCATAAACCCCTATCTATTTATAAATAGTAGGTCAATTATTCGTGATTCTGAAAGGCATACGATTCTGAAAGACATAACTGTTCAGATGGAAAAGGATTAGGAAGAATGTTTTTAAACTAAATAGTGGGAGATTGTTGTTGTTGTTAGGTGCAATCGAGTTGGTTCCGGCTCATAACGACCCTATGCACAACAGAATGAAACACTGCCATCTTTACAGTTGTTATGCTTGAGCTCATTGTTGCAGCCACTGTGTCAATCCACCTCATTAAGGGTCTTGCTCTTTTCCACTGACCCTGTACTTTGCCAAGCATGATGTCCTTCTCCAGAGACAGATCCTTCCTGAAAACATGTCCAAAGTATGTAAGAGGCAGTCTCTCCATCCTTGCTTCTAAGGAGCATTCTGGTTGTACTTCTTCTAAGACAGATTTGTTCACTCTTTTGGCAGTCCATGGTATATTCAGTATTCTTCACCAACACCACAATTCAAAGGCGTCAATTGTTCTTCGGTCTTCCTTATTCACTGTCCAGCTTTCACATGCATATGATGCGACTAAAAAATACCATGGCTTGGGTCAGGCGGACCTTAGTCCTCAAGGTGACATCTTTGTTCTTCAACACTTTAAAGAGGTCCTTTGCAGCAGATTTACCCAGTGCAATACATCTTTTGATTTCTTGACTGCTGCTTCTATGGTTGTTGATTGCAGACCCAAGTAAAGGAAGAAGGACCCGGCAGTCTACTTCTGAAAAGCGTTAGCCAGTAAAAAGCCTTATGAATAGCAGTGGAATGAGAGGTTAGTGAACAGGAAGCTTGGGAGCCTTGACTTGGTCCCAGACTTTCTCTGTGACTGACTCTGCCACAGGTCTTCCATATGAAACTGGAAAAGTTGATAAGTAATTTATCTCTTATCCATCTTATACAGTTATTTGGAGGAAAAATGTATAGTCTACTAATGAAAAGCTATCACATCTCTGTTACTGTGGAATTTTAAACCTTTTTCCCTACTCTTACGCTACTCTGATAGCAACAGGGTTTTTTTATAAGAGAAAAAAACTAGTCTGTTAGATTGTTGTTTCTAGTTTGGTATCAGAGGAAAACCCATAATGAATGATATTTAGACAGAAACTTATACTTTCTCATTTTAAAATAAGTTTTAGATATTGTATAGTTCAAAGAAAAGTTGCTTTATTTCTTCTAAAACTTTAGTATCTTATGTCATATGGATAAACACTCTTTTTGTCCCATTGTCTTTTATCTTGGGTTTTCTTTCTGCTTGTAGTAAATGGGATAAACAATTTATTCTAAGAAGAAAATAGGTTTCTTTAAAATGACATTTTAAATTTATGGGCAAGTCCCAATTTTATCAAAGAACCCCTAGGGGATGTTAAAATAACAAAATTTCTAAATAATTCAGAAGACTCTTACAACAAAATAATATAGCTTTTGGAATTTATTTTTAAGAATGTACATGTAAGTGTAAATATTATGCACTTACATATTTTATGGTAAAGATATATATATTTTCACATATCGGTCTTGGAAAAAGTACAATCAGAATGTTCCTTAGAAGCAAGGATGGTGAGACTGCGTCTTACATACTTTGGACATGTTGTCAGGTGGGATCAGTCCCTGGAGAAAGACATCATTCTTGGTAAAGTACAGGGTCAGTGGAAAAGAGGAAGACCCTCAACAAGATGCCTTGACACAGTGGCTGCAACAGTGGGCTCAAGCATAACAATGACTATAGGGATGGCACAGGTCTGGGTAATATTTCGTTGCTATGAGTCAAAACCAGCTTGATGGCACCTAACAGCAACACATATACATACTGTGCCAACAGGTGGTACAGTGGTTAAGAGGGCAGTTTTTGCATTCTACTCTGTCCTATCGGGTCATTTTGAGTTGAAATTGACTGGATGACAATGGGTTTGTTTTTTAAATATATATATTCATATATGTCTGTATATATGAATATATATAATTATATACACACACATATACAAATTATTTCAATTTCCAAGGTCATTTTTTAAAAAATTTTGAAATTAGACATAAAGTTAACCTCTGTTTATCTGATAAGTAACTTTACTTCATTTAGCTGTTGATGTGACATCTACAACTTCAATACTCAAAATAGCCAGAAACATAGAGGGCTATTTTCCAAGAAGAGAAAAAAATTGAAGCCGTATTTTTTATGTGGTTACTAAATTGACCTGTAACGATGGGGCCATTGGAATCAGACTTGACACTCTACTAGTGCCCACTAGCTCTGCCGCTCTGGTATTTTTTTCTGTTTCTTGGGCATTTGCGTTTATTTGCTTTTTTTCTCCCTGGAATCCTTTTTCCCCAGAACTTCACATGGATTTTTCCTTCTTACTATTCATTCAAATACCATTGCCTCAGATTGTCTTTTCCTGACTATATCCTAATAATGCCCTATTTGTCTCTTGATTCTCTTTTATGTTCTTCATAGCACTTACCATTATCTGAAAAAAAAATATACATATATTTATAGGAACCCTGGTGGGGCAGTGGTTAAAGCAATCGACTGCTAACTGAAAGCTCGGTGATTCAAAACCACCAGGGGCTCCATGGCAGCAAGATGTGGCAGTCTGCTTCCCTAGAGATTTACAGCCTTGGAAACCCTATGGGGTCGCTCTGAGTGGAACTGACTTGACAGCAGCAGGTTTGGGTTTGAGAATATAGTTTTAAGTACTTAATACACGTGTTGAAGGGATGACTGCTGAATATTTTGGGGGGTTTTGGGTGAGCTGCAAAGTAAGAATAGAGACTAAAACAGGAAGCAGCGTTTATCTACCCACCCATCTTTTCCTTAATTTACCTGTCTCCCTCACTGGATTTAAAATTTTGAAAGAATAACAAATATGATTTCTTATTTAGGGCTATAACACCAAAGGACATAGGAACTTTAAGAAGTAATTGAATAAATGAACTAAACTTTCCCACAGGTATTCTTCTTTCCCTCTCTGGGTTGCCTTCCCTATGGCCCTGCTAAACAGAGAAGGGACAACGGGATTGCTTTGGTTAATGGAATGTGGGGGAAAGTGATGTGTTCTCCTTTCAGGTAAAAGCTTTAAGAGCCAGCAGGTGATTTGCTATGCAATTTTGCCTTCTGCCACAAAAACAAGCAACATTTCAGCCAGAGTTGTTTGCTCTGATTACTCGAATTCCAAAATCATGATGACATGCAACAGAATCAGAGCCCACCCACAAATTGTTGTTGTTGTTAGATGCTGTTGAGTAAGTTCTGACACATAGTGACCCATAGTTCTGTTTGTAGAACAGAACGAAACACTGCCAGGTCCTGCGCCATCCTCACCGTCATTGTTATGCTTGAGCCCGTTGTTGCAGTCCCTGAGTCAATCTATCTTGAGAGTCTTCCTCTTTTTTGCTGACCCTGTACTTTGCCAAGCATGATGTCCTTCTCCAGGGACTAATCCCTCCCGATAACATGTCCAAAGTATGTGAGAGGTAGTCTTGCCTTCCTTACTTCTAAGCATCAGTCTGGCTGTACTTCGTCCAAGACAGATTGTTTGAACGTATACAACACGTGAGAAATAAACTTTCTTCTTTTTTAATTTGATTTTATTTTCTGTTATTGCATGACTACTTAGCCTCTGAGTTTAGGACTGTAAGAATCTAAAAATTTCATACTGTCTTCCTGAATCTATAATTCTACTTGACTGATAATAATTAACATTTGTAGAATATTTCCTTTCACCATATCCAGTTCTGTGTTAAATGTTTTATCTTACGTAATCATTCTAAATAATAATAATAATGATCATTATTATGCTTATTATACGGGTAAGTGAATTAAAGTTTTTAAAATATTGGACAAAATCATATAGTTAATATAAGATGGAGCTAGAGATTAAAACCACAACTCCATAACTCTAGAGATTTTTTTTTTTAGCTACTACTGTGTACTGTGGAAACCCTGGTGGTGTCGTGGTTAAGAGTTATGGCTGCTAGCCAAAATGTCGGCAGTTCGAATCCACCAGGCGGTCCTCGGAAACTCTATGGGGCAGTTCTACTCTGTCCTATAGGGTTGTTATGAGTTGAAATTGACTTGACAGCAGTGGGTTTAGTTTTTTTGATGAAGTGTTTATCATCTTTGACATGTACCTCGATGAAGGAATATGTCATTTCCTTGATGAATTGTTTATCATCTTTGACGTACTGATCTTTGACATATTATTCCTTCCCATATTTATTGAGGTTTTTATGAAATTAAAAATTTGTTGTTAGTATTCTTGTTGGGTGCCCTGGATTCAATTCCAGCTCCTACCAACCCCACGTGTCAGAGTAGAACTGCCCCATAGAGTTTCCTTGGCAGTAATCTTTATGGGAGCAGATTGCCAGGTCTTTCTTCCTCAGAGCATCTGAGTGGTTTTGAACTTCACCCTTTAGGTTACTGCCAAGTGCTTAATTGTTGTACCAGGAGGGAGAATTTTTAGTACCTACCAAAAAAAAAAAAATTTGTAATTGCTACATAATTATTTAGAACCTAGCAATTTAAAATTTTTTTTCTTGGGTCAAATTATCTATTTTCTTACATTTATACTTCATACAATGGTATTTGTGACACTTCTCTTATTTTTTTTTAATTATAAATTCTAAAATTATTCTTTCATTTTAATATTTCTCATCAATTGTATTTTGACTTTGCTGAGAATTTTAGAAGAAACCAGATAATGACGAATAATGATTAACAGACAAAGAATGTCATATTTTGGCAGTAAAAGAAAAAGAGGGAGAGAGATAGGAAGACTTACTAGAGAAAGCAATCAGTCAAAGAAATATAGGTAGTCCTCGACTTACAATGGGGTTATGTCCTGATGACTCCATCATAAGTCTGCTCTGGCCTAAGTCAAATACTTCACTTTTTTTTTTAGTTTTCATTATCATGGCCCTTTATTATCAGCATCTTTATAAATCTGATCTTTTAACACCTGCAAGTGAACACGTGAGAATGATAACAACAGAAAATTATGTGGTACAACATGGTATGCAGTACATATTACTGACAATAATATGTACAAAAAAAACCAGACGGTTGTAAGTGCGGTTCATTGTAACTTGGATATATCATAAACTGAGGACACCTGTACTTTGTAGGATGGTGTGAATGCTACTAGATGATGTGTGGAAAGTACTTAGCACAATGTCTAAAACATTATAGATATCAAATACATGTTAGCTACAATATTATTATTTGTTAGTAATAGTAGTAGTATTTCTAATTGATGCCGAGTCTTCTCCCCACACCCATTTCAAGTATTCTGTGATATACCAGTGTGGCCTTTACTGTTCCTGATAGTCTGTTTTGAGGCAAATGCTACAGTAGAGTAAATCCACATACAGCTGCAATTTCCCTTAACTGAATCCATACACAGCTTGGATCATTTCTTCATTGCTTTTCTAGGTTACCAATTCCTTGTCTTTTTGTATTCTGTAAGTTTCAATGGAGTCCAGAAGAGTTTTGTTTCATGAACTCAGAACAAAAGACTTCACAAGTTATTAAAGTATGTTATAAAAGAAAGATACCAAAAAGAAAAGAAAGTTAAACAAAATGGTTATTTAACAATATAAATGATGTGGAAGATGACCATATCTTCATAAAATATGATATATAATGGAGGTAAAAAGAATTCAACAAGGCCTTTGTAGTTTGCAGTGACACCCTTGGATACCTCACTGTTCTACTGTATCCCATTTTCATCAAGTCAATTCCAACCCATAGAGACCCTACAGGACAGAGTAGAACTGCCCTATAGAGTTTCCAAGGAGTGCCTGGTGAATTCAAACTGCTGACCTTTGGTTAGCGCTATAGCACTTAATCACTATACCACCAGGGTTTCCCACTGGCCTATACTAAAAAAGTTTTTTTTTTTTTTTAGTAGCTGTTAATATTACTTCAAAGTGTTAATGATCCTGTATTTTCACTATTCAGTCAATGCAGGAGGTGTTAAACAACAATATAGCTATTGGTACTCTTGGTATGCCAGAATTTTCTCTCTACAGACAGTACTTGAGGAGATTTTTAAATGAGCTCCACTGTATTTACTCTTATAAGCTAGTGTGGAAGGATATTGTGATGAAATACAGGCCCTCAATAATACCGTGCCCCAAGCACTTTTGCTCTCAAGTAAATGTCTACAGCTATAGTCTTAAAGTAGAAGGCTTATCTATTACTTGACTACACATTTATAACATTACCCTCATAAAGCTCAAGGAAATAAAATAAATCTCACCTTTGTACAGTGGGAACCTCAGCACTGGCATTAAGACCTCTGAGTTTGCTTTTAATGCCTTATTTGGATGTCTGAATTGAGCTGGCAAGCCTGTTTTTATGAAATGGCATCAATGTTTCCTTTTGCAGTAAGAATTCAGGGTTCAAGTCTTACTTCTCAAAGTGTTCAAGTAAATGTGTGTGTGCACATGTATGTATACATATAGTTTGTTATTTGATGGTGTCTTGGTCATCTTTTTTTTTTTTTTGGTCATCTAGGGCTGCTATTAAAGAAATATCACAAGTGGATGGCTTTAACAAAGATAAATTTATTCTCTCACAGTCTAGGAGGCTACAAGTCCAAATTCAGGCTGCCACCTCCAGGGGAAGCCTTTTTCTCCCTGTTGGCTCTGGAGGAAGATGGTTGTCATCAATCTACCCCAGTTGAGGAGCTTCTCAGTGCAGGGACCCCAGGTCCAAGGGACATGCTATTCTCCTAGCTCTTGTTTCTTGGTGGTATGAAGTCCCCATGTCTCTCTGCTTGCTTCTTTCTTTTATATTTCAAAAGAGATTGGTTTAAGACACAATCTAATCTTCTAGATTGAGTCCTGCCTGATTAACATAATCACCACTAATCCCATCTCATTAACATCATAGAGATAGTATTTACAACACATAGAAAAATCACATCAGGTGGCAAAACAGTGGATGATCACACAATAGTGGGAATCATAGCCTAGCCAGATGGATACACATACTTCTGAGGGATACAATTCAATCCATGACAGATGGCACCCTGAGACTTTGCTGCGTTATCTTTAGGCATTATTATTATTATTATTATTGTTATTTTCTGAATTGCTATTGTTAAGCCTCAAAAACTTTTTAGTTGTTGCTAAGTCCAGCCCAAACTGTTGGTGATGAACGCTATCCTAGTTTAATACGTTCATTTTATTGAGTGCTAACATTAAGGAATAAGGGCTGATGTGGCAGGATGTAACACACTAGATGCCACTAAAACCATTTTTTTCCCCAGCATCTAATAGATTTTCTAAGTTTTAATCATAAAGGTTCCAATTTTATTGTTATTACAAATAGGTCGAAAATACATAGCAATTTATTTGCAGGTGACATTCTTCTGTATACTCTTCAATGGGGGAAAAAAAGACTTATTGTAAAATCAATGGCAGTATGAGAGAGAGATTACTGAATATTTCAGGGAGTGTTTAAAGTTTACCAAATATTGTCATGATATTTCATGCTGTACCATCCTTGCATACTGCACTGTTCAGGCAGATACCCAACCAGTACACACCGTTGTTGTTGACTTTTCATGCTGTAGAGCCAATTCTGGCTCATAGAGACACTGTAGAATAGAATATAACTGCCCCATAGTATTTTCAAGGCTATAATCTCTATGGAAGCAGACTGCCACATCTCTCTCTCACGGTGTGGCTGGTGGCTTCAAATGCTGACCTTTCGTTTAGCAGCCATGCACTTAACCACTGCACCATGAGGGCTCCTTTCAGTACACTCTAGCAGAGACATAATCAGTTGTAGCTAGCAAATATTCTGATCAGTCCATTATTTATTCTGTTGGATAGGTGACCCGGGCTTACTAGTTATTAGATTTGTGAAAATGACCTCTTTTCTTTCCCTCTCAGGAATAACACTCAGACAAGATACAAGACTACAGTTGAGCCCAGGTACTGGGTTTCAGTTTCTAAATTTGTAAGTGAAGATATTAGAGTGTATGACCTTTAAGCTGTCATGGAATTCTGGCATTCTCTGTTATTCTAGGCATGGCAAGAATCATTATGTCCATGTTACATGCAAGAAAACCGAGCTTCAAGAAGTTGGGATAGCTTAAGGACAAATGGCCAGGAAGTATCAGGGGAGTAATTCAATTTAAGTCATATGGCTCCAGGTTTTGTTTTTTTTTCCCTTTGTTTTTTTTCTGATTTGCCACTGTGTCCCCAAAATAATGGTTTGTTATGCAAACATTGACTATGGGATATAGTATGACATGGGTCAAGTGAGTTTATTATATTAATTGCTAAGAAAGTGATTGCTAGAATCTTTTTATGAAAGGGTAGACGCTTCCCAAATACTCTATAATTGTGGGTGCCACTGTAAATGATGTTGTGTAATGGATGTTCTTGAAAGAAAGGAGTTGCTCAAGCAAAGCCAGCCGAAAATCAGCAAGCTGTATTTAAGGATTACATCTATGGCTGTAAATAGATTTTTAGAGTTCACATTTTATTTGTGTGTTTTTATAGCAATCAATAGGAAGCCATCTATAGCATTTAGGTGTTCCCATGCTGATTGCTGTGACAGCTACTGAATTGCTGCTAGGAAATTCATTGTGTTAACAGGTTATATTGGCTACCAAACACATCACTTGAATAGAATAGGAAACTACTGGGGAGAGTCAACATAAACTAAAAATATAAGTCTAGTTGAGTAGAGAGCAGAGAAGGGATGAAGAAAATTCCCTAAAGTTTCTCTTAATTAGGGTATTCCATATTATTATTATTTATTGCTGTGTTAAAAATATATATTAACAATAATTCCACATATGTTCATTCTCATATATTCTGCAAGAACAAAAGATCATACTGCGATTTTCATTTGATTGTTTTTCTCTCTCTTGTGGTGGAGACGACAGGAAGGCTATCCAATCACATTTCTAAACACCACTCTCAATAAGTGAAATTTATGAGAGTTAATGGATCCATTCTCTAAAATCAAGAAAATTGTCTTTGTTGGGGCAAAGTTGCATTCCACATATGACCTCTCTAGATTCAATCTTAGAACACTGGGCAAAAATGACTCAGAGATTGCTATGTTTTTGGCACTAGAATTTTAGGAAGCATTCTCTAAGATGGTGAGAACTTAAAGTACAAAGGGATTTTTATTTTCAACCAAGCCCTTGAAACCATATACAGGTTTGTTTATCCCATCAGGTGCCATCGACTAAACCTAAGTGACAGAACAGCTCCCACTGGATTCACAGGCACATTAGAATGGTTTTCAAGGGGCACTTACAGAGTTGAAAGTTGCAGTACAATTAATCTGGAAAAAAGTAAAGGAAAATTGTGACACACTTTGAAATCCTTAAAGAAAGCACACAAAATAATAGAGATAGTTTGAGATTTTTTTTTCAAAAAGAGAGAGATATTAAAATCATAAAGAAAAATTAAAATCTATGAAATAAAGTTGTATGACTGTTTTTGGAGATTTTATCTGAAAAATCGTCTAAAAACATGACCAAAACATTTATATATTCTGGGTTTTTTTTAAGGCAAATTAGGAAGTTTAGAGGAGACCTTTGTTATTACGTTGTAACCTGTATTTTTCTTATTTAGAGTATGAATCTATTGCCTGTGGAGAAAATGAAGGTGAGGTAAATCTATTTTTTTTATAAAACATACAACAGGCAGGTCTGATTTAAATTGATGTATTTATTCAAACACACAAATATTCATGGAAGCTATATATTGAACATACTTAAATTATCAGAAAAACAGGGCTTCAAATCAATTCTGCCTTCTTGGGTCATGGCCAATAAAGCAAAACCCAAATGGATCCCAATTTTTAAAATGTGAATGAAGTGGAGGGATAAGTGGAATAGTAAAAATTAGGAGATGAAGCCCTGCTAGAAACTCAATCTCCCTTTTAGAAAACAAGGACAGCATGTGCATTGCACAATAACCAAATCCTTTCAACTGCAGAGTAGGAAACAGTGGTGCCCTGCTCAAAGATGGCAGCCGTTCATGCTGCTTCCAATGCTGACACTCACAGCCCCAGCAATAATCCAGTCTCCAGCATCAGGCTCTGAAGGGGCTCACCATGCCTCTTCTGAGTTTTCCATTTCAGGGCTTTAACCCATAATTTTTCCTGGTCTGCTTATCATTCTGCTTGGCTCAAATTGTAAAAATTCTGATCTGTTCAGATTTTGCATTGTTGACCATGACTGAACTGGTTCAAACCTGTTGGAAACAGTGCAGAAAAACCATGCCATTCTAAGCATGATTTAATTATTAAGTTTATTTATTTTTTTTATAGGAGCATTATTGTCTTTTTTTTTTGTTTGTAAAATGGGAGGTAAACTGTGTATTTAGGTATGAAAAGCACCTTAATGTTTTTTATAAAACTAATGGGAGAAATAAATTTTTATAAAGATAACAACGGGAGGATATTAAAATATAGTTTTATGTTCTTCCGTTAATTATGCTACTTATAAGTTTATGTTTCTATTTGAATTACCTATATTTTCTGGGTTTTTTATATTTAAATTATGAATAAAAATCCATCACCAATCACTATGTGGTTGTGTTAAATTATTGAGAGGCTTGCTAGTGTGATTTATAATAATCTTAACTCCTTCATGTTGTTATTTTCTGTATCTTTACATTGAGATTTAGACAATACTTGGAAAAAGGAAAGCCACAGAAAAATTTAAATTTAAAATGTATTTGTATGTATAGAAAAATACAATGATATTTTATAAGCGATGTGCACTTGGGTAATTTTTTTAAGAAGGGTTATGTGCTGAATTTCAATGTTTTTTTTAAACTTGACTATTTTTTATTAGGTACTTTAATCCAAATTCATTATGGGTTTTGAATTTCAACAGACTTCAAGGTAAAAACTATTTCATCAGCAAAATTATTTGTCTCTTAAGGCAATATTTAATTATTAATCTTGTAAGATTTCTATTTTGGGTTTTTTTTTTTTTTTTTTGCCGAGGGTATAATACACTGCAGAGCAAATGTATCCATTGGATTAAAACAACGAAACATCAGCATTTTAAAATATTTTGGTCTTTGGAGATGTCTGGCATTTACTCTGCATCAGTCCTTTTTTAGTCAAAGTCTGAAGTGAATTTTTTTTTTTTTTGCCATTTGGAAAATTATGCTGTGAATTATTGCCATTAAAAAAGAGTTTGCATCTGATATGAGACTAAAAACTATCAGAGGATCTTGAGAGAACTTTCTGAGTGTGTTAGAGCATCTTAAAACTTGGAGGAATCTAGGCAATAGCTTATAATAAGTTCTAATTTTTTTTAAGTTATTTTTTTGCCTATTAAAGAGTAAAGGGTGCAGTCTACTGATAGATGTTGTCTTTGTATGTTTAGCTGTAATTGTATTTTAGGCTTCAATGGTGTTGAAATTCCATTTATGTAGCACTAATTATTTTAACACAAAGTTTGCAAAATAAGTGACACATGGACCATACCTCTTAGAAAAGATGGTAAACGGAGTAATTATTAACAATAACATGATCAATAACCATAATAATGATAATAAAAAAACATCTATTACCTCCCAGTCAATTCCAACTGATGGTGACCCGTGTGGTCCAGAGTAGAACTTCTCCATGGGGATTTCTTCATTGTAATCTTTATGGAAACAGATTGCCAGGCCTTTCTTCCATGGTACTACTGGGTGTGTTCAAACTGCCAACCTTTTGGTTAGTAGTTGAGCACAAATTATTTGTGGCACCCAGGGACCTATAGTAATAACAGTTTATACTTACTGAGGACTTAATCTATACTACACCCTGTATATAGCAGGTGACAATCATGATCCCATTTTTCAATCATAACAGACTCCCGAGCTATTTTCTACTATATTATCCTCCTTGTTTAACACTTAAGTAGGAGTTTGCCCACAGTCACACAAAATTAAAAGCTGTTTTGGCTTGCTCTGCGAGAGAAGGGAGTGGTAGTCTCCTTCCATAAAGATTTACAGCCTCGGAAACCCTATGGAGCAGTTCTACTCTGTCCTATGAAGTCACTATGAGATGGAATTGACTCGACAGCAGTGAGTTTGGTTTGGTTTGGTTTTGACTTGCACTTGTTTTTTGAAGTGTTCAGTTTCAAAATACTGAGAAAAGTGGTACCTCTGCAATTCAAATGTCTATTTGGGTTAAAAATCCATATTCTGAATTATGAATATTTAGTATTTCATAAACTATTGGTCCATATTTATCCTCCTCTAGTTGGTCTTTTAGGATTGTATCAAAAAGTTATCTAGAATTGACATTCTTATGCCTTTTTCAGTCATTCTCTATCTGGAAAGTTATACATAATTTAGGAAACTCAGTTGTCTTTGTTTCAGTAATGCAACTGTAAATCGTTCTTTTTTTTTGGAAACTCTTCAAGGATTTGAATACTCATTTGCCTTGAGAGAAAGCGATGGTATGAAGCTGGGTGACAGGAGCTACTGCAGTTCTCATCTCCCAGGTATTAAAGGTGAGTTGAGAGATGCTAGCTTCTTAAGTACATTCTCTACAGACTCAGCGTTTTGACCATTATGCAACCCACATTTATTTCACAAACTTCTCTATTTTTGGTTTCATAGATCAAGGAAAAAGTACTGACAGTCAGTCCACTGGGATAAAGAGACAGTTCTTGAGTAATTTTATAAATGCCTTTTACTGCATGTTTTTATTCTTCTTAATATCAAGTAAGATATTTCTTCTCATTCTGAAATGCACACGCTGTTTATTACCTAGTGGAGAGAAAACTAGACTGGGATTAAAGAAACTAAAATCCCCTCTCAATTTCTTCTCTCTTTTTTGTGACCTTGTATTACCTCAGAATACATCTATAAGACATTTAGTGTGAGAACTCAGCCTGTTTCTAAAATTCCAATGTAAATATAGCACGAGCTAGAGCATCTCATGATATTATGAAATAACAGACCCTGTGTACTAATTGACCTTCCAAATGCTATATGACTCTACAATCACATTGGAAATGGCTGATTTACAAATAGAAGCATTTGTTTTAAAACCCAGACAGTTATTTGATCTAATTCTGAATCTAGTTATTTTTTTATACCCCAAAATATACAGTTTGTTTGATTTGGTTTTAGTTTTCCAATGAGAGCATTAAATTGAAGGTGACATTGCCTGGAACATTTTCCTGTTGCTGAGGAAAGAATATGTGGACAATAGGGGCAGGGAGGATGTACACAGCAGCAGTAATTTTTATCTAGTTTAATATCCCCTGCATTCAGACAAAGAGAAATGAGTTGTACTTTGAGTGCCTTAGAAGACACATCCCCATAGGAATGGATAAAAATGTAAAAGATCTTTCCACCTTCACTTGTATCTGGAATTGTTTGGCATCAGAAGATTGAGACAAGCGAGAAAGGCATTAAGCTTGGAATATGGTCCCTACCCTGCTCTTGAATTTCACATTCAATATGCCTTTTGAAAAGCTCCCATAAGAGACCATTTCCATATGATTCCTCTTTATGCTCAACTTGAATAGTCAAATATGACGATTTGAAGTCTGAACTTCAAATGTAAGAACCCAACCTGGAATTTTAAGCACAATTGTGTAATGATCTTTGGGTAGAATAGAAAGCAACAAAGTTCCAATGAATTGAAACACCTGCTTTACAGATACCCCATGGAGGACAAGAGATACACATGTGGGCCATTCAACAAATTTAACAAGACCTAACGAGCCTTGAAACTGTAATTTGATTCTTAATCTCTGTGAAGTAAATTTAGTAATGACTGATACGGATCGTCATCACCCACACTTAGAGAGCCATTAACAGGAAAGTGGAAACACCTGTCCTTTTATGTCAGGCAGTTAGTTCACTTTCTCTAAGGCTTGAAGCTGCTGTCCTTTGTCCAAGAGCAACAAATAATGATTCCAGATTTGAAATTAACTTCAAAACAAAATTCCATAACTACAAGGTGTGATGAGATTTAAAATAAAATTCCACAGTTACGCTGAGCCTATCAAATGCTTTATAACCTGTTGCATTTTGAGGACGAATAGATAGGATCTATATGCTGTCCTGAGATGGCTTTGTGACAGCAGTTACAAACAAGGACATGCTTGTGCTGTGCAGTTGAGTTCCAGATGGTGACTGTTTTCTTGCAGTGGATTTCTTTTGTTATACCACATCGAAGTTTCTGAAGATCCAAAAGCCAAAACCAAATTTGTTGCTGTCAAGCCGATTCCGACCCGTAGTGACCCTACAGAACACAGTTTGCAGCTGAGCACTTAACCACTGCACAGCCTGGGCTCCTTAGAGAAAGACACTGATGGCCATATTCGGCATTAACATCATGGCTGGATAAATTGGAAACTGAGTCAACTATATGTTGTGGATTAAAATTTGCCCCTCAGAATTTGTATTGGAACTCTAACCTCTATCCTTGTGGTTGCAATCCTATTTAGAAATTGAGTTTTCATTTTTATGTTAATTAGATCATGACTCAGTAGGGTGGGTTCTAAACCTATTTACTTCTGATTTATATAAAGAGCAGAATAGACACAAAGATGCACACACACACACACACACGTATGTACACAGGGAGGACATGCAAAGGTCATCTACAAGCAAAGGAACGGAAGGATTACCAACAGACACCAGAACCAGGGGAGAGGCTCACAGAAGGAATCAACATAGCCAAGACCCTGATTAAGACTTCCAGCCTTCAGAATTGTGAGAAAAGAAATCTCTGTCCTTTAAAGCCACCCAGTTGTGATATTCTGTTATATCAGGGGAGAATTTATCATAAAACCCCAAAAAGCAGTGTATTGAGAGGGACTGGGCACAGAATATTTAGCCGTACTTCTATCACCTAACCTACTAGACTAGTGACACCACTCAAATAGTAGGTGGCAGAAATGAGTCTTAATATAAGGTGTTCTATCCTTTCTATTTCTTAATTTCTCCATGACTCAGCTTCTTCATCTGCAAATGATGACTTCATAAAAACCCATGGTTCATGGAGAGGAAAATGAGATAAATATCTGTAATCATTTCATAAATGGTCAGAGTTGTATGAGTTTGCTATCATTATTCCCACATTCATTCTTTCGTTCATTTGACACACTTGTTATTGAGCATGAATTATGATCCAGGCCTAGGTGTGAATAGAATGTGAGGAGGGAATGTTCTGGATAGTGCTGTACTCCTGGCATTCTGAGGAGCTATCCAGGGAAAGCAGTAAGTTGAATTTTTTTGTTTTTGCAGAATACATAACAATGAAAGTTTGGAGCTATTATTAATGCCAATGATATTATTAATATTTATTATTTTATTTATGGTATAATCCTGATGAACACTTACCAAAAAAAAAAAAAAAGATTAATTGAAGAAGATAGACATGTAGGGCTAGGTATAGGCTGTAGGGGAGTCCCTGGGGTACAAATAGTTAACTCACTGGGTGCTAGCCAAAAAGTGAAGTTCGAGTTCACTCACAGGCACCTCAGGAGAAAGGCCTGCTGATCTACTTTTGGAAAATCAGCCATTGAAAACCCTGTGGAGCACAGCTCTACTCTGACACACACAGGGTCTAGGGTTGTCATGAGTTGAAGTCGACTTGACAGCAACTGATTTATAGGCAATAGAGTTATAAGGTAGGGTGCCATACGCCATGAAAAGAAAGAAAAAGGAAAAAAAGGTAAAAAAAAAAAAAAAATTGGAAGAGGAAAGATTCAGTTGTATTTTAAGGTGATTCTGGTTTGCAGAGACGATCAGATGAAATTACTCTACTGACCCTCATAATACGGATGCTATCTAAACTAGTTTCAGACTAATGTGTAGGAGGAATCACCTGGGATCTTAACCCGAGTGCAGATTTTTAGGCCGCACCATGAGAGATTGTTTTACCAGCACCCTCTCGGGCCCAGGAAATTGGGTCATGTAGCTGAAAAACACTGGGTTAAGTCTACCAGATTAAAAGTCAAAATGAATGAAATTGATCTAATCATTGTGCAGTTGAAGATTTATTTTATAAGTTAAATAATATTTTATTTATGAACTGAATAGCTACACCTATTTGTTTTTTTGATGACCAGACATTTTTAAGTGATAAAGTGTATTTTATCATTTTTTTTCTATGCATTGTCTTATGTATTCCATCTAAGAAAAGTTTGCCTTTCCTAAGCCGTGAAAATACTCTCATATGTTTTCTTCTAGAAGCATTACAATTTTTGTATTTATGTTTTGGTCTATGATTCGTCTCAAAAAATATTTGTATGTGGTGTAAGGTGGGAGTTACCCCTTAGGGATATCTATTTATTCCAGCACCGTTTGTTGACAAGTATCTCTTTTCCTCAGTGGATTGTTTTTGGTCTTTTTCAAAAATTAAATAACTATGTAAGTTTGGATCTATTTCTGGGATCTTTATTCCGTTCCACTGATCTCTCTGTTGATCTTTATGCTGAATTGCACTCTCTTGATTACCTTGGCTTTATAAGAAGTCTTGTAATCAAGAAGTGTGAGTCCTCCAACTTTCTCCTTTTTTTCAAATGGTTTGGGCTTTTGTAGTTCCTTTTATTTCCATATAAATGTCATTTGTAGAATGCTACAAAAATCCTGCCAATATTTTGACTGAGATTGTATATAATCTATATAGATCTTTGGAACAATTATCTTAATATTGAGTTTTGTAATCTTAAAATATAGTGTTTCTATTAATTTATATTTTCTCTCACTTCTTTCAACAGTATTTGTAATTTTGCCATATTAATCTTGCCCATATTTTATAAAAAAAAATTATGTATTTCACGTTTTTGCTGCTATTGTAAATGCTACTGGTTTTCAGTTTCAGTTTCCACTTGTTTATTGCTAGCATAGTGACCTTGCATCCTATCATCTTAATTAAACTCACTGACTAGTTCTGGCAACATTTTATAGATTATTGGAGATTTTTTACACAGAATATAAATTCATTGGAAAGTAGATACAGTCTATTTCTTCTTTTCTATTCTGTATAAACTTTATTCCTTTTAAACACCTTATTATGCTGGCATCGGGTTGTTTAGTAGAAATGGTGGAGGCAAAAGTCGTTTCTTTATACCCAGCCTTAGAAAGAAAGTACTCTGAGTTTCAAGTTAAGTACAAGGCTAGAAGTGTGTTATTTTTAGATGTCCTTTCTATTCTTTGTTGATTGAAAGTGTTTACCAGGAACAGATTTTGAGTTTTGTCCAGTGCATTTCCTGAATCTATTAGATTGATCAAATAGATTTTCTTCTTTAGCTTTTTGATACTGTGAATTATGTTGATTGACTTTCAAATATTGAATCAAGGTTGTGTTTCTGGATCATTCCAATTGGTCAAAATATATTATTCATTGTATAATATTGCTAATCTTGATCTGCTAATATTTTGTTGATGGTTTTTATATCTATAATTATGTATTTTTTTGGTGGTTTTTATATCTATGATTATGAGGGATACAAATTTGTGATTTTATTTTCTTGTAATATATCTGGGTGGTTTTGTTGCTGAGATGATGATATCATAAAATGAGTTGAGAAATTTTCCATTCTCTTCATTTTTCTAATTGAATATATTTAAAAGTAGTATGATTTCTTCCTTAAATTTTAGGAAAAATTTTGCAATGAAGTCATCCAAGACTGAAATTTTTCTTTGTTAGAAAATTTCTGACTATACACTGCATTTCCTTAATAGATACAGAAATATTCAAGTTTTCCATTTCTTTTTAAGTAACCTTTAATGGTTTGTGTTCTGTAGAAAATGTGTTCATTTCATCTCAATTATTGAATTTATAGACATAAAGTTATTCATAATATTCCATTATTAACCTTTTGGTACTTGTATGACTTGTCTTGATGGTCTCAGTTTTTTAAGGATATTAGTAATTATGCCTTCATTTTTTATCGATCATTCTGATGAGATTTTTATTAATTTTAATGATCTTTTAAAAGTGAGCTTTTAAATTCATTGATCTTTAATTTTTTTTCTGCTCTTAATTTCATTGATTTTTTTTTTTTATCATTTCCTTTCTTCTGATTACGTTGGGTTTAGTTTACTCTTCTTTTTCTAGTTTGTTAAGGTGTAAAATTAGATTGCTCTCACACTCTTACCCTCTCCTAGCAATACACTGGTATTGATTTTTACTCATGGTTACTAGCCTGGGGGAGTGCCTAGGTGGTGCAAACGGTTAGGTGCTCGACAGGCTGGTGGTTTGAACTCAACCAGAGGCACCTCAGGAGAAAGGTCTGGCGATCTGCTTCTAAAAGGTCACCACCTTGAAAACCCTATGGAGAACACTTCCACTCTGAAATTTCTGGGGTTGCCATGAGTCAGAATCAACTTGATGGCAATGAGTTTTTTTTTCAATTTTTTTGTGGGGTTTCTACTCTGGTGTGAGGGGTAGGGTGTGTTTTTTGGTTGCTCAAATGGTTAAGCACTGAGTTGCTAACCCAAAGTTTGGCAGTTTGAGTCTACCAATAGGCACATCAGAAGCAGGGCCTCGCAATCTACTTCTGAAAAATCAGACATTGAAAACCCTGTGGAACTGAAACCACTACAGCAGAAATAAGGAGAATGTTGACATAATATGAAGAATGTAACCGATATCACTGATCATTATGGCTAGAAACTGCAGAACGGGAGTGGTTTTACTGTGTATCTCTTCACCAAAGTAAACTAAAATAAAGGTACTGTCAGAAAAACAAAACAAAAAGTAAACCCTATGAAGCACAGTTTTGCTCCATACACATTGGGTTGCCATGAGTCAAAATCAACTTAACTGACAAATGAGTTTTTTATTCTCAGTCATTTCTTGGCCTTGCAAACCTCTACTTTTTGTGGCCCTGTACCAACAAAATTTCCAAAACCTCTGCTGGTTTTTCTAAATCAGATACTGACCACCCCCATCGGTGACTCCAATTTTTAGCCTCTTGCCTGGTACCCAGACAGCAAATACCCCAAATAAAAGATTTTCTCTATTCTGCTATTTGTGCCTTTAAGTAGATCTTCTTCTGCTGTTATTAAATACCTTATTTATTTGTTAAGGAACCCTAGTGGCGCAGTGGTTAAAGTGTTTGGCTTCTAACTGAAAGTTCGAATCCACCAGTGGCTTTGCAGGAGAAAGATGTGGCAGTCTGCTTCCATAAAGGTTACAGCCTTGGAAATACTCTGGGCAATTCTACTCTGTCCTATGAGGTTGTTATGAGTTGGAATCGACTTGACAGCAATAGGTATGGTTTTTGGTTTTGTTCACATAGTTACGTATTTATTAATTTTATTTTATATGGACTGAACTGCTTTGCCAAAATGTATTCCATTTTAGTTAGGAACAGACATTCCCTTTTTCTGTTTATAATGTTCTTCCCTTTTCTTTCAATAGTATATCTACTTTTGATACATATGCCATCTTAAACAGATTTCTTAATATAATCTGCCAGTTTGATTTTGCATTTTTGGGTATATGCTATGAAGCTGTTAGGAAAAAAAGACATAAACACCTCTAAAAAAAACTAGCTCAGAGAAGAGTTTATTTTTCTCCCATGGGACAGTCTAGATATAATGTCCTGCTCTAAAGTGACTGTACTGCTCCATGTGCACATCCACATGCCTGAGCTCTTTTATCTTATTGTTGCTACATCTACTAGAATGTTATTCTAGTCTTTGTGATTGAGAGTGGCTCATCAGAACCATAGCTTTTAAAGTTTCCACTCTCCTAGTGCAGTTTTGGAGGCTGGAATTGTTTAGGAATTAAACAAGCAAAGGCCTTATCCAGGCAGTGCTTTTTTGTTTGTTTGTTTGACAATAAGACCCAATAAAAACTTAGTAGAATTATGTTTTGTTTTCCTTCAAATCTCTTCCGCAAAGAACCACAGCTAATTTTCTCATCTTATCATAGTTCTTAAGGATTTTGGAGAACAATATTTATTGGTCTACTAGCCGAAAGTCTGGCAGTACGAACTCATCCAGAGGCACCTTGGAAGGCAAGCCTGGTGATCTGCTTTTGAAAGGTCACAGCCTTTAAAACCCTATGGAGTAGTTCTACTCTGCACACACTGGGTCGCCAGGAGTCAGAATTGACTCAATGGCAACTAACAACAACAACAACATGCCATGCACATCTTTCTCTTTCAATTTAGTGGTGAATATTTGTGGCAACATTAAAAATAATAATAATAAATGGCTGCAAGCAAGGAAAGCTTCTTTTAACTGGAATGTTTCCCCTTTGTCTACAAATTATGTACTTCTTGTCTCACTTCAATTTCCCATGTAGAACTTTACTAAAAGAAATAATCATATACCATACCTTTTATTAATATGTTTTCATAGACTAATAGGCTTGATGGGAACAAAGTTGACCTTCTGTATTAATATACCAAAAAAAAAAAAAAATGAAGTTGCCATCCTGTTGATTCTGACTCATGGTGACCCCATATATGCAGAGCAGAACTGTTCCATAGGATTTTCAAGGCTCTGACCTTTTGGAAGCAGATTGCCAGGCCTTTCTTCTGAGGCACCTCCGAGTGGGTTCTAACTGCCAACTTTAGTTCAGAAGATAAATACTTAATTTGTGCCACTCAGGGACTCCTTCTGTATTAATATGAACAATAGTTTTACCAAAATTTTTTTGCAAGTCTTATCAGTTTTCTCTGCCTCAATATATGTTTCCTTACCTCCAGACGCCCAACCTCTAACGCAATTCCACAGATTTTAGGCTTATATTATTTTAGCACCTACTTCCAGATACAGTTTTCTCTACTAGTAAGTTACAACATATTATTCACACATGTACATCCCTTACTACACAACCATATAATTATAATGTTAAAAATAAAATGAAGAAAAAGACTATAAGTGATGCTTATACAAAATCTTTACTGAGTAAGGAACTTTAAAATAACCCTCTTGTTAGAATAACAATGTCAAGTGTAAATAATAAAAGTATTTTGCATGCATGAACAGATTTCAGAAGTCAAGAAAAATAACTCCAGGAAATGCAATATATTTCTAAGCTCAGGTAAAAAAAAAAAAAAATTCTGTCTTATTTAACTATTTCTGAATGTTGACTCTTTTATAAGCTAACTCTATGTTAATGAACAGAGTATTGGCTCATTGACACTGCTCAGTCTTAAAAGTCAATACTGAGGAAATAGTAAGAAAATTTCAATCAAAACAGTGATATTTTAAATTTTATTTTTGATTAATTTGCTCCAATAGGTGCTAGGTTACACCTTGTGATAAATGCCCACAATTGAAAGTACCTTTGTTCCAGGAATGATTTGAATTTTAATTATAACAGCTATTACAGGTTTTCATAAACTTGAAACTTTATTCAAATTATTAGGCTGATCACCAACTGGTCTATAATGCATCGGTTCCTAGGCTAATGAACCATATATTCTTGTCAATTTTAGTAATGTTTTGACAGTTTTTGCCTCAGTGCCTTTGAATTATAAGTGTGCACAGCAGCACTGCTCACTTCTACAATAGGTCTCTCCCCAAAGATATGGTAGGCCATGATTTCTGATTTTGAGTTGTTTAACCAAGCAATAATATTTGATTATCCCATTACAATGAAAGAAAACAATCTAGTTTTATGATATCCATTAAAATCTTAGTCCATTATAAAAAATAAAATAGAAATTATTTAAATATTGAAACATGCAGCTCACTGCATGTGTCTCAAAATAAACTAAATATTTATGTCACTTGACGTAGCCTATACAGGCCCACAATCCATTGTCTGCAGTTGTGAAATCCAAAAACCTCTTCAGACACATTTTTTAAATAACCCATTCGGTAGGAAAACCTGTTCTGAATTGTAGTGAAGATCTCTACAGTATTTATTTATTACATCAATATGAATATTATTAAGCATATGTTTAAAAAAAGTATTTGATCTTGGGGGTTGTGGGTGGTTATTATTATTCAGTATATATACATTATTGCTTTACTAATAAAGCATATATCAATATGTTGTTGTTTGTTGTTAGGTGCCTTTTAGATGATTCCAACTCACAATGACCCTAGGTGTAACAGAATGAAATGCTGCCCAGTCCTGCACCGTCCTTACTGTCATTGTTAACATTTGAGTCCATTGTTGCAGCCACTGTGCTAATCCATCTCACTGAGGGGCTTCTTCTTTTATGCTGACCTTCTACATTACCAACCACGATGTCTCTTCTCTGGGATTGGTCCCTCCTGATAACATATACAAAGTAAGCAAGATGCAGTCTCACCATCCTAACTCCTAAGGAACATTCTGGCTATACGTCTTCCTAGACAGATATACAGATATGTATATATATGTGTGTGTGTGTATGTCTGTGTATACATATACATATATAAGAATTCTAAAATGTATTTGACCCTAAAGCTTGCAGATAAGGAATTATGAACCTGTAAAAATTAGGTCGAAGCACAGAAAAGCCATTTTTTTTTTTTTTGTAGATCAGAAAGTAGATCTTGGCAATTTCATATAGTTTAGCCATGTAGTTCAACCTAATGTATTCCTGAAATCCATAAAATAATTATAAACAAATTATTTAAAGATATATATGGATATAGGGGCCAAAACTAATATCAGCAAACCTTGTTAGAGCTACCCACTAAAAAAAAGAACCCTTAAATCACAAAGAATTACAAAGCCATGTTTCCATTAACAGGTCAAGATTTCCATCCAAATTTCCTTGTCCCCTGTACAATGTGATCATCTTTTCCTCTAATTTTTATAACTTCACTGCTTCTATTAACAGTATCTGTGATCCAGGCTTGAAATATCAGTCATACTTACACCAACCTCTAACTTTCTACTCATAGCCTCATTGTTTTGTTTTGTTTTGTTTTTACTCTCTCACATCTTATGTTTTATTTCCATAGACATTAATCTAGTTCAGAATCTTTAAGGCTCGTAAGTGGACTATTATAATAGTTTGCCAAAATGACCTTCTGACTTTTAGTTTTTTCACACTCCAATATGCTTTGTCCATAGTTTCTTATTTAACAGTATTTGACTTTAGTTTTCTTTTTAATTATGTTCAAATTCCATAAATTTGCTGCTAAGACTCTCTACAGTCTGACAATAATTTTAAATCAAAATTCTATTTCCTTCAGCAAACTAGGAATAGAAGGGAACTTCCTCAACTTATAAAGGGCATTTACAAAAACCTACAACTAACAGCATACTTAATGGTAAATATTTTCCCCTTAAGATAGAGAAAAAGGCAAGGAAGTTTTCTCTCACCTTTCTATTTAATACAATATTAGAAGGCCTAGCCAGTGCAATAAGGCAAGAAAAGAGAAATAAGAGAAAAGGAAATAAATAGCATACAGATTAGAAAGATAGGAAGAAATTAAAACCTCCTCATTTGCCGACAGCATGAATGTCTCCATAGACTATTGAGGAATCCTGGGTACCAAAAAAAAAAAAAACCCTAGTACACATGAGTTCAGCAAGGTTACAGTACACAAGATAAAAAACAAACAAAAATCAATTGTATTCCTATATACTGGTAATGAACATGTGATAACTAAAAAGCACATTTACCATCACCCCTAAATGGAAAACTTAGGTATAAGCTTAACAAAACATGTGCAGAATCTATATGCTAAAAATTACAAAATGACATTGAAAGAAATAACAAAAAAGATCTTAATAAATAAACACAACGTGTCAATGTGTTAGAAGACTCATAAAGATGTCAGTTCTTCCCAAACTGACCTATGATTGATTTATAATCAATTTTATTGTGAGTCCCATCAAAATCTCAGCACAATTTTTGTTACTCTAGACAATCTTATTCCAAAGTTTATGTAGTAAAGCAAACAAACCAGAATGGTTAATACAGTTTTAAAAGAAAAAATAAGTTGGAGAAATCTCTATCTAACTTTAAGACTTGCTAGACCCTCTTTACATAGTTTTTTAAAAATCATGACCAAAGAAGTCATCAAGTTCAACTCATTCAGGTTCAAACCACTCATTCAGACATAGAGGGTTTAAATAATTTTGTCAAACTTAATTAAGTAAAAGGGCTTTACTGGGTATAAGCTAAAGGATGTCATGAGGTCCGTAGTAAACTGAAAGAAATATTCCATTCAAAGGCATTTACATTTTAACTCTTAAAATACTGTAGCCAAGGAAGACATTTAGGAAGGCTGAATTTCAAGATCAGGCTGCCTTTTTTTTTTTCTGCCTTTTCATACTATTAGTTGTTTTGTGACACAGCTGGGTCAAGACTCTGGTCTTCTGTTTCTTGGACTTTTCCCTGATGTGCTTCCATTCATGTGAATTACCAATGCCCAGGGATGGCTAGAGGTAAATTTATGCTTTTTCCTGACCTTAATTTATTATTATTATTATCTGAAGGAATTGAAAAGAAATAGATAACTTTGAAGCTGCATCTAGGATTGAAAGAAGAATATGAACAAACAAAAAATCTGTCCATGGACGATGAATAACCAATTCAGGCTAGAAGTTTTCTCTCCACGTGGGGAGTGGGAACAAATGACACTGGAGAAATGTAAATGGAAATATTAAATATTTATTGAATAGACATTTCTGAATCAAAAATGGCAAATTGTTAAGATTGGGAAAAAAGTGAGTAATACATTCACTGATATTTATTATACCATTTCTATACTATTTTATAGGCTTGAAAAGCTTTATGGAAATTTGTTTGTAAATGTACATGGCACACATGTGTCTTTTTTTGCTCTACTTATGTACCTGAAAAATATGTAAATTAGTAATGTATAAATGGAATTATTTTTAAAACTCCAAACTAGTTTTGGAAGAGGAATCCAAGAGTAATTTGTTTTAACTTGTAGCATTTAAGCATACTTGGAACCTGCTTGTTGTTGTTATTGTTAGGTGCCGTCAAGTTGGTTTCAACTCATAGTGGCCCTATATACCACAGAACGAAACACTGCCATGTCCTGTGCCATGCTCACAATCTTTGTTATGCTTGAGCCCATTGTGGCAGCCACTGTTGTCAATCCATCTCTTTGAGGGTCTTTCTCTTTTCCACTGACCCTGTACTTTACCAAGCATGGTGTCCTCCAGGGACTGATCCCTCCTGACAACATGCCCAAAGTACGTAAGATGCAGTCTCACCATCCTTGCTTTGAAGGAGCATTCTGGTTTTGTTTCTTCCAAGACAGATTTGTTCGTTCTTTTGGCAGTCCATGGTATGTTCAGTATTCTTTGCCAACACCACAATTCAATTCTTCTTCCCTCTTCCTTATTCATTGTCCAGCTTTCCCATGCATATGATGCAATTGAAAATACCATGGCTTGGTTCAGGTGCACCCTAGTCTTCAAGGTGACATCTTTGCTTTTCAACACTTTAAAGAGGTCCTTTACAGCAGATTTGCCAAAAGCAATGTATTTTTTTTTAATTTCTTGACTGCTGCCTCCATGGGCATTGACTGTGGATCCAAGCAAAATGAAATCCTTGGCAACTTCAATCTTTTCTGTTTGTCATGACGTTGCTTACTGGTCCAGTTGTGAGGATTTTTGTTTTCTTTATGTCGAGGTGTAATCCGTACTGAAGGCTGTGGTCTTTGATCTTGATTAGTAAGTGCTTCAAGTCCTCTTCACTTTCAGCAAGCAAGGTTGTGTCATCTGCATAATGCAGGTTGTTAATGAGTCTTCCTCCAATCCTGATGCCCTGTTCTTCTTCATATAGTCCAGCTTCTCAGATTATTTGCTCACCATACAGATTGAATAGGTATGGTGGAAAGATACAACCCTGACACACACCTTTCCTGACTTTAAACTACGCAGTATCCCCTTGTTCTATCTGAACAACTGCCTCTTGATCCAAGTACAAGTTCCTCATGAGCACAATTAAGTGTTCTTGAATTTCCATTCTTTGCAATGTTATCCATAATTTGTTATGATCTACATAGTCAAATGCCTTTGCATAGTCAATAAAACACAGGTATACCTCCTTCTGGTATTCCTTCAGCCAGGATCCATCTGACATCAGCAATGATATCCCTGGTTCCACATCCTCTTCTGAATCCAGCCTGAATTTCTGGCATTTCCCTGTCGATATACTGCTGCAGCCACGTTTCAATGATCTTTAGCAAAATTTTGCTTGCATATGATATTAATGATATTGTTGGATAATCTCCATAGTCAGTTGGCTCACCTTTCTTGAGAATAGGCATAAATATGAATCTCTTACACTTGTTTGGCCAGGTATCTGTCTTCCAAATTTCGTGGCATAGACAAGTGAGCACTTCCAGTGTTGCATCCATTTGTTGAAACATCTCAATTGATATTGCATGAATTCCTGGAGGCTTGCTTTTCGCCAATGCCTTTAGCACAGTTTGGACTTCTTCCTTAAGCACCATCAGTTCCTGATCACACGCTACCTCTTGAAATGGTTGAATGTCGACCAGTTCTTTTTTGGTATAATGACTCTGTGTATTCCTTCCATCTTGTTTTGATGCTTTCTTTGTCATTTAATATTTTCCCCATAGAATCCTTCAGTATTGCAACTCGAGGCTTGAATTTTTTCTTCAGTTCTTTTAGCTTTAGAAATGCCTAGCATGTTCTTCCCTTTTGGTTTTCTATCTCCAGCTCTTTGCACATGTCATTATAATCCTTTACTTTGTCTTCTTGAGGCCCTTTGAAATCTTCTGTTCACGTCTTTTACTTCATCATTTGTTCCTTTTGCATTAGCTGCTCCGCATTCAAGAGCAAATTTCAGAGTCTCTTCTGACATCCATTATGGTCTTTTCTTTCTCTCCTGTCTTTTTAATGACCTCTTGCTTTCTTCATGTATGGGGTCCTTGATGTCATTCCACAACTCATCTGGTCTTCAGTCATTAGTGTTCAATGTGTCAAATCTATTCTTGAGGTGGTCTCTAAATTCAGGTGGGATATACTCAAGTTCGTACTTTGGCTCTCGTGGACTCATTCTAATTTTCTTCAGTTTCAATTTGAACTTGCATAGGAGCAATTGATGATCTGTCCCACAGTTGGTCCCTGGCCTTGTTCTGACTGATGATATTTAGCTTTTCCATTGTCTCTTTCCACAGATGTGGTCGATTTGATTTCTGTGTGTTCCATCTGGTGAGGTCCACGTGTATACTTGCCATTTATGTTGGTGAAAAATGTATTTGCAGTGAAGAAGTCATTGGTCTTGCAAAATTCTATCATGTGATCTCTAGCATCGTTTGTATCACCAAGGCCATATTTTCCAACTACCGATCCTTCTTCTTAGTTTCCAGCTTTTGCATTCCAATCACCAATAATTATCAATGCATCCTGATTGCATGTTTGCTCAATTTCAGAGTGCAAAAGCTGGTAAAAATATTCAGTTTCTTCATCTGTGGTCTTAGTGGTTGGTGCATAAATTTGAATAATATTCATATTAACTGGTCTTCCTTGTAGATGTATAGATATTATCCTATCACTGACAGCCATTACACTTCAGGATAGATCTTGAAATGTTCTTTTTGATGATGAATGTATCACCATTCCTCTTCAAGTTGTCATTCTGGGCATAGAAGACCATACGATTTTCTGATTCAAAAAGGCCAGTGCCAGTCCATTTCAGCTCACTAATGCCTAAGATATCAATGTTTATGCATTCTATTTCATTTTTGATGATTTCCAATTCTCCTAGGTTCATACTTTGTACATTCCAGTTTCCGATTATTAATGGATGTTTTGTAGCTGTTTCTTCTCGTTTGGAGTTGTGCCACATCAGCAAGTAAAGGTCCCAAAAGCTTGACTCCATCCAAGTCATTAAGTTCGACTGTACTTTGAGGAGGTAGCTCTTCCCAGTCATCTTTTCAGTGCCTTCCAAGCTGGGGGCTCATCTTCCAGCACTATATCAGACAATGTTACTCTGCTATTCGTAAGGTTTTCACTGGCTAATTCTTTTCAGAAGTAGACTTCTATGTCCTTCTTCCTAGTCTGTCTTAGCCTGGAAACTCAGCTGAAACCTGTCCACCATGGGTGACCCTGCTGATATCTGAATACTAGTGGCATAGCTTTCAGAATCACAGCAACAGGCAAGCCCCCACAGTACAACAAACTGACAGAATGTGAGGGAGATCTGCTTAAAAGAAGGCACACCTCTATATAGACTAGCTCCGGCATGAGCACATCAGGGCAAGTCTACAATTCTATAATTTTTTTCTCATGATTTATGTTAGATTTGCCCTCCATGATCATGAGGTAAAAAAGAACAATCCAGGAGAAAGATTATTTTTAAAACATGGAAAATAAGATATCTTTCTTATAAGGAATAGCTTGAGTGAGTGTGTGTGTATATTATACTGTTCCTAATAGCAATGAACTGAGAATTAAAATTTGCATTCTTTTAGCGTTTATTGTTTTTAGAACTTTTCTATTTGGAATTGATTGTTGCAAGAGGAAAAATGTTCAAATAATGTAGTGGCAAAAATTTTTATTTCATTTACCACTGGAATTCTGACAAGTTGATGTTAAGATGAGCTAAAATTGCAGGTAATGTCTGTGCATAACAGCTGTGCTTACACTCTGCGTAGGAGTTGAAAGTATGGGTGAACTGCAGAGCTCCTGAGCGCCTCTGGAAAAAATGATGAGGGGTGAAAAGTTAGAGTCTAATTTGTTAAATAAGCATCTTTTCTTGTTCCTTACAATTATAGTGCATGCTGATATTTTAAAGGACAACCTGCTCATATCTTGCCACAGAAGTCAATTTCCTAGTCAGTGGTAGGCTGGCCTAAGTGAGAGCACAGCAGCATAACCTGAATGCTAACTAGAATATCAGTACAGAAACTCATACAGAAGACAAAGGACAAGGTGGTTCACAATGCTGGTAGTAACAATTGCTATCAGACACCCACCAGCATAGCTAAACTTTAGGAAGCCAACCATACAAAAGAATTAAAAGACCAAATCAACTCTTGTGAGAATATGGACCAACTGAAACTTTCACTCTGCTTTTGGGGGAGCAATTTGTTACAACAGTTGGGAAAACTGTTTGTCAGTGTCTATGAGAGTGTAATATATGCATTCCTATAGCGTTGTAATCCATGCTTAGAATCTGCTTAAAAGGAGGCCTACCTGTAGATAGACTAGCTCCAGAGTGGGCACATCAGGGCACAGAGTATGTGAGTAAAATAATACGTACAAGAATGTTCATATGCATATATTAATTAACACTGGCTGCTCTAACAGCTACATTCTCATCAGATTTTTGTGTGGGCATCAAATAAAAATTTATCGTGGTAAGCCATGAAAGCTTTCAAATGTATGAATATCTCCCCTGGCCAACATCACTCCAGCAATTCTCTCCTCAATCTCCTATGTTATACTTTTTCACTCCACCAGAATGCTAGTATTTCTCCCATCTTCTGAAAATCTTGACCCTAATTTCTCATCACCTACCTCCCAATTACTTTTCTCCCATTTGCAGCAATATTCCTTGAACAAATTATTTATTCTCACTGTCTTTCTTCTCATTCTCATTCTCTTTTAATCCCACTCCAAATAGGCTTTCACCTGCGTTGCTTCATCAAAACTTCCCTCCAGTAAGAACAGCAATAACCTTCACCTTGCTACGTCTAATGACCAATCCTCAGTCCTTATTTTACTTGTTTTACTAGCCACATAATAACAACTGTCCCTGTCATCCTCTTACACTGTATTCGGTTGGCTTTAAAGATACCAGGGCTCTTGGTTTTCGTTTTAATTCACTGGACATTTCTCAGGTCCATTGACTGCTCCTTGTCTTTACTCTGAATATTTCATGTTGGATTGTCCCAGAAATCAGCCTGCATTTTCTTCTGTACCAACTCTTACTCCCTTGGTCATCTTCACTCTGATGATGTTAAATGCTATCTACATGCCATTGGCTCCTAAATGTATATTTCACTCACAGACCTGTCTCCTAAACTACAGATTTCTGTAGTGAATTGTTTACTCAATTTTTCCACTTGAAAGTTTAATAGACATCTCATACTCAACATGCATGAAACTAAAATTCTGATTCTTCCCCTAAACTTTTCAACTTATATACTGGCATCTCCATTCTTTCTGTAGCCCAAGCAAAAAATCTTGCAGTCATTTTTGATTCCTTTTTTTTCTTATGCCCTAATAAAATAAATCAGTAAATGCTGCTGTCTCCACCTTTTAGATGCATTCAGAATCTGATCACATCAGTCATCATCATTCCTACCACCCTTCTGAGCCATTATTGCCTTGATTTCTGCAGTTTAGCTTCTTATCTGGTCTCTCTGCTTCTACCTTTACGCATCTATAGTCTAAATCTGAAGAGATCAACAGAGTTATCTTTGTTTGTATTTGGATTTAGGATAAATTTCATTCTAGATTGTGATATATACGTATATACATAATATCTGTGTGTATATCTATATATACATACAAAAACATGCTATACATGTATGGTTCCTAAAACATGCTCAACCCAGCAACAAGTACAGTAAACATGTATAGGATTCTGGTGCTCAAAAATATTTGTTGCATTCAATTTTGTTTTAAATATATTTAAGATTATTTAAAAAACATGGTGGATCCTAACATGATGGATCCTTAACTAAAATGCACGTAGGTAATTATTCATGCTTGAACATTTTCTGCACTTCGCTTATAACGTTTGTTTATTTTTAATATTTTTTTCCGGTGCTTATCAGTAGAAGTTTTTATTTAAGGTGTTTCTCACATACTTAATATCTACTTACTATACCAAGAAACATTAATCCTTGATTACGTTGTTTTATTTTTTATTAATAATTATTCTTCATCAAGCCAATCTGGGTCTATTGATCTCTAATACTTAACTAAAATATTTTTGATTATACCAAAAAACTGGTTTTATATTTGACTAAAATATGTAGAGTTTAACCGATGTTGAAATGCTGAAGAAAATTGTGCATTAAATTGACCTGTCTTTAACATTAAATCCATAGTAATAATAATAATAAGGCATTGATGTCCTGATAGGTGAATGGCCCTAAAAAGGTAATAAAAACAATGCGAATAATATTCAGGATATCATTCCAAGCACTCTGCACATCTGTCTACTTAAAGATCATCAGATTATAAAAAATGCTGTATTTGGTAGCCTTGCTCACTGCTTCTCTACCAATACATTTATAAGATTTATGTTTGCCTTCCAAATTGGCTCCCTACTTCAGATATCATAGAAAAAATACCTATCTAATGGCTAATAAAATTCATTCTACTTTCCATTTGTTACAAGCTATACTTGAAAAAATTTATTGAGCATTGAGTTGCACACTTGATATACTGTAATAGAAATGGCTCCTCGGTATGCCTAAAGAAGAGAATGTAACAATAGTCTCACTGCGAATAAATCCTTGGGAAATGAAGGAAAGGGAAAAATGGGAACCTATTATCAACTTGCAGTGGTAATGATGCTTCTATTCTGAAGAGAGAAAAGTTCCAGAAACTCCCTGTATTTATTATTGAGTAAGGGAGCTTATTTGCTTCCCAGCCTTTATTACAACAAAGAATCCAATGGAAAAATTGTAAAATGATGCCTTTGTAATTACCATGACTAATTATAAGTTAATTTTAGAGAGGGAATGTGGGATCAAGGGCTGGTGCATTGTTTCTATCCACATGCTTTTGGGACAGACATGAACCCAATTGGTTTTTTTTCAGATGTGACATTGCTTGTTTGGTGTTGGTTTCTTTATTTATATAAACTTAAAAAAAAAAGAGTAATGCTAGTAGTTCCTTGCTACTTGGGTGTCATTGCTTTGAGGCCCCCTTAGCAACAAAGCTTGGACTTACATATGTGTATACTATCCCATGTATACACTCATGTCTTAGTTTTCTGTGCTGCCACAACAACAACAGCGGCAACAATAAAAGTCAACAAGTGGGTGGTTTTAAAGAACAAGAATTTATTGTCTCACAGTTTTGGAAGCTAAAGTCCAAATAAAGTCATCTGCTCTTAGTGAGAATACTCCCTTGTTGATAGTTCCAGGCATTCAAGAGTGGTCCATAAACCAAAACCAAACCCATTGCCATCAAGTCGAGTCCAACTCAGTGACACTGTAGGAGAGGGTAAAACCGTCACGTAGGGTTCCCAAGGCTGAAATATACATAAAATCTTTATGGCACCAGACTGCCACATCCTTCTTCTGGAGCTGCTGGAAGGTTTGAACCGCCGACCTTTTGTTTAGCAGCCAAGTACTTACATAAAACCTGTAAATGGATCCTCCCATGGCATTTGTCTTCCTCTTGTGTGTCTGTCTATTCTGTTCTTTTCATAAAAGACACAGCTCAGAAGGATTTAGGTCTAAGACTCACACTGCTCCTGTATGGCTTCCTTAACATAACAAAAAAGCCTTTTTCCAAATAGGGTAACATTCACAGATACAGCTGTTAGGGCTTCAATATATTTTTGGGAGACACAATTTATATAAGTATTTCTATACTGAACAATATCTATGTTAAGCTAAACATAAATTCATACTAACCTCTCCAACTGTAACCCAGTGTCACATGGTTCATTCAAAGGCCTTCATCCTTCACTTAGCTTTAACCTTTCACTCCAACAGCAACCCTGGTGGCGTAGGGGTTAAGAGCTACAGCTGCTAACCAAAAGGTTGGCAGTTTGAATCTACCAGGCGCTCCCTGGAAACCCTATGGGGGCAGTTCTACTCTTTCCTATGGGGTTGCTATGAGTCAGAATCGACTGGACAGCAATGGGTCCTTTTTTGTTTTCACTCCAACATTGAAAAGCCTCGGTGCTACTATCTGCCATCTACTTACTTATTTGATCTAACAATACAAGTATAGTCATTCTAGAATTGTTAACCCATACACAAGAAAGAAAGAACTCTATCAACTGGAGTTAAGTACTTAAACACTTAGGCGAGCACCTTTTTTCCCCTACCCTCTTCAGTGATGTCATACATTTGTAATACAGTTAGATTCATTTGTCACAGTCTGCATATTATCATGGGATCTTTGATGTCCTAATTTTATTTTTTTAATTTAAAGATTCATTTTTGTGCTGTAACATTTTATGGGTTTTTATAACTGTATAACATCATATATATATACCACCATAATGTCACACAGAATAGTTTCACAATCCTAAAAATATCATCAATGCTTACCCTATTCAAACTCCACTGTCTCCAAACCCCTGGCAACCACTCATCTATTTCCCTTTTACATAGTCTTGCTTCTTTTTTTTTGCAATGTCATATAAATAGAATCATGTCATATGTAGCATTTTCACACAGTTGCTCCTTTCACTCAGCAGTATGCTAAGTAAGATTCACCCTTGTTGTTGTGTAGATTGATGGTTCATTCTTTTTTTATCTCTGAAAGTAGTCCATTGTATATATGTAACACAATTTGTTTATCCATTCACTTACGGACACCTCTGTTGCTACCTGTTTTGGGTGATGAGTAAAGCTATTATAGACTTCTGTGTGTATATTTTTGTAAAGATATAATTTTTCAAAGGAATTGGGTAAATACCTGGGAGTATGCTTGTTGGACTGAAGATGAAGACTATGTTTAGTTTTATAAAATGCTGTCATACTGTCTTCCAAAGCAATGACTGAGAGTTCCTGATGAATCATATACTGATCTGATATTGGTATTGTCACATTTATTAGTTTTAGTCATCCTTATAAGTGAGTGGTGGTATCTCATTGTTTTTTCTTTTTTTTTTTTTTTAATTTGCATTTCCCTGGAGAGTGCAAACAGCTAATAGTATTGACTGCTACCGGAAAGTTTGACAGTGTAAGTCTACCCAGGATAAAGGCCTAGTGATCTACTTACCCCTCCAGCAACCCCAAAAATAATTGGTCACTGAAAACCTTGTGGAGTGCAGTTCTACTCGAATACATGTGAAGCTACCTTGAGTCAGAATCAATTAGAGAAAGACTTTTTTTTTTTTAAATGACATAGGATGTTGACCATCTTTTCATACGCTTATTTAGCATCTGTATTTTTTTTATATATCTTCTGTGGTGAAGTGTTTGTGGGGGACTTTTGCCCATTTTTTAATTGAGTTTTTCCTTTACTTGTTGAATTTTAACAATGTATTGCAAGTCCTTTACCATATGTATATGATTTGTAAATATTTTTCCAAGTATCTTTTATAGAGCACAATTTATAATAAATCCGACCTCTCAATTTTCTCTCTCATGAATTGTACTTATAGTGTTGTACTTAAAAACGTTGAATTGTGGTGTTGGCGAAGAATGTTAAATATACCATAAAAAAAAAAAAAATTACTATCAGAAAAGCGAACAAATCTGTCTTTTAAGAAGTACAGCCAGAATGGTTCTTAGAAGTGAGAATGGCAAGAATTCGTCTCATATACCTTAGACAAGTTATCAGGAGGGACCAATCCCTGGAGAAGGACATCATGCTTCATAATATAGAGGGTCAGTGAAAGAGAAGGAAGACCCTCAACGAGATGGATTGACTCAGTGGCACAATGATGGGCTCAAGCATAGCAATGATTGTGAAGATGGTGCATTACTGGACACTGTTTTGTTCTGTTGTGTAATAGGGTCACTGTAAGTCAGAACAGAACCAAGTCGACGGCACCTGACAATAACAATAACCATCTAAAAATTGATCATGAATCCCAAAGTCAGTCAAATTTTCTCCTATGTTTTGTACTGGTATATTTTTAGGTCTATGATCCATTTTTTGTTAATTTTTGTGTAAGTTGTGAGGTCTGTGTCTAGTTTAAATTTTTTTGCATGTGATCATTCAATTGTTCTAGCACGGTTTGTTAAAAAAAGATTAGCCTCTGCTCATTGAATTTACTTGTGCCTTTGTCAAAAACCAGTTGACTATATTTGTGTGGGTCTAGTTCTAGCCTCTCTGTTTCACTGATCTATATGTCTATTATTTAAAAAAAAAAATACTGTCTTGATTTCTGTAGCTTAATAGTAAGCCTTCAAAGTTAGTAGGGGAGTCCTCCAACTTTATTCTTTTTCAATATTGTATAGACTATTCTATATCCTTTGGCTTTCCATATAAATTTTCAAGTCAATGTGCCAATATATACATTATCTAACGATTTCAACATTTGTGTCAAATCTGAGTCTGGTTCTAACAACAAATTTGTCTCTTCAAACTGTGTGTTTTCTTGCATTTTGGCATGCCTTACAAATTTGTTGAAAGCCTGACATATATGGGTAATGAATGTTGAGATAAATAAGGCTTTAATCAAGAATTTATGTTGATCTTGCTAGGAGTTCAGCTGTGTTTAATGTTTATTGTAGCTATACGCACCCAAAGCCAGTGATGTCGAGTCGATTCTGACTCATAGCGACCCTATATGACAGAGAACTGCCCTACAGAGTTTCCAAGGAGCACCTGGCAGATTTGAACTGCCGACCGTTTGGTTAGCAGCCTTAGCACTTAACCACTATGTCACCAGGGTTTACGTACCAGAAGCTTCACATTCCTCTTGTGTCCTGGTTTTCCTCCACCCTTTTTGTCTTTGTGGCTTCTGTTTATACTGTCACTCAGATAAAATCTGTGTCTTGCAGTTCTTTCATTTTAAATCCACTGCAACTTGATGGTGCCATGGTATGGTTTGGAGAGTAAAGTGTTCTATAATATTCTGAATAAGTCTCAGTCTATTAGTGGGCCTATGTTGTCTCAGGGTGTGGCTTTCACAAGTATTTCAGAACTTCCGCTAATAATATATCTGTTTTTTTTTCCTTCTCTGCCCCTTTATTTGAGAAAGGTAGATCTGGAGAGGGTTGGGTGGGGTGGATATTACTTCTCGTAGCTTCCTGGGTTGAATAAAGCTTCAATATTTTTTTTTTTATTATTATTCTCTGAAAAAGTTGTAGGCATTTGTTTTGAAGAAGGATCTTTCAGGGTTTAGCTGTGCTGTATCTTCCTTTCTCCCTGCCAAGGCCACCAGGGGATATTTTTCAGATTCTCATCATTAGAGCCTGTTGGGGTTCCTGAAAGGAAAACCTGAGAAATTGTATTGAAATTTTATGACTGAGGCTCCTAGGAGTTTCAAACTTTCATACTAGTCTTTAGTCTACACTCACCCTCCAAAAACTCATCAACTTCACTAATTAATGAGTGGTTTTGCCACATGTAGTGTTTTGCTGCTTCTGATCCAGGTAAGCACATTCACGCTATATCTTTCTGTCCATCCACATAGTTAACCTCAGTTCTATGATGGACCCAAGAAAGATGTTCATTTTTAATTTGCTCAGCTTTTACTTCTTCTAATGACAGTGTCAATTTCCACATTGTCTACATATTGGAACTGAAAATACATTATTTATTTTCTATTTCAATCTTTGTGGTTTTGTGGAGTTTTCAGTTGTTCCAGGGTAGCTCTTTGGGTATGTAATGCTTACAATGTTTGTTTGATTAATATAACTAGGGAGAGAGAGAGAGAGAGTGTGTGTGTCTATATGCATGTGTACCTTTATAACTTAAGCTTTTTGATGGCTGGGTATAAAAAACTTACCATCATTCCACTCAGAGCTTTGGATACTTATACTGACACATGGAATTAGCATTCTTATAGTCCTATATTACATAGAAGGAAATGAGGCTCAGAGATGTTCAATGTCTTTTTCAAGAATTTACAAATAGAGGCAGGGCCAAGATGGCTGACTAGGTAGAAGTTACCTCAGATCCCTCTTGCAACAAAGACTCGGAAAAACAAGTGAATCGATCACATACATGACAATCTACGAACCCTAATCATCAAACTCAGATCTAAAGAGTTGACCTGAGTGATACAGGAGTGAAAAGCTGCACCCTGAAACAGTGACCGCCTCTGGAACCAGCATCCTGGTCCACAGTCTTGAGCCCTCATGGTACCCTGGTGCCAAGTGGTGGAATTGATTGCAGCTTGTTGAGGTGTGGCAGGAACGGGACACAGCCCCAATCCCTAGCCCCCTGGGGTAACCTCGGTAGAGACTCAGCCAGCACAAGCAGTCTGCACACTAATGCAGCTAACGAAAGAACGAGCAACCACGGGGAAGGAGCGACTGTTTTCAGAGCCTGGAGCCAGCGTCCCAGTCAGAAAACCTTGGTGCTGGGCTATGGACTGGGCACAGGTGAGCTGAGCATGGCTTCCTGAGATGGTGCAAACATGGGATGCAGCCCTAGCCCCTGAAGTGACCTTGGGGGAAGCCCAGCCAGCACATGCAGGCAGCACAAGGACGGGGCTGACAGGAGGAGAAGTCACCGGGAGGCAGTGACTGGTTTTGGAGCCTGGAGTGTGGTGTCCCAGCTGGGGAACCTCGGCACTGGGCTTTGGACTGGGAGCAGAGGAGCTGACCACGGCTTCTGAGACAGCACAAGCATGGGATATAGGCCTGACCCTCGTGGGCAATCTTGACCCAGCCAGCACACACAGGCTACACACTCCTCAGTAATCTCAGATAAAACAGTCATCACCAAGCAAGAAAAGTAACTTTGTCTATATTGCTGGGTGCTACTCTCTCCTATCTATCTGATCCCTCCCCTTTCTGCCCCAGGTGGCTTCCTTAATACTGGAATTTCCTGGGCCAGGGAGTGAAGTGCTCTGTGGTTTTTTTTTTTTCTTTCTTTCTTTTCCTAACCCATTCTCCTGGCCTGAGAGAAGCAGCTACTAAAAACCCAGGGATGAAAAAGCCTTCCCTGACTTCCCTAAATTGGAATAAAAATACAGAACCAGCTCCAGCCAAGCATATGAGATCCACAGTCTTTGGCTATCATCCCTACAGGGAACAAGGTGGCTATTATAATGCAAAGGCAAGTCTGATAGAGATCTGACTGTAATTGTTTTAGGGGATTATTGGAAAGACAAGTTTTCCAGGTCTGATATCTCTACCTATTAAACAGAGCCCTCGCTGATCCACAATGGGGAACTGAGGGCTGAAGCTCCACCCAAACCACCTAGACACCTGCCAAAGGGGTGTGAGGATACCGACACCTACCAATCCTTAGAGGTACAGGCATTGGGTGCCTAAGGTACAGCTGCAGAGTACACCCACCAAAGTGCTTTAGGAATAGAGGCATACCTACCTCACTGGCATGTGGGGGAAGGCTGTCAGCATCCTGCCCCCCTGGAGTGTGACCCCCTGCTGCTACTAGAATCTGGTGCACACAACTATCACCACTACTCCTCTACGTTAATAGGTGACAGTCTACACCACACACTTGGTGACCCAAAATCAGAACACCTAAGCTGATTCTATTCAAGAATAGTGAGTGGACTCTTAGGTTTATATATCTGGTAACAGCCCAAACCAGCTGGTAATAGGACATAAGTGATTCAAAGGCTACAACAATCAAGACAGCGCAATCTAGTAGCCCAGCTGCGTATACTGAAAGAAAACAAAACAAGATAAGACTCAGTGAGCAAATATAAAATAGATCATTACAATATCTTATAAATGACTCGGAGACAGAAATCGATATCAAACCACATAAAGAAGCAGACCATGACTGCTTCTACAACTCCCCAAATTAAAGAATCAAGATCTTTCCCAAATGAAGACACAATCCTGGAATTGCCAGATGCAGACTATAAAAACCTAATTTACAGAATGCTTCAAGACATCAGGGATGACATCAGAAATGAAATAAGGCAATCTACAGAAAAAGCCAAGGAACACACTGGTAAAGCAGTTGAAGAAGTCAAAAAGACTATTCAAGAACAGTGGAAAAATTAATAAGCTGCAAGAATCCATAGAGAGACAGCATTCAGAAATCCAAAAGATTAACAGTAAAATTACAGAATTAGACAACTCAATAGGAAGTCAGAGGAGCAGAATTGAGCAATTGGAATGCAGAGTGGGGGAGGTAGAGGATAAGGCAATTGACACCAATATAAAAAAAAATATATAGTTGAAGAAAAATCAACTAAAAGAATTTTAAAAAATGAAGAAACCCTAAGAATCACGTGGGACTCTATCAAGAAGAATAACTTGCGTGTGATTGGAGTTCCAGAACAGGGAGGGATAACAGAAAATAGTTGAAGATCTGTTGGCAGAAAACTTCCCTGGCATTATGAAAGACGAAAGGATATCTATCCAAGATGTTCATTGAACCCCATATAAGATTGATCCAAAAAGAAAATCACCAAGGCATATTATCATCAAACTTGCCAAAACCAAAGATAAAGAGAAAATTTTAAAAGCAGCCAGGGATAAAAGAAAAGTCTCCTACAAAGGAGAATCAATAAGAATAAGTTCAGACTACTCAGCAGAAACCATGCAGGCAAGAAGGCAATGGGATGACATATATAGAGCAATGAAGGAGAAAAACTTCCAGCCAAGGATCATATATCCAGCAAAACTCTCTCTCAAATACGAAAGTGAAATTAAAACATTTACAGATAAACACAAGCTTAGAGAATTTGCAAAAACTGAACCAAAGCTACAAGAATTACTAAAGGAAATTCTTTGGTCAGAAAATCAATAATATCAAATAACAACACAACACAAGGTCACAGAACAGAGCATCCTGATATCAACTCAAATAGGGAAATCACAAAAACAAATTAAGATCAATTTTAAAAAGAAAAAAGTGCTCAAAACAGGGAATCATTGAACTCATTATATAAAAGATCACAATAGTCAAAGAGAGGGACTAAATACAGGAAGCATAGATATTCCATATGGAGAGGAAAACAAGGCGATCTAGAACAATACAAGTTAGGTTTTTACTTAGAAAAATAGGGGTAAATATTAAGGTAACCACAAATAGGTATAACAATTCCATAATTCAAAATAAAAACCAAGAAAAACATAATGACTCAGCAAACATAAATTCAACTACTATGAAAATGAGGAACACACAATTTACAAAGAAAAATGTTTCAGCACAAAAAAAAATGGAGAAATTGTCAACAACACACATGAAAAGGCATCAAAATGACAGCACTAAACTCATACTTATCTACAATTATGCTGAATGTAAATGGACTAAATGCACCAATAAAGAGACAGAGAGTCTCAGACTGGATAAAGAAACATGATCCATCTATATGCTGCCTACAAGAGACACACCTTAGACTTAGAGACACAAACAAACTAAAACTCAAAGGATGGAAACCAATATATCAAGCAAAAAACAATCAAAAAAGAGCATGAGTGGCAATATTAATTGCTGACAAAATAGACTTTAAAGTTAAGTCCACTGCAAAGGATAAAGAAGGACACTATATAATGATTAAAGGGATAATTTACCAGGAAGATATGACCATGTTAAATATTTATTCACCCCATGACAGGCTGCAAGATACATAAAACAAACTTTATCAGAATTGAAAAGTGAGATAGACACCTCCACAATTATAGTAGGAGACTTCAACACACCACTTTCGGAGAAGGTTAGGACTTCAGTAAGAAGCTCAATAGAGACACAGAAGACCTAATTGCTACAATCAACCAACTTGACCTCATAGACTTATATGGAACACTCCACCCAACTGCTGCAAAGTATACTTTTTTTCTAGCGCACATGGAACATTCTCTTGAATAGATCACATATTAGGTCATAAAAAAACCTTTGAAGAATCCAAAACATCGAAATATTACAAAGCACCTTCTCAGGCCACAAGGCCATAAAAGTAGAAATCAATAACAGAAAAATCAGGGAAAAGAAATCAAATACTTGGAAACTGAACAATACCTTGCTCACAAAAGACTGGGTTATAGAAGACGTTAAGGAGGGAATAAAGAAATTTATAGAATGCAACGAGAATGAAAACACTTCCTATCAAAACCTCTGGGACACAGCAAAAGCAGTGCTCAGAGGTCAATTTATATCGATAAATGCACACATACATAAAGAAGAAAGAGCCAAAATCAGGGAACTGTCCCTACAACTTGAACAAATAGAATGTGAGCAACAAAAGAATCCATCAGGCACCAGAAGAAAACAAATAATAAAAATTAGAGCTGAACTAAATGAATTAGAGAACAGAAAAAAAATTGAAAGAATTACCAAAGCCAAAAGCTGGTTCTTTGAAAAAATTAACAAAATTGATAAACCATTGGCTAGACTGACTAAAGAAATACAGGAAAGGAAACAAATAACCTGAATAAGAAATGAGATGGGCCATATCACAACAGACCCAACTGAAATTAAAAGAATCATGTCAGATTATTATGAAAAATTGTACTCTAACAAGTTTGCAAACCTAGAAAAAAATGGATGAATTCCTAAAAAAACACTACCTACCTAAACTAACACAATCAGAAGTAGAACAACTAAATAGACCGATAACAAAAAAAGAGATTGAAAAAGGTAATTAAAAAACTCCCAACAAAAAAAAGCCCTGGCCTGGATGGCTTCACTGCAGAGTTCTACCAAACTTTCAGAGAAGAGTTAATACCACTACTACTAAAGGTACTTCAAAGCATGGAAAAAGATGGAATACTACCTTACTGATTCTATGAAGCCACTGTATCCCTGATACCAAAACCAGGCAAAGACACCAAAAAAAAGAAAATTACAGACTTATATCCCTCATGAACATTGATGCAAAAATCCTCAACAAAATTCTAGCCAATAGAATTCAACAACAAATCAAAAAAATAATCCACCATGAGCAAGTGGGATTTATACCAGGTATGCAAGGTTGGTTCAATATTAGAAAAACCATTAATGTAATCCACCATATAAATAAAACAAAAGACAAAAACCACATGATCTTATCAATTGATGCAGAAAAGGCATTTGACAAAGTCCAGCACCCATTCATGATAAAAACTTTCAGCAAAATAGGAATTGAAGGAAAATTCCACAACATAATAAAGGTCATCTATAAGCCAACAGCCAACATCACTCTAAGCAGAGAGAGCCTGAAAGCATTTCCCTTGAGAACCGGAACCAGACAAGGATGCCCTTTATCACCGCTCTTATTCAACATTGTGCTAGAGGTCCTAGCCAGAGCAATTAGGTGAGACAAAGAAATAAAGGGCATCCAGATTGGCAAGGAAGAAGTAAAATTATCTCTATTTGCAGATGACATGATCGTATACACAGAAAACCCTAAGGAATCCTGAAGAAAACTACTGAAACTAATAGAAGAGTTCGGCAGAGTTTCAGGTTACAAGATAAACACACAGAAATCACTTGGATTCCTCTACAACAACAAAAAGAACATCGAAGAGGAAATCACCAAATCAATACCACTCACAGTAGCCCCCAAGAAGGTAAAATACTTAGGAATAAATCTTACCAAAGATGTAAAAGACCTGTACAAAGAAAACTACAAAGTACTACTGCAGGAAACTAAAAGGGACCTACATAAGTTGAAAAACATACCTTGTTCATGGATAGGAAGACTTAACATAGTAAAAATGTCTATTCTACCAAAAGCCATCTATACATACAATGCACTTCAGATCTGAATTCCAATGACATTTTTTAATGTGATGGAGAAACAAATCACCAACTTCATATGGAAGGGAAAGAAGCCCCGGATAAGTAAAGCATTATTGAAAAAGAAGGAGAAACTGGGAGACCTCACTCTACCTGATTTTAGAACACATTATACAGCCACAGTAGTCAAAACAGCCTTGTACTGGTACAACAACAGGCACATAGACCAATGGAACAGAATTGAGAACCCAGATATAAATCCATCCACATATGAGCAGCTGATATTTGACAAAGGCCCAGTGTCAGTTAACTGGGGAAAAGATAGCCTTTTTAACAAATGGTGCTGGCATAACTGGATATCCATTTGCAAAAAAATGAAATAGGACCCATACCTCACACCATGCACAAAAACTAACTCCAAGTGGATCAAAGACCTAAACATAAAGACTAAAACGATAAAGATCATGGAAGAAAAAATAGGGACAACATTAGGAGCCCTAATACAAAGAATAAACAGAGGAGAAAACATTACTAAAAATGACAAAGAGAAACCAGATAACTGGGAGCTCCTAAAAATCAAACACCTGTGCTCATCTAAAGGCTTCACCAAAAGTAAAAAGACCACCTACAGATTGGGAAAGAATTTTCAGCTATGACATCTCTGACCGGCACCTGATCTCTAAAATCTATATGATTCTGTTAAAACTCAACCACAAAAAGACAAACAAACCAGTTAAAAATTGTGCAAAGGATATGAACACGCACTTCACTAAAGAAGACATTCAGGCAGCTAACAGATACATGAGAAAATGCTCTCGATCATCAGCCATTAGAGAAATGCAAATTAAAACTACGGTGAGATTCCATTTCACTCCAACAAGGCTGGCATTAATCCAAAAAACACAAAATAATAAATGTTGGAGGGGCTGCAGAGAGACTGGAGCCCTTATACACTGCTGGTGGGAATGTAAAATGATACAACCACTTTGGAAATCTATCTGGCATTTTCTAAAAAGTTAGAAATAGAACTACCATACAACCCAGAAATCCCACTCCTTGGAATATATCCTAGAGAAATAAGAGCCTTTACACGAACAGATACATGCACACCCATGTTTATTGCAGCACTGTTTACAATAGCAAAAAGCTGGAAGCAACCAAGATGTCCATCAATGGATGAATGGATAAATGAATTATGGTATATTCACACAATGAAATACTACACATCGATAAAGAACCAGTGATGAATCTGTGAAACATTTCATAACATGGAGGAACCTGGGAGGCATTATGCTGAGTGAAATTAGTCAGATGTAAAAGGAGAAATATTGTATAAGACCACTATTATAAGATCTTGAGAAATAGGTTAAACTGAGGAGAATACATTCTTTTGTGGTTACTAGAGGGGGGAGGGAGGGAGGGTAGGAGAGGGTTATTTACTGATTAGATAGTAGATACGAACTGCTTTAGGTGAAGGGAAGGACAATATTCAATACAGGGAAGGTCAGCTCAACTGGACTGGACCAAAAGCAAAGAAGTTTCCTGGGTAAACTGGATGCTTCAAAGGTCAGCAGAGCAAGGGCGGGAGTTTGGGGACTATGGCTTCAGGGGACATCTAAGTCAATTGGCAAAATAAATTCTATTATGAAAACATTCTGCATCCCACTTTGAAGTGTGGTGTCTGGGGTCTTAGATGCTAACAAGCGGCCATCTAAGGTGCATCAATTGGTCTCAACCCACCTGGATCAAAGGAGAATGAAGAACACCAAGGTCACCAGATAATTATGGGCCCAAGGGACAGAAGGGCCACATGAAGTAAAGACATCATCCTGAGACTGGAAGAACTAGATGGTGCCCGACCACAAAGATGACTTCCCTGACAGCGGTCACAACAGAGAACCCCTGAGGGAGGAGAAGAACTGTGGGATGTAGACCCCAAATTCTCATAAAAAGACCAGACTTAATGGTCTGACTGAGACTAGAAGAATCCCGGCGGTCATGGTCCCCAAACCTTCTGTTGGCCCAGAATAGGAACCATTCCCGAAGACAACTCATCAGACATGGAATGGACTGAACAATGGGTTGGAGAGAGATGCTGATGTATCAGGTGGACACTTTAGACTGTGTTGGCATATCCTGTCTGGAGGGGAGATGGGAGGGTAGAGAGGGTTAGAAACTGGCAAAACGGTCACAAAAGGAGAGACTGGAAGGAGGGAGCGGGCTGATTCATTAGGGGGAGAGTGAATGGGAGTTTGTAGTAAGGTGTATATGAGTTTTTCTGTGAGAGACTTACTTGATTTGTAAACTTTCACTTAAAGCACAATAAAAATTATTAAAAAAAATTTTACAGATAGTAAGTGGCATTAGGAATTCAAACTGAGAATTTTCTAACTCCACAGCTGTACTTTTAAACTTTTTCACTCTACCAACTACTGACACTCTTATAGATGCCAAAGAATTCCTCTTTTTAGAGGAGTAATGTAAGAAATGTATCCTTAATTTTTACTTTTCAGTTATCTTATATATAACATTAATCTTAAATCCTTGTTCCCTATCTGATAGAAGATAGACAACTGGCAACAATTCATGAAACATGTTCCAGAGGAATTTGATGGAGGTGTTGAGTAATATTTCCACTTATATACAGTCATGGTGCATAAAATAAAAGGGAGAAAAATTAAAATCATGTCCTGAAAATGTGCTAAATGATAAAGATGAGAAGGTTCTGCAATCTAAGAGGATTATTCTGAGGGTAAATACAAAGTTATTGGAGTGACAAGGTATATCATTGTTGCTAGGTGCCATGGAGTTGCTTCTGACTCATAGTGACCCTCTGTACAACAGAAGGAAACACTGCCTGATCCATCCTCACAAACATTGTTATGTATGAGCCCATTGTTGCAACTACTGTGTTATTTATTTAGGGTCTTCCTCTTTTTCGCTGACCCTCTATTTTGCCAAGCATAATGTCCTTCTCCAGGGAATGGTCCCTCCTGATAACATGTCCAAACTATGTGAGCAAAGTCTCACCATCTTTGCTTCTAAGGAGCATTCTGGATGTACTTCTTTCAAGACAGATTTGTTCATTCTTCTGGCAGTCCATGGTATATTCAATATTGTTTGCCAGCACCCTAATTCAAAGGCATCAATTCTTCTTCAGTATTCCTTGTTCATTGTCCAGCTTTTGCATGCATTTGAGGTGCTTGAAAATGCCATGGCTTGGGTCAGGTGTACCTTAGTCCTCAAAGTGACTGCTTTGTTTTTCAACACTTTAAAGAGATCTTTTGCAGCAGATTTTCCCAGTGTAATGCATTGTTTGATTTCTTGACTGCTGCTTCCATGGGTGTTGATTGTGGATCCAAGTAAAATAAAATCCTTTACAACTTCAATCTTTTCTCTGTTTATCACGATGTTGCTTATTGGTCCACTTGTGAGGATTTTTTTTTTTTTTTATATTGAAGTGTAGTCCATACTGAAGGCTGTAGTCTTTGAAATTCATCAGTAAGTGCTTCAAGGCTTCTTCACTTTCAGCAAGCCATATAATATATAATATAGGAGACAAAAATCCCTGAAAATTTAAAATAATGAAAAAGGGATACAAAACAGAACAAAAAAAGGTAATGTGGAACAAATGTGGAGATGGAGAGTGAATACTCATGGTGATTTCTTTTAATGATGTGCCTGTGGGTTTTCATAGATAATTAAGCTCATTTAAAGCCAATGATAGGTAAACATGTTTCAGAAGAATTCTCATTTCCTCCTGATAGCCACGCTTGGCATTGTAGTTCACATTACAATGATCCAGTAACTACAAATTTAAAAGCTCATATTAAAAGAGATGAAGTGCTATTTAAGGCAAGTGAAATTTCAAAGAGAATTGTGACACCCGTCTCAGGTATTCTGCTTGCTAGCTTAATCCTATTCATTTCTATGTTAGGAGGCAGTAAATGTTGTATATGATTTTCAATAAATTTAATTTTCTTGACTCGTGTGTTGTCATTTCTTTCCTTAGTGGATAATTTGGTATAAAATGAGCAGCTTGTAGCTTTAACTTCACAAGGGTGATTTCAGATTTTATTAGGTGGAAACATTCAAGGATATTACTGAACATTTTGTAAAACTACCTACCATATTGTACTTACTCAGGTAGGCAGATACTTTCAGTGAAGTTTAGACAATAGCCATTGTTAAACAATAGTGCAAGCCCACCTATGCCCACTACAATTTTTTTTTAATTTTTAGAAAATATTAAACATTTTATGTCTTTTAAATTAACTTTGGATATATAAACCATTTTTAATTAAAAGAGTTCAGTGAAGTTTCTGTTAAGTGTTGAGATCTACAAAAAGTCTGAAGTGAAAATAGTGTAGATAGAAGTAGCTAATATAACCACCCCTCACTTTAGCAATTTTAGCATTAAATTTGTAGCCAAATTAAGAATAAAACAATAATAATGGTCTTTTATTAAACTCATTTTTAGTTACAGCATTTAACATTTCAGTTAGCTACTGTGTAATTATCTTTTCACTCTGGGATGCTCTTCTAAGCTTCCTTTTGTCTAAAAATTGTGTGAATTTCTGACACTTATTACACTTAAAAACATATTTTTCAACTTTTCAAAAGTTAGCAGTGGTACAGATCTTCATAAGGTCAAAACTCAATTCTGTTCTTATAATAAAAGTGTATGAAAGAATCCATTGGTGTGTTTATGACACATCTGTTGACCCTTAGCAGGAAAACATGATTGGTAATAACATTATTTTGATTTTGTTTTAGAGGAAATTGAGAAGTAGAAATAGCCAACTGTTCAAGGTTTACATGCGTAACCTGTACAGATAAAATACTGCTGCCTTTGAGCTTCAAGATTTTTGAGACAATAACCCTTTTAACACCTTTTTCTTGTGTTAATTATATCGTTGCTTCTATAATGGGAGTCAAAGGATGAATGCATGGAATTTTGTGATTTCACTCTAAAAATCATGTTTTTCTTTTTAATTATAACCTAAGAGATTGATATTATTATATTCTGCAATATCTGAATGGTTGCCATACAACTGTATACTATAGTATGGCTTCATGGCCTATCTAATAATAATAACAATCTTCCTCTCTTGAATGGCATTTGTTGTCAGTAAAACAACATCATCCATCATTTTATCTCTAACGTTATTAATTTGAGATTTTATTCTTAGCTTGTGTTTAGGTTTGTGTTTAATTTGTCAAATTGGTTTGGTTCAAAAAGCATAAATGAGCTATTATCATAAGGAACGTATAACCAAATTTGCGTTTTTAAACTTTTATAAAGAAAGTAATTTAAGTCACAGGAGGATTCATAATTCTTTTTCCATTGCTAACAGTTTAAATTTGAGAAACACTGGTATTCAGGGAACATGAGGGTTTTAATGACATGATTCAGATTTAACCATGTAGTTATGGGTCTATGAGAAGTGTGGTTAAAGACATAACAGTTGCTAGCATACACATATTATACTACATCAAATAGTTTGCTTGTATTGTTGATTAATTTAAAAAAAGACCCTCACACACAAAAAAGCAATCAGATCAATAGCTTTGTAATTACTGTAAAACCTTATTTTTATTTTTACCTTCAAACTAGGAAGAAAAATACTACTTCATTCCAAAACAAGAAAAAAAACAAACCAGTTGTCGTCAAGTCGACTTTGACTCATAGCGACCCTATAGGACAGGGTAGAACTGCCCCATTAAGTTTCCCAGAAACAGCTGGTGGATTTAAACTGCCAAATTTTTGGTTAGCAGCTGAGTTCTTAACCACTGTGCCACCATGGATCCTACTTCATCATGGAATCAAACCCATCCAAATGTGGGCTAAATTGTTCCTTTAGATCTAGAATGTTTACATTAAGTTCAGTTTGACCACATACATTAATTTTATAGCGAAGTGTCCAAAGCATGGATAAAGGTTTCAGTTCACATGAAGACTTTGTTATAGAATATACATAAAAAAAAAAAAAAAAAAAAATTTTTTTTTTTTTTTTGCGCTAGGTAAAATAGATGGATCCGTATCATCAAAGAGATATTATTGGGTAATTTAGGTGGAAAACTGAATAATTTTACCTCGGCTGTACGGATGTTTGGAACATGTACATCGTAATTTGTTTCCAGGTTAAAAGAAATATTTTAATCTAATAGTTTTCTTTCTTTATTCATGTTACAATGTTCATGTTGAATTGATTCTAACTCATAATGACCCCACATGTGTCAGAGTAGAACTGTGCTCCACAGGGTTTTCAGTGGCTGATTTCTTGGCAGTAGACTGCCAGGCCTTTCTTCCAAGGTGCCTCTGTGTCTATTTGAACCGCAAGCCTTTCAGTTATTAACTAAGCACATTAACATTTGCATCACCCAGGGAATCTCATATTACTATGTGCCTCAGCATCATATAAAAAAAGCTTTATCATTATGCTGGTTAGGAGTGTTACAGATTCCACATACATCCAATATCAATTAGGCCTTCACTGTGTTTAGCAATCTTTGTGTCACATGGACTTCTGTCACTTTTAGTATTAAAAAGACCAAAAAACAAAAAACCAAACCTATTGCCATCAAGTTAAGGCCAACTCAAAGAGACCATATATACAGAGTAGAACTGCCCCATAGGGTTTCCAAGAAGCAGCTAGTGGATTAGAACTGCTGCCTTTTGGTTAGCAGGCAGCTCTTAACCATTGTGCCACCAGGGCTCCAACTCTAGTATAAAAACTTTTTCAAATCTTTTTTAACTTCTTATGCCAATCATCCTCAATCTTAATAGTGCCTTAGAATAACCTAGGAAGCTTTAAAAAAAAAAAAAAAAAAAAAAGTCTGATGCCCAGGACACAACACAGATCAATTAAATTTGGAATTCTGAGAATAAGAAGTACGTATCAGTTATTTTCAAAGCTCACCAGGTGATTCCTACATATAGTCAAACATAAACTCTACTGCCCAAGGCTTCAAATAGAAGACAATTTTGAGTTGTTTAATATTGAGAAGCAGCAAAACTCCAAGAACTTACACAATTCATTTTCAATCTAGAAAAGTTGTTTTATATTTCTTCTTCCCCTCTTTCTTTGATTCATTCAGGGTGAAATGTGTATATCTTCAGAATAACAAAACTTGCTTCTGCTTCCTGATTCCTGATCACAGTTCTTTATGCCTCTCTTGGTTCCTTGTTTCATCTTCCAGCTCTTCAGTCATTTGCAATTTTAATTATCATTTTCTGAAAATTTTTTTCACTTAGTTCTTTCTTATATAAAATACAAATAAATGAGTGAATAAATGAATAAAAAACAATGGAAGGGGGGCGGAGCCAAGATGGCGGACTAGGCAGATGCTACCTCGAGTCCCTCTTACAACAAAGACACAGAAAAACAAGTGAATCGATCACATACATAACAATCTACGAACCCTGAACAACAAACACAGATTTAGAGATGGAGAACGAACTAATACGGGGAAGCAACGATTGTTTCCAGAGCCTGGAGCCAGCGTACCAGTCAGGTACGGCACAAGCACAGAGACCTGCTCCACCCCCCTGAACTAACCCCGGGAGGGGGACCAGCTGGTTCCATGGGCGGCGTGGGACGCAGCCGGTAGGAGAAGTCCCAGGGAGGCAGTGACTGGTCTTGGAGCAGAAAGAGCAGCGTCCGAGCCGGGGAACCGTCCCGCAGGGATTTGGACTGGACGCAGGTACGGCATAAACACGGAGAGTTGCTCCACCCCCCTGAACTAACCCCGGGAAAGGGACCAGCCGGGTCACACGGGCGGCGTGGGACGCAGCCGGTAGGAGAAGTCCCTGGGAGACAGCAACTGGTATTGGAGCGGGGAGAACAGCGTCCCAGCCGGGACACTCGGTCACAGCACAAGCACGGGGACCTGCTCCACCCATCTGAACTAACCCCGGGAGGAGGCCCAACTGGTTCTCAGGGGCGGCACGGCCACGTGGCTGGAAGGACGAGAAGTTCCCGGGTGGCAGCGACTGATTTCGGAGTCGAGAGTGCACCGTCCCAGTAGGGGAGCCTTGACGCTGGGCGTGGGGCTGGAAGCGGAGGATCTGACCGTGACTCCAGCGGGCCAGACCCCCCGGGGGCAATCTCCACACAGCCAGCACACATAGGCGACGCGTCCCGCGGGAGTCTCAGATATAATAGTCATTCCAAGCAAGACAAGCAACTCTGGCTATATTCTGAGGTGCTACTCTCCTATCTCTCTGTTCCCTCTCCCACCCTCCCCAGGCGGCTTCATTAACATCTGAATAGCCTGAGCCACAGGGAGAACTCTGATAGGGATCTGACTGCATTTTTTTTTTAGCGGATTTTCTGGAAAAACTAGTTTCCCAGTGATGGCTCGGAGACAACAATCCATATCAAACCACTTAAAGAAGCAGACCATGACAGCTTCTCCAACCCCCCAAACAAAAGAATCAAAATCTTTCCCAAATGAAGATACAATCTTGGAATTATCAGATACAGAATATAAAAAACTAATTTACAGAATGCTTAATGATATCACAAATGAAATTAAGATAACTGCAGAAAAAGCCAAGGAACACACAGATAAAACTGTTGAAGAACTCAAAAAGATTATTCAAGAACATACTGGAAAAATTAATAAGTTGAAAGAATCCATAGAGAGACAACATGTAGAAATCCAAAAGATTAACAATAAAATAACAGAATTAAACAATGCACTAGGAAGTCAAAGGAGCAGACTCGAGCAATTAGAATGCAGACTGGGACATCTGGAGGACCAGGGAATCGACACCAACATAGCTGAACAAAAATCAGATAAAAGAATTAAAAAAAATGAAGAAACCCTAAGAATTATGTGGGACTCTATCAAGAAGGATAACCTGCGGGTGATTGGAGTCCCAGAACAGGGAGGGGGGACAGAAAACACAGAGAAAATAGTTGAAGAACTCCTGACAGAAAACTTCCCTGACATCATGAAAGACGAAAGGATATCTATCCAAGATGCTCAGCGAACCCCATTTAAGATTGATACAAAAAGAAAAACACCAAGACATATTATCATCAAACTCACCAAAACCAAAGATAAACAGAAAATTTTAAAAGCAGCCAGGGAGAAAATAAAGGTTTCCTTCAAGGGAGAATCAGTAAGAATATGTTCTGACTACTCAGCAGAAACCATGCAGGCAAGAAGGGAATGGGACGACATATACAAAACACTGAAGGAGAAAAACTGCCAACCAAGGATCATATATCCAGCAAAACTCTCTCTGAAATATGAAGGCGAAATTAAGATATTTACAGACAAACACAAGTTTAGAGAATTTGCAAAAACCAAACCAAAGCTACAAGAAATACTAAAGGATATTGTTTGGTCAGAGAACCAATAATATCAGATACCAGCACAACACAAGGTCACAAAACAGAACGTCCTGATATCAACTCAAATAGGGAAATCACAAAAACAAATTAAGATTAATTAAAAAAAAAAATACACATAACAGGGAATCATGGAAGTCAATAGGTAAAAGATCACAATAATCAAAAAGAGGGACTAAATACAGGAGGCATTGAACTGCCATATGGAGAGTGATACAAGGCGATATAGAACAATACAAGTTAGGTTTTTACTTAGAAAAATAGGGGTAAATAATAAGGAAACCACAAAAAGGTATAACAACTCTATAACTCAAGATAAAAACCAAGAAAAACGTAACGACTCAACTAACATAAAGTCAAACACTATGAAAATGAGGATCTCACAATTTACTAAGAAAAACGCCTCAGCACAAAAAAGTATGTGGAAAAATGAATTTTTTGTCAACAACACACATAAAAAGGCATCAAAATGACAGCACTAAAAACTTATTTATCTATAATTACCCTGAATGTAAATGGACTAAATGCACCAATAAAGAGACAGAGAGTCACAGACTGGATAAAGAAACACGATCCATCTATATGCTGCCTACAAGAGACACACCTTAGACTTAGAGACACAAACAAACTAAAACTCAAAGGATGGAAAAAAGTATATCAAGCGAATAATAAGCAAAAAAGAAGAGGAATAGCAATATTAATTTCTGACAAAATAGACTTTAGACTTAAATCCACCACAAAGGATAAAGAAGGACACTATATAATGATAAAAGTGACAATTGATCAGGAAGACATAACCATATTAAATATTTATGCACCCAATGACAGGGCTGCAAGATACATAAATCAAATTTTAACAGAATTGAAAAGCGAGATAGATACCTCCACAATTATAGTAGGAGACTTCAACACACCACTTTCGGAGAAGGACAGGACATCCAGTAAGAAGCTCAACAGAGACACGGAAGATGTAATTACAACAATCAACCAACTTGACCTCATTGACTTATACAGAACTCTCCACCCAACTGCTGCAAAATATACTCTTTTTTCTAGCGCACATGGAACATTCTCTAGAATAGACCACATATTAGGTCATAAAACAAACCTTTGCAGAGTCCAAAACATCGAAATATTACAAAGCATCTTCTCAGACCACAAGGCAATAAAACTAGAGATCAATAACAGAAAAACTAGGGAAAAGAAATCAAATACTTGGAAAATGAACAACACCCTTCTGAAAAAAGACTGGGTTATAGAAGACATTAAGGAGGGAATAAGGAAATTCATAGAAAGCAACGAGAATGAAAATACTTCCTATCAAAACCTCTGGGACACAGCAAAAGCAGTGCTCAGAGGCCAATTTATATCAATAAACGCACACATACGAAAAGAAGAAAGAGCCAAAAGCAGAGAACTGTCCCTACAACTTGAACAAATAGAAACTGAGCGACAAAAGAATCCATCAGGCACCAGAAGAAAACAAATAATAAAAATTAGAGCTGAACTAAATCAATTAGAGAACAGAAAAACAATTGAAAGAATTAACAAAGCCAAAAGCTGGTTCTTTGAAAAAAATAACAAAATTGATAAACCATTGGCTAGACTGACTAAAGAAACACAGGAAAGGAAACAAATAACCCGAATAAGAAATGAGAAGGACCACATCACAACAGAACCAAATGAAATTAAAAGAATCATTTCAGATTATTATGAAAAATTGTACTCTAACAAATTTGAAAACCTAGAAGAAATGGATGAATTCCTGGAAAAACACTACCTACCTAAACTAACACATTCAGAAGTAGAACAACTAAATAGACCCATAACAAAAAAAGAGATTGAAACGGTAATCAAAAAACTCCCAACAAAAAAAAAGCCCTGGCCCGGACGGCTTCACTGCAGAGTTTTACCAAACTTTTAGAGAAGAGTTAACACCACTACTACTAAAGGTATTCCAAAGCATAGAAAATGACGGAATACTACCCAACTCATTCTATGAAGCCACCATCTCCCTGATACCAAAACCAGGTAAAGACATTACAAAAAAAGAAAATTATAGACCTATATCCCTCATGAACATTGATGCAAAAATCCTCAACAAAATTCTAGCCAACAGAATCCAACAACACATCAAAAAACTAATTCACCCTGATCAAGTGGGATTTATACCAGGTATGCAAGGCTGGTTTAATATCAGAAAAACCATTAATGTAATCCATCACATAAATAAAACAAAAGACAAAAACCACAGGATCTTATCAATTGATGCAGAAAAGGCATTTGACAAAGTCCAACACCCATTCATGATAAAAACTCTTACCAAAATAGGAATTGAAGGAAAATTCCTCAACATAATAAAGGGCATCTATGCAAAGCCAACAGCCAATATCACTCTAAATGGAGAGAACCTGAAACCATTTCCCTTGAGAACGGGAACCAGACAAGGATGCCCTTTATCACCACTCTTATTCAACATCGTGTTGGAAGTCGTAGCCAGGGCAATTAGGCTAGACAAAGAAATAAAAGGTATCCGGATTGGCAAGGAAGAAGTAAAGTTATCACTATTTGCATATGACATGATTATATACACAGAAAACCCTAAGGAATCCTCCAGAAAACTACTGAAACTAATAGAAGAGTTTGGCAGAGTCTCAGGTTATAAAATAAACATACAAAAATCACTTGGATTCCTCTACATCAACAAAAAGAACACCGAAGAGGAAATAACCAAATCAATACCATTCACAGTAGCCCCCAAGAAGATAAGATACTTAGGAATAAATCTTACCAAGGATGTAAAAGACCTATACAAAGAAAACTACAAAGCTCTACTACAAGAAATTCAAAAGGACATACTTAAGTGGAAAAACATACCCTGCTCATGGATAGGAAGACTTAACATAGTAAAAATGTCTATTCTACCAAAAGCCATCTATACATTTAACGCACTTCCGATCCAAATTCCAATGTCATATTTTAAGGGGATAGAGAAACAAATCACCAATTTCATATGGAAGGGAAAGAAGCCCCGGATAAGCAAAGCACTACTGAAAAAGAAGAAGAAAGTGGGAGGCCTCACCTTACCTGATTTCAGAACCTATTATACAGCCACAGTAGTCGAAACAGCCTGGTATTGGTACAACAACAGACACATAGACCAATGGAACAGAATTGAGAACCCAGACATAGATCCATCCACGTATGAGCAGCTGATATTTGACAAAGGACCAGTGTCAATTAACTGGGGAAAAGATAGCCTTTTTAACAAATGGTGCTCGCATAACTGGATATCCCTTTGCAAAAAAATGAAACAGGACCCATACCTCACACCATGCACAAAAACTAACTCCAAGTGGATCAAAGACCTAAACATAAAGACTAAAACGATAAAGATCATGGAAGAAAAAATTGGGACAACCCTAGGAGCCCTAATACAAGGTATAAACAGAATACAAAACATTACCAAAAATGATGAAGAGAAACCCGATAACTGGGAGCTCCTAAAAATCAAACACCTATGCTCATCTAAAGACTTCTCCAAAAGAGTAAAAAGACCACCTACAGACTGGGAAAGAATTTTCAGCTATGACATCTCCGACCAGCGCCTGATCTCTAAAATCTACATGATTCTGTCAAAACTCAACCACAAAAAGACAAAGAACCCAATCAAGAAGTGGGCAAAGGATATGAACACACATTTCACTAAAGAAGATATTCAGGCAGCCAACAGATACATGAGAAAATGCTCTCGATCATTAGCCATTAGAGAAATGCAAATTAAAACTACGATGAGATTCCATCTCACACCAGCAAGGCTGGCATTAATCCAAAAGTCACAAAATAATAAATGTTGGAGAGGCTGCGGAGAGATTGGAACTCTCATACACTGCTGGTGGGAATGTAAAATGGTACAACCACTTTGGAAATCTATCTGGCGTTATCTTAAACAGTTAGAAATAGAACTACCATACAACCCAGAAATCCCACTCCTCGGAATATACCCTAGAGATACAAGAGCCTTCATACAAACAGATACATGCACACCCATGTTTATTGCAGCTCTGTTTACAATAGCAAAAAGTTGGAAGCAACCACGGTGTCCATTAACGGATGAATGGGTAAATAAATTGTGGTATATTCACACAATGGAATACTACGCATCGATAAAGAACAGTGACGAATCTCTGAAACATTTCATAACATGGAGGAACCTGGAAGGCATTATGCTGAGCGAAATGAGTCAGAGGCAAAAGGACAAATATTGTATAAGACCACTATTATAAGATCTTGAGAAATAGTAAACCTGAGAAGAACACATACTTTTGTGGTTACGAGGGGGGGAGGGAGGGAAGGTGGGAGAGGGTTTTTTATTGATTAATCAGTAGATAAGAACTGCTTTAGGTGAAGGGAAAGACAACACTCAATACATGGAAGGTCAGCTCAATTGGACTGGACCAAAAGCAAAGAAGTTTCCGGGATAAAATGAATGCTTCAAAGGTCAGCGGAGCAAGTGCGGGGGTCTGGGGAACATGGTTTGCGGGGACTTCTAAGTCAATTGGCAAAATAATTCTATTATGAAATCATTCTGCATCCCACTTTGAAATGCGGCGTCTGGCGTCTTAAATGCTAACAAGCGGCCATCTAAGATGCAGCAATTGGTCTCAACCCACCTGGAGCAAAGGAAAATGAAGAACACCAAGGCCACACGACAACTAAGAGCCCAAGAGACAGAAAGGGCCACATGAACCAGAGACCTACATCATCCTGAGACCAGAAGAACTAGTTGGTGCCCGGCCACAGTCGATGACTGCCCTGACAGGGAGCACAGCAGAGGACCCCTGAGGGAGCAGGAGATCAGTGGGATACAGACCCCAAACTCTCATAAAAAGACCAAACTTAATGGTCTGACTGAGACTGGAGGAATCCCGGCGGCCATGCTCCCTAGACCTTCAGTTGACACAGGACAGGAACCATCCCCGAAGACAACTCATCAGAAATGAAAGGGACTGGTCAGCGGGTGGGAGAGAGATGCTGATGAAGAGTGAGCTAATTATATCAGGTGGACACTTGAGATTGTGTTGGCAACTCTTGTCTGGAGGGGGGATGGGAGGATAGAGAGAGAGGGAAGCCGGCAAAATTGTCAAGAAAGGAGAGACTGAAAGGGCTGACTCAAGAGGGGGAGAGCAAGTGGGAGTAGGGAGTGAGATGTATGTAAACTTATATGTGACAGACTGATTGGATTTGTAAACGTTCACTTGAAGCTTAATAAAAGGTATTAAAAAAAAAAAACAATGGAAGGGTGGACTGGAAATAAATTGGCACAACAGCAAAGTATGCTGACAGGATATAAGTGTTGTGGTCTGGGTATAAACCAAAAACCTGTTGCCATCGAGTCAATTCCAACTCATAGTGACCCTCTAGGACAGAGTAGAACTTCTCCATAGGGTTTAAAAGGAGTGGCTGGTGGTTTCAAACTTTCTACCTTTTGGTTAGCAGCCAAACGGTTAACCACTGTCTGGGTATACCCGTTGCCGTCAAGTTGATTCTGACTCATCGCGACCCTCTAGGACCAAGGAGAACTGCCCGATAGAGTTTCCAAGGAGCGCCTGGTGGATGTGAACTGCTGACCTTTTGGTTAGTTGCCATAGCTCTTATCCACTACGCCACCAGTGTTTCCCAGACTATGGGAAAAAAAAAAAGTATTTTCCTTGAAAATGTTTATCCCTAGCCCTGCTCTAATGTAGTTTTGGGTTTTAAATTCTAACTACATGTCTGGACCAGGAAAACAAAATTAAACTAATTTAGATCTGGGTTGGTAGGTCACTGAAGCGTCTGTTAAAAGAAGATATTAAACCATTTTGTAGGACACCATCAACCTGGCACTGCAGAATAATCACAGAGAGGTGTAAAAATATTTGAGCTCATAATCGACATATTGGCAAACAAATGAATAAACAAGACTCTACGAGAGCCAGTAGAACCTTTAGATTGCCTTTAAGAATGGGTGTGCTAAATTATATTCTCTCCGATAGTCCCTGGGTAACACAGTTAAACACGACTACTAATAGAAGGATTTGAGGCTTTAATACACTCAGAGGCACCTCAGAAGACAGGCCTGGTGATCTGCTTCCAAAAGGTCATAACCTTGAAAACCCTATGTAGCAGTTCTACTCTGCACACATGGAGTCATCATGAGTCAGCATTGACTTGACAGCTACTGAACCTGGAAGGTCGTGTATACCTACATCCTTGCCAACACATGGCTGCTTTAGCTAAATTGTGCCAATTTAATAGGTATAAAGTGATATTTCTCTATAATTTCTATCTCTAGTTCTCAGTGTATCATAGAATATGAACATCCTTTCTATGTATTACAGCATTTTGGCTTTCCTTTTCTGTCTACTCTTTCTGTTCATATCCTCTCTTCCACTGGGTTCCCAACATTTTCTAGTTGATTTTAAGAAGTGCCTTATAAATTCTGAGTCAGTCATCTTAAAAATTTTTGGTCAGTTCCCTCAAAGATTTTAGATATAAATGTCTGCTCCTGAAAAAAATATTAATTTCTGTATGTATCATGGATGTATATGACCTAACTTCTAACATATTGTACATATTAATTTTTAATATTAAATAACCTTTTATTACACAAAAACGAGTATATATGCTGTGACAGGAAATATATTGAAAAGCAAAAACAAGAATTAAAACGTCATATTATTTCCTTCCAGAGAATAGCATGGTTAAGATTTCATATATTTTAAGATATTATAATTTATTCTTAAATGCATTTTTAACAAAATGTAGTCAAGCTAAATACGAAAATTATAAACTTCTATTTTCAGCTAAAAAAATGTAGGTTTCCAAGTAAATACATTTTTATCTCATTTAAGGCCCAAATCCATGAATACATTTCCTTAATTATCCCCCAAAATCCTTCATCAGAGTTCTGTTAGATTCACCTATAGAAACATATTTTATGTCATCATAATATCCTATAAAGTCATTTTGTTTCTAACGTAGATTCTTTTTATTTTTCATGTTTCTAACTTATTGAACAGATCATGCCCATTTTCCTACAAAACATCCCATTTTCTGGATTTATCTGGTTGCTTTTTTGTGGTATCATTTAGCTTGTTTATCTATCCTCTGTATTTAGATCTAAAGGCTTGATATAGAGAAGTTAAACATATTTGGGTAGAATATGTCATAAATAATGTTATACATCACTTCAGGATACTCATAACATCTAATTGACTGATCATGAATGATGTTAAGGTTGATCACTGTCATAAGATAATTGAGCACAGGCTTAGGGTGATGATGAAGGATCTCTACATAATGATTTAGTTTTTCTCTCTGGAAACTGGAGGGTAGTCTGTGTGACATTATCTTGCGACTATACATGTAATTGTTTTCACTCCAATTGATATTTCTAGCACGAGTCAATAACTTCATGAAGGGTTGTATAATGATAATGACATTCCCTTGAAAGTAGAGCTTTCCCCGATTGAATTGTGTCCTTGCTTAGCTACTCTAAAGTACTTAATGTCAATGAAAGATAAACATGCACTTATTTTTCTTTAGTTATATTTTACAGAAAAGAGGTGGTTTACTAATGACATCAAATGGTGAAAAGATTTTTTTTTAGGTTTCTCTTTCTTTAAGTATTATAATATACTGATGAATTTTAATTCATTCATTGTGCTTAATATCACTAACATACATATTTCTTTTATATACTCAAATTGGCTCGATTTTTGCCAGTGGGGAACCCTGCAGGGTGGCTCCTGATCCTTTTGGTGTGATTCCTAACATTTTTTATAAACTTCTTTGCTTTCTAGTACAAAAATCTATCACAAGTTTACCTAGCATCTTTCCTGACTCAGATACGGAATCAATCACTTCTCCAAAGAATCTTGAGTCCTTTCATGGAGAAATCATATATGAGATAAAAATATAGATTCTAGGGGTGCTTATACTCATGAGTTGACACTGATTTTAGATCATGTCAGTGGACAGAGCTAGATGATATGTATATCTAAAAATACTGAATTCACTTGATTTCAATTCTTTTTTTTTTTACTGAGATGAAATATATGTCATATAAGTTACATTTTAAAGTGAACAGTTCAGAGGCATTAAGTGCATTCAAATGTTGTGCAACCATCACTCTTTACCTAGTTTCCAAAACATTTTCTTCATTCCAGAAGAAAACCACATACCCATTAAGCAGTTATTTCCTATTCCCCCTCCAACTACCAACCTGCTTTCTCTTTCTATAAATTTACATATTCTACATGTATCACATACATGTAATTATCCTATGCGTGACCTTTAGTGGCTGGATTATTTCACTTAGCATAAAGTTTTGGGGGTTCATCCACAATATGATATGTATGTATATGCCACAGTGTGTTTACCCACTCATCCATTAATGGATATTTGGGTGTTTTTCACCTTTTGGCTATTGTGACTAGAGCTACTATGAACATGGGTTTTTTTTGTTTTGTTTTTTGTCATGTTTTCATTTTGGGGGGATTTTTTTTTTTTTATATATATACCTAGTAGTGGAATTGCTGGGTTATATGGTAATCCTATGTTTAACTTTTTGTATAACTGCCAGATTTTTTTTCCACAGTGACTGTTACAGATTGAATTGTATCCCCAAAAAGATATATTGAAGTTATAGCCCCTGTACCTGTGACTGTGACCTTGATTATAAATAGTTTTTCTTTTGTAATCAGTTAAATTAAACAAGGTCATACCTAAATAGGGTGGGTCCTAATCCTAATCCCTCTGAGTGATGGTCTATAAAAGGGAAGACCAGACACAGAAACAGAGTCACATGGGGGAAGACAGGTGCCATGTGATGACAGAGGCAGATGCAAAGAAACACCAAGGACTGCCAGCAGCTACCAGAAACTAGGACAGAGACATGGAACAGTTTCCTTTCTCAGAGCCCTCAGAAGGAACTGACATAGCTAACACAATGATTTGAAATTCTGGCCTCTAGGACCATAATAAAATTAATGACTATTCTTTAAATCTACCCATTTTGTGATATTTTGTTATGACGGCCCTAGGAGACTAAAACAGCAGCTGAACCAGGTTACATTCCCACCAGTACTGGATGAGGGTCCCTATTTCTTTACAGCTTCAACTATATAACCCAATGGGAATGGGTCTTGCCTGGTGCAACCCCTCGAGTCAATTAAGAGACACCAGGCCTTTGAGAAAGTGGACTTTATTGCAAGTGGGTCAAGCAAGGAACTTGGAAGCTAAGTCTCAAATCAAGCTCCCCAAGGTTGGGAGTTCTCAGGCAGTTGTAGGGTTCAAGATAGAGAACTTATGTACAATTCATGAAGTTTCTGGGAATAAGCCGGCAATTTCAGGAACTAATGAACCTGTATGGGGTGTACTGGGGGTGCAATATGACGGCTGGGGGGTATGACACATGAAGTTTATCTAAAGCCAGCTTTGCGGCTTGTTGCTCATGTCTGAATGGAGGGGTCAGTGTCTGTTTGTGAGGAATGAAGTGACCTTAAACAGAGAAGCGGTAAGACGACCTTGTGTCGTTACACAGAACCTCTTATCAGGAACTCACAAGTCTGGGGTGGAGGTGGTGGGAGGAGGTGGAACAATTTAACCCTGTTGGTTACATCTCAGGAGGGGGAACAGTTTAATCCTGTCGGTTACACTCACCAACACTTATTTTCCATTCTTCTGATTATAGCCATTCTATTAATATCATATGATATTATTTTTTTATTAATTAATTATTTTTTTATTAATATCATATGATATTAAAAATTTGTTGAAGACCATTCAAAACTTATAGCAGCCGTACATCAACAGAGAACTTCCAGAAGTTGTTGGTGAGAATGGAATACTGATTACCCAAAATAATGGGCTATGGTGGCCATTTGTTTACTCTAACTTCCATTTCTACCCATTATCTCCCTCCCTGTATTACTACTAGGGTCTGGAAACAAGCAGGTTTACATTTACAAAACTTTTGCTAAAGGAATTTCCATTAAGTTCTGCCAGTGAGAGAGACAGGATATATAACTGGAAGCTGAGGAGAGAAAACATGTTTTTCCACTTCCATTTGTTTTTCTTCAAGCTGCGCTTTTGTTCCTAAATGGCATTGTTGTTTGGTGCCATCAAGTCAGTTTTTAACTCATAAGTGACCCCGTGTGATCAAGTAGACTTGCTTCACAGAGTTTTCTACCCTGTAATTTTTACAGGAGTCAATCACCAAGTCTTTGTCCCATGTAGCCTCTGGATGGATTTGAACTACCAACGATACAGTTAGCAGCCGAGCCCTTAACCATTGTGTCACCAAGGCTTCTTGTTGGTAAGAATAAAAAAAAAGTGGCAAGCAAGTGCAGAGTTCTGGGTTCTGCTCAAGCAGCAAGATTCTAGTAACGTTGATGCAATGAGTCTCAACAGCAGAGCATTCGTGAACTCCATCTCCAGTATCAGGGACTGTAGCGGCCGCAGCAGCAGCAGTGGTGAACAAATGCAGGCTTATAGGTTTCTACACCAAAAGCACACGTACAAGTTCCTGGCTCCCTATAAAGCAGGGATGGTTGTGTTTCCATCAACACCAGCAAAGGGTGATTGTGCACTCTGGGTAACACCATTTTTACTTTACGCTCTCCTGGTCAAAGAATCATAACCCTTTTCTAAAGTTACTCCGGCCTTTTCATTTTTGTTCCTCTGACCTTCCAACATTTTTCTGAATAATTCTTAGTCTTAAATTTCCTCAGCTTGAAAATCTCGGATAGGCTTCTGTTTTCTTGTGAAGGCACAAATAGACATATATTAAAATATATATTCTAGCTTTCTATTAGTATTTGCCTGATGTCCGTTTACCCATATTTTTATTTTCATTCTATCTCTATCTCTCTTGTGGACCACGTATATTTAGATTTTATTCTATTTTTTTGTTGCCATCTGAGAATCTGTAATTTTCAATTTTTAAATTTAATTTATTTAGTGGTATTTTAATTATTCTGTGATATTAGGAATAACTTCTGTCATCTTATTTATATCTTCCATTATATAGTTATTTTTTTCTTCTGTATTTCTCCTTTTCTGCTTTCCATTGAGATTATTTCTGTTGGTGAAAAAATTATATATATTCTATTTTAAATTTTCTTCTCAGCCTTCTCATAGCCTCTTCCATTTCTACTGCTGTCTGCTCCTCTACTTTGTTACTAATTTCACTATTATTTATTAACAAATTATTATTAGTTATTATTATTATGATTAGCTATTACTGTTAGCATTAATAGTAATAGCTAAAGTGTAAGGGAAATCGAAATTCCAAAACTTAGGTTTTGATATAGGAAATTTTATGTAAAGATTTTAGTGTCACTGAATTTCAGTAATAATACACTCTAAGTTTGGTGTGGAGGTTTGAGAAACCTTGCATTTTTTTTTTTAATTCTAAGATTTATTTACCAGAGGTATTTAAAGCTAGTCGTTGATTTAGGCACCTAGACTCTGTTTCCTAAATTGCTAATATTGAATAAAACCAGATATCTGATACAGTTACTTTGGAAAGGAATAAAATTACACATGCCTCGTACATGGTAGCTGCTAGAGAAATGATAGAAACAATAATTTGTATTAAAAATATATCCTGGATTATAGCAGGGTTTTTGGTAACTATTTCCTTTTTCACACAATTTACTGTGCTCTTAGCAACACAGAATAAACACTCGTTGAATGTGGACAACATTATTCCTCACTTCTGACTCAGAATTATATGGAAGGTCAAACATGCAATTTTCAAACTATATGCTCCAATATGTATTCTGGAAAATAAAGTTAGAAAGCACATACTCTACTGTAGATGTCATCTTTTTTTTTTTTTTTCAGACAACGATAGGTGTCTGTGACTGGGCACTCTGCTTCCATAAATTTTTAAAGACAGCAGTTTATTTGATAGTAGTTTGTTCTTAAGGCAGGGCTATCATTTATCACATTGCGGCTCTCTTGCTGTTATGGTGTGTTTCACAGCTTGTGTATTTTTGGAATCCCTATTCTGAAGTAATGATAAACAAACTATCATCTAAGACATATAGTGCTTTACATAAACAGCATAAATCTCTTGTGCTCTCCCATAAATATCCCTTTGTGACTGGATCTTGGGATTTCCTAGCATAAAATGTGCTTTCAGTAATTGACGTTCCTCAGCTAACGTCGTTAATCAGATGAGTTTATGAGCAAAAAATGTAAAATGTCCATTGATATATCTCCCTGAGTTGGTAGATCGAAAGCAGATTTTAACTAGTAGACATGCTAGAAAGTTTCAAGACATCCAAGAGAATTTCTCTTCTCTAGCTGTTCAGCTCATCCACTCAACCTAATCCTCATCTGCCCCCACCTCAACTGAATTCATATCAGATGGAAAACTTGTCCATTTTACAAATACATAGTTCCGATTTATAAGTTTTTGTCAACTATGACAGTGAATTGGAGAACAGAAAATCTTATTAAAAGGTAGAAAATAGCACTGTGGTTTGTGCATGGGCTCTGACATAAGTCTCCCTGACAGAAATCTCTGTCCCACTCTTCACTAGCTGTATATTTCTGGACAAATCACGTAAACTCACTAAGTTTCAGAGTTTCACATCGATAAAATGTGAATAATGTTTACCTATTTCACAGGGTTACTTTAAAGCTTAAATAATATCACGCATATGATGTACCTAACTTGGTCTCTAAACCCAGCTTTCAAATTTTTGTTTATATCAATGGCCATATACACTTCAGCATGGATTCAGTTCAGTTCCTTCGCATTATTCATTGCTAGTACTGCGATGTGACTGGAGGTCCAGGAATTTGTATTTAAAATGACAAGAAATTAAATAGTGAAGGAAGGGGGGATCAAACAGTTATGCATATAGACAAATTAATTGTTATGCGTATTAATATAATGACTGATAACTGAATTAATAGTAGTCTTCTAGATATTTTATATTTCATATGTATTTTAACTCATAGGGTTGCTACGAGTTGGAATCAACTCGATGGCAGTAGGTTTGGGTTTTTTGTTTTTTCTGTATTTTAAGTGTATGAGTAAAAATTAATCATTTTAGGAAAATAGAAAATCAAGATAATTAAATGGAAATTAAGTAATTAAAAAGTAAAATATCTCAGAATTCACCACTGAAGAGTGAGGACTGAAATTTTGGTGAAAATCTCCCAACCCTCCTCATATAAAAATATATTTCATGTAAAATTAGAATGTTATTAAGATGGATCACACTGGATGGTATTCTAAATTTATTATTTGAAATATATTTTAGCATTTCCATGTCAATAAAAGAGCCCTGGTGGCACAGTGGTTAATAACTCAGCTGCTCAAAAAGTCAACCATTTGAATCCCCCAGCTGCTCCTTGGAAACCCCATGGGCAGTTCTATTCTGTCCTGTAGAGTTACTGTAAGTCAGAATCAACTCAAAGGCAACAGTTTTTTTTTTTTTTATGTCAATAAAACTGATTAGATTCATATCATTTTTAATGTCTGCATAGGATACTAATTTTAATAATAGTACATATATCATTGTTCCAATTGCCTATCGTTGGGCATTTAGTTTGTTTTTAATTTTGTTACGTATTACATCGAGCTCCACACCAGGCTATATCTAGGGCTTCTTTTCAGATATTAACAAGAACAACAGGGTTAACAAACATAGGCGAGATGATGTGTGCTTATGGAAATTGATACAATAAATATTTAGAAGTTTGTATAGTAGAAACAATGCCGGTGGGAGAAATGACCAGCAGATATACCCTAGCATGCAAGATCAGTATGTTCCATATATTTCCATTCAACTTCTCGCTATGTGATCTCCCTCTTTATTCTCTGTTCAAAGTATCTCTGACATCCTCCTTAATGTGTGTCCCAAAGTGAAATTTGTGAGATTCTTTTTCTTGAATGGCACAAGATCACTATTTAATTAACTTGTTTTAAATTGTAATTTGTTATAATAATTTTAAATTATTAATAAGGATAGAATTCTATTGCCAGAGTACCTGGGATTATTGTCTGCCCAGTTTAATCTTGGCACCCATCTTATTATAGACCTGTTGTATATAAACTCACCTGTGTTTATCTGCATACTCACATACCTCACCTGTATATTCACATGTTCTTATGTCTCAGACATATCAGAGCAAATCCATTAGTTTAGCACATTCTACTTTTACCAGTATTCTATGCAGTATATTTCAAATCATGCATATATTTGTGGATAGGCCCACGTAATGAATCCTATTTCCCTAACGTAGGAGTAGAAACTCAACTTCTAGGCAAGCCCTGAAACTAAGATAAAGAATATCATTTAGGATCTGCCCGGGGGGTTAAAGAAGGAAGACTTCAATTTAGAAGTCTGCAGTCTCAAAAAGCACTCTATATTGAGCTTCCATTTTCACTCCCATGTGCAGTGGCAGAAGTGTTGGACTTCAGGTAACTGCAGTGACAGTGGCCAAGGTAGCACTTTACTAGTGAGTGGTTGCAAAATAAATTTCCTAGTGCACGTCTGTATCAGTGGGCACAGAGCAACGGAATTATCATCGGTCCATATCTATGACCTAGCTTGGGGCTTTGTTCAAGGAAGATTAGCCTTAAAATTGGTTTACGAGTCTTCCCATACATTCTGTGAATTGCCATATATCATTTTAATAAGCTCCATTGATGCAATATTAGCCAAAATTGTCTTCTATTGCTTGTAACTATGAGAACTATGACACATGTACTGTATTAGTTTCCAGTCGCTTCCCCAACCAAGTACCACAAATTGAGTGGCCTAAAATAACACAAATTTATTATCTCACGGTTTTGTAGGTCAGAAGTCTGACACAGGTCTCATCAAGCTAAAAAAGGCAATGACAGCACTGTGTTCTTTTCTGGTGAATCTAGAGAAGAAACTACAACTTTGCTGATTTAGATTATCGACAATATTGATTTCCTTGTGATTATAAGACTTCTTAGATCTCTATTTCCTTGCTGGCTATCAGTTGAGGTCTGCTCCCAGTTTTTAGATGCTGCCTGCATTCCTTGACTTGTGGCTTCCTTCATGCATCCTCAAAGCCAGCAATGGAGGGTAAAATCCCCATGACCTTTAAATCTTCCCTGCTTCTTCTTCTGCTATATCTGTCTGACTAAGTCTTTTGCCTTCCTTTTCTACTTTTACATGTAATTACGTTGGGCCCACCCAGATAATCCAGGATAATCTCCCTTTGTCAAGGGAGATTATTTCTTCTTCAAATCCCTATTTGTCATGTAACGTAACATATTCACAGGTTCCAAGGGTTAGGATATGGATCTATTTGGGGACGAGGAAGGTGCTATTCTGTTTCCCACATCGGCTCACTTCACAAATAATGAAATCAACTCCTGATCAAATGGTGTTATAAATTTATATTTTGGCAAACTGCTTCAGCTCCAAATACATGGAAATGGTAGATAAACTTGTAAAACAGAACATTTAAAAAATACATAGCCAACTCAAAATCATTATTGGATTCCCTTTGAGTCAGAAATGGGGGAGGGGAGAAGAAATATAAAATACCAGGTGGGGCTGGAGAGTTGAAAGCCCCCTAGGCTCCAGGTCCAGAAGCTGGTAGAAGCAACTAAGAGTTGTACTACTGGGGTAAAAAAAAGATTAAAAGTGTCTCATGCAGTACGTGTGATCAAAGTTAGCTTTATAGCTATAGACTAAGGGCTGGGATAGAACTCCCCAATCATGGAAAGTATTTGTAAAAGTTGTTCATAACCATTGATTGATTAGGGTTATGACTTCTATGAAAGCTGATTACCTGGGAAGATATACACATTCTCCAGAACTGAAAATGAGTCAAACTGCCCACTGACCGAGTCTGTCTCTATGTTAGCCTCTATAACAACTCCACAGACCGAGAACCTTGATCTTTTCATATAAGGTCTCCTTTTTAAGTTTGGGGCTTCAAGGATTCATGTAGCTAAAATTCTGAACCTGAGGAACTGTGAGGGTGAATACAGAGAGAAAGGGAGAATGAGAGAGAGGGTATGTGAGTGCAAGCAATTCCCTAAAAATTATTGTACAAACAAAAATTCCGAATCACATAAGGATATATCAAAAAACAGAAGGTAATAAAATATTAACACAAAGTGATGTTTATATGGATTCATTTATGAGAAAAATTAATATAACACTCTGAAACAAACACTTAAAAATCAAATTAATCTCCAGAAGGAAAAATGAAGGAATAACATACATAAAAATGTATATACAATGATTACTATATAACCTAAGAGAATTAAACAAGAACAGATGAATATGAAAAAGTCCTAATCAGAAATCTTAGAAATAAAAGTCATTATAATAATACTAATAAAAAAAAACATAAATATACAAGTCATTTACTATAAGTCAGATGCTATGATACTGGTTTAAAAAAATCCATATCCAGGTTAAAAAAAAAAAAAAAAAACTATAGGAGCCATACTAAAAATAAGCAACAAAAGAATGTTGAAAATAAAGACCTTACAAAAATAAAATAGACAAACTAGACAAAATCTAAACAGAAGAAGTTTGGCTTGGCTATGTTAACATCGGATAAAACAAAATTTAAAACAAAATTATAGGAATAAAAAATGATATCACATACTAATAACAGCAGGAATTCAACAAAATGGTGAAATGATTAATTATATCCAATGAACATATAAAAATCAATAATATTTAAGGGTATAAAAGAAATGGATAGAATTTCAGCCATAGTGAGATAAACCATAATAAGAAATTAATACATCAAGCAGATAAAAAAATAGAGGAGAAAAAGAGGATTTAAATTATAAAAATTTATAAGAAGAAAGGTCTGGCCATGGTACTGGTTATCTTCTTTGGTGAAAATTCTCTTAAAATCTCCCATTTTTAATAAGTTTGTTTCCTTATTATTGACTTTTAAGTGCTCTTTAAAATTCTGGGTGTGAATGCTAATATTTTCTCATGGTTTGTGGCTTGTCTTGTCTTTCTTTTAATAGTATCACAGACTAAAAATTTTAATTTGAGAATCTGATTTATCCTTTTTTTTTCTTTTATCAATTGTGTTTTTGGTATCATATCTAGTTACTCTTCACGTAACTCAAGATCTCAGAGATTGTCTTCTATGTATTCCTCTAGGGGAGCCCAGGTGACACAGTGGTTAAGAGCTCAGCCGCTAACCAAAAGGTTGATGGTTTGAATCCACAAGCTGCTTCTTGGAAACTCTATAGGGCAGCTCCACTCTGCCCTATAGGGTCACTATGAGTTGAAATAGACTTGAAGGCAATGGATTTGCTTTTTTTGTTTGTTTATTCTTCTAGTAATTTTACATTTTATACTTAGGTTAAAGATAAATTTTAAGTTAATTTATATTAAGTACGAGTCATTGGCACATGGATGTTCAGTTGTTTCACCACCATTTAATAAAAGGACTATTCTTCCATATCGAATTCCCTTTACATCTTTGCCAAAAATCAATTGATTATATCTTTGTGGATCTACCTGTGGACTCTCTTTCTGTTCCATTAGTCCATGTGTCTATTCTTTAACCAGTACTACCTAAATTGATTTCGATAATTTTATAATAGGTCTTTCAATCAGGTTTTGTGACTTCTCTTTGTTCTTCTTTTTCAAAATTGCTTGACTTTTCTAGATTCTTTGCCCTTTCATATAAATTTTATAATCAGTTTTTCAATTCTACAAAAAAAAAAATCCAGCTAGGATTTTGATTGAGATTAAATTAAATCTATAAATCTATTTGAGAAGATATATCTTAAAATTTGCACCTTTCAGTCCATGAACATGATAAATATATTTATTTAGGTCATCCTGGTGTTTTCCATCAGAGTTTTGTAATTATCAGCATAGATATTCTCATATTTTATTAGATTTATAATTTTTTGTGTCCTTAAAAATGATATTAAAAAAAAATTCTAATTCTAATTGTTCATTGATAGTATAAAAAACATGATTAGTTTTGGAATAATGACCTTGTATTCTTTGTCCTTGCTAGACTAACTTTTTAGATCTGGGAGCTTTCTTGTAGATTCTTTGGGATTTCATATATAGATAATCATGTCAACTGCAAATAGAGATAAATTAATTTTTTTCCTTTCTAATCTGTATACTTTTTGTTTATTTTTATTTCCCTAATGAACTTGCCAGGACTTCTACTACAACACTTAATATGTGTGGTGTGAAAGAACATCCTTGTCTTGTTCCTGATTTGGGGGAAAATGTTTTAGTTTTTCACCATCAATCATGAAGTTTTCTGTAGGTTTTTTGTTGATAACCTGACTCGGGCTAAACGACTAGACTAGAGTTCTAGTCCTAGTTGATGAAAGTTTTATCATAAATGGTTGTGGAATTTTATCAAATGTTTCTTCCCTTGCATCTGTTGAGATGATCATGCCCTCCCCCCCACTTTGGAATAGAAATATGGTTAAAACTCCTAATATTTAAGTCACAGTTATTTTAAATTTGATAGGAACATCTGTTTTATATCAGTCTTGTTTTGTTGATTGCTTTGTCTCTTGACAGTTTGTTGTTATTTATTTTTTGTATGTCTCAATTTTTTTTTTCTGTTTGAAAGCTGAGCAGCTTGTGTAGGACACTAAAGACTCAGGTAAATATTTTTTATGCCTGGCACACTTTTCTGCTACATCTTTTGTTTGGGGATTTAAGTTGATTGCTTTAGGTAGTTTTGTTGTTATGTTAAGTCATTATTGCTATTTTTACCTCTACCCAACCCCTGTGCAAATAATCCAAGGAGCTGGACTATACAAAGAAGAATGGGGCATCAGGATTGGAGGAAGACTCACTAACAACCTGTGCTGTGCAGATGATACAACCTTGCTTGCTGAAAGTTAAAAGGACTGGAAGCACTTACTAATGAAGACCAAAGACCACAGCCTTCAGTATGGAGTGCAAGTCAACATAAAGAGAATAAAAATCCTCGCACCTGGACCGATGAGCAACATCAGGATAAACGGAGAAGATTGAAGTTGTCAAGGATTTCATTTTACTTGGTTCCACAGTAAACACCCAGCAGTCAAGAAATCAAAAGACGCATTGCATTGCGTAAATCTGCCACAAAGGACCTCTTTAAAGTGCTGAAAAGCAAAGATGTCACCTTGAAGACTAAGGTGCGCCTGACCCAAGCCATGATATTTTCAGCCGCGTCATATGCATGCGAAACCTGGACAATGAATAAGGAAGACAGAAGAAGAATTGACGCCTTTAAATTGTGGTGTTGGCGAAGAATATTGAATATACCACGGACTGCCGAAACAACGAACAGATCTGTCTTGGAAGAAGTACCACCAGAATTCTCCTTAGAAGCAAGGATGGCAAGATTGCATCTTACATACTTTGAACATGTTGTCAGGAGGCATCAGTCCCTGGAGAAGAACATCATTCTCTACAGAGTACAGGGTCAGCAGAAAAGAGGAAGCCCCTCAGTGAGGTGGATTGACACAGTGGTTGCAACAATGAGCTCAAGCATAATAATGATTGTAAAGATGGCACAGGACCCGGCAGAGTTTTGCTCTGTTCTGCATGGGATCGCTATGAGTCAGAACTGACTCCATGGCACCTAACAATAACAACATGGACCAAAACTCAAAACCAAACCCATTGCCATTGAGTTGATTCTGACTCATTGCTATCCTGTAGGACAGAGTAGAACTGCCTCCTGCTGTAAAGCTTTACAGAAGCAGACTGCCACATCTTTCTCTCACAGAGCAGATGGTGGTTTTGAACCACAAACCTCTCTGTTACAGCCAATTGCTTAACTACTGTGCCACCAGTAATCCTTAGCCTTCAAATTCCTCTACATTTATCATGAGTTTAGGGTGAGAGCTGGTATGTCAGAGGATTTTTTCTCAGCATTTTGTACACATTCAGCTTTAGGTCTGTGTGTGTGTGTACCGTGTCTCATAAAGAATTCCTCCTCATGTTCTGGTCCTTATCCCAGCAGTATACTATTGTTATTTGTAACTTAACACTTGGTAGCCTACTGGCAGTGAGCAGGGAAGTATTGTTCTGATAAAGCATCATTCTCAGTGGGGTATTGTGCCCCTCGGTTTGGGGGTCTAAATTTCTCAGTGCCTCTCTTCCTTCTCCTGGAAACCCTGGTGGTGTAGTGGTTAAGAGCTATGGCTGCTAACCAAAGGTTGTCAGTTCAAATCCACAAGGCACATCCACCAGTTCTACTCTGTCCTATAGGGTTGCTATGAGCCAGAATCAACTGGAGGGCAACGGGTTTGCTTTTTTTTTCTGCTTCTCTTCCAGCTATTGTTCTGGGATCTGCCCTTCTTCCATGGGAAGAGGGTTTTTATCTGAAGCTGAAGTGGGTTTCACCCATTCCCAAGAAGTGTCTGTGTTTGTTACCCTTTCCGTAGCAGTTTAAGACTTTTGTTCTTAGGGAAGATAAGACAGAAGGATCCGGGTGGGGTGTCTTTGCTTTCCTGCAGTGCATTATGTACCCCTCTTCCAGGCTTGATCCAAGAGAGATGCTTTCTCAAGACTATTAATAGGTTTTTTTTTTCTTTTTTGTAAAAAATTTAGGTAGGTTATGGAGAAGATATTATAAGAGGATTTGGGTTCCCCTTCTATCTCAGGTCTCCAGGAGTCGTATGTTCTCTCTCTAGCCCACACTTGACTTTTAATAATGTGTTAAATTTTGTAGCAGCATTGTTATTAGAAAAACCCAGTGGCATCTTCCCCAGATAACCAAACACTTGTGTACTAACTCTCTCGGCATGTACCTGTCTTGTCTTACAGTTAGGAATGTCCTGTGACATCTGCTCTCTGATTTTTCAAAAAAAGGTATGATTTTGCAAAACATTGTTTTTGTTTCTTTGTTTGCTTGATTTTATTTTCGGTTTTCAGAACAGTGAGAACACTATCCCTTCCAGTTTGCTGTATTCCAAGCAGAAGCCAAAAGTCAGAGCATAGGAGATTTTAACAGATCTTTCCTAAAAAACAATGAATCAAGCAGACGAAAATGGGTAAGAATAAAGAAGATTTGAACAATACAATTTGTAAACTTGATATAATGTGCATGTATAAACCGTGGGCTTTGATATTTGGTAATACATATTCTGATAAAGTAAAAAACAGAAACAAAAAATACCTTTTCTTCATGCTGCTTTCTTTTCTTTTTTTTTCCAATTTAATATATTTTTTCCCCCTCATAATTATTTCAACCTGGCTAAAATTACTCTCTGTCCCTGGGCTGTTCTGCCTTTAGATATTAGTGAATCACTATCATTTATAGTTTTGATTTAGTTAAGCCACACCTATCATGGCTTGCTTTAATCTTTTGCCATAAATCAATTCCTCTGTCCTTAGTCAGAAAACTGAATAAAATGGTGTATCACCTGCTTTCTAGTCTGATGTTTTCCTAACTGAGTTCGGAATAGAAACTCTCAGCATATAATTGCAGGCCTTACTTCAAAAACTTGCCACTGGCTGTTAAGGATGTGATAGTAACAGCATTGCAGAAAGACCCTTAGTAAGTGACATTTCTGCAAACTGTTGCCTGACCTAATAAGCAAGTCGGTTCTCGGTGGGTAAAGAGAACTCAGAGGGAAGGATTGCGATGACCAATTGTTACACAGTTTTTCACTAGCTGGCAAAATGTTTGATCCTTAGAGCTAATCAGAGAAAGGCTTCTTTTCCTTTGTTCCTTTCTTTTACTTTTTATTTTCCTTTGAGTTTTAGCTAATACTAACGAGTTTTTTTCCCTAAAGTTCATTTAACTTCTTTAAAGAAAATATTCTGCTTTATTAGAGTGAAATTGAAGGTTGTAGTTAATCAGTTTATTCAAATCTCTATTAATAACCATAAAAAAAAACCATTGCTGTCAAGTTGACCCCAACTCTTAATAATCATGTATAATTTCTTCTTTCACAATCAGAATTTCATACTTTTATTGAATATATCCCACAAAAAAAAAAATTCACATAGGAATTCAAGAACTTTATAATTGGATTTAGAATAAAATATTCCTCCATTAAGCATATGAGAGCCTGGGGTGTTGCCTAGCCCAGTGGCTAAGGTATATGGGCAGATATAGTTGGTTATCTTCTATCTCGTCAGTTACCTCTCTCTCCTCTAATTGATCTACACTGTTTTTTGTTTTTTTTTTATCTGTTCTTGACCTTAATGAACCTCTAATATTCCTCTTTCTCTTTCATACATACACACATACTAGTCTCTCAAAACACCAAAAAACTAAAAGAAACCTATTGCCATCGAGTTGATTTTGACTCATAGCGACCCTATGGAAAAGAGTAGAACTGCCACATAAGGTTTCCAAGGAGCGGCTGGTGGATTAGAACTGCCAACCTTTTGATGAGCAGCCAAGTTCTTAACCACTGTGACACCAAAACACTAGCCCTCCCCAAAAAGACACATTTCTCTGTTGCAGCTTCTCCATCTCACTTTCTCTCTTCTCACCATCATACTGGCTTATTTATTCTATTATGTACACACACTGTTGCCCTCAGGGTGATTCTGACTCATGGAGACCCCAAGTGTTAAAGAATAGAACTTCACTTCATAGAATTTTCAATGGCTGTAATCTTACAGAAGTAAATTCCCAGATCTTTCTTTGGCAGTGCTGCTGGGTGGATTTGAATTGCTAATCTTTCCATTAGTACCAAAAAACCAAACCTGTTGCCATTGAATCGATTATGACTCATAGCAACCCTATAGGACAGAGAACTGCCCCATAGGGTTTCTAAGGAGCGGCTGGTGGATTCAAACCAGCAGCCTTTTGCATCGCAGCCAAACACTTAACCACTGCACCACCAAGCGCAAGCCGTTTGTGCCACTCAGGATCTTACTATTTTCAGGTAGAGTCCTTCTGTTGCCCGTCCTTCTAAACTACTGTGCTCAGGACCAGTACTGAATGGAAGGGAGTGAGCCAGAGCACATGTGATAAAAACAGAGTAACAGGAGAGAACCAGAGGCATTTTCCTGTGTTCTACCCCTGCCCTTTATGCAGCCATTTCTCACCATTCTGGAAAGGACCTCATTACCTGGACTAGAAAATGAAAGATCAGATCAAGTCGACTCTGATTTTAGTAATAGCATTTTTCTTGTGTTGAAATGCCAGTCAGTCTAGTGTTTATCTTTGTCTTCCTGGTCATACAGAAATGAACATTAGTGACAGAAGAAGCAGTAGTAGGAGGCTACTTGGAAGTACCATCTTGGAAATCAAGAGACCTGGTATTGAGTCCTGGCTTTGCCACTAAGAGCATCTGTGGATGTTGGGTGACGTGGAGTAGTGTTCATATGTACATCACAGATTTCCTACTTTTCTTCTTCTAGATCATAGGTCCCAACTTACTGACCAGGAAATGTGCAGGGGTGAGGAAGGGGGGGAAGGTTGTTATTTAGTAAGATTGGTGAGTCTTTATGTGCCCGCAAGAGCTGACTGTATATTGAACAGATCAAGTATCTTGAACACATGTGTATTAATTTAATGACACTATTGAATTTTTTTTAATTGAATTTATGAGTTGGAATTGAATCAACAGCAGTGGATTATTTTTCTATCCTTGTGTATCTTCTATATCAATAAAAACTAAAAATAAATTTGTCTTATATTAAGGAAGAAAAAAAAAAGAAGATTGCATGCTCAATGAATTCAGAGACTTCCAAACTAGGTATTCACTGTAGTTTTTTTTTTTTTTTTGTCTGAAATTATAGGATTCGTTGACACTCAGTAAACTGATGGTTTCAGCCAAATTTATAAGAGTTGAATTCACCCTTGACACCACTAAAACAAATCTATTTTTATTCTTGATTTCATCCTATTTTCAAAATATGCGTCAGAATTTTCAGTTCCTTTTCACCTATATCCAGTGAAGTATCACAGTAACAGTTCTACCTATTTATTAATTTCTCTAGGTAATATTTTCTTTTGTGGGACTCTCTGGAATTCTCTTTGACTCTGCTTGAAGCTTTTTTTTTTTTTTTTGTAATGGCATGAATTGATGTCTAAGTGTCAGTTCCCTGAGGTTTGTACTGGTTTTCACATCCCAACACTTGACTTTTAAGTGAGTTCTAATACAGGCAACATGTGCTCTGTCCCTGGGCAACATGATTCTTGCAACAGCAGTTACATTCACAATTACTGCAGGGCATCTCAGTGGGTGCTGTGCAGTAAATAGAAGGGGGATGGACCATACCAAGCAAGGCCTGAAAATGAAATAGGATCAGAGCACTTTGAAAAATCACTTCTACAAGTGAGAAATCATTGTTTTTATACGTCTGGAAGCCATAGCTGCCTTCTGGATTTCCCCATTTCTAGTGATCTCAAATCAAGCATTTGCAAGGGATTATATCTAAAATTTAGGAAAAAAAATCATGATAAAATTGTTTGCCCTTGGTTACAGATCTGTGACCTTTGAAAAAAATAAAACATATACCTTCTACTCTTTTGTCAACAGCAATTCCCCCAGTGATATATTTAGCAAAGTTTTGTGTGTGTATGCATCACTACTGTGTACCTATCGCTATACCAGGCATCCATAAGACACTTTATCTTAGCCCCTTATATCATGTCCCCTTATCTTCCAAGAATTTACAACCTACTTGGAAAAATAAGACCTATCATGGGCTGTTACTTGCTAGGAAACATCGGTGGTATAGTGGTTAAGAGCTACAGCTGCCAACCAAAAGGTTGACAGTTCAAATCCATCAGGTGCTCCTTGGAAACTCTATGGGGCAGTTCTATTCTGGCCTGCAAGGTCGCTATGAGTCGGAATCGACTGGATGGCAAAGGGTTTGGTTACTCATTAGATGTATTCTGATACGTGAAAGGACTAAAGAAGCTAACAAAGGTGCTGAATTTAATCTCGGATAATGATAATACATTACCTTAAATAATGAGGTAAATAAGGAAAACTATTTTGATTAGAGTTTTTTTTTTTTAATAGCAAAATGTTGGCAAAACATGATTTCTTGGAATGAAAAGCAACAGTGAAATCCAAACAGGTGGATTTGTTAATAGCTCCAATTAGAGAGTAGCCTGTTAATTAAATAATCAGCAGTAATTTGAAACAGATGAAGAAATAACTTTAGGAATAAAAAAGTAAACAGAAGCGTAATTTTTGAATATATTCATTACTTTCCAGCTTTAAAAAAAAAAAAAAAATTAGGCAAGCCTGAGATTTTGCTCTCTATGAAACATTCTGAACCACATGTTGTTGTCCACCAGGGAAGCTCATTAGAGACTCAGTGTCCAGGGTTTTAACATAGGGTTGGTCATATAAGCACTCTCTTCCTGGCATGTATCAAAATTCTAGACTCTCAGAAGGAAAGAAGTGTTCACCATAAGCCATGTTGTTTGTACAGTTTAGGCATAGCAAGCCATTCCACTCAGTCTTGGGAATGTTGGGAAACTTTCTGAAATCTGAGCTCTCAGATGTCAGTTAAGGGCCAATTTATTAGCAGGCTTTCCGGAGGATAGTAGTCAGGTTTCCTGTGATATCTCTTCTTTACGGCTGATTACTAGAAATTCTTCCAGCTACATAAGCTAAATGGATGTTTCCCACATATTTCTTCATGATGAAAACAGTAGAATATGATAATATTTGAAAACCCGCTGGAGTGAATGAATTGGGCTCTTCTAGGCAGCAATAGGCCTTGGCCCCTTTTTGCCACCAGCTGCATCAGCATACTGGTACACCTGGAATTCGTTTGTGTCACACTGGGAATCCTCTCTGCCCAAGAGCAAATATTGAATTTGTACACAATAAGACTCTGTATGAAAAAGCTCTTTGAAGCCTGCTTTTGCAATTTGAAAAATAAGAATAACTTAAAAAGTCTGTCAATGGAGAATGAAATAATACCTTACAGCACATTTCCAAGTAGGAATAGTCAAAAGGTGCATGTATCAACATGGATCACTTTTATAAATATTACAAAAGTAGATTTGAGTGAAATGATTAATTTGACTTGATAAAGTTAAAAACTTGTAAATGGTAACGAAAATTGTGTGTGGGTACATATCTGTGTAATAAAAGTTAAAAGCCTATATAGGAAAAATAAACACCCAAATCAAAGCAGTTCTTCTCTTTGGGAAGGAAAGAAGAGAGAGAATGATATCTGGGAGGGGAACATAAGGAATTTCAACTCACCTCTAGTGTTTTACCCCTTAAAAATTCTGACGCAATTATGGAAAGATTCTAATAATTATTAAGCTGGGTGGTAGGTGTTTATTATTATATTATCTAGGACTTTCTCTGTATTAGAAATGCATCCTAATATAAATTTAAAATAGATGTTAATGCCCATTTTCCTACTTATGTTAAAAGTCTCTTTGCTTCTCTTGCTAAAGGTAATTTAAGAGGCTAATTGAGACCTTCTGCAATGGTTTTTGACCCAAGTTGTTCACACTTCTAAGCGCCATGGACAAGATTAGAAGGATTCCAGGTGAGTTAGAAAAGTATATTGTTTAGATCTAATGATAGAAATAGTTTTGATTACACGGGAGAAAACCAGATCAAAATAAAACAAGCAAAGAGTAGATGGTCTCTAAAGTAGAAATTTTGTCAAGGTGTGTATAGTGTGTATAGCTACGAATAGTTACTTAAAAAGAAAGCTAAACCAACAACAACAAAAAAAATCCATTGTGGTCGAGTTGATTACAACTTACAGTGACACTATAGGATAGAGTAGAACTGCCCCACAGGGTTTCCAAGGAGCGGCTGGTGGATTCGAACTGCCCACTCTTTGGTTAGCAGCCATAGCTCTTAACAACTACCCCACTATGGCTCCAAAAATAAAGATAAAAAAAAAATTAATTTAAATTTTTTTCTAGTGAGAAGACTGTAAAGAATGGACTAGGGAATCCCTGAATTCTTGAATTCCATCCATCCAACCCTCTTAATAAATGCTAATCCTGCAAATGCCAGATGCTGCTGCTTGCATAAAGGATTTTGTTCAGAATTATTTCAGCTCTCAGTACTGTGGCCCGGCTGCCCCCAGGCAGCACTGCTACCCTTGATCTTCTATGTACATATTCCCTTCTTTGTCAATATTATGTCAGATGATAAGGCAGAAGTCTTAACGCAAATAACAGCAATGATTCTTTGAGTTCTTACAATGTGTGAAACATAATTCCATGACTTTACTTATTTTCAGAATATCCTTTTTTTTCTTTTTCTATTGTGCTTTAAGTGAAAATTTATAGTTCAAGTTAGTTTCTCATATAAAAATTTATACACACATTGTTATGTGACCTTAGTTGCTTTCCCTATAATGTGGCAGCACACTCCTTTTCACCCCGAATCTCCTGTGTCCATTCAACCAGCTCCTGTCCCTTTCTGCCTTCTCATCGTGGCTCTGGACAGGAGCTGCCCATTTAGTCTCATTTATCTACTTGAGGTAAGAAGCACACTCTTCATGAGTATCATTTTACGTCTTATGTCCAGTATAATCTTTGTCTGAAGAGTTGGTTTCAGAAATGGTTTTTGTTCTGGGTTAACAGAGAGCCTGGGGCCGTGTCTTCCAGGTTCCCTCTTGTCTCAGTCAGACCATTAAGTCTGGTCCTTTTACTGGAGTTTGAGTTCTGCACCCAACTTTTCTCCTTCTCCTTCAGGGACTCTCTGTTGTGTTCCCCTTCAGGGCAGTCATTGATGGTAGCTGGGCACCATCTAGTACTTCTTGTCTCAGGCTGATGGAGTCTCTGGTTTATGTGGCTGCTTCTGTCTCTTGGGCTCATATTTTCCTTATGTCTTTGGTGTTCTTCATTCTCCTTTGCTCCAGGTGTGTTGGGACAAATTGATGCATCTTAGATGGATGCTTCCTAGCTTTTAAGACCCCAGATGCCACTCGCCAAAGTGGAATGAGGATATCATCTTAATAAACATTGTTATGCCAGTTGACCTAGATGTCCCCTGAAACCATGGTTCCTAGACCCCTGCCCCTGCTACTCTGTCCTTTGAAGAGTTTAGTTGTATTCAGGAAACCTCTTAGCTTTTGGTGTAGTCCAGCTGTGCTGACAACGCCTATATTGTGTGTTGTCCGTCCCTTCAGCTCAGATAATTGTCTACTATCTAGTTAGTGAATACCCCCTATCTCCCTCCCCACCCTGCTTAACCATTGAAAAATGTTTTCTTCTGTGTTTAAACCATTTTTTGAGTTCTTATAATAGTGATCTCATACAATATTTGTCCTTTTGCAACTGACTAATTTCACTCAGCATAATGCCTTCCAGATTCATCCATGTTATTGTTTCAAGGATTCATCTCTGTTCTTTATCATTGCCTACTATTCCATCCTGTGAATATACCATAATTTGTTTATCCATTTGTCTGTTGATAGGCACCTAGATTGTTTCCATCTTTCTGCTTTTATGAACAGTGCTGCAATGAACATGAGTGTCCATATATGTATTTGTGTGGGCGCTCTTATTTCTCTAGGATATATTCCACGTGTGGGATTGCTGGATCGTGTGGTACTTCTTTTTCTAGCTTTTTAAGGAAGCACCAAATCAATTTCCAAAGTGGTCATACCATTTTACATTCCCACCAGCAGTGTATAAGTGTTCCAGTCTCTCCACAACCTCTAGAAGATTTATTATTGTTTGTTTTTTGGATTAATGCCAGCCTTGTTGGGGTGAGATGGTACATTATTGTAGTTTTGATTTGCATTTCTCTAATTTTTTTTTAATGGCTAATGATGGTGAGTGTTTCCTCATTTTTCTGTTAGCTGCCTGAATGTCTTATTTGGTGAAGCGTCTTTTCATATTCTTTGCCCATTTTTTAACTGGGTTATTTGTCTTTTTGTTGTTGAGGTGTTGCAGTATCTTGTAGATTTTAGAGATTAGATGCTGATCAGATTTGTAATAGCCAAAAACTGTTTTCCAGTCTGTAGGTTGTCTTTTTACCCTTTTGGTGAAGTCTTTTGATGAGCATAAGTGTTTGATTTTTAGGAGCTCTCAGTTATCTTTTTTTTCAGTTATCTAGTTTCTCTTCTGTTGTTTGTGCATTGTTAGTAATGTTTTGTATTCTGTTTATGCCACGTATTAGGGCTCCTAGCATTGCCTCTATTTTTTCTTCAATGACCTTTATCATTTTAGATTTTATATTTAGGTCTTTGATCCATTTTGAGCTAGTTTTCGTACATGGTGTGAAGTATGGATTTTGTTGCATTTTTTTGTAGATGGCTATCCAGTTATGCCAGCACCATTTTTTAAGAGATTGTCTTTAAAAAATGGTGCTGGCATGACTGGATATCCTTTTGGGCCTTTGTCAAATATCAGGTGCTCATAGATGAGTGAATTTATGCCTGGATTCTCAATTCTGTTCCATTGTCTATGCCTCTGTTGTTGTACTAGTACCAGGCCATTTTGACTACTGTGGTGGTATAGTAGATTCTAAAATCAGATAGTGTGAGACCTCCCACTTTATTATTATTTTTTTAATGCTTTACTTATTCAAGGCCTCTTCCCTTTCCATATAAAATTGGTGATTTGTTTCTCCACCTCATTGAAAAATGCCATTGGAATTTTGATCGGGATTGCACTGTATCTGTAGATTGCTTTGGGTAGAATAGACATTTTCATAATGCTGATTCTTCCTACCCATGAGCAAGGTATGTTTTTCCACTTATGTAGGTCTCTTTTGGTTTCTTGCAACATAGTTTTCTTTGTATAAGTCTATTATGTCTCTGATTAGATTTATTCCTAATTATTTTACCTTCTTGGGGGCTATTGTATATGCTGTTGGTTTGGTGATTTCCTCTTTGAAGTTCTCTTTGTTGGTGTAGAGGAATCCAACTGGTTTTTGTATGTTTATCTTGTATCCTGATACTTTGCTGAACTTTTCTATTAGTTCCAGTAGTTTTCTTTAGGGTTTTCTGTATATAAGATCATGTCATCTGCAAATAGAGATACTTTTACTTCTTCCTTACCAATTTAAAAAAAAAAAAATTTAGATGCCCTTAATTTCTTTTTCTAGCCTAATTCTTCTCAGTAGGACCTCCAGCACAATGCTGAATAAAAGTGGTGATAAAAGGCATCCTCGTCTGGTTCCTGTTCTGAAGGGAAATGTTTGCAGCTTCTTTCCATTTAGCATGGCTGTTGGTTTTGTATAAATGCTCTTTATTATGTTGAGGAATTTCCCTTCTATTCCTATTTTGCTGAGAGTTTTCATCATGAAAGGGCGTTGGACTTTGTCAAATGCCTTTTCTGCATTGATTGGGATGATCATGTGATTTTTTTTTCTTTTTATTTATGTGATAGAATACATAGATTGATTTTCTACTATTGAACAATCCTTGTATACCTGGTATGAATTCTACTTGGTTGTGATGTATTATTTTTTTAATATGAAGCTGAATTCTATTAACTAGAATTTTCTTGAGAAGTTTTGCACCTATATTCATGAAAGATATAGGACCGTAATTTTATTTTTTGTGGTGTCTTTGCCTGGTGTTGGTATCAGAGTTAGGCTGGCTTCATAGAATGAATTGAAGTATTGCTTCCTTTTCTATATTCTGAAATAGTTTGAGTGGTGCTGATGTAAGCTCTTCTATGAAAGTTTTGTAGAGTTCTTCAATGAAGCCATCTGGGCCAGGGCTTTTTTGTTGTTGTTGGGAGTTTTTGTCCTTTTCTTTCTTTTTTTGATGTGTGCATCTATTACTATAAATTGACCTCTGATGACTGCCTTTGCTGTGTCCCAAAGGTTTTAGTATGATGTGTTTTCATTTTGGTTAATTCTAGAAATTTTTTGATTCCATCTCTGATTTCTTCTATTACCCAGTGGTTTTTAATCAGGGTGTTATTAGTTTCCATGTAATTGATTTTTTTTTCCTTGCTCTTCCTGTTGTTAATTTCTACTTTTTTGGCATTGTGGCCAGAGGAGATAGTTTGTATTACCTCAACGTTTTGGATTTTTTTGAGGGTTGCTCTGTGGCCTAAGATTTGGTCTATTCTGGAGAACTTTACATGTGCGTTGGAAAAGAATGTGTACTTTGTAGCTGCTGAATCAAGTGTTCTATATATCTTTGAGGTCAAGTTGGCTGATTATGCCCTTTAGCTCTTCTGTATATTTGTTGAATTACTTTCTAGGTGTTCTGTCCTTTACCGAGAGTGGCGTGTTGAAGTTTCCTACTATTATCATGGAACTGTTAATTTCTCTTTTCAATGCTGTTAGAGTTTATTTTATTTTGGAGCCCTGTCATTAGGTGTATAGATGTTTATTATGGTGATGTCTTCATGACAGATCATCCCTTTAATCATTATATAGTGCTCTTCTTTGTCTTTTGTGATGGTTTTTGTTTTAAAGTCTATTTTATCTGAGATTAGCATTGCCACTCCTTTCTTTTCTGGTAGCTGTTTGCTTGATATATATTTTTCCATCCTTTCATTTTTGATAAATTTAAGTCTTTGTCCTAAGGTGTGTCTTTTGTAGACAGCATATTAATGGATCCTTTTTTTTTTTTTTTTTAATCCACTCTGTCACCCTCTCTTTATGGGTTCATTTAGGCCATTTACATCCAGTGTAATTATTGATAGGTGTGAGTTTATTGCTGTCATTTTGTAGCGTTTTTTTTTTTGGTGCTGAAGTTTTCTTGGTTTCTCTTACTCTCCTGTGCTGAATTCCTGTTGTGTGGATTTTCTTTTCTTTTTGTAGATTTTGCTATTACTCAGACTTTATGTTTTTCTTCTTTATTTTGATGACTAAGTTTGTTAACTTTCTTTGTGGTTACCTTGGAATTTACCCTTGTCATCCTAGGTTTGAACCAGTCTATTTTTTATTATTACTTGCTATCACCTTGCCTTCCTCTCCATTAGAAAGTTCTATGTATAAACAGTTTATTCCCTCTTTTCTTGTTCTGACATTGTTGTCATCTGCAGATTAATCTCTCTGGTTCCCTGTTGTAATTGTTTTGGTTTTGTATAGTCCTTGAGAGTTCATTTCCTAGGTTGGTATCTGGCTGGTACAATCTTGCATCCTAGATTCAGGCTGTGGTCTGATGTTGTTTGTTCTGAAACTGAAGGACTCCCTTTAATAATTCTTGTAAGTCTGGTTTGCTTTTTACATATTTCCTTAATTTCTGTTTATCTGGAAATATCCTAATTTCACCATCATATTTGGACAAGAGTTTTGCAGGATATGTTATTCTTGGTTGGCAATTTTTTTCTTTCAAGGTTTTATGTATGTCATCCCATTACCTTCTTGCCTACATTGTTTCTGCCCAGTACTCAGAGCTTTGTCTTATTGTTTCTCCGCTATTCATGACTTTGTTTTTCTCCAGCTCTCACATGATCCTTTCATTGTCTTTGGTATCAGTGAGTGTGATTATGATATGCCTTGGTGATTTTCTTTTGGGTTCTACCTTATACTGGGTTTGTTGAGCCTCTTGGATGGTCAGCTTTTCATTTTTCATGATATTAGGGAAGTTTTCTTCAGCAATTCTTCAGTGATCCTCTCTGTGTTTTCCATTTTCTCCCCCTTTTCTGGAATTCCACTCACTCACAATTTTTTGCTTCTGATTGTATCCCACATAATTCTCAGGGTTTTTATTAGTTCTTTTCCCTAATTTGTCCTCAAACAAAATTGTATCCAAGTGTTTGTCTTCAATTTCATTGATCCTGTCTTCCATTGTTTCAAATCTGCTCCTCAGTCCTTCTATGGTACTGTTCATTTCTGAAATCTTGTTGTTTATCTTTTGGGTTTCTAATTGGTGTTTTTGTATGATTTCTAATTGTGGCTTTATTTTGGCATTTTGTTCCTGTATTACTTTCCTGAACTATTCAATTTTTTAGCCTGTATTTTCCATGAATTTTTCTGCCTTTTCCATGAACTTGTCTATTTTTTCCTCATTTTTGTTTGCTTTTTGCTTCAACTCTTGGATAATTCTGAATATTAGAGATTTGAGTTCCCTAGTAGGTAGTTCTAGTGCCTTTTCTTCTACTGGAAAGTCAGCTTGTGTTTTATGTTGGATGCCTACTGAATCCATCCTATCCTGTCTTTTTTTAAATATGTTTTGATATTGTCTGCTGTCTTCAGGACATTCAGCAGTTTTTTTCTTCATTTATTGATTGTAGAATTGTTTGTTTCATCCTGCTTTTTTGTTTTATTTAGTTGTGTCTGAGCAGGCAAGCTGCACATTCTTTGTTGTTTGCTCCTCTGTGGGCACAATATTTTACCTCCTTAGTCAACGGGGAGGGCCAGTCACTCAGCTATGGTGTAGCAGGGCAGGTCCAGCTGAAGGCAAGGAGCTGGAATGGGTTGTTTGTGGCTAGTAATGACAGGGTGGGCTGGGAGTCAGTGTATGGCAGGTTCCGGTAGGCCATGCCTGTGCTTCATGGTGCAGGTAGGTAGGAAGGAGGGGGTATGTTGTGATGTATGGAGCTAAGATGGGTGTAGGAAAGAAGACTTAGAGAAGAAAGTAACAGGAGCCAAAAAAAAAAAAGTGATACAGGAGTTTGCTGTTGGAGTGGAGACACAAGAAACCAAAAAATGGTGTAAAACAAAAAGGAGAAAAGAAAAAATAATAAAAAGAAAGAAATAGAGGGAGGGAGGGAGAGAGAAAAGGAGACAGAGAGAGAAAGGAAGGAAGGAAGAAAGAAAGAGAGAGAAAGAAAGGAAAGAAAGAAGGAAGGAAAGAAAAGAAAGGAAGGAAGGAAGGAAAGAAAGAAGGGAAGGAAGGAAGGAAGGAAGGAAGGAAGGAAGGAAGGAAGGAAGGAAGGAAGGAAGGAAGGAAGGAAGGAAGGAAGGAAGGAAGGAAGGAAGGAAGGAAGGAAGGAAGGAAGGAAGGAAGGAAGGAAGGAAGGAAGGAAGGAAAGAGCTCCAGGGATCCCACTGGTATAGCTGCTCAGATACAGGAAGTGGCTCCCAAGCTGTGTAGTCAGCCTGGCTAGAAGGGGCTCCCAAGCTGCCAAAAGAAAACAAGACAAACAGAATAGAACAAAACAAATCCAATACAAACAAACAAAACAAACAAAGGCCCTGGGGATCCCACCAGTGTGGTGGTGCAGATCAGGAAAGCAATTCCTCAGCCAAGTGGTGCTCCACAGCATTTCAGGAAGAGGCAAAGATATCACAACAAGCCAGGTGTTCAAGAGAAAGGAGGGGAAGAGGTGAGAGGTAGGGGAGAAACCAAAAGAAGTGGAGAAAAGTGACACCAGCAACAAAGAAATGGCACTGAGAGAGCGGGCCAGAGTAGGTGAGGTGAATCCAAGCAGCACAGAGCTGAAGCTAGTGCCTCCCGGTCAAGAAACTGGCTGGCAAGAAGTGGTGGAGGCTGAGTGGGGGGTGAAGAACGGGGGAGGATGAGAAAGTGTCTATCGCTGGTTACCAGGTGCTCTGTCTCCTATTGGGAGCTCCGTGGAGCTGCTTTCCTGTACTCCTCGTCCACCACCCTTCAATGTGAGTAGGGCGAATCCAGGCAGCAGGATGGAGTCCACAACTCTTGGCCAGCTGAGCAACTACATCCAGCTAGGAAACAGTGGAGGCTGAGCAGGAAGAAGGGTGGGAGGTGGGAAAGCATGTACTACTGGTTAGTGGGTGCTCTGTCTCCTGCTGGGAGCTCCATGAAGCTGCTTTCCCCTGTTCCCTGTCCGCCAATCTCCAACAGGATTCCAAGATGAAAGATATGTGCTTCATTAGCTGATAGGGGACTTTGCTGGTATCTCTCCTCGCTCTCTGATCTCTGTCAGTTTCTTACTCTATTCAGTGCTTGGCTGAATTCTTTATCTCTTCATTTGACACTTAAGGTTCCAGGATTGATGTTTGTCTCTGTTTTGCTTAGTTTTATGGGTCTTTGCTGTGGAAGGACGGCGTGGTGCTTCTGTCTGTGGCAACATGTTCTTTATGTATTTTCTTTTCATCCTTATTGATTTTATATTTCTGAGTGTTTATGTTTTTCTTTTTTTATTTTGATGTGTAGGATTGTTAGTTTCCTCTGTGGTTGCATTAATACTTAGCTATATTTTTCTAAGTTTGAACAAATCTTTTGTTTCTCTATAACACCTGGACTTCCTCCCCATATGGAAGATCTATGACAATGTTATTTAATTCTTCTTTTTTGTTTTAATATTTAATATTTTCATCTTTTACTTATGGGCATCTCTGTTTCCCTAGTATTTCCAGTGTTTGTTTTAGCTTTGATTCATTTTTGTGACTTCTCTATCTGGCTTGATATCTGGTTGTTCTGTCCTGTGTTCTAGTCTTGGGTTGTTATCTGACATTATTGATTTTCTAACTGGGGAACTCCCTTTAGTATTTCTTGTAATTGTGGTTTGGTTTTTCCAAATTCTCTAAGCTTCTGTTTATCTGGAAATGTTCTAATTTTGCCATCATATTTGAGAGACATTTTTGCTGCATATATAATTCTTGGTTGGCATTTTTTTTTTCCCCTTCAATGCTTTTTATATGTCTTTCCATTGCCTTCTTGCCTGCATGGTTTCTCTGGAGTAGTCCAAGTTTAATCTTGCTGACTATCCTTTGTAATTGACTTTTTTGTTTATCCCTAGCAGCTCTTAAAATTCTCTCTTCATCTTTGGTTTTGGCAAGTTTGATTATGTCTTTATGACTTTCTTTTGGGATCTACCTGGTGTGGGTTTGATGAGTTTCTTGGATAGCTATCTTCTTCTGTTTCACAATATCATGGAAGTTTTCTGCCAACAAATCTTCAACAATTCTCTCTGTATTTTCTGTTATCTCCCTTCCCCCTCCCTGTTCTGGTAATCCAATCACTCATATATTATTCCTCTTTATAGAAAAAAAATTTTTTTTTTTTAGAGTCCCACAGAATTCTTAGGGTTTCTTCATTTTTTTTAACTCTTTTATCTGATTTTTCCTCAAATAAGTTGGTGTCAAGTGCATTATCTTCAAACACACTAATTCTGACTTCCATTACCTCGATTCTGCTCCTATGATTTTCGACTGAGTTATCTAATTTTGAAATTTTATTGTTAATCTTTTGGATTTCTATTTGCTGTCTCTCTGTGGATTCTTGCAGCCTGTAAAATTTGTCATCATGCTCTTGTATAACTTTCTTAAGTTTCTCTATTGCTTTGTCTGTGTGTTCCTTGGCTTGTTCTGCATTTTGCCTAATCTCTTTCTTAATCTCTTGAAGAGTTCTGTATATTAATCTTTCAAATTCTACCTCCAGTGATTTCAAGAAATAGTCTTCCTCCAGAAGGTCTCTTGATTCTTTGTTTTGAGTGCTTGCTGAAGCCATCACGATCTGCCTCATTATGTGACTTTATAAGGACTGTTCTTTCCGAGCCATCGATAAGTTATTATATTTATTTATTTTATGTTTGCTTACTGTGTCATAGCTTCTTGTTTTATTTTGTTTTGATATGCCCAAATAGGCTGCTTGTGTGGGGTAGTTTGATTACTGGCACCTTTGAAGCTCTCATATCCTGTCACCAGGTGGTTAGAGATGTATGTGAGCTCAGGATTCTGTTTACTTTTCTTATACGTATTCAGGTCAGATGTCAAGGTAGTCAGTCACCAAGTGTGTGGTGCAGGCTCTTACCTACAGTCCTAGACAGGCGGGGTTGATTGGAATAGCCACAGGTATCTGGCTGCAGTAGGAGATCACACACTGAGCCAGGCATGGGGTTGATGGCTGCCCCTTAGTGCTTGGGAGAAAAGGGTGTCCCTGTTTCCTAGAGTGCTTAGGTGGGTGGGTTTTGCAGCCAGACTATGGGCACCCAATGCTTTTGGCTATAAGGACTGAGAAGCACCACTTATTCTTGGACCCCTGTCACGAGTGGCTAGGTGATGTGGGTGGAGCCACCAGTCCTCAGAGCAGTGTTAAATGTCATGAACCTGCCACTCCACCTTATAGCTGATACAGTTGATATTAGGCTTCAGGTATATACCTTGTTGTGCTGTGCTAATGAGGGCCTACACTGTTGAAATGGGCCCACACAGGTCTATGCAGGGGTGAAAGGCATTCAAAGTCTGTGGAACCCTTATGCCTATGCCTAGGCAAAGGAGTTTTACCTGCCTGGCATTCCCAGTTTAGGGGAGCTGGCAGATTATTTTTTCCTGTTTGCTAATTCATTCCCTCTCCAAAGCCAGGAGAATGGTTCAGGATGCACAACGGGTCCTACTTTCAGTCCAAGGGACAGTGACAATTGCTGAAGCCAGCCCAGACCCAGTGCAGAGCAGGGAGGGGATAGGTAAAGGGATAAGAGGTTCTTCCCAAAGTGAGTGTTTTTTGATCTGTGAGGTAGATTACACATATGAACTTATATTTTGGCAACTGACTGCTGCTTCTCTCTGGTTCTGGAGGGTTGAGCAGACTCTCTGCCACTTAGTCTCTCCCTATGTGGAAAGCCACTGCTTGCCTTACCGTGCTCGTGCCAGCCAATCCAGCCTACAGGGTGCTGGTTCCCACCGAGTCAGGTCTGGCAACTCCATTCTGCTTCTGAACCATCTCTCCCTTCCCTGCCACTCAGTCCGATCCTTCAACTTTGCCTTTGATGTTCATGGCTCCTAGATTGTTATATATAATCGATTCGCTTGTTTTTTCAGGCCTTTGTTGTAAAAGGAACCACAGGAAATGTCTGACTACTCCACTATTGTGGCCTTACCTCCCAGAATATTATTAAAATCTCCACTTTGACATCAAGAAAGTGCCTCAAATGAAACTAATGCTTTATGTATGAATCTTCTTTACCTCCCAGCACTGCCATTCACTCCAAGACAAAAACCTCAGATTCACACTTCTTTCACATGCTACATGTAATTCATCCATGAGACAAGCCTATTAGCTCTACCTTCCAAATGTAGTTCTAATCTTATTCTTCCTGTTACATTACCAAGTTATCTTCATTGGCCAGACCACTTCCGTACCTTCCAGTATTTTCTTGCCTCCACTCTTGACCTTTCTGAGTCACTTCATCCATATTGTGGTTGTTAGGGATTGAATTGGGGTCCCCCACAAAGCAATGAGGTGCATAACCCCTGTAACTGTAAATATAACCCTGTTTGGAAATAGAGTTTTTCTTTTTCATATTAATGATGCCATACTGGAGTAGGGTGGGCCCTAAACTTAATCTCTTTTGAGTGGTCTCGTACCCAAAAAGCAGAATAGACAAAGACACTCACAGAGGAAGACGTCATGGGAAGATGGAACCAGATGCACCTACATCTGGTGCATATGCCAAGGCTTGCTGGTCATTACTAGAAGCTGAAAGACAAAGGAGGGCCTTCCCCTAGAGCTTAGGCCCTGAATTCAGAACTGTGATAATAAATTCTTATTGTTTAAAGCCACTGACTTGTGGTATTTTTTTCTTTCTTTTTTTTGTCATAGCAATACTAGGGGACTATGCCAGTGATCAAGATGGAAGTCGTAGGATGCCACTTCCTGCTCGAGGGGGCATAGCTTCTCACCATACTTAGAATTAAAGCTAAAGTTCATTCAATGGCCTAAAATGACACTACGTTTTCTGTCCCTTGTCCCTTTCTGACCACATCTGTTATCACTCTCCCTCTTGATCATATAATTTTAACAACACTGGTATTTCTAACGATCCTTAAATATATCCAATACATACTATCTCTGGCCTTTGTACTTTATTTTCCCTCAACCTAGAAAAAAATTTCCCCAAATGTTTACATGTCATGTTCCTTTACATGTCATTACTTCAGAGATGGCTTGCTTGACAAAACGCTTCACCTTTTATTGTTTTTCTGAACAGTACTTTAACGGATGTGTATTTATTTGTTTATTTTTAATATCCCCCACTATAATGTGTGCAAACTAGGTCATTATTGTTCAGCATTGTGTTCTGGCATCTAGAATAGTGCCTGGCAGTTGTTGTTGTCTGTGGTAGAATTAATCCCCGATTCATAGTAATGCCATGTGCAACAGAACGAAACACTATGCAGTCCTGGGCCATCCCCATAATTAGTTTTAGATTGGACCATTGTGATTCATAGAGCTTTCATTGGCTGATTTTTGGAAGTAGATCACCAGGCCTTTCTTCTTAGTCCAGCGTAGTCTGGAAGGTTCACTGAAACCTGTTCAGCATCATAGCAACATGCAAGCCTCTATTGACAGACAGGTGTTGGCTGCACACGAGGTACATTGGCCGGGAATCTAACCCAGATCCCCAGAATGGAAATTGAAAATTCTACCACTGAACTACTCTTTTAGTATCTAGTGTTGCTATAACAGAATTATCATAAATGGTTGGCATTAACAAAGAGAAATCCATTCTCTCACAGTCTAGGATACTAGAAGTCCGAATTTAGGGCACTAGCTCCAGGGGAAGGTTTTCTCTCTCTGTAGGTTCTGGGGGAAGGTCCTTGTCATCAATCTTCCCCAGTCAAGGAGCTTCTCAGCACAGGGACCCTGGGTCCAAAGGGCACACTATTCTCCCAACCCTTGTTTCTTGGTGGTATGAGATCTCTATGTCTCTTTGCTCACTTGTCTCTTTTATATCTCAAAAGAGATTGACTTAAGACACAACATAAACTTGTAGATTGAGTCCTCACTTATTAACACAACGGCCTCTAATCCTGCCTGATTAACCTCATAGAGGCAGGATTTACAACACGTGGGAAAATTACATCAGATGACAAAAAGGTGGACAATCACACAATACTGGGAATCATGGCCTAACCAAATTGACACATATTTTGGGGGGACACAATTCAATCCATAACAGCTACTATTGCTCCCAGGTTGTGCAAATGTGCAAATGGTTAATACGCTCACTGAAAGGTTGGAGGTTTGAAGCCACCCAGACATGCCTCAGAAGAAAGACCTGACAAACTACTTCCAAAAAATTAACTATTGAAAACCCTATGGATCACAGTTCTACTCTGATACACATAAAAAAAAAAAAACAAACCAAACCGAGTGCCATCGAGTCGATTCTGACTCATAGCAGCCCTATAGGACAGAGTAGAACTGCCCCATAGAGTTTCCAAGGAGCACCTGGAAGATTCGAACTGACAACCCTTGGGTTAGCAGCTGTAGTGCTTAAACACTAAGCCATCAGGGTTTCCTCTGATACACATAGGACATCATAAATTAGAATCAACTCAACAGCAAGTGATTAGATTACAAGTTAGCTTATACTAATAGAAGTACCTCCTGTATTAGTCTAAATTCTTTGTTTAAATCTTTATGAAATCTTGTGTACCAGCCTGAACTTGGTGAAGCCTCAAATATTACTCTTACTGAAATTAGGCAGAGGCAAGTGTGCACCTAAATAAGATGAGAAATCTACTTGGCTTCATCTCCCCAAAGCTTATTTCCAAATAAAACCCCTCAAAAAATTACCACTTCAGTGAGAAGAAAAGCCCAGAACAAAGAAGGTTAAGGAAAATGAAGCAAAGGCAAATAGTATTTCCTTCTCTGAATGTTTAGAGCGGAACTAGTTGAATCTACTCATTCTAGACCTTCTCAGGCTTGTAACCCTTTGTGTTCTAATAGGATCTCCTTTTGCAAGACTAGAGTTCTAGTATGAGGAATCCCAAGAGAGGATCAATGGGAGAACATGAGAGTCCTAAGGTGTGGAGAGAGACAAAGAGAAGCAAATTAATTCTCAGGGCCCTATTCTGTCCTTTGATTTATTCCATTTTAAGGGAAAGAGTAGGCGCCCCGGTGGCAGAACGGTTAAACACTTGTCAGCTAACCAAAAGGTTAGCGGTTCCAACCCACCCAGCAGCTTTGTGGAGAAAGGCCTGACAATCTGCTTCCACAAAAATTACATAGAAGAAAACTTTATGGGGCAGCTCTGTTCTGTGACATGGGGTCAATATGATAGGAAATGACTAGATGGCACCTAACAATGGCAAAAGAAAGAATAAGGCAATGAAGGAATCTTGTGCTCCCCCTTGTGGTAGGTATCTGCCTTTAATTTCAAGAGAAAACTAAAACTGAGTGGATAAAGGACTTGAATTATTTTTGACTTAGATTGACTCGAAGGCACTGTTTTTTTTTTTTTTCTGGGTAGATGATTCTGCTTTGTGGAAACCTAAGCATTCAAGTCATAAAATTAAAGTCAAAACAGCCTTATCAAACGATTAGCAGTTTATCTAAATTTAAGTTCAAGCTTCTAGCTGAATGTAATATTCTCAGGAGAGGTAGCATTGCCAACCCAAATCTATAATTAGCACTTGATAAGCCAGTGATAACGTCCCTCTGTTATCATATGTATTATGTCTAATCCATATCTCAGTCAAGTCATTTGGGTGTTATTATCACTATTTTGCCAGGGAGGAACTGAGACTAAAAGATTTTAAGTCACCATTTCAAAGTCATAAAACCAGTAAGAGTCCAAAACAGGATTTAAACCACAGCTTCTCTGGTTTCAAAGCCCTGTGCTTTTTCCTCCTATGCCATACAGCTTTCATTAAGTTATGACAAATGTCCCCATGTTGAGAAAATTAAAAATACATCATTGATGTTTCATATCTCAGCCTAGTTATTATAGCTGATGCTGTTGCTATTTATGTGAGCTTGGCTGAAAGGGGAAAAAAATGAGTCATTCTATATACATCACTGTTGCTAATGTAGGCACTGTCTCCAGAGCCTGTCACCATTTGTAGCTCTGCCACTTTCCTTTGCCAGCTGTCCAGGGCCTTTGCACAAAATGAGCTACTCCATTTCTGATCGCTAAACTCCCGAGGGGGTTGGCTGCTCTCACCCTTCAGTATCTCACAGTTATGCCTCAGTGCTTGAAGTTGCTTTCCAGCATGCATTGTAGATCTCTTTTGCATACCCAGAGCTACTAAGCAGGCCACCGTTTGGGGCACTGAAGCAGTCACTTGCTCGGTGGGACCGTGGCTACCTCAAAGATCTAATGCTCTACCAAATGTACCCAATAGAATCTGTAGGGAAATTTTGGCTGTTTCTACAAGAGAGCAATTCATCCACTAAAAGACAGAAAGAGGTGATTTAAATATTTAAAACCAATCCTTTAATCCTTAAAATATATTTTTCCACAGATTGAGTCAAACCAATATTCAGGGAATCACATATGCTGTATACATGACCTGGCAATTTGGTGCTGTATGTGTTGGTGGCTCTAATAAACTAGGCTCTGTCAGGAGCAGAGGTCATTTGTTTGATTCTCACACGGCAAGAGGAAAGGTACATTGGAACTGGATAGTCAAAGGGATAGAAAGAGGATTGTTTCCCCCAAATGGCCTAGCTCTATGACTTCTTGAAATTTGAAGAGCAAAATCCAGAAAATTGGTTCATTTGCATACTTGCACAGTGTTACAATGACACGTGCTAGTCCTGCTCACTTGCTGCCTTTCTTATGCTGTAGGTCACATGTTGCACATTCCCCCATGCGCTCCATGCCTAAGTGTGGTCAGGGAGCAGCTGGGCAAAGAAAACATCGGAGAGCTTGGCAAGCTGTGCCATACCTGTGTGCCTCTTGTGGCAGCTGGTGCTCCTCTGAAGTATCTGAGCTGGAAGGGAATTAAGGCAGCAGCGCTGCTGGGACTGGGCAACTTGTCACCCTTGCTGTGAGTTACCACAAACTCATTTAATTCCACTGTTGGTCCCAAAGGCTGCATTTTGCCTGAGATATAAAAAGAATCATACCGGGCCTTTTAGAACACAGACTTTTATGTGGATTTCTAAGCATTGGGATTTTGTCAGTCTATCACACAGTTCATCAAATGCCTTTTCCCTGGGACTTGCTTTGCACAGTGCTGGTTGGAAAGATTTGGAGATTAATTTGAACTCTAATGAAAATTAGCTGTGCTGTTTGGTTTCATGTTGTGATTGTCATCATGGAGGTCAGTCCTAATGATGCGTCAGGCTCTCTTTGACAGTTTGCATACAGGCACAGTTTACTCAGAGCTCTACAATGCCATTCTCAGAAGATAAGGAAGTATTGAACTGCCACGCGGGGACTGCTCAGGTGATAGCTGATGCGTTTTAGATCAGCTCCCTGACAAAGTGAGCAAGGCTCTTCTACCTCACCTTCCCCAACATTAGTGAAATGATTTATTTTATCAAAGTTATAAGTGTGTTATAGTTAATATTCTCCAACCAGGCTTTTTTTTTTTTTCAAATCCTTATGAACACAAAAGAAATGTCATCATGTGAAAACATTTGAAAAAGACTTAGTTTATAAAAGATAACATTATATGTTTAATTATTTAAGTGCTATTTGTGATTGGAATTAATAACTTCAATGCTATTTGTGATTGCATTATGGATACTGAAGTTCTTAGGCTTTTTTTTTTTTATTGGCAGGTGCAGATGTTGACAAAAGTTTATTTGTATAGATATGTATTTGGGTTTGTACATACAAACTGTTGCATATTAATGGATTTTATAATTTTGTGTGTTAAATAAATTTCTGCTGTTCCTTACATTGACTCAAGCCATGGTGTTTCAAGCTCCTCATATGCATGTGAGAGATGGACAACGACTAAGGAAGACTGAAGAAGAACTGGCACCTTTGATTTATGGTGCTGGTGAGGAATACTGAACACGGACTGCCAGAAGAATGAACAAGCCTGTCTTGGAAGAAGTGCAGCCAAGATGCTCATTAGAAATAAAGATGGCAAGACCTCATCTTATATTCTTTGACTGTGTTATCAGGAAGGACCAGTCCCTGGAGAGACATCATGCTTGGCAGAGTAGAGGGTCAGTGAAAAAGAGAAAGACCCTCAGCAAGATGGATTGACACAGTGGCTGCAGCAATGGGTTCCAACATAACAATGATTGTGAGGGTGGCTCAGGACCAGGCAGTGTTTCATTCTGTTGGACATAGGGTCACTGTGAGTTGGAACTGGCTCAGCGGCACCTAACAACAACAATAACAATGGTATAAGTAAAAATACGTTTTAGTTCTTATCTCAAATTACAAACAGAAAGTTATACAAAATATTTCAAGAAGATATGCAGCTATTTCTAACTTATTTGTGTATATCTGATTTGTTCAACACCAAGAGTAAATTTCTGGAGCCCTAGTGCCACAATGGTTAAGAGCTTAGCTGCTTACCAAAAAGTTGGCAGTTCGAATCCACTAAATGCTCCTTGGAAACCCTCTGGGGCGGTTCTACTCTGTCCTGTAGGGTCGCTGTGAGCCTGAATTGAGTCTACGGCAACAGTGTTTTTTTTTTTTTTTTAAGAGTAAATTTCTAGGCAATCTATGTATGGAGAGACAAACCCTTTCATACACTAATTTCTAATATAAGTTAACATTTGAAAGACTTATGTGTGTGATTGGGAAAAGACTGTTTTAGGGCTTTAATAATAAAGCTTCATTTATAGGAGATACAAAATCCTATTTATAAAGTAAACCATTATCTTTGGTAATAGTGTAATAAAAGTATATGTATATCCATAAAAATATTTTAGGAACTATTTGTGATCAGATTCTAAAGTGTTTATTTCATTATCATACACATATTCATTTTTAGTAATCTAGTCATTTAATATACACTTTGAATTATGAGAAATAGACCTGGGATTTCACAAATTAAATTGCTTAGACTTGGCGAGATAATACAATTTTGTTCGGACATAAATGAACATAATAGCGTTTATGCAGAAGTCACCTAAGTGATATTCTCTCTTCATCTTCAGGGCAGTAGGAAATGCAATATAACTAGAGATGATTGGCATTTTTTTTTTTTTTCCCCTAACATCTCTTTCCTTTCCTTTTGAAAAGGCTTAGCTACTCCTGAGAAACACAGCTGTTGGACAAAGCACAGGGCCTGAGACTGTGCCTTTGGGAGGGCTAATAAAGAAATCCAGCCAATCGAAAGGCAGACTGAAAAAAGTCAGATCAGATATGCCAATCACTACAAAAAAGTGATGGCCCAAAGAGGTGATAGTGCCAGCTCAATGCTGAGCTCAGTCTGTAAAGCAAAATTCTCCTGCTACTGATTCTTCCTTATTTATATATTTATTTTTGGTATTACCAGGAACATTTGCAGAGAATATAAGGCAATAAATGGAGGCAATGCTTCAGAAAGCTTGCAAACGTTCTTTTGAAAGAGAAGGTAAACTTTCTTTTACCAAAAGAAAATCCTCGGAACTGAGAAAATTTAGAAGGGTTAAGCAACTTGTTCCCAAATCCCAAAACTAAGGGACACGTGTGGGATTTGAACCAGGTTACCTGGCTCCCTGACTATCTTTCCCTTGAAAGGGAACAGCCCTTTTCTGTCAGGACAAAGCATAAGTGTTGTTATCAATATAGAAGCAGAGAGCCATGTCCACTTACCAAATCAAAGGACAGAATTGGTTATCTGTGGCTTCTCTAGGTTAGGAAAAGACGATTCCTAAGGAAAGAGTCAGGGTTTTATAGGAAGGGGTCCTATTGCTTAGTACCACCCTTTTTCTTGGGCAGATAAAGAGAACGTAGATATTCACCGAAGTATCAGGACATCAGAATTAGGGGGCAGCTCTTAAATTTCGAAAAAAAAAAGATGTGTGCTTAATGAATACTACTTCCCACAAAAGAAAAAAGAAAGAAAGAAAGCCTCAGTTTCTCATATAAGTGAAAAAAAATTGAACATGACTACCTCTGCATAAGAAGAAATGGTACACATGTTCCTCTCCTGCCTTTAATGCAGCGGAACGATATTACACTACCAAGACATAAAGATATCGCAAACATAAAAATCTTAATATTTTTTTAAATAATGGAGACTTTTTTTTTTCTGGAAATTTTCACCAATTAGCTAAAAGTAGATATTACTGTATAATAAGGAGGAAGAAAACCAAAAAACAAACACCATCCTTATTGGATTAAATGCAGCAGCTAGTCAATGTCCAATGAGAAAAGATACAGGTTTAACTCTAAATTGTTTTTAACTATATTTTCATTTCCTTTTTCCTTATAGAAAAATATTAGAACTCATTGTTACCTACCACACTTGCTACTCTATTTACATTTCTATTACCTTTTAACCATCAGCTGCAAAACATCCTGAGCTATATAATGTTGCCAATTACATTGTTAGTAGGTTATATAATCTGCCAATTACCACCAAAAATAAATGCCAGGTGTTTCCAGCCCAAGTCATTAAAATGCACATGATGGGCTGGGACTGACCATGCAGCTGTCTTGCTAACATTCAACATAAAAATCACAAGAAGAAGAAATGAAAAAACAAGCATGTGGACAAAAAAAAAATAATAATAGGGACAATAAGAAGGAAAAAAATGTGTCTTTGGTGTGGGCCTGATCTTTCTTTTCTTGCTTGTTGCTTGTCTGTCTCTCCATGTACTCTCCTTGGTTTTTGTTTTACACTTGCACTCTGTCCGATAGTAGAACAAATTTTGCAAGCCTAAGATTAAGATTACAGGCTTGGAAACCCTATAGGACAGTTCTTCTCTGTCCTATAGGGCTGATATGAGTCGGATCTGAGTGGATGATGGCAAAAGGTTTTTGGGTTATACGGTATTACAGGTGTTGCAATGCATATCTTCTACCTAAACCAAAGAAAATTTGAATTTTACTAGATATTAGAATGTTTTCTATTAAATATGACAAGGAAAAATAAAAGTAGAAAGAATAAAATCCTTCTTAAAAGTATTTTTGAATTGACAAATTTTAACCCTAAGGAGTGTTTTGTTTTTTCTACTCTAATAAAAATTTGGAAAAAAAAAAAAAGATTTGGGCTCGATAAACACCACTTCCCATAACAGAAAAAAAAAAAAAAAGGAAGAAAGGCCTCAGTTTATCATATAAGTGAAAAAAAAATTGAACATGAATATCTCTGCAGAAGAAGAAATGGCGTACATATGCCTCTTCTGCAAGAAATGTATAAAAAAATTGAAATTTTGTATATGAGTTTTAGGTGCTGTTGGTGACACAGCCACACCCACTCATATAAGTATTGTCTTCTGTTTTATCTATTTTTTATGGCTGTGATCTTTCAGAAGCAGATCACCAGACCTTTCTTCCCAGTCATGTCTGGGTGTGTTCCAAACACCTATCCTTCTGTTAGTTGCTGATGGCTAAACTTCTCATGCTATCGGGTGACCCAGGTTTTAGGTGCTTTTATACTGACTACAGATTTATTATTTTTAACTCTTTTCTGGGAAATTCAGAATCAGTGGTTTGAAATCAATATTTTAATCACTTCAATTTTTGTATAGGTATCCTTACTATTGGCCTATATGATGATGTCAAAAATGCTTGGCAAATAGTTAAGTGGATGGATGAATGCATGAGTGAACATAGTAATTTTTGGGTACATAGCATATATTTCAAATCGATATCTTTTCCCATATAATCTGTCTTCTACGAACCATCGATGAACGTCAGCTAAAGGCAGTCCTTCCGTTCACGAATTGAAGATACCACTCCTCACTTAAGGATGGCATGCCTGTAATTGTATCATCAATTTTTCTAGTTTGAGACATATTACATTTGAGATGTCTTTTGGACATAAGGGAAACCCTCGTAGTGTAGTGGCTAAGTGCTACAGCTGCTAACTAAAAGTCTGACAGTTCGAATCCACCAGGCACTCCTTGGAAACTCTATGGGGCAGTTCTCTGTCTTATAGGATCGCTATGAGTCGGAATCAACTCGATGGCAACGCGTTTGGTGTTTGGTTTTTGGGCATTAAGGAGCCCGGGTGGCACAGTGGTTAAGTGTTCAGCTGCTACCGCTCCTTGGAAACCCCATGGGACAGTACTACTCTGTCCTATAGGGTCACTATGAGTTGGAATCAACTCGACAGCAATGTTTTTTTTTTTTTTAAATTGGACATTAATGTTGAGTAGGAAATTTGATCTTCATATTTGGGATTAAAGAGAGAGTTCTGGATTGAAGAACTTTAGCTGTCATCAAAATCATTCTAAGATCAAACAAACGTACTACAGAATTTTGTATCTTAAACAAAAACGGACCTCACATTCTCTTATAGCTACAGTCCCATGTCTCTGCTACCATTTATGGTAAAAATCCTCAATGAATGTGCCTCATTTCCACCCATTAACTCTTGAACTCACTCCAGTTAGGCTTTTTCCCAAATATTCCACCAAAACAGTTATCGTCAAGGTAACAACCTCCAGGCATTAAACACAATTTTGAGTTCTTAGGTAATATCTTACTCAAGAGATCCGAAGTAATTGACAAATTTGATCCTATCTTCCCTTTGTGGTTGTTATTTGTTGTTAGTTGCTGCTAAGTTGATTCTGACTCTTGGTGCAGAGTAGAACTGCACTCCTTAGGGTTTTCAAGGCTGTGAACTTTTGGAAGCAGATCGCCAGGCCTGACCTCCAAGGCATCTCTTGTTGGGTTCAAAAAGCCAAACTTTTGGTTACTAGTCTAGTGCTAAATGGCTTTCAACACCCAGCCACCTAAGTTTCCCTTGAAACACTATGGTTTACTTCTTTCTGAGTCATCACTCTGCCTTTGTTCTCCTTCCACCAAATTGAATACTCCTCCTCTCACACCCTTGCTCATTCTGAAGACTCCACCGAGGCTTCCCCCACTCCACTGTGGTTTTCACCCTCTTCAAAGCCCTCCAAGTCCTGGCTTCTAACTGCAGTTTGGCCAGACCAGGCTGTGGCCCTAACCTCAGTTTGAATTTGGGGCCAGAATTCTGCGCATGTGCAAACCAGTATTTTGGCTCATGGGAAGGACCTGAAGAGCTGTGTCCTCAGTCTGACCCTGGACCTGAGCATCACTGGAGAGGAAGATATTTTTCAGTACACCATAGTGCCCGAGCCCATTTGCAAAGTGAAAAGTCCCTTCCTTTGTAACATGAACCAGCATCCGGATCTCCAAATATGGGCATGGGAGGGCTCGGGATATCAGATTTTGGGCACCAATCCCTGCCCTCTGGGGACTTGAGCTCCCTTGGGGTGGGGAGGTCGTGGTAGTCCTGCTATTAGGCCGCACGTTGCTCCTTGTTTGTGCAAATAATAAATTCCCACTTTCTGTTTCCCTTGTAGTTGGTGGTGTATGTCCATGTTATTTCAATCAGCTAGTAGGACAGGAGAAGAACCCAAGTTTGGTTACATTTCTTTCTCCTCTTCCTGACTTCTCTACTTTGGACAGCCTTGGTCTCAGTCCTCTGAATTCTTTCCTTTGTTACACACCCTAGGTAACATCATAAATTCCTGTGTCTTTAAATACCATTTATTCTGATGACAACCAAAGTCCTTCAATTCAGAACTGTCTCCTTGGTTGCAAATTTGAAGATCAAATTTCCTGCTCAACATGAATATCCAATAGACATCGCAAATGTAATGTTTCTCAAACGGAGCTCTTGATTTCCCTCACTATCTTAGGGTTCTCCAGAAGAACAGAACCAATAAGTTGTATCTTATTGCTTCTGTTGTCATGTGCTGTCATCAATTCTGTCTCACAGGGACCCTATGAGACAGAGTAGAACTGCCCCATAGGGTTTTCTGGGCTGAAATCTTTATGGAGGCAGACTTCCAGGTCTTTACTCCCATGGACAAGCTGGTGGCTTCAAACCACCGGACCTTTCACTTAGTAGTTCAGCACTTAACTTTTGCATCACCAGGGCTCCAGAGCTCCTTACACATATACGTACATACATACACACACACACACACACACGTCCATATATATATGGTTAGTTAATTTCTGTCAAGTTGGCTCCAACTCGTGACCATCCTATGTGCAACAGAATGTAATGTTACCTGGTCCTGCACTATTTTCACAATCATTGGTATGCTTGCATTCATTGTTGCAGCCACTGTGTATTTTATATGCCTTCCAACCTAGGGTGCTCATCTTTCAGCACTATATTAGACAATAATCTGCTGTTTTCCATAGGGTTTTCATTGGCTAATTTTTGGAAGTAGATCTCTAGGCCTCTCTTCCTAGCCTGTCTTAGTTGGAAAGCTGCCCTGAAGCCTGTTGACTATGGTGATCCTGCTGGTGTTTGAAATACCACTGGCGTAACCAGCAACAATCATAGCAATATGCAGGCTACCACAGTATGACAAACTGACAGACTGGGTGGTAGAGTTATATGTTTATACACACACACACACACACACACACACACACACAAGTATCTAAAATAGAGTTCTATGGCATACTGCAAGAGATTTCAGTCCATATGGGATAGATTCATAATCAACTTTATTTGGATACCATTTTCCCACCAGCAATATAGGAATATATCTATCAAAGTATGTACAACTAAGATCTCTCTACCATGTCTACAAGGACGGTGAAGAATATATATATATATATATATATATATATATATATATATATATATATATATATAATCAATCTCATTATCTCACAATTTGGATTTTTTTTTTTTTCTTTTTCTGTAGTGTTTCCCAATTGGGGTTGCTATTACTGACTCCTTTTATTTCCAGCATTTCCAAACAATCTCTTTAACAATTCAGGCTAGATTTTATTTGGGTGTCTTTATTACCACTCTTTAATTTCTAGATAAATTGGCCAGTTTTATGTGAACATTGCTGCATTTATCCACCACCCCATCTTAGGCCATACTTATTCCGAATTTCACCATACTTATTCAATCTACCAAACTAAAAAAAAAAAAAAAACCATTGCCATCAAGTCTATTTCTACTCTTAGCGACCCTGAAGGACAGAATAGAACTGCCCCGAAGGGTTTCCAAGGAGAGCTTGGTGGATTCAACTTGATGGTTTAGGACTACATGAATAGTATATGGACTCTCTGAGTGGTGTAAAGATTAAAGTGCTAGGCTGCTAACCAAAAGGTTGCTGCTTGAAGTCCACCCAGAGGCACATCACAGGAAAAGCCTGAAGGTCTACTTCTGCCAAATCAGCCATTTAAAACCTTAGGCAGTACAGTTATACTCTCACACACCTTGTGGTAGCCAGGAGTTGGAATCACCTTGACGGTAATTGGTTTAAATAGTACATATTTTGGCCCTAACATGCATGAGCGTGGTTAATGCCTTTTAAATAAGAGGAAGGAGTTTTGTTTTTGTTTTCTATCCGCTATCGTGATCCCACAGAAAGTTAGGTCTATTCTTTTAGTTCACAATTTTCCTCAAGATGTAATTTTTCATAAATCCCAAATATATGAAAGTAGTTGTGAAGAATGGTTTCTCTCCTGGCTCCTCACATATTACAAGCCCAACACTTAACTCACAGTTCCTACTTTCTACCCCACTATGTGAAGTCTCTAAGAAGCCCTGGTAGCACAGTGGTTAAGTGATGGGGTGCTAACTGAAAGGTCAGCAGCTCTAACCCACCAGCTACTCCATGGGAGAAAGATGTGGTGGTCTGTTTCTGTAAAGATTTACAGGTTTTGAACGCTATGGAGCAGACAGAAACAACTGTCAGTGTTTTTTTTTTTGTTTTGTTTTCTTTTTTTCTCTTTGGTTTATGCAAAATTTCTATGAATGGAAACTGTAAGCACCAGGGTTTGGTGCCTCAGGGTACTTAACCACTCTCCCATTCACATACATTCCTGGGCTGGTGTCCTTTCTTTCTTTTTCTTTTGTTTTTTATAATTTTTATTGTGCTTTAAGTGAAAGTTACAAATCAAGTCAGTCTCTCACACAAAAACCCATATACACCTTGCTACACACTCCCAATTACTCTCCCCCTAATGAGACAGCCCACACTCTCCCTCCACTTTCTCTTTTTGTGTCCATTTCACCAGCTTCTAGCCCCCTCCGCCCTCTCATCTCCCCTCCGGGGAGGAGAGGCCAACATAGTCTCAAGTGTCCACCTGATCCAAGAAGCTCATTCCTACCAGCATCCCTCTCCAACCCATTATCCAGTCCAACCCATGTCTGAAGATTTGGCTTCAGGAATGGTTCCTGTCCTGAGCCAACAGAAGGTCTGGGGGCCATGACCACCGGGGTCCTTCTACTCTCAGTCAGACCACTAAGTATGCTTTTATAAGAACTTGAGGTCTGCATCCCACTGCTTTCCTGCTCCCTCAGGCGTTCTCTGTTGTGTTCCCTGTCAGGGCAGTCATCTGTTGTAGCTGGACACCATCTAGTTCTTCTGGTCCCAGGATGATGTAGTCTCTTGTTCATGTGGCCCTTTCTGTCTCTTGGGCTCATAATCACCTTGTATCCTTGGTGTTCTTCATTCTCCTTTGATCCAGGTGGGTTGAGACCAATTGACGCATCTTAGATGGCTGCTTGCTAGCGTTTAAGACCCAGATGCCACTCTTCAACGTGGGATGCAGAATGTTTTCTTAATAGATTTTATTATGCCAATTGACTTAGATGTCCCCTGAAACCATGGTCCCCAAACCCCTGCCCCTGCTACACTGGCCTTCGAAGCATTCAGTTTATTCAAGAAACTTCTTTGCTTTTGGTTTAGTCCAATTGTGCTGACCTCCCCTGTATTGTGTGCTGTCTTTCCCTTCACCTAAAGTAGTTCTTACCTACTATCTAATTAGTGAATGCCTCTCTCCCACCCCCCCTTCTCCCCCCTCTAGTAACAACAAAAAAAATGTTTTCTTTTCAGTTTAAACTATTTCTCAAGTTCTTATAATAGTGGTTTTATACAATATTTGCCCTTTTGCAACTGTTTAATTTCACTCAGCATAATGCCTTCCAGGTTCCTCCATGTTATGGAAGGTTTCACAGATTCCTCACTGTTCTTTATTGATGTGTAGTATTCCATTGTGTGAATATACCATATTTATTTATCCATTCATCCATTGATGGGCACCTTGGTTGCTTCCATCTTTTTGCTATTGTAAACAGTGCTGCAATAAACATGGGTGTGCATATATCTGTTCATGCAAAGGCTCTTATTTCTCTAGGATTTATTCTAAGGAGTGGGATTTCTGGGTTGTATGATAGTTCTATTTCTAGCTTTTTAAGGAAGTGCCAAATCGATTTCCAAAGTGGTTGTACCATTTGACATTCCCACCAGCAGTGTAGAAGTGTTCCAATCTCTCCACAGCCTCTCCAACATTTATTATTTTGTGTTTTTTGGATTAATGCCAGCCTTGCTGGAGTGAGATGAAATCTCATTGTAGTTTTGATCTGCATTTCTCTAATGGCTAATGATCGTGAATATTTCCTCATATATCTGTTAGCTACCTGAATGCCTTCTTTAGTGAAGCATCTATTCATATCTTTTGCCCATTTTTTAATTGGGTTATTTGTCCTTTTGCAGTTGAGTTTTTGCAGTATCATGTAGATTTTAGAGATCAGGCACTGATCAGAAATGTCATAGCTAAGAACTTTTTCCCAGTCTGTATGTAGTCTTATTACTGTTTTGGTGAAGTCTTTGGATGAGCATATGTGTTTCATTTTTAGGAGCTCCCAGTTATCTAGTTTTTCTTCTACATTCTTTATAATGTTTTGTATACTGTTTATGCCATGTATTAGGGCTCCTAACGTTGTCCCTACTTTTTCTTCCATGATCTTTATCATTTTAGATTTTATATTTAGGTCTTTGATCCATTTTGAGTTAGTTTTTGTGCATGGAGTAAGGCATGGGTGTTGTTTCATTTTTTTTTGCAGGTGCATATCCAGTTATGCCAGCACCATTTGTTAAAAAGACTGCCTTTTCCCCATTTAAGTGTTTTGGGGCCTTTGTCAAGTATCAACTGCTCATATGTGGATGGATTTATGTCTGGATTCTCAATTCTGTTCCATTGGTCCATGTATCTGTTGTACCAGTACCAGGCTGATTTGACTACTGTCGCGGTATAATAGTTTCTAAAATCAGGTGAAGTAAGGCCTCCCACTTTGTTCTTCTTTTTCAGTAATGCTTTATTTATTCGGGGCCTCTTTCCCTTCGATATGAAGTTGGTGATTTTTTTCTCCATCTCATTAAAGAATGTCATTGGGATTTGGATCGGAATTGCATTAAATGTATAGATTGCTTTTGGTAGAATAGACATTTTTATAATGTTAAGTCTTCCTATCCATGAGCAAGGTATGTTCTTCCACTTTGTAAGTCTCTTTTGGTTTCTTGCAGAAGTGTACTGTAGTTTTCTTTGTATAAGTCTTTTACATCTCTGGTAAGATTTATCCCTAAGTATTTTATCTTCTTGGGGGCTACTGTAAATGGCATTGATTTGGTGATTTTCAATTCTATGTTCTTTTTATGGGTGTAGAGGAATCCAACTGATTTTTGTATCTTTATCTTGTACCCCGATACTCTGCTGAACTCTTCTATTAGTTTCAGTAGTTTTCTGGAGGATTCCTTGGGTTTTTCTGTGTATAAGATCATGTCAACTGCAAATAGAGATACTTTTACTTCTTCCTTGCCAATCTGGATGCCCTTTATTTCTTTATCTAGCCTAATTGCTCTGACTAGGACTTCTAACACAATGTTGATTAAGAGCGGTGAAAAAGGGCACCCTTGTCTGGTTCTGGATCTCTGTGGGAATGCTTTCAGGCTCTCTCCATTTAGGGTGATGTTGGCTGTTGGCTTTGCATGAATGCCCTTTATTATGTTGAGGAATTTTCCTTCTATTCCTATTTTGCTGAGAGTTTTTATCACGAATGAGTGTTGAACTTTGTCAAATGCCTTTTCTGGATCAATTGATAAAATCATGTGATTGTTGTCTTTTCTTTTATTTATGTGGTGGATGACATTAATTGTTTTTCTAATGTTGAACCATCCCTGCATACCTGGCATGAATCCCACTTGGTCATGGTGAATTATTTTTTTGATATGTTGTTGCATTCTATTGATTTTTTTGTTTTTAATAGATTTGGCTAGAATTTTGGTGAGGATTTTTGCATCTACATTCATGAGGGATATAGGTGTATAATTTTCTTTCTTGTGGTGTCTTTACCTGGTTTGGTATCAGGGATATGGTGGCTTCTTAGAATGCGTTTGGTAGTATTCCGTCCTTTTCTATGCTCTGAAATACTTTTAGTAGTAGCAGCCTTAACTCTTCTCTGAAAGTTTGGTAGAACTCTGCAGTGAAGCCCCAGAGCTTTTTTTTTTTTGTTAGGAGTTTTTTGATTACCTTTTCGATCTCTTCTTTTTTTTATGGGTCTATTTAGTTGTTCTACCTCTGTTTGTGTTAGTTTAGGTAGGTAGTGTGTTTCTGGGAATTCATCCATTTCTTCTAGGTTTTCAAATTTGTTTGAGCATAGTTTTTCATAGTAATCTGATATGATTCTTTTAATTTCAATTGGGTTTGTTGTAATATCACCCATCTCATTTCTTATTCAGGTTATTTGCTTCTTTTCCTGTTTTTCTTTTGTCAGTTTGGCCAATGGTTTATCAATTTTGTTGATTTTTTCAAAAAACCGTTTTTTGCTCTTGTTAATTCTTTCAATTGTTTTTGTGTTTTCTATTTCATTTAGTTCAGCTCTAATTTTTATTATTTGTTTTCTTCTGGTGCCTGTGGGTTTCTTTTGTTGCTCTCCTTCTATTTCTTCAAGTTGTAGGGATAATTCTTTGATTTTGGCCCTTTCTTCTTTTTGGATGTGTGCATTTATGGATACAAATTGACCTTTGAGCACCGCTTTTGCTGTGTCCCAAAGGTTCTGATAGGAAGTGTTTTCATTCTCATTGGATTCCCTGAATTTCTTTATTCCATCTTTAATGTCTTGTATACTCCAGTCTTTTTTTTAGCAGGGTATTGTTCAGTTTCCAAGGGTTTGATTTCTTTTCTTTGCTTTTGCTGTTATTGATTTCTACTTTTACAGCCTTATGGTCAGAGAAGATGCTTTGTAATATTTCAATGTTTTGGATTCTGCTAAGGCTTGCTTTATGACCTAATATGTGGTCTATTCTAGAGAATGTTCCATGTGCACTAGAAAAGAAAGTATACTTGGTTGATGTTGGGTGGAGTGTTCTGTATATGTCTACGAGGTCCAGTTGGTTGATTGTGCCATTTAGATCTTCCATGTCTTTATTGAGCTTCTTTCTGGATGTCCTGTCCTTCACCGAAAATGGTGTGTTGATGTCTCCTACTATTATTGTGGAGCTGTCCATCTCACTTTTCAATCCTGATAGAGTTTGTTTTATGTATCTTACAGACCTGTCAATGTGTGCATAAATATTTAATATTGTTATACCTTCTTGGTGTATTGTCCCTTTAATCATTATATAGTGTCCTTCCTCATCCTTTCTGATGGATTTAACTTTCAAGTCTATTTTGTCAGAAATTAATATTGCCACTCCTGCTCTTTTCTGATTGTTGTTTGCTTGATATATTTTTCTCCATCCTTTGAGTTTTGGTTTGTTTAATGTCTCTAAGTCTAAGGTGTGTCTCTTGTAGGCAGCATATAGACGGATCTTGTTTTTTAATCCATTCTGCCACTCTCTGTCTATTGGTGCATTTAGTCCATTTACACTCAGGGTAACTATGAATAGGTATGAATTTAGTACTATCATTTTGATGTCTTTTTTTGTGTGTTGTTGACAGTTTCTTTTTCCCACTTGATTTTATGTGCTGAGTAGATTTTCTTTATATATTGTCCTTTCCTCATATTTGTTGTTGTTGATTTTGTTTCTGCTGAGTCTGTATTTATCCCTTGTATTTTATTTTGATGAGTGGGATAGTTTGTCTCCTTTGTGGTCACTTTATTATTTACCCCTATTTTTCTAAATTTAAAACTAACTTTTATTTCTTTGTATCACCGTATCTCCCTCTCCATATGGAAGGTTATGATTACATTTCTTAGCCCCTCTTTATTATTTTTAGGTTGTCTTCTTTTATATAGTAACATCTCTGTTACCCTGTTTTGGGCTTTTTTTTTTTTTTTTAATAATCTTGCTGTGTTTTTTTTTTTTTTTTTGGATTTCCCTGTCGGGGTTGACTTCTGGTTGCTCTGTCCAGTGTTCTAGTCTTGGCTTGATACCTGATATTATTGATTTTCTAACCAAAGAACTCCCTTTAGTATTTCTTGTAGTTTTGATTTGGTTTTTATAAATTCCCTCAACTTGTGTTTATCTGTAAATGTTTTAATTTCACCTTCATATTTAAGAGGTAGATTTGATGGATATATGATTCTTGGCAGGCAATTTTTTTCCTTCAATTTTTTAAATATGTCATCCCATTGCCTTCCTGCCTGCATGGTTTCTGCCGAGTCGTCTGAGCTGATTCTTATTGTCTGTCCTTTGTAGGTGACTTTTCATTTATCCCTCACTGCTCTTATAATTCTCTCTTTCTCTTTGGTTTTGGTAAGTTTGATTATAATATGTCTTGGTGACTTTCTTTTAACATCTACCTTATGTGGAGTTCGATGAGCATCTTGGATAGATATCTTCTCATCGTTCACAATATCAGGGATGTTTTCTCTTGACAAATCTTCAACAATTTTCTCTGTATTTACTGTTATCCCTCCCTGTTCTGGTACTACAATCACTCATAGGTTATTTCTCTTGATAGAGTCCCACGTGATTCTTAAGGTTTCTTCATTTTTTTTAATTCTTTTATCTGATTTTTCTTCAAATATACTAGTGCCAAGTGATTTATCTTGGAGTACATGAAATTCTAGCTTCTACTTGCTCAATTCTGCTCCTCTGACTTTTTACTGAGTTGTCTAATTTTGTAATTTTATTGTTAATCATCTGAATTTCTGATTGCTGTCTGTCTATGGATTTTTCCAGCTTATTAAACTTTTCATTACATTCCTGAATAATCTTTCTAATTTCTTCAGTTGCTTTATCTGTGTGTTCCTTAGCTTGTTCAGTGTATTGCCTCATTTCCTTCCTGATGTGTTGCAGGGTTCTGTATATTAAACTTTTGTATTCTGCATCTGGTAATTCCAGGAATGCACTTTCGTCTAGAAGATTCCTGGATTCTTTGTTTTGAGAGCCTGTTGAGGTGATCATGGTCTGTTTCTTTATGTGACTTGATATTGACTGTTGTCTCTGAGCCATCTATAAGTTATTGTATTAGTTTATGCTTACTTACTGTGTCGTAGCTGCTTGCTTTGTTTTGTTATGGTATACCCCTGTGGGTTGCTTGAGTGAGCTAGCTTGATTATTTTCACCTTTGGAGCTCTGGTGTCTTGTCCCCAGCTGGCTAGAGCTGTTATCAGATATATCAGTCTATGTGTTCACTCAGTTTTCTTGTATGAATTCAGCTCAGGTTTCCAGTAGCTGATCATCAAGAGTGTGGTACAGGCTCTGTCCTACAGTCTTAGAGGGGCAGGGGTGATTGGTGTATATGCCGGTATCTGATTGCAGCAGGGGGTCACGCTCTGAACAAGGCAGGGGGCTAAGAACCGAGCTCCAAGTGTCTCTGAGGAAAACGCATCTCTGTTCCCTAGAGTGTGCTGGTGGGTGGGTTCTGCAGAGGGACCATGAGCATCCAAGCTTTTTGGTTGTAGGGACTGGGGGGCACCAGTTATCTTTGGACCCCTGGTGCGGGTGGCAGGGTGACCTGAGTGGAGCTTCCAGTCCTTAGATCCCTGATGTGGGTAGGTGAGGACCTTGTTTAACGAGCAACACAATCCTAAACATCAAACACCCACCTCTCCACCGCACAGCTGAAATGGTTGGAGTTTGCCAACAAAGGCCTAATCTCCCGAAATAGGCCCACACAGGTGCATGCAGAAGGGAAAGGTGCTCAAGGGCCACAGATAGTTTATGCCTGCATAGGAGCCACTTCCTGAGCTAGCAAATTATCTTTTCCCTCCAGTTGCAAATTTTTTCCTTCCCCAAGACTGGGAGGATGGCTCTATGTGCTCAGCAGGGTCTATTTCTGGGCCAGGGATTCAGCTGCTGAAGCCAGTTTCGGGGTGGGGTGGGCGCGGTAAAAGATTTGCAAGTACTTAGCTTTTACTGAGAGCAAGAACGCTGTACTCCTCAGGTCCCAGAGGTGTGAGTAGGCCGTGTGGCTGGCTGCTTCTCCCTGAGGAAACTGCGGCCAAACGCTAGGACCAGCCCGCCGCCGCTGCCGCTGCTGATGCCACTCCAGGAATGCTGCCTGAGGGCTCCCGGCGATTCAGGTCCGGTAACTCCTCTCCACTTTGGAAGGGTCTCTTCCTCCCCTGCCCCTCAGTTCATTGACTAAGCTTGCCCATGATGCTCAGGGTTCCCAGCTTGTCACAAACATACTCATTTCACTTGTTTTCTTCAGGTCTTTGTTGTAAAGAGGGCTCGCAGGACCCATCTGTCTATTCCGGCATCTTGGCTCCGCCTCACTTGGTGTCTTTTCTTTTTGTTGGTCTGAAGTGATTTTCCTACTTTTTTTGCAGTTCCTTTCATTAATTGAAAATTTTATATGTTTTGATCGTATAGGCAAATGATTTGGGGATCTCCAATTCAGTATATTACTCAGAAATCTCCTTTTAATTATCTCTTTAAAATATTTTGCTTACTTTCATGTTTGTTGGTAGCTCTCATTGACGGAGTAAATTAAGTAAAAGAGAAATTAGCATATTCCTGTTCTTTGTATAGTTTTTTGATAACACGATTCTTTCACATCCAAGAAAAAATTATTTTGAACAGCATGCTATTGACTGTTACCTGTTGGAAACAACAAGAAAAATTCTAATCCTTGCAGTACATTCACAGCTATTTTTTTGAGGAAATTCCTTTCACTGAGGATAAACTGAAATTCTAGAATAAACTGGTTAGGAATTCATAGACAGTAATTCTCAACCAATTGTGCATTGTAACCATAGACTCTTCAAAACCTCTGGGTTATATAATAGAACACTCTGATACACCAGACATCAGACACAAAACTATGTGATTACATTTTAAAAGGCGTATGTGGATATGATAACCATATACTTCTCTTGCTATAGAGTTATCACAAATTAACATATTATTAATTTACAAATGTTCTGATTCCCAATTATAGTAGGACCAATTAGATCTTTTTTTATTTTGAAAAAAAGTTGAATAAAATTAGCTTTCTTTGCATCCTTTTACAACTAATTTTTATTCTAGTTGTGGAACAAGAAATATACTAATTTTTATTCTAGTTGTGAAACAAGAAATATACTAATTTTTATTCTAGTTGTGAAACAAGAATTTCAGATATTGGCCTCTTGTTCCCATTTTAAATTTCTGCTCAACGATATTAAAACTACAAGGGATAAGTCACAGCTATAGTTAAAGTATTTTGTTAACTTAAAAGAGTGGTAGATGCCAGGATGGCGTTAACCTGTGAGCTTTAAAAGAACAACAAGAAGGTGTCCATCAACGGATGAATGGATAAATTATGGTATATTCACACAATGGAATACTACGCATCAATAAAGAACAGTGATGAATCTGTGAAACATTTCATAACATGGAGGAACCTGGAAGGCATTATGCTGAGTGAAATTAGTCAGATGCAAAAGGACAAATATTGTATAAAAGACCACTATTATAAAATCTTGAGAAATAGTTTAAACTGAGAAGAACACATTCTTTTGTGGTTATGACGAGGGGAGGGAGGGAGGGTGGGAGAGGGTTATTTACTGACTAGATAGTAGATGAGAACTACTTTAGGTGAAGGGAAGGACAACACTCAATACAGGGAAGGTCAGCTCAACTGGACTGCACCAAAAACAAAGAAGTTTCCTGAATAAACTGAATGTTTTGAAGGTCAGCGGAGTAAGGGTGGGGGTTTGGAGACTATGGCTTCTGGGGATATCTAAGTCAATCAGCAAAATAAATTCTATTAAGAAAACATTCTGCATCCCACTTTGAAGAGTGGCATCTGGGGTCTTAAATGCTAACAAGTGGCCATCTAAGATGCATCAATTGGTCTCAACCCACCTGAATCAAAGGAGAATGAAGAACACCAAGGTCACAAGGTAATTATAAGCCCAAGAGACAGAAGGGCCACATGAAGTAAAGACTTACATCATCCTGAGACCAGAAGAACTAGATGGTGCCCAACCACAACTGATGGCTGCCCTGACAGGGAGCACAACAGAGAACCCCTGAGGGAGCAGAAGAACAGTGGGATGCAGACCCCAAATTCTCATAAAAAGACCAGACTTAATGGTCTGACTGAAACTGGAAGAATCCCGGTGGTCATGGTCCCCAAACCTTCTGTTGGCCCAGGACAGGAACCATTCCCGAAGACAACTCATCAGACATGGATTGGACTCGACGATGGGTTGGAGAGAGATGCTGATAAGGAGTGAGCTACTTGTATCAGGTGGACATTTGAGACTATGTTGGCATCTCCTGTCTAGAGGGGAGATGGTGAGGTAGAGTGGGTTAGAAACTGGCAAAAATGGTCATGAAAGGAGAGACTAGAAGTAGGGAGCAGGTTGACTCATTAGAAGGAGAGTAAGCGGGAGTATGTAGTAAGGTATATATAAGTTTATATGTGAGAGACTGACTTGATTTGTAAACTTTCACTTAAAGCACAATAAAAATTATTTTTTTTTAAAAAAACAAGATAGCGAAACTATAAATTCTTGAGAAAACAACCAAAGGCAGAGTACCATTTTAGAATATTAGTAAATTACTAAACACACGTATACATAAATGTTGGTTAAATTTTCTTACATCTTTGACCACAATTTACAACAGAAAAAAGAACTTTGCTTTATCACAAGATTATTCCTCTTGTTCAAAGATGATTTTTGCTCACTAGTAAATCACATGTAGCTCATATCATCTCTCTGTCTCTCAATCTATTGCTATAGATTGAAATATAGACATATATGTAAATTCAGGATGTAAGCACCTATATCATACCATTTATTTTTTCATAACAATTCATTTATTCAGCTCTCAAAATCTCATTGGACTTGTAGGTCTAATACCTTTGGAAAAATATGATTTTGAACAGTACGTATGTAAGCATCTTGCAGACAAATTTCATTATGTTTGTTATTTTAGTTTGGAATTTTAAAATTCATTGATAGGGTCTTTAAATTTATGTTATTTATTCATCTGTTTCACATTTATTTTCTGTGTGCTTACTATATAAGCCACGGCACTAAACATAATGGGGTATAGTTTAATTGGAATGGTTTTGTTTGTTTGTGTCCCCCCTTGGGGAAGGATGCTTTATCAATTTTGTTCTTTTATAAATCATGATTTTGGTGTCATATTTAAGCATTTTTTGCCTAACTCTGGGTGATAAAGGTTTTGTCCTATATTATATGTTGGATTACACTAACTGATTTTCAAATATTGAACCAGCCTTGCATTCCCGAAAGAAACCCCATTGCAGGACTTAATTTGCTAATATTTTCTTGAGGCTTTTGCGTCTATGTTCATGAGAACCATAACCCCATTGCCATCAATTACTGGTCAATAATTTCATTTCCTTTTTTTGTGCTGTATTTTGGTGGTTTTGATATTGGTTTAGTGCTGGCCTCAAGAAATGGTTTAGGATGTGTTTCCTCCTTTTCTGTTTCTAGAAGAGATTTCAGGGACTGCAAATTGGCTTTATTTCTTTTTCAAATATACGGTAGAAGTTATCCGTGAAACCATCTGGGCCAAGAATTTTTTTTCCCTCAGGTGTTTAAAGATAAAGGAAGTCCAATGGTACAGCAGTTAAGTGCTTGGGTACTAACCAAAAGGTCAGCAGTTTGAACCTACCGGCTGCTGTGCAGGAGAAAGATGTGGCACTCTGCTTACAGAAAGATTACAGCCTTGAAAACTCTATGGGGCAGTTCTACTCTATCCAATAGGATCATGGGTTGGAATCAACTAAAGGGGAACAGATTTTTTTGGTATGAGTTTAAGATAAATTCAACTATTTAACACTTACAAAATTCTTCAAGTTAGTTATATCATTTTCAGTGAAATTTGATAGTTTGTAGTTTCTGAAGAATTTGTTAATTTTATCTAAGTTGTCAAACTATGTACATAGAGTTTTTGTAGCATTCTCTATTATCCATTTAATGTCTCTGGTGTCTATAGCAATATCTCATCTTTCATTCCTGATATTAGTAATTTGTGTCTTCACTCATTTCTTTTTTGTTAGTCTTGCTCAAGTTTATTCTTATGTTTTTCACTTCTCTGTTTCTATTTTCTTGTCTTCTTTTGGATTATTATTTTGTTTTAATCTATTGTGTTTCTTAGTAGTTGAGTCAGAGTTGACTCAATGGCAGCTAGTTATTTGTATAAATTTTAATTTTTTGTTTTTATTCTAGGCATTACTACAGCATATATTCTGAACACTTCTCACCATCTTAACTAAAATGTTAATGCTAACCACAATTATCTCTGTTGCCAAAAAGTCTAGGCAATACAAGGATAATTACGAGTTTTCCAGGCTCTAGTGGGGAAGATAAATGTCCATGAATAAAAGGTCCAAGAAGTCACATTGATTCCGTTTATGCCTTTCTTTACTATATTAGAAGCAAATTAGCATGGTATACAAAATAATTTCTGGGCTGTACCTGGGAATTCTGTCATCAGGATCACCAAACTTATATAGTGCAAACTTCTAAGATCCTAACTTAAAAAGACTGTTTCATACCACCATCATTTTTGGTTCACTAAGGAGCCCTTTTGGCTCAGTGGTTATGAGCTACAGCTGATAACCAAAAGGTCAGCACTTTGGATTCACTAGTTGCTCCTTGGAAACCCTATGGGGCAGTTCTACTCTGTCCTATAGGATTGCTCTGAGTTGGAATTCGTACAATAGCAGTGGTTAAGTGGACTTAGTCTCAATGTTATATTTGGTTACATTTCAATACAATAGCAATAACTGAGCTTTTTATTCCTTAGCCCTGATTTAGCCACACCAACATGAGAATGTGGGTAGGTGTATTGTGGGGGGAAGGTTGCTTAGGTTTGCAAAAAATTCAGAATTATTTACTAAAAGTTGACTTTAAATTATCCTATGTAAACTTGATTTTGGTGCTTCTGAGTCTGTAAGCCTTGTTCCACCTCCCAAAAGATGGCTTCCTGCTTTGAATGTAAAGTCAGATCTTTTCTCCTCTGTGTGAAACATTGCATATTTGAATTTGAGTTTCAATTCCACTGCTTTACTGTTGTATCATTTTTCTAGGGAAGACAATACTTCAAATAAATGGAAGTTCTTATTGCCTGAGGACAGAAACATTGTTAATTTCTGGGCCGTGACTACTCCTATTTAGGTCCTGGCAGGTCTTTTCCTCCAAAGATGTTCATAACTGTTAAGGTCTGAATTGTGACCACCCCCCCTACCAAAAAAAAAAAAATTGTGTTGTAAAACAATACAGGGGAAGTCAGCACCACTGGACTAAACCAAAAGGTAAGAATACAACGAAAGACTTTGAGGGACAGAGTAGCAGGGGCGGAGGTCTGGGGACCATGGTTTTAGGGGACATCTAGGTCAATTGGCATAACAAAGTTTATTAAGAAAATGTTCTGCATTCTACTTTGGTGAGTGGCATCTAGGATCTTAAAAGCTAGCATGCAGCTATCTAAGATGCATCAATTGGTCCCAACCTACCTGGAGCAAAGGAGAATGAAGAACACCAGAGACACAAAGAAAATATGAGCCCAAGAGACAGAAGCAGCCACATAAACCAGAGACTCCATTTGCCTGAGACTGGAAGAAATTCTTGAGAATTTCTGGCTACCACCGATGGTGCCTGGCTACCACCAATGACCACCCTGACAGGGAATACAACAGAGAGTCCCTGATGGAGCGGAGGAAAAATGGGGTGCAGAACTCAAATTCTCATAAAAAGACCAGGCTTCATGGTCTGACTGAGACTGGAGGAACCCCAGAGGACATGGCCCCTGGACTCCCTGACCACCCAAAACTAAAACCATTCCTGAAGCCAACTCTTCAGACAAAGATTAGACTGGTCTATAAGACATAAAATGATACGGATGAGAAGTGTGCTTCTTAATTCAAGTAGACACATGAGACTAAGTGGGCAACTCCTGTCTGGAGGTGAGATGAGAAGGCAGAGAGGGACAGGAGCTGGTTGAATGGATGTGGGAAATACAGTGTGGAGAGGAGGAGTGTGCTGTCACATTGTAGGAAGAGCAACTAGGGTCACATAACAATGTGTGTATAAGTTTTTATATGAGAAATTTACTTGAATTGCAAACTTTCCATTAAAGCACGAATAAAAAAAGAAGAAGAAATGTGTTGTAAATCCTAACCCCTTTTGCAATGGGTTTTCCTTGTTATGATAATTAAAGAGTATTTATATAGGGTGCATTTTAAATCAATCTTTTTTGACTTATAAAAGGGCAGATTAGGCACAGAGAAGCAAGAAGGGATGAAGGAAGATAGATTCCAAGCCACATGGAGATCTCCAAGAAGCTGAAAATAGATAAGAACCTTCTCTAGGGCCAAGAAAGACAGAAAGTCTCTCACTAGAGCCAGGGTCCTGAATTTGGAGTTCTAGCCTCTTAAACTGTGGGAACATTTGAATGTGCTCAGGAGGAACCTGTACTTAGACCAAGAGGCAGTCGTTCCAACAAAACAAGGGGATGGTGCATGTTTTAAAGTCAGGAAAGTTGTGTATCAGGGTTGTATCCTCTCACTATACTTTTTCAATCTGTATGTTGACCAAATAATCGGAGAAAATGGACTATATGAAGAAGAATGGGGCATCGGAATTAGAGGAAAACTCACTAACAACCCGCGATATACAGATAACATAACCTGGCTTGCTGAAAGTGAAGAGAACTTGAAACATTTACTAATGAAGATAAAAGACTACAGGTTTCAGTATGGATTACATCTCAATATAAAGAAAACAGAAATACTCACAACTGGACCAATAAGCAACATCATGATAAATGGGGAAAAAATTGAAATTGTCAAGTATTTCATTTTACACGGATACACAATCAACACTCACGGAAGCAGCGGTCAAGAAATCAGATGACGCGTTACATTGCTCAAATCTGCTGCAAAAGACCTCTTTAATGGGTTGAAAGGCAAAGACGTCACTTTGAGGACTAAAATGCCCCTGATCGAAGCCATGGTGTTTTCAGTTGCCTCATATGCATGTGAAAGCTGGACAATGAATAAGGAAGACTGAAGAATTGATGCCTTTGAATTATGGTATTGGTGAAGGATACTGAATCTACCATAAGCTGCCCAAAGAACAAGCAAATCCGTCTTGGAAGAAGTTCAGCCAGAATACTCATTAGAATTGAGAATGGTGAGACTTCATTTCACATAATTTGGACATGCTATCAGGTTTTTTTTTTTTTTTTTAATCAGGAGTTACCAGTCCCTTGAGAAGGACATTATGGTTGGTAGAGTCACAAAAAAGAGGAAGACCCTCAGCAAGATGGATTGACACAGTGGCTACAACAATGGGCTCAAGCATAACAATTATGAGGATGGCACAGGCCCAGGCCCAGGTAGTGTTTCTTCCGTTGTGCACAAAGTCACTATGAGTCAGAACTGACTTCACAGCACCTAACAACAACGGACTGTGAGAAAATAAGTTTCCATTTGTTAAAGTCATGCACTTGTGGTATTTCTGTTATACAAGCACTAGATAACTAAGACAATCACTATGGCTTTTTGGTGACTTGCTCTAAACAACAGCTCAGAACTCTTTTTCTTCCAGTTACTGGTGCAATATCATGCCATGGAGTGAATGTCAACTTGTGGGGATCCCAGAGTGTGTCAGAGTGGAACTATGCTCCATAGGGCTTCCAATGGCTGATTTTTCAGCAATAGAACAGCAGGCTTTTCTTCTGAGTTTTCTTTGGGTGGACTTGAATCTGCAAACTTTGGTTGGCAGCTGAGCATGTTAGCACCATCCAAGGAGTCTACAATACCAGTACAGTGGAGATGAATTAGCTCCTATTATAGTTCTAAGGGATAATTGGTCGAGAGTCAAACAACAATCTGCATATCTCCAGGATACCTATTCATGGTCCATGGATCCACTTGAAATTCATGGACTAATCTAGGCAGGTTTTACATTAGTTTTATCTACTGATTCAAAAAAAAAAAAAAAAGAGAGACTCAATAGCTTAAGGAACTCAATGTTCTCAGAAATTCGGTTAAAATTTAATTTCCAATTCATAGTTTCATAAGGAAGATATTTAGATTTATTCAGTTTAAAGAACTCACAGTATGCCACATAAATCTGTGCCTGAGTCATTCAGTCCTAAAGAAAGCGTCTCTTCCAAAATTACTGTTCCTATCACATTGATATTGTCATTGAACTGCTTGATTTTCTTATGTATATTTAGAACCATAACCGCATTACGTATTAAGTATAAAGTTTGAGTCGTTATAATGAAACGAGCCCTGGTGGTGCTGTGGTTAAGAGCTTGGCTACTAACTGGAAGATCAGTGGTTCAAATTCACCAGCGGTGCCATGGAAGAAAGATGTGGCACTATTTTCCTGTAAAGATGACAGCCTTGGAAACTCTACAGGGCAGTTCTGCTCTGTCCTATAGGGTCACTGTGAGTTGGACCTGACTCAATGCCTCAAAACAACAGGCATAATGAAAATAAAATTTTGGCTCAGGGTAGTATTTTTAACAGCAAGTGCAACTGGACACTGACCGTTTGGCAAACATTTCTTAAAATGTCTCTAAAATATAATCGGAATAAAATCTTAATATAAACACGATGTCACACTCAAAGAAACACACCCAAAATAAAAAACAGGTACCTTAAAAGCATTTCTAAACTTCCTTGCATATCTTGGAAAACATTAAATGGATAAAATTAATAAACTACAACCATTTTTCTTAAAATTTCTTTCTCGACATCATTTTCTTGGCACATAAATGATCACATAGTAGTTTCTTAATGAATGTTAACTCCTTCATCCCCTTTCCTGAGACCCCAAACTTTAGTAATCTGATCTCGTTTCCCTCAAAAACATGACTGAATTAATTAGAAAACGTAAGCAGAATTGACAAAGGAACAGTTACCCCTCGTTTAGTTTGACCCCATTTCTTTGAGTATATGAAATCACAACAGCAGAAAGTTACATACCTAAAAAATATGTCTTTACCTTTTTATAGAACTGATTTTAGAAAGGTTCGATATGACTTATTACCTTTCTGCTTATTGGTAGAATTACATTTGGAAACATTGTTCTTTTTTCATTTGATCGCGGTCATGCAAAATCTATGTAATTTCTCCTAATCAGCTGGTATACTTTTTACGAATAAATAACGAAAATTGTGTAACACATTATGCTTTCATTTATGCTTGTAACTCTAGGAAATACAACGTTGACTTTCGTGCTTAATAGCAAATATTATGCTTAACCTATGCACAGATACATTTTTTTTTAATTGTGATATGTATATGGTTTTATATATATATGGTAACCCTGGTGGCGTAGTGGTTAAGTGCTATGGCTGCTAGGCAAAAGGTCAGCAGTTGCAATCCGCTGGCGCTATGAGTCGGAATCGACTCGACGGCAGTGGTTTTTTTTTTTTTTTTTGTATATATATATGTGTGTATATATATATACATATATATACGAAAGCATTTGTAATTTCAACACTCTTCACTTGTGCAATTCAGTGATATTAACACTAGTGCCTAGCCTCATTTTTTAAAATGTGACAATTGTTAGAGGACAATGATTTAATGAATGGGAATATTATGGGACTATTAATGTGTGTGTTTTGAAAATGGATAGGAGCAATTAAATAATTAGTTAATTAAATTTTCATATACAAGTAGCTGTAAGAAAGTTTTGGTCAAGTTTTTGGTTGTGTTTCACTTAGTAATATTCTTCCTGTTTACACATTTTTCTTGGCAATCTTTCTCCCAACACCTGTATTTTGAAACAGAATGACACTAAATGAGATCACGTGACTTTCATATTACATGATATGATCTTTCAGGACATTTTTTGTACATCTCAACTGGGGACTAAACTGAGCACATCCAACATTTTGCTGCAAAAACTTTTGTAGCTTGTCAGGAAAACATTGATTAGGATAGGCAATTGTTTAAAATGTTAAGCATTAGAAAAATATATACAAGAAAAAATTCTTCTGGCTAGGGTAGGTGAAAAATTCTTATACATGACACCAAAGGCATGATCTAAAAAAAAAAGAAATAAAAAAGTAAAATAAATTAAAAAACTTTGTGCTATAAAAGACACTGTTAAGGGGGTGAAAAGAAGCTATAAACTATACTAAAATATTTATAAACCACATCTAACAAAAGCCTTTGTAAATAGACTATAAATAAAAACAAAACAATATAAAAGAAAACCCAAACCCGTTGCTGTCGAGTGAATTCTGACTTATGGTGACCCTGTAGGACAGAGTAGAACTGCCCCACAGGGTTTCCAAGGAGTGGCTGATGGATTCCAGCTGCTGACCATTTGGTTAGCAGCCAAGCTCTTAACCACTGTGCCATCAGGGCTCCAGACTATAAATAGAACGCTCAAAACTCAATAGTAAAAAAATATCCAATTAGAAAATGGAGAAAAGACATGAAAAAGTATTTCACAGAAGACTGTACCTTAATTCTGTTGTTCTCTTGGGTACCTTTGAATTTATATAAACATGTTTTGTTTTTTTTCATTTAAAAGTCATGTATGAGTTTCTCTTTTGGTTTAGCTGTATATAAAATATTTATTTCTGATGAATCATCATCTGTCTCTTAAAATACAATATTATTATTTTATTTTCTTGCTAGAAAACAGTTAGAAATTTGATCACGTTTTAATAACACCTTCATACATGTAATTCAATTTTTTAACTTTCTAAATATATTCATGTTGTTATTTAAATGCACAGAAATTTGTATTCTTTATTTAAAAATTCTACATGACAGCCGAAGTGATTGCTTACCATACATAACTAACTTTCAAATATATAAACTCATTAAAAGGGGTTGTATTGCTAGAACCAAATTGCAAGCATTTGAGGACAATACACATATCAATGGATAATGAACACTGAACGGGACTAGGAGGAAAAAAATAGTCTGAAAAGGGTAATGCTAAATCAGTCGTTGGTGAAAACAGCTTTAGCTAAAAAGGTTGTTGAAGTACACACTAAGTTAAAAGTCCTAGAGCATCTTAAGTCACCTTATTTTGACAGTCCCTTGAGCCCTGGTGATGCAGTGATTAAGCATTCAGCTGCAACCAAAAGGTTGACAGTTTGAATATACCAGCTGCTCATTGGAAATCCTATGGGGCAGTTCTTCTCTGTCCTATAGGATAGCTATGAGTTGGAATGGACTCGACGGAAATGGGTTTAGTTTTTTGTTTTTTTCTGAAGGGCATTTTTCATATTTTACTGAAATTTACAGTGAATTGAAGCTAAACATACACTTGGCAGAAACAAACCTGTATGCTTCTAAAAAATAGCAATTAAAAAATAGCAACTGCAATTTCTATTAATATGAGTAAAATTGATATATTCTACAGTTTATTTCTCTTCCTGCCATAGTTTATTCAAAGTAAAGGAGTTCATGACTGAGTTCATTTAAACAGTTTTGATAGATGCATTTATACTGTTCGGCTGGGTGTTTATCCTTCATCTTGCCAGGTGCATAAACAGTAGCACAGAAGATTCTTGAGTGAAAACACAAAGAGAAAAATATTACTGAGGTGAACACGAAGAGATGGAAAAGTTATGCCTAACTTCACTTCTTATTCATGAATTCTAATTATCCTACTTTACCTGATTTTATCTGCAAAGGACCTCTTCAAAGTGTTGAAGAGCAAAGATGTCACCCTGAAGACTAAGGTGCACCTTAAACAAGCCATGGTTTTTTCAGTCACATCATATGCATGTGAAAGCTGTACAATGAATAAGGAAGACCGAAGAAGAGTTGATGCCTTTGAATTGTGGTGTTGGTGAAGAATATTGAATGTACCGTGGACTGCCAAAAGAACAAACAAATCTATCTTGGAAGAAGTGCGGCCAGAATGCTTCTTAGAGGCAAGGATGGCGAGACTGTGTCTTACATACTTTGGACATGTCAGGAGGGATCAGTCCCTGGAGAAGGACATCATGCTTGGCAGAGTACAGAGAGAGGCTGCAACAATGAGTTCAAGCATAACAACGATTGTAAGGATGACACAGCACTGGGCAGTGTTTCGTTCTGTTGTGCATAGGGTCGCTATGAGTTGGAACCGACTTGACGGCACCTAACAACAACTACGACCTGATTTTAGGGAGCTTCAGAGTGTACCAAACTTTTACCTTAAGTTTCTTTACTGAAGTAAAACCTGGAATATCACATCTGTGCAAGTTATAAATTATTTGGATCCCCAGAATGGAGAATAATACCTAGGTCTGGAAGAAATTGGCAAATATATCTCATTATTTTACAAAATTTGGGGCATGTATACATATTTAGGGGAGCCCTGGTGGTGCAGTGGTTAAGAGTTCGACTGCTAACCAAAAGGTTGGCAGTTTGAATCCACCAGCCACTCCTTGGAAGCCCTATGGGGCAGTTCTTCTTTGTCCTATGGGGTCGCTATGAGTTGGAACTGACTTGACACTACAGGTTTGGTTTTTGTTTTAGATATACATATTTAATGTAGAAGTGAATGCTAAGGTTCTATAATAATTTAGTCAGGTGTTAGGAATTGTTGATATCAACATCTTTAGGGAGAGTCCTTCTTCTCAAGGAGTTTGATGACTAAAAGTAGATCCATAGAAGTAAATTATTGCCTGCTGTATTACCTGTTGTACCCTCGGTGGCTCAGATGGTTAACTGCTTGACTACTAACCAAAATGTTGGCTGCTTGAACCCACCTGGAGGCTCCTTGGAAGAAAGGCCTGGTGATCTGCTTCTGAAAGGTCACAGTCTTGAAAATCCTATGGAGCAGTTTTACTTTGCAACACATGGGGTCACCATGAGTTAGAACGAATTCAAAGGCAACTGGCTGGTTGGCTGGTTGTTGTTGTTAGGTGCCATTGAGCCAGTTACAGCTCATTGTGACCCTGTGTACCACAGAATGCAAACACTGTGTCAATCCATCTCATCGAGGGCCTTACTCTTTTTTTGCTGACCCTCTATTTACCAAGCATGATGTCTTTCTCTAGGAACTGATCCCTCCTGATAAAATGTTTAAAATATGTGAGACTAGTCTCACCATCCTCACTTCTAAAGAGCATTCTGGCTGTACTTCTTCCAAGACAGATTTGTTCATTCTTTTGGCAGTCCATGGTATATCCAATATTCTTCACCAACACCATAATTTAAATGTGTCAATAAACAATTGGTTGGTACTCTTTAATAAGTATAGTCACCTTCAGTGAGAGTACTCTTAGGGTAAAGGGCAAAGCAAGGGAAGGAAGAAATGAAGTATAGGCAAAAGCAAGGAAAAACTTTACCTTTTTCACAATTTTCACATATACCATCTGTCCAAGACTGGGTTCTCTAAAGATGCAAAACCAGTAAAGCATATAAATATATATATAGAGAGAGATTTATATCAAAGAAACAGCTCACAAGATTGTAGAAGCTGGAATGTCTCAAGTCTGTGAATCAGGATAAAGTTTTCTGGTGAACTCAGGATCGGCAGGTTGGAGAGCAGGGCTCTTGCTCACAGACTGTGAAGGATGATGAATCCCAAGACAGGCAGGCAAGACTGCAAGGCTCCTCCTGATTCTTGCTCACAGGCTGTGAAGGTTGACGAGTCCCAAGAGAGGTAGGTAAACTGCTAGCTCAAGTCCCAAACACCGGAGGTCAGATGAACAACAGGTTGTTGCAGGACCCAGAACCAGCCAAAAACCTTGGCAAGGCAAGCAGGAAGGAAGTACGCAGTGAAGGGTGGAAAGACGAAGGCTGAGAGGACAATGAGTCACTACAGGTCCCACTTCCGCCAGTACCACTCAGCAGATTCCTTCATGGGAGTGATCACATATCATATTTCAACAGGGAAGTGATCACAACACTATACAACTGACAAAATACTGAGACTCATGACCCACCTGAGTTGACACACAATCTTAGCCTTCATACCATCCCTGACAGCTAGAGAAAAAAGTACAGAGATACTTCTTATATGCTTTTAGAGTGCCTGAAAGTATACCGTGTATCTCCAGCAGCCTCCTGTGACCTTGGTCACTCCGAAATACCATCACCAAAATCCATTTCCCCAGTGGTGCATGCGGATAAATACAGAGTATGTCTGTCCCAGTCAGAATTAGAGGTGTGTATATCTTTTATAAAAAAAAAAAAAAAAAATTTTTTTTTTTTTATATCTTTTATAAGCTGGGAGAAACGGCCAAGAGAATTCTGTCTCCTTGTCTGTACTCATCTTTTATAAAAAAAAAAAAAAATTTTTTTTTTTATATCTTTTATAAGCTGGGAGAAACGGCCAAGAGAATTTTGTCTCCTTGTCTGTACTCATCCGAATGCACAGTAAATTCTGAACTCTGATTTATAATAATGCAAATATAACAGTCAAAAGATACCTTCTCAGTTACCCAAAGTTTCCTGTTTTTTATGGGATTGAAATTTAAATGAGGCAGTGGAAAAGAAGGGCTGCATCATTAGCTTTCAGATTGCAGAAAATACTTGCTAAATATAATTTATTTAAATAGCTTTGGAGCAGAAGAGTCAGAGCACAACTCTTGTGTATAGAAGAAACCAGAAACCTGAAGGTTCAGGAGCTGAACTAAAAAATAAATTATATGCATATAATAATTAAAAAAAAAAGCCAGAAATATTTTCACTCTAGACTAGCATACTCAAAGAATAAGAAGGAATAAAACATATTATAGAGTTATTTTTGGCATCTTTTAAGCTTACGGGGTATCAAAAACCCTTAATTCAGCCTTACCTCTACAGCCATGATATCTGATAATTATCACTTTTAACACAATCTCTAAAATTCTCTCTCTCTTTCCTCTTTCTTTCCCTCTCTCTCTCTCCCAGCAACTGCTTCTTGGTGTCATCAAGATCTTTAGAACTTTAAGTCTTCAGTTCTTCCACTTTCTCTCATTCTAGCTCAGTATAGATTTACTGGCTCCCCTTCAAGACTTTACTACATTCTTAACCTTGTTCATAGAATTTCCCACTTCCTTGTCATTCCTCTGTTATTCAGTTCGCCCATTTTCCCACTAGAAAAACCTTGTTCATAGAATTTCCCACTTCCTTGTCATTCCTCTGTTATTCAGTTCGCCCATTTTCCCACTAGAAGTCACCTCCATACTGTACAATATATACTGACTTTTCTGCCTCGTTACATCTTCCCATGATTATCCTTCTCAGTTATTTTTTCAATTGCATATTGTATCTCAAACCTTTTGCTCTCACATAGGACCAACAACCTACTCACTGAGTTCAAGTTCACAAGCTTCTTATGAGACTGTACACTCTTGGCCTCTCTAATACACTGCACATGTTTTGTCTCCATGTGTCTATGCCTTGGAATTCTTTCCATTTATAACTTCAGTGACTCTTTATTGATTGTTCTTTTAAACTATTCTTCATGGTACAATTTTTTCTTTCCCCGAGTTTTAAGCGTTGGCACCTACGAAGTTAGAATTTAAATTATTTCTTACTTGCTTTCTCTTCACTAGTTATCCCGCTCATCTGACCTTCACATAGTTGGCCACCTAGGAGAATCTAGGACAAGAAAATCAGGATATGATATAATCTGAGAACAATGAACCCCACTGATTATAAATAAACACTGATATTTTCAACAATCTATCTTAAAAGAGGAGAATCATTCCCTCCTTCAAGTTATATAACTTTCAAATTTTTATCTTTATCTCTCTTTTTTTTTTTTTTTCTGAGCTCTGAATCCATACTCCCAGCTGCCTCATATATTTTTGCATCTAGTTTTATTTTGGCAGCCTTCAATTAAAATAAATCTTATCCCAGTGTTCCCCCAAATTGGCTGACTTTTCCCCCCTGAGTTTACTGTCCTTTTCATTTCTACATTCTCTCCTAGTCACTCAGGATAGAAAATATGGGCTTATCTTTGGATCAGTTCTCTTCAGTATCTTTTTAGCTAGTTGGCATTTGCCAATGACTGTGGGTTTTTCTTTTGTAATAAATATCATAATAATTTACTACTTTTTATTCCCAACAGTTAGGCTGTTATAAACTATTCTCTATGATTTCAGTAGCTTCTAATATTGTTTTGTCTTCTTTAGTATTTTTCCCTCCAGTTTATCCTGAATATTCCTGCTAGATCTATTTTCTTTAAGTACAACTTCCTATCATTTAATCCCAACACTAAAAAATAGTGACTTATCAAAATTTTTTTATCATTAAGGCTGATTCATGGGCATGCACCATGTGCAGTCCCATATGGCCCCATGCTCAATGGGCCCTGCACTTGTTTTAATTTTTTTTTTTTTTTTTTTTAATTTATAGCTGCCTTGGAAACCCTGGTGGCATAGTGGTTAAGTGCTACAGCTGCAGTTGGAATCCACCAGGTACTCCTTGGAAGCTCTATGGGACAGTTCTACTCTGTCCTATAGCGTTACTATGAGTCGGAATCAGCTTGACAGTAACTTTTTTTTTAATAGCTGCATTAAAATTTTTCTTAATTTTCAAACAACAGCCTCTACATTTTCATTTTGCACTTGACTTTGCAAATTATGCAACCCATTTTCCTTTCAATTGACAATGAATACATTTGATTCCAGCCTCCTGCCTAGTATGCAAGGCCTTTTGTACCCAGTTTTTTCTCAGCCCTAACTACTGGGAAACCCTGGTGGCATTGGTAAAGAGCTGTAACTGCTAACCAGAAGGCTGATAGTTTGAATTCACCAGGTGCTCCTTGGAAACCACGTGGGACAGTTCTAATCTGTCCTGTAGGGTTGCTCTGAATCGGAATTGACTTGACGGCCACAGGTTTGGTTCAGTTTTGACTTAATGACTACTAATTTCTTTCTTTTCAGTGAAACAATTTCTAGGTACATTCTATACACATAGTCACACACACATGTGTGTTTCCTACTTTTATACTCTTATTAACACTCGATGTTTCCTCAATTAAAAAAAAAGAAAGCTGTTGCCATGGGGTCAACTCCGAGTCATGGCAACTCCATGTGTCTCAGAGTAGAACTGTGCTCCACAGGGTTTTCAATGGCTGATTTTTTGAAGTAGGTTGCTCGGCCTTTCTTACCAGGCACCTTTGGGTAGACTCAAGCTTCCAACTTTTGATAGTAGCCAAGCATGTTAACCCTCTGCACAACCCAGGGTCTGCTCACACTTTTATCCAAATCCTCTTTTCCCTGTCCTTTTTTTTTTTTTCTTTATTTGTATTTTTTAAGTCCAACACACATTGAGGTATGTCTCTCCTCTAAAATCTATAATGTTGTGTTTATTTCAAAAGCAAGTGTTTTTTACATTTCCTTTATTTTTTCTTTGGGTAAATGTCTTAGTTTTCCTATTAGACTTCAAATTTCATGAAGATAAAAATATAATTTGTCTAATTTATCTATGCATTACACAGTGTTTAGTATATGAAAATACATGTAATAAGAAATAGTATATAATTACTATTATAACTATAAATAATAGTAAATACATTATATATATTTATCAACAAAATTTACTAACTTTAACTGTTTTATGTATGGCAAAAAAAAAACCCTATGTATTACTTAGTTTGGTATACAGGACAATTTTTATCATATAATTTAAATGTGGGTGTCTGCGTGTTTGTGTATGTAGCTTTTCTGATTTACAATTTGTACAGCTTTGCTTTTGAATGAAATGGAGGAAGGGCAAAAATCCATGCTGCAATAAATTCAGTGATGAGCAAGCTTGAGATATAAACAAGACAGAGAGGGGAAAGAAAAGGAAAGAAATGAGAATATAGACACGAACATATCAATTCTGCTGATTAACATGTTCTCTGGTTGTAATCGCTACCCTCTCTGACATTCCAGAAAGGCAATATATCATTTGATGTGCCTGGCCTAGAACAGCAAAAAAGGGAATTTAGGGAATAAAGCTGGAGATGATGTAGATAGCCTCCAGCATTTTGTTTATGAGGGCATCCATTCGTGTCTGCTTTGGCTTGCTGAATAATAACCATTCTGTCCTTGAGGCATAGATCAAACAACAAAATTTTGTTACAGTGGTCTTTTCAGATATTTCACAAACTCCAGAGTATCTGGGAACTTCTTAGTATAAAGTAGTTACATTTTTCAAAATTTTATTGGATGTATTAGAGATCCTTTTATTTTTACTTTTTGATTCTATGCAACCTAATATATTCAATGCAATATAAAGGTTATATGATGAATAAAAAGAAGAAATAGGAAAAGAGTAAAAACAACAAAGTAAAAAAATTCATTTTGTACCTCAAGTGAAATTCAAACACCATCGAATGCAGTTGCACCATTTAATAAGCCTTTTTCCTCATTCCCAAGCCACTACTCTTTCACAATATCGTTGCTTAAATAAATATTTATTGTTAGCAAAGCAAGAAAGCCAAGTTTAAGACTTAATTATAATTTTGTTTAGACTATTTCTATAAAACTAGTGTCTTCCTACTACTAAAATTTAGAAAACAATATTGGCATGTGCATTGAATATATCATCAAATAAAAAAAATAAACAGAAAAGTATTTTTGGGAGGAGGGTTAATGTAGGCACATGTAAAGATTTTAAATAATCATCAGTGTTTCTTTCTTCCAGATACTATTCCCTGGATAATTCAAAGGGGGGGAAGCAAACAGCATACAGTTTTGCTTGTTGCTGTTAGGTGCCCCTGAATTAGTCCAACTCATAGTGACCCTATGTACAATACAATGAAACACTGCCGGGTCCTGCTCCAATCTCCCAGTCGTTGCTATGTTTGCAGCCACCGTGTCAGTCCATCTCATTGAGGATTTTCCTCTTTTTTGCTGACCCTCTACTTTGCCAAGCATGAAGTTCTTCTCCAGGGGCAGGTCCCTCCGGATAACATGTACACAGTACATGAGACAAAGCCTCACCATCCTCTCTTCTAAGGAGAATTCTGGTTGTACTACTTCCAAAACAATTTGTTCCTCCTTCTGGCAGTCCATAGTGTATCCCATATTCCTTGCCGACACCATAATTCAAAGGCATCAATTCTTCTGTCTTCCTTATTCATTGTCCAACTTTCACATACATATGAGGTGATTGAAAACACCACGGCTTGGGTCAGGCTCACCTTGTCCTCAAAGTGACATCTTTGCCTTTAAACACTTTAAAGAGGTCTTTTGCAGCAGATTCGTCCAATGCAATATGTCATTTGATTTCTTGACTGCTGCTTCCATGGGCTTTGACTGTGGATCAAGTAAAATGAAATCCTTGACTTCAATCTTTTCTCTGTTTATAACCATGTTGCTTACTGGTTCTGTTGTGAGAATTCTTATTTTCTTTATGTCCAGGCGTAATCCATACTGAAGGCTGTAGTCTTTGATCTTTATCAGTAAGTGCTTCAAGTCCTCTTCTCTTTCAACAAGCGAGGTTGTGTTATTTGCATATCACAGACTGTTAATGAGTCTTCCTCCAGTCCTGATGCTCTGTTCTTCTTCATATAGTCCAGTTTCTCAGATTATCTGCTCAGCATAGACATTGAATAAACCAAAAACCAAACCCATTGCTGTCGAGTCGATTCTGACTCATAGCGACCCTATAGGACAGAGTAGAACTACCCCATAGAGTTTCCAAGGAGCATCTGGTGGATTTGAACTGCTGACCTTTTGGTTAGCAGCTGTAGCACTTAACCAATACTCCACCAGGATTTCCAGAGATTAAATAAGTATGGTGAAAGGATAAAACTCTGACACACACATTTCCTGATTTTAAACCATGAGTATCCCCTTGTTCTGTGCAAAAAACTACATATTGGGCAATGTATAGGTTCTGCAGGAGCACAATTAAGTGTTCTGGAATTCCCATTCTTCGCAATATTATTCATAATTTGTTACCATCCACACAGTTGAATGCCGTTGCATAATATATAAAACACAGGGAAACATCTTTCTGGTATTCTCTGCTTTCACCTAAGATCCATCTAATGTCAGGAATTATATCCCTTCTTCGACACGCTCTTCTGAATTCAGCTTGAATTTTGGGCAGTTCCCCATCAATGTACTGCTGCAATTGCTTTTTAATTATCTTCAGGACAATTTTACTTGCATGTGATGTTAATGATATTGTTGATAATTTCTTCATTCTGCTGTATCCCTTCCTTTGGAACAGGTGCCTATATGGATCACTTCCAGTCAGTTGGCCAGGTAGCTGTCTTCCAAATTTCTTTGCGTAGACCACCAAGCACTTCTAGCACTGCATCCTTTTGCTGAAACATCTCAATTAGTATTCCATCAATTCCTGAAGACTTGTTTTTGGTCAATGCCTTCATTACAGCTTGAACTTCTTCCCTCAGTGCCACTAGTTCTTGATCAAATGCTACCCCCTGAAATGGTTGAAAGTTGATCAAATCTTATTGGTGCAGTGACTCTGTGCATCCCTTCCATCTTCTTTTGATGCTTCCTGCATCATTCAATATTTTGTCCATTGAATCCTTCAATATTGCAGCTTAAGGCTTGAATTTGTTCTTCAGTCTTTCAGCTTGAGAAATGCTGAGCATGTTCTTCCCTTTTGGTTTTCTAACTCCAGCTTTTTGCACATTTCATTATAATACTTTATTTTGTCTTCTCGAACCACCCTTTGAAATTTTCTGTTCAGCTTTTTTACATCATCGTTACTCCCTTTTGCTTTAGCCACTCTACTTCAAGAGCAAGTTTCAGTCTCTTCGGACATCAATTTTGCTCTTTTTTTTTTTCCCTGCATTTTTGATGAATTTTTTTTTTTTAATTTATGTATGATGTCCATGATGCCATTCCACAACTTGCCTGATCTTTGGTAATTACCAACTACTCTTTTTTTTTTTTGTAAATGTGTCAATCATACAACTTTTACCAATTCAACTTTTTACAGGTGTAAAACTTATTGACAGCAATTACGTTAATTGACTATGCACCCCTATCCTCAAGGTATCTTTATTGATAGGCTTTCTTCATTTTGATTATATGACAACACTCTCTCCTGGTTATCCTTTTCTTCTCAGTCTTTTTGGTTTTGTTGTTGTCCATACAACATTTTTCTTAATCTCTAAAATTTAAATTTCTAGATTTCCTCTCCCAAATCTAAATATCTAGATTTCCCGATCCCTGAATTCTAGCTTCATATATTCAGCTGTTAGCTTGTTATCCCAAGATTAACAAACTCAACATGGAATAGTTGTTTTCTGATCTCAGAAACTTGCTTCTCTTATAGTTTTTCAAAACTCATAAATTTACCTCTTCATTGGAGTTGACATTTTTTGTATCTAGGAGTTTGGAAGAGTCCAGCATACACTTCTGGTGCTTATTTAATGACATAATTGTGAAATTTCTGAGCAATTTATCATAAACACAGCAGTTTATTAAACAATGTAAGCTTTATAAGATTTATCTTATTTTTTTCCAATCTTTGCCATCAAAGGCAATATGTCTAAATTCTTTTTCCTCTCTGTTAATAACATCTTGGTCAGTCATATGGCTTTCTAGCCTTTTTCAGATTTTTAAACTCAGTTCCAAGATAGGCTAAATATAAACTCATTCTCATGCTAAAGGGTACTAATCGTGGTAAGAAATACTAACTCTTTAAACTTTCTTGTCCATTTTTTTTCTGAACTATCTTTCCCCCCCTTTTTTGTGATACATAGGAAGAAGGAATATCAAGGGAGGAGCATCTGTTTTAATGGGAACTCTTGTAATTCTCCCTTGTCTTTTTATGCTCTTAGTCTGACATGCATTTATACACAGACTTTCTCAGGTAAGATGGCTTGCCTGATAAAATCCTAGTTCATGCCTGTTGTTCAAGCATGATGATTTAAGGTGTATTTTCTTTTATTCTTAATTATGTTCCAGTTTGAATGGTACATTTTGTGACCATGCTACTTAGAGTGGAGGCATATATATGACTTTTTCAGAAGGCCCTATGAATGTTGTACACATATGGTAAGGGAGACTATGTAGTAAAAAATTTAACCTTGCCCGAAGAGGGGTCTGGCCTTTGCTCTTAGCTCCTGGAAGTATTCATTAAGCTCTCTGAATGACCTCCCTGGTAAAAAGTGTCTTTTTGGTAGGGGCTTTGGGTCATGTGGGTCAGTCTCTGGAGGGGCAGGAGATGGAGGTTGGCCACATGAGCCATGTACCGTGTCTACATGATGGAGCCCCAATAAAGACTCTGGACACCAAGGCTCAGATGAGCTTCCCTGCTTGGCAGTACTCCAAGCATGTCGTCACACATCATTCCTAGGAGAAGTTAACTTTGTCCCTGACTTCACTGGGAGAGGACAAAAGGAAGTTCTGTGTTTGGAATCCTCCTGTACTCTGCTCCTTCTGCTCCACGTATCTCTTTCCTTGGCTGGTTTTAATCTGTATTCTTATACTGTAATTAAAAAAAAAAAAATTATCTATCATCTTTCTATCTAATCATCTAATCTATATATTTTTATCTATCTAATCTATCTATCTACCTATCTACCTACCTACCTGCCTATCTGCCTACCTGCCTACCTACCTACCTGCCTACCTGTCTGTCTGCCTACCTGTCTGTCTGCCTGTCTTTCTGCCTGTCTGTCTGCCTGTCTGCCTGCCTGTCTGCCTGTCTGTCTGCCTGCCTGTCTGCCTGTCTGTCTGCCTGCCTGTCTGCCTGCCTGTCTCCTGCCTGTCTGTCTGTCTGTCTATCTGCCTATCTGCCTATCTATTGGCCTATCTCTCTACCTACCTACCTACCTCTCTACCTACCTACCTACCTCTCTACCTACCTACCTACCTCTCTACCTACCTACCTACCTATCATCTATCTATCTGTCTACCTATCATCTATTGATCTATCATCTATCTATCATCTTTCTATCATCTATCTATCTATCTATCTATCTATCTATCTATCTATCTATCTATCTATCTATCTATCTATCTATCTATCTATCTATCTATCATCTATCTATCTATCATCTATCTATCATCTATCATCTATCTATCTATCTATCATCTATCATCTATCTATCTATCTAATCTATCATCTATCTATCTACCTATCTATCTATCTCACATATATAAATACTTTCAATGGTTTCTATGAGTCTGTCTAGTGAGTTATCTAATCTCAGGATAAACTTGAGGATCCCCAAACTTGCAACTGGTGTCAGAAGCAAAGATGTTCTTTTGGTCTGTCCCCTGACTTCACAGCTCTCCACTTTAGATTCCTCTCTGTCTCTAAGGGTGTTCCCACGCAGCAGGCTGCTCAGCCTTCTTCTATAGCATTCATTTGGCCAATGGGGAACTCATGCATCTTTTTTTAAAAGTGAGAATTTAGGGCACTTTACAATCAAAAACTCCCTAAGGTTTCCTTTACTTCTGCTCAAATGTGCCCAGAAGGAAGAAGAGAAATTTTGCCTCTTTTGTAGCTGTTCAACCAAGGAAGGAGATACTAACCTTCTACCTGGTAATGCCAGTCTCTACAAACAATTTTTCTGGCATCATCTCACTTAATTGAGAAAGGCCACTGCAGTTTCCTGGTTGACTAACTCATGGTTGATTTGTTATTGCATTTCTAATCTTGCTTATATAGTTAGAGGAGAATAATTACTGATAAATGCAAAATTACTACAGGTTGTTTTGTTTGTAAACGTATGAACCCATTATTTACAAATCAAATTAAATTATGGTAATGTATGGTACTATTCCCTTTTTATATTGTACTTATCCTCCAATGTCATACTTTAAAAGGATACCGATTATCTTAATGCCTCTGCTCTAGAACACTGGGTTTATCTTAAAAGGATGGATTTACTTATCTTTGTGTAATTACCCATTTATTTAAAACAAAATTCCTAAATTTTCACATCAGTTGGAAATTCATTTTTTTGTTACTTCTTATTCCTTATTCCTTCTTCTCTAATAATTTTTTAAACAGGTCTTTTTAAAATTCACTCCTTTGTAATGAGCAACAGAAGAGATAACTGGAATTTGTAATTTTCTGTATAAAATGAATAGCTCTGCAACTAGACAGTTTTTCTCACTTACCTTACATATGATCAAGATGAATCACTAAACAAACAGTGGGCAATGCTCACAAAACAACCAACAAAACATGGGTCCATTAACTTTATTATTGCTGAATCATTTTTATACCTAGTCCGTAAAAGTTCTGATCACATATTCTGAACATTAACAAATGTAAAATTGAATTCATATTAATAGATTCCACAAAAATCATCAATACTTGAATGCAAGATGATGTCATGGGAAATATGCCATTTAAGGAAAGAAAATTTGGAAATAGTGTGCTGAATAAATTATAAAAGGAAACACTGGAGAGAGAGATTGCTAGAAAGCTATCGAATCCAGCAGTGCGATCGCAAAGATCCTTTCAAGGGTGTGGCAATTATTTACCCCTTCACTTGGTTAATAACCACTGAATTTCTACCATTTGCATCAGAGTGTGCTGCTACAGTTGTCCTACAGAAAACTGGGTTTGATAACTTGGCAGAAATGACATATAAATGTCAAAGAAATTATAATTAGCTAAAATATGCTCAACGATGGCACTGGGTTTTTTTCTTTGAAAATATGCTCAAAGGATCATTTTCTAGTTAAAACTACCAGAAGATATCAAGCTGGGGTGGGAAATATTTAGTATTCAATGAGTTTTATATATTCCCAGTTTCCTAAATGGAGATGCACTGGGATTAGTGGTATGACATTCTGCCTGCCAAAGTAAGATTTTGCCAGACTGTGGGAAGCAGAGAATAAGGCTTAGCAAGCATTCTCTTATACCCCAACTATGTCACCCTGAAACACCAGCAACTTATGTTGGTCGTTTGCAAAATTTGCTTTTTTGAAGCCGGATGCCAGATCTAATAATGCTTGGATCCTAAATGCAATTTATTATGCCATCAGCATTATCTTGCTACATTGCTCAATGGTTACATAATAGTGACTAAGCATCTCATATACACCGTTGCATAAGTACTATATAAAAAAGACCTATTTGTAGACTTGCATAAGTCCACAGTTATTTACAAGGCCTAGAAGCAACTGATCATGGCAGTCCTTGACAGGGTTCCCCATAGCTAAGCAGTTTAGAAATACACAAATAAACAATTAGAATCTAGATACTAAATTAATGCTTAGTAAAGATTGAAAGTCAAGAATAGGAAATTTCTTTTTCGTACTAAAACAGATATATTCGAAGCAAGTTTATTCTCTTATTGTGGTCTTACAAGGTTTAGAAATACAGATTGCATTGTATAGTATAAGGAAAAAATTTATCTCCAGAAAGATAGGAAGTAGCAATGCAAATTTTGAGACTAGTGCCACTTGTTTAGATTTAAACATATTTCATGTCTAATGTTTCTGCAAGTCTGAATTAGGAACTCTCACTGAACCTTGATTGCATGACTATAAAACTGATTTATAAATAGACATAAGAATCAATAACTCCTTTTTACATAAGAGCAAATAATATGTGTGTATAGCTGAGTGCTATATTTTATGTTTGGAGGTCTATCTGTCTGCAAACAGTCACACATCTAGACTAAGTGCTGGAATTTGCCACTCAATTATGGATTTAGTTGATATTATGAAATATCAAAGAAAGAAGAGGCTCCTCAATTGAAAATAACCTAAGGTGTCCCTTCTTTATTCCTGAAAATATCTGAAGCACCGCAAACTTAGCAAAACATGCAGTTTTTTCTTGTCTTTTATTTTGTCAATAGAAAAAAAAAAAGAAGTAATAGATATTATTGGTATCATCAATATTGGGGCTACTTAGTAGCTTTGTAAAATAAAATTTCCACTTTCCCTATTCAAGAAAATTCCAGAAAAGTTTTCTTACCCACACAGAAGATTATCCTCTGTCACTTTTTTTCTCCCTTAGGATATTGGAAGAGGGCAGAAGCCCTGACATTCATGTCCTGGTGAACTCAAGCAAGGGCTTGATCCCTAGGCCAACCTAAACATCACATTGGGTTAGCATTTTTGAGCTTTCTGAGGGGTTAAGAGCTCAGGTGCTAACTGAAAGGTCGGCATTTCAAATCTACCAGCCACTCCTTGGAAACTCTATGGGGCAGTTCTACTCTGTCCTATAGGGTTGCTATGAGTCAGAATCAACTCAATGGCACAATTGCCATTGAGTTAAAAACAGAAAGGCTGTCACCAGATCTAATAAAAGACTAAAAAGTTTTGAGATATAATATTCCTTTTTAGTGATAAGTCCATCTATTCCTAGTGGTATGTTTTTAAATAGAAAATGTGTGCTAATAATTCAAATGTCTTTTCATCATACAGAGGTAATAACAATAGTGTCTCTAATTTGGCAATAAATTGTAACAAAAGAGTCTTTCTATAAAATACCCTTGCATTTATAAAATGAATAATATTTACAACATTGTGTTTTATTGTATAAATGTCTTTAAAAAAATTAGTTTGGTAGTATTGTAGATAAAAAATAATTAAATTTACTTAGTCTATAGTTTTCTGTTTATGAATATATTATCTGTACTTGATTTCAGGATTATTTTAGCTACACAGAATTTAAAACTCATACATAGGTTGTTGTTGTTAGATGTCATCAACTCGGTTCCAACTCATAATGACCCTGTGTACAACAGGATGAAACACTGCACAGTCCTACAACATCCTCACAATCCTTGTTATGCTTGAGCCTATCATTGCAGCCTCTGTGTCAGTCCATCTCATTGAGAATCTTCTTCTCTTTCACTGACCCTCTACTATACCAAGTATGATGTCTTTCTCCAGGGACTGGTCCCACACGATAACATGTCCAAGGTATATAAGACAAAAGTCTAACCATCCTTGCTTCTAAGGAGCATTCTGGCTATATTTCTTCCAAGGCAGATTTGTTCCTGCTTCTGGGAGCCCACAGTATATTCAATATTCTTTGCCACCACCATAATTCAAAGGCATCAATTCTTCTTCAGTTTTCCTTATTCATTGTCCAGATTTTGCATGAATATGAGGCGATTGAAAATACCATGGCTTGGGTCTGGTGCACCTTAGTCCTCAAAGTGACATCTTTGCTTTCATATATATACATAGTAAATAACTATTGGGGTATCTTTTCAATTTATAATTCCCCACTTCTGAATCACTCTCAGACTTTAGATATTGACATTGATAAATGTGTTTGCTTTAAGTCACTTATCCTCTATCCATAAATTTTTGGTTAAGGAATGGATACCTGACCCAAAGTAGTCATTTTTAGATTCTCTCTGCTGAAAACTTAGAAATGAGATTTAAAGAAGCTAATTAGTATCCCAGATTTCTTTAAAGAAGAGAAGTCAATTCAGAAGTGATACTGCCTCTGAGGGTCTCAAAAATTGAGGTAGAAATTGTTAGTCTTCATTTGACTAAGTAAAGACAGTATTTTCCAGTCATGCTTGGACTGAGTATAGCAACAGACTAAATTCTTACTTTTGGAATGCTGACCTTGGCCTTAAACCATTGTGTGTGTACATTTCTTCATGTATCCCAAAGTGTTGGAATATGAGCATATTTATAATCCAGACTGAGCTGCAGAAGAAGACAATATCTGTGTGATACAGAATTTAGAAAAATATTCTGAGTTATCGAATGATTGCCAACTTCAAATTTTCAGTTTGGGGCTTTTATATGTGAGAGTGAAAGATAATTCTTTTTTTTAGCTACTGAAATTTGGACCTCTCTTTTTTTTTTTTTTGGAAATAGCAGCCTTGTCATTATCCTAAATAAGCCAAGTATATGAAGAAGTGAACATTATTAGGTAGAAAGACAGTGGGAAATGAAGTAGACTGAGAGAGACAGAGAAGCTCGGAAGTATATGACTCCAAAGAGAGAGTTCAAGAGATAAATAGCAATTTCCATGTTTCTTGTTTCCTTTTTAATTTTGAACCTTAAAATTATGTGGAGTCTAAGAGAACTACTTCCAATGTTTAAGTTCTGTAGATTATACTTTATAATAAATTTCCCTTTTACATTAACTAGGTTGATTTTTTCTCCCAAACAAGAGTCTTGACTAACTCAGAAATTTGGTTCAAAGCTTGGGATTGCAAGAATACACTACAGAACCACACCTGGATGGGGAGTAGAGCAAGTGACGATTTCTCTATCCTGGAATGGGGAATTGATTATGCCTGAAATATGTATATGATTGATGGAAATATGTATATGCGTGATGGAAATATGTATTAGTCAAGTGATCTTCTATTGCCTCTTGGGATTCAGGCAATATACACTCCTAAGATAACATTTTTTTTTTTAGGAAACCCTGGTGGCATAGTGGTTAGGTGCTACGGCTGCTAACCCAAAGGTTGGCAGTTCAAATCTGCCAGGCAATCCTTGGAAAGTCTATGGAGCAGTTCTACTCTGTCCTATAGGGTCGCTATGAGTCGGAATCGACTCAATGGCAATGGGTTTGGTTTCTTTTCAGTTTAAGATAACATTTTAGGAGACTCAGAAGCCAAATAAAATCAAATTGTGTTGATTAGCTCTTAAATAGTACATGTCTAAAAGAGGGCAGCTGAAGTCCAAAGTTGCTTGGCTAGCTGTACAGAAAAAGAGAGAAAAGCAGACCAATGCTTTGAAATTACTGAGATACAAATTAGTGAGATTAATAATAATTGTAATAACAATGATCAGGACAATTAAAATATTCATGATCCCTGAGAGTCAAGTACTTTATATACATTATTTAAGTTTCACAAAAATTTAAAAAAGATCTATGATTTTATCATTTATTTTATAGGTCTGAGTAAACTAAGGTCTAGAGTGTTATGAAATTTATGCAAAGTGGTATAGGTGGATTTTAATCCATCTCTGCTTAACGCCAAAACCACTATAAGTTTAACCACTTCGCTGTATTGAACGTAATCATGAAATTAACCACGTGTTTTTCTGAATTGCAGTGGATAAATTCTCTGTTTCTATTTGTGCACGTAGCACACGTTGATGCCCTATTTGAAAATGAGCAAAGTACTAGAAATTTGCATAGGTATGGTTAAGAGACCAGAGAGAAATTGAAACAACATGCCCAGAACATGTACCATAAATACGGTGAACTCTCCGCTGTAAAATGTTCTACCAGTCTGGCTTGTACAAGTCTATTTTGAAATGTCAGCTGTGGCCTAATTGTTTTTCATGTAGAACTCTAGAATAATGTTATTTAACATCAAAGAAATTTCCAGGCCTTTGTAAGTGTGTGTGTGTGTATGTGTTTCCATAAAATCCCAAATATATTAAACATGGGTTTTGCTTGATTCAGACCAAGAAAACTGAGAGTCTTGGGCATTCAGATGATCCCTAAGCTATTTTATAAGTGCAAAGGATGCCAATACTAGTTGTAAGTTACCTATCACAAACTAGTGTTACTGCCCATCTTCTGTTGACCTTAAAGAATCCAGGCAAGGTACCTTTTTATCAGCTGTCAGAACCCAGAGCGAACAGATTTGCTGACCAACAAAATCACCCCCAGAACAGCTGTTTCAACACAATGAGGCCCAAGAGAGTCACTGACTCCATCAGTTATCTTATTAGCTCTCTGAAAATGTAAATGGCTTCAACTAATGGTCAATGTGTGATGCTGTTCTATAAGTTTTATCCTTTCCAGCTTTTATTAAATGGAAATTATTTTTTGCAGTTTGGCAGTTTCCCCCTATTGTATTTTGGATTCTGGGTAAATTTACCAAAAATTCTCAAAATATGCAAAAAAAATCTGAGAAGATTATTATAAAACAGATACCTCGTAGATCCTGTCTTAGTAGGTTTAGAGTATAAGTAGATATGTACACATTTTTTTTAAGCTTTCCTGGTCATTATGATACATACCAAAGTTTGAATACCACCATTTTAGGCTATAGTGGATGGACGGCCAGTAGTTTACAACAGGAATCTAGAAACAGGGGAAGGTGACCATGTTTGCATGCAAGGGGATGTGTGTATTTACAGGCAGTCGAGGGTTGCTTGGTGTAATAGAAACAGTGATTATTTCTTATAGTTCTACATCTAGTTATCAGTTCTCAGAAACATTTTACTCAGCTGGTTTTGCCCTTCCCCTGAATGCATTTTTTTTTTTTTTTTTGCTTTTGCTTGACTTTCAGGGCAGCATAATTCCTTGGTTTTCTTTCTTCCTCAGTAGTCACTCCTTCTAAGTCTCCCCATTATCTGAGCACTGTGAACATCCTCTACGTTGAGCACACCAACATCAAGGCTCAACAGCACAAGACATAACTGATTAGTCAGAGGTGTTCACCAGACCCCAGCTTTATCATTTAGTGCTCTTCCTAAGAATTTAGAATCAATTTTGAACTGACATTTTTAAAGCCTGACATTTTAGGGCCATATTCCCATTTCCTGGTGTACATGCCTTATACAATCCTCTCCAGTTTTAGTGTAGACAGTACTGTGAATAAGTTGGATTTCTCTCCAGTGATTAAGTTATATTATATAACAAACAGGAGGGTATTTTGCAGATATAATTAAAGTCCCTGATCAGTTGACTTTGAGTTTATCAAAAAGGAGAATATCCTGGTTGGGCCTCACCTAATCAGGTGAGCACTAAAAGGGACTTGACCTTTCCTGAAAGAAAAGATTAGAAGAATAAGGAGATTATCTTCCTGGATTTAAATTAACCAATTGCTTTTCATCCTCCAGCCACAAGGCACTCTATCCTGCCAGCAACCAGTGATCTTGGATGAGGGGACCCCTAACCTCAGATGAGATTGCAGCCCGAGTTCACATTGTGATTTCAGCCAGTTGAAACCTGGGTACAGGAAGCAGTCAACATATATTAAGACTCCTGAACCATGGATATGGTGAAATAACAAATTAGTGTGGTTTGAAGCCACTGAATTGTTGATAATTTGTTATATAGCAATAATAGTTAACACATTCTTGGAAAAACAAAAGAAAGACAAACTGAAAAGGTGAGAGAAAGAGAGAGAGAGAACCAAAGGCTGAAAAAAAAAATACATCGTAAAGGAGATATATGACTCTGTATCTAATGAATAACTTTTCAGTTCTTGATTCTAGTTTCTCTGAAACCTCTGTGAATTTCTTGTCCCTGGTGACCAAGTGATAATTCAGGCTAGTTTAAACACCATTTCCTTCTAAATTAATCTGGCTTATGATGACCTCCTGTTTCCTGAAATACAAAGCCTTTAACTAACATTTTGGGTTAACTAACATGTCATAATTTTTATATTTTGGAAAAATAATATGGAAATTGTCTTTTGTTCTGAAGGCTGAATTAATAAAACAAAGTTTCCTAAGATTGGTGTGGGAAGGGGTATATACAAATGTTAACTTTTTGAATGATTTCCCTTATTGCATAAGTTCTCTCACCTGAAGAAGTTTGCCTGGCACTCCCACAATGATTTATCAGTTTGTTTTCAATACCTAGTAGCTTCTATTCCATCCCATTCCATTCCATTCCATACACCTAACTGAACTCCTATTTAAAAAAAAAAACAAAAAACAAAAAACGCTTTATTTCTCCATTTCCCATTTCTCGGTAATTAAAGTATTCGAACACTGTGTTTGGTAGACTCATATCTTGTCCCAAATGGAAGAAGCATTAACAGTAGCAGATGCTGTTTGTTCTCTATCACACCCCCCAGCACCCACCTTTATAATTGCAACTTGACTCTGCCTGAGGGTCTTTTCCTATGGCCAGGGGTAGCTGTTTCACACAAACAGAGGAAACTGGAAGTACCTTAGGTAAATGCTCCAATGACAGATGGGAAATGATAAATACGTATTTTGGACATTTTTTTCTCTTTCTTGGGATAGCTCCTGAATTTCCCAGTGGGATAATCCCCCATTGTTCACAGTAGGGATTTGCTCGATAATACGTCATTTGGCTTCCTTCCCTTTCCTGTCTTGCTTTCACAACCTCTTCTATTTTCTCCAAAACCTACTCCCATCAGGAATATTCTCTACCATACTACCAAAAATAATAAGAGTTGTCTCTATATTATTGGTCCAGTGGTCAATTCTCAGCAACATTTTACTCAGCTAATCATGCCCTTTCCTTGAATATTCTTTTTTTTTTTTCTCTTGAAGTTGAGGTCAGCTCAGTTCCTTGATTTTCTTTCTTCCTCACTAGTTACTCCATGTCAGTCTCCTTCACTTGTTACCACCTTATCTGCTTGATCTTCTAACTTGAAATGACATAAAATTAGTTGGACTTTATTCCTCTTCCTCTAAACACGTACTTTGTGATTACCTTTTGTCTCCAGGCTTTAAATATCGTCTACATGATGATTTCTCTAAAATGTGCGTCTTCAGCATTAAACTCTCCCTACATTCCATTCTTACACATGTCTACTTCAAATTTCTACTTGGATAGCTAAAAACAAACAAAAAAAACTTTGCCGTCGAGTGGATTCCTACTCACAGTGACCCTATAGGACAGTAGAATTGCCCCACAGGGTTTTCAAGGAGATACTGGTGGATTCGAACTGCTGACCTTTTGGTTAGCAGCTGTAGCTCTTAACCACTGTGCTAATAGCCATTTCAAATTTAACATACACAAGATCAAATTTCTGATGTTCCTACAGTCTTCACCATCTCAACAGATGGAAATTCATTTTTCCAGTTGCTCAGACCACAAATGTTGGCGTCATTTTAAACTCCACTCTTTGTTTTACAACCCCAAAAAACTGTGCATGTGGAAATATACTTGGCTTCACCTTCAAAATACATCCAGAATCTGAGCATGATTTACCACTTCCATAGCTACCATCTGGTTCAAAACTACCATCATCTCTCATCCGCTTATTTACAATAGTTTCATAACTGATATCCCTGCATCTTCCTTTGCTTCTCCCATCTTCATTCTACTATAGGAGCAGTCAGGGTGATCCCTGTAAAACCTAAGTAGGATTATGTCACTCTTCTCTTCAGATCCTCCTATATGTTCCCTTTTCAGAGTAAAAGCCCAAGCCCTTAAATGGCGTATAAAGCTTAATGTAATCTGGTCATTCAATTACCTCTCTGGTCTCACCTCAGATTAAAAACTCTCCCCTAAATCATTCCTATCTAACTGTACTGGCCTCTTTGCTCTTTATTGGACATGTTAAACATATGCCCTCTTTAGGGCTTTTACATGGACCATTTCCTTTACCTGGAATGCTTTTCCTCCAGATTTTCTCGTAAATCTCTTCTTTACCTCCTTCAAGTTTTTGCTCAGATAGCATCCTCTCATTGAAGCCTATTCTGACTACTCACTACATTTAAATATCACTGCACTTAAGAATCTCATTACCTCAATCATTTTTTCTATTGCTCTTATCAACTTCTAAACTACTATATATTTTATATATGTTATGTGTAGTGTTTATTATCTGTCTCCACTCACTAGATGGCAACCTCCACAGCAAGGGCTTTTGCCAATATAATATGTATATATATATATATATATATATATATATATATATATATATATATATATATATATATATATATATATATATATATAAAATAAATATATCTCCAATGTCTATGACAATGCCTGGCAATGTTGTTGTTAGGTGTTATCCAGTTGGTTCCAAATCATTCATAGTGACCTTATGTATACGCCATCTTCATGATCATTGATGTGTTTGAATCTGTTGTAATAATTGGTGATAACAAATGTCTATCAAGTAAATTAAACCACAGAGAGTTTTCTTATAAACTCTCAACTACAGCAAAAATACTGAATCAGCACGTTTGTAGATGCTGTGTGTATATTAAAATAGGCAATAGAACACACAAGAAGCATAGTCATGGAAACTTCTGAGATATAACTAAACACTTGGCAGGGCAAAGTTAGTAAGCTTGAAGGCTAAGAACCATAGACTCAGAGGACATCTATGTCAATTGGCATAACATAGTTTATAAAGACGCTTTAATGAGTAGCGTCTAGGGCCTTAAAAGTTTGCAAGCAGCCATCTAGGATATGCTGTTGGTCTCATCTTGGCTGGAGCAAAGCAGAGCAGAGAAAACTGAAGACTCATGGGAACAATTAGTCTAAAGGATTAATAGGCCACATAAACCACAGATTACATGACCCCAAGACCAGAAGAAATAGATAGTGCCCAGCTACAACTACTGACTGCTCTGACCAGGATCACAATATAGGGTTCCGGGCAGCATGGGAGAAAAAATGCAGAACAAAAATCAAATCCATAAAAAAGACCAAACTTACTGGTCTGACAGAGACTGGAAGAACCTCAGAGACTATGGTGTAAAGACACCCTTCTAACATGAAACTGAAGCCGTTCCCAGAGACCATCTTCCAGCCAAACAGTAGACAGGCCTACAAAATAAATGATAACACCTGAGAGGGATAAGCTTCTTAGAACAGTTAATTATATGAGACCAAAAGTGCAAAATCTACTATAAAGCAAAGACAAGAAGGTAAGAAGGGGTAGGAAAATAGGACAAAAGATAATGGAGAACCGAGGGCAGAAATGGGGAGAGTGTTCCAATGTCTTGGAATACCCTGTGTACAAATTGTTGAATGGAAAACTAATTTTCTTTGTAAAACTGTGCTTAAAGCACAACAATAATGATTTTTAAAAATACTATATCAGATAGCTTACAGAGAAAAAAAGAGGTACGTTCCAGGGATTTCAAACAAATGGATCTTAATACATGGAATTAGTTTATAAGTGACAGAAGAACTGAGGGCCCAAAGAGGGAATGGTGGAAACTGGTACATCAGGAGGCTCAAGAGACAAGTGGAAGAGGTTTTTTTTTTGTTTGTTTTGTTTTTTTGTTTTTTTAATGAGATCCCAGAAGCTGTTCTTTCTAAAGAAAGCTAGAACCATAGTGGTGGCAAGAGATGACAAGAGCTAGGATATACTGTGTATGCTTAAGGGCCACTTATTATTACTTACTTTACTATTTTATTAACATATGACTGGTAAGAGTGCTAAATGTTATAATCTTTCTGAATGTAAATTTGGCAGTTTTAGAAATGGACACACCCTTCAACTCAGGGACTCCACAGGAATACACACAGTTTTTGTTTCCCTCCCTGTGGGGACTCACCTCTTCTCTAGGCCACAGAATTCCTTTTTGTCTATGTTGTTTGAGTAGGGCTGGACTCTCATTCTCTCTAGAAGGACTATGTGACTAAAGCCTGAGGTAAGAATATCCCATCTTCTTACCAATACCGATTGCTTCCCACCCCCAAACATACCTGACCCAGACTGGGCCAATTGATGTCTCTACTGAATCTTTTCTAAAACAAATGGCAAAGCTATTCTCTATTTTCTGAATAGTAGATTTAAACTACTAGATACCAACTTCCCATAATATTGAAGGAGCGTAACTGTGAATGAAATGAAACAGAGAAGAGTGAGCTGAGATTTGGATAGACAGGTGCCTGATGACATTGTTTAACCCCTAAAGCTAAATTTCTGAACAGAATGTACCTTTTAGACTTCCTAGATCTTCAGCCAGTAAATTGTTGTTGCTTTGTTGTTGTTTGGTTTGCTTTTTGAGTTGCATTTCTATCATGTGCAACCAGAGTCCTAACTAATACAAGAAAATGCTCAAAGTTTTAATTCCAAAGTATTTATTTATAAATTCATTCAATAGGGCAATCATTAAATAAATTGTGGCAAAGCTAAGCTGTGGAATAAGGTAAATGACTTGCAAATATATAATATAAACAGTAAAACCTGCAAAAGCCAGAATCTGTGTAAGGTGGAAACCTCACAGAGAAGGAAAACTCAAATATTTTTTGCTAAACAGAGAGTGGTAGAAAAGTGGTAACTGCACCATGTCAAAGGCAGCAAACTTGCAAGACCCGGTAAAACAAGGCAGTCCTATCGCATTCTGGCTCTGACAGGTTTCACTGTATTTATTAAATAAAACAATTGCCAAATGATATGAATGTATCTATAAATACATGGCAAAAGGAAAGTGATTGGGTTAGCTGCAAGATGAAGTGGAATTGTTATCATTTATTATTTGTTCTTGCTTTTTTCTTCTTTTTTTACATCTAACATTTTCTCTTATATTTTTATGATACTGTTGTACTTCTAAATTCTTACACTTCATATTGCTGGTTTGCATAAGAGAATAGCTGCATTTAGAAGTATGACAGGTGGAATAATACACTCCCCCATACCCAACAAATATGTTTATGCCCTGTGATGGTTAATGCTATATGTCAACTCGGCTAGACTATGATTCTCAGTGGTATGGCAGACATTGGACTGATTGCTCTTCCACAGTGTAATATAACGTAATCAACTCCATGATAAGATCTGATACACTGTAATCACTTCCATGATGAGATCTAATAGAATTAACTCCATGATGAGATCTGCTATGTGCAGCCAATAGTTGAAAAGTAGTTTCCTTGGGGTGTGGTCTGTCTCCACTATATAAATGGATGTTCCAAAAAGTCTCACTCTCACTCCGGATCCTGCATCTGTCATGTCATCATCTGACCTCCAGCTCTTGGGATATAAGCCAGTAACCTGTCGTCTGACCTGCAGATTTTGGGATTTGTCGGCTCCCACAGCTCTGTGACCCAGCAGCCTGCCACCTAATCAGCTCATTTTGGGTTCAGCAGTCCTTGCAACCATGTAAGTCAGGAGAAACCAGAGCATGACACCTGAACTTTTGGGGGACTTGCCAGCCTCTACAACTGCATGACACGTTTCTTTTAATTAAATCTCTGTCTCTCTCTCTTTATATATGCTTCACTGGTTTTGCTCCTCTAGAGAACGCAACCTAAGACATGCCCTAATCCCTGAGACCTGTGAATGTTTTCCTATACATGGCAAAAGAGACTTTTCAGATGTTACTGAGGTTAAAGACCTTGAGTCAGGGAGATTGTCTTGGATTATCCAGGTGGGCTCAGTGTAAAATTACATGGGTCCTTAAACATAGAGAACATTTCTCAGCTACAGAAGACTAGAGAGATGGCAGCATAACAAGGACTCCACTGACCATTGCTGGCTTTGAAGATGGAGGAATGAAAGTATAAGCCAAAGAATGAAGCCGGCCTCAAGAAGCTGGTAAAGTCAAGGAAATTGATTCTCTTCAAGAGCTTCCACAAAGAAATGCAGCCCTGCCAACACCTTGGTTTTAGTCCAGTAGGATCTGAATCAGACCTATAGAACTGTAATGTAATTAAGTTGTATTAGTTAAATCACCACTTTTGTGATAATTTGTTACAGCAGCAATATAAAACTAATACAAAGGGGTCCATACTTTAATATCAATTATATTAACATTGCAGAAATGTTCTTGAAACCAGCCTCATCACATTAATTCCATACTTTGGTCTCCCCTTTCATGTCTGAAACCTCCCTATATCTCATCATTATAGAAAATTAATGCCTAGAAGAAAAGCAAGCTAGGCTTTCTTCAGCATGCACGTGAACACAAACACACAATATATGGTGGAAAAGGTGTGCTTTAATTTGGTTCTTAAAGCAATTAAATGACTCACATGCTTGAAATTCAAGTTGAATAGCATTTCACCAAGAGGGAGTCAAATAGAAAAATGCCCTAGATTTAAAAATGGAATAAGGCCCAGATGGATTCACTGAAAGGTTGCAGTTTTCCTCTAAGTGCAGACACAGATTGTTAACTAGATATAAGGGAGCCATTCAGTAGGAACTCGAAAATGCAAAAAATAACAGTTCCAGCCCAATTCTCTTGTGAGCAGGAAATTGTTCTTTAAGTAACTGAAATAATATGAGCTTAGGGAGGGAGAAATTAATTGTGTGGTTGCATTTATAGTGAATATAACATTGAAAAGGACAGAAACAAACCAATGGCAGATGACTTCACACCAGTTGGCGATCATAAGAGTAATACCTACATAGTAATGTATTTGTTAAAGTTAGCTATATTAATTAGATGAAGCAGATGAGAAAGATTAGCAAAAGATGAAAGATAGAGCTTCACTTCTGTAGTGAGGGTGTCCAAGTAAAAGGATATTAGCTATGATTGTAATAATGATAGCAATGAGAATTACTGTCTACATCTCCATATAGAGCATGATCAGTATACACAAAGTTAAGAAACCACACATCTTAATTATTGCTAGAATAGGAAGCATAATTAGCTGGTAAATTAAATATTTAAAATATATTCATAATATAAGTATTTCATTTCTTGCTATTGTACTTTAAGCCCTTGTTGTTAGGTGCTGTAGAGTTGGTTCTGACTCATAGTGATCCTATGCACAACAGAAGGAAACACCGCCGGGTCCTGTACCATCTCACAATCGTTGCTATGGTTGAGCCCATTATTGCAGCCACTGAGCCAATCTACCTCATTGAGGTTCTTCCTCTTTTTTTCTGACCCTTTAAGTATTTTAAAGTTCTGGTTGTATGTAACCGAATGCACAAAAACGCCTGACTCTGCCTTTGGTTACCACTACATGATAAATATATCACCGTGTATGTTTAATGGTCCCTCACTGTCACTTGCTTTACTATTTCATTAAACATTGCAGAACTTCAGAAATATGTATCCTATTGCTTATTATTAGCTTTTTGAAATTCCCAGAAGTCAGTGAACTTAAAGATAATTCTTAGCTTTAGTTTCTGTTCCACATCTCTTCCAGTCTTTCCTTTTCATTTTATAAATATACTTCCAACTACTTCCTGTATAATTGGACTCTTGTTTTTCAGAAGTTGCTTGCCAATTCTTTGGCACTTCCTTCCCTTTCTCTCATCTTTCTCCCCTCTTCCCTTTTCTCCTCTTCTGCCTTTGAGCATCTATTATGTGTTAGGCACTATGCCAAACCTTGAGTATACAAAAACGAGTAATAAGCTCAGTCACCTGACATTTTTTTCTTTTTTTTGCAAAAACAGACAAATAAACTTTAAAAAATTAGAACTGCCCCATAGGGTTTCCAAGGAGTGATTGGTGGATTCGAACTGCCAACCTTTTGGCTAGCAGGAGAGCTCTTAACCACTGTGCCATCAGGGCTTCGTAATGGAGGGTTGAAAGTATTATTAAGAAGAAATACTACAGGAATGCACTGGAGAGGCAGAATCCCCATGGGAGGCAGGCATAGCTTGCCAGATGGGATGATGCTGGAACTGGGTTTTAACAAACAAGAAAGTTTGGTGAAAAGGAGCAACATGGATCTGTCTCTTCTTGTACTTATCCCATTTGGGGTGTTTGGGGAAGTTTGGTCGTTATCCCAGAACCTTGAAAGAACCAGAATATGCCACACACACACACACACACACACACACACATACAATGGTGTACTGACAGCTATAACACTCAAATATTTGGAATTTTATCTGAAAGTAATGAGGTAGATAAAGAGTTTTAAAAACGTATTCTGACAATGTCTTCTTTTAACTGCTTTTTTTGTTTGTTTTTGGTCTATTTCTCCCCGTAGAACATAAATTTTGGATGACAGCTTCATAGTCTGCAACTTGCATTGTCTCTAGTTTTATCTGAAAGTTTTAATTTTTCCCTAGTATAGTTTAATATTAAAAAAAATTAGAAATCAGAAAATTAGGTAACATATAAAACAGTACAGAATCTCACACGTTAGCACTTCATATTCAAAATAAACTACTTTAGGTGAAAACCCTGCTGGTGTTCTGAAGCACTACGGCTGCCAACCAAAAAGGTCAGCAGTTTGAATCCACCAGGTGCTCCTTGGAAACTCTATGGGGCAGTTCTACTCTGTCCCATAAGGTCGCTGTGAGTCAGGATGGACTAGGCTGCAACAAGTTTGTTTTGTTTGTTAGTTTGTTTGTTTTAGATGAAGAATGTTAAAAGTAGGAATTAAGGAAGAGACGATGGATTGATCTTCTAGCTTTTAAATATAAAACTTACTATTTAACCAACAGGAACTACTATTTAGTGATAACATATATGACTATCCTTCTCCTTTATGGGAAAAGACAAAAAGAAAAAAGACATTAGTCCTTTTTCTCGAAGTTTGGTTCTGAAGGGAGGAAGGAAGATAATACTAAGGGCTGAGTAGACCTGCTGAGGAAGAAACATGGCAGTGAGACAGAATGTTGATTAAAGTTTTCTAAAAAGATGAAACAAAGAATATTTGTAGATTAAAGGGAAAAAAAGGTCAAGACTGTGAAAGATTCAATTCTCAGGAACCAAAGAGATAATTGTTTCAGGAAGATCTAAGAAGAGACATTTATGTAATGTGATCCAGGGGACAGGTAAAAGGATTTTCCTACAACAGGAAAAGGGATAACACTTATTCTGACATGGAAGGAAAAGAACTTGCCTTATAACTTGGGAAATTCACCCTGAAAGATTTATTGGAAGACTACTATAGGCAAGATACATGCTATCTGGAACTCCGATTCTGCGTTTCAAAATTCACTTCAATCTTTAACACAGGATAATTCTGAAGAAGTACAAGACTCTAAACACTACTTTTGGTTGCTCCCATTTCCAGCTGTGAGAGATTATACATATACCTATGCCACTTTTTAGTTGGGCATGTTTCTACTTTCTATGAACCTCTGAGTATTTTATCACATACTCTTTGAGACTAAGAATAGGGAAACCTTTCGTTTATTTTTGACAACTACTAATCTCTTTTGTTTTGCACATTTAGAACTGCTTATTGAGTTATTTCCAAAATATTTCCAATTGCCGTGAAGATTTATATAGAACTTAAGTGAGAGAATTTAATCAAACTTGTGCAGGTGAGAGTACCTATCCCTGCTTTATTGTGTCTGCATTGTTTTCTATGTGCTGTTTCTCTCATGCTAATAACTTGCATCTAATTTAGGGAAGCTTTTAGGCAACAGTTAATTTTGTCATTATTGCCTTCCAGGTTTCCTGCCTCCCACACAGAGTCTGTGTTGTTTTTTTAAATTTTTTTTCTGAAAGCACCTGTTTTAAACTTGTGGAAGCTGAAATTGCACATAAATTATTTAATTTATCAACCATCTGTGTCTTCCTATCTGTGCATTAATTCTTTTTTTCTCGGTTTTATTTATGTTGTTTTTGTTGAGAATATATGCAGCAAAACATACACCAGTTCAACAGTTTCTACATGTGCAATTTAGCCACATGACTACATGCTTTGAGTTCTGCAACCATTCTCACCCTCCTCTTCCTGAGCTGTTTCTCCCTCATTAATATAAACTTCCTGCCCCCTGACATTTCTGTCTAATCTTTCAAGTTGCTGTTGTCAATGTGATCCTAAATAGGGAGTTCTTAAAAGAACATAATGCTCAAGGTAGGCTTTTTTACTAGTTAAGCTAAACTATTGTTCAGTTTTAAGAAGACTTCAGGGAATATGTGGTGCCTACGTACAATGAAACACTACTCAGCCAGTAGGAGAGATGAAATCTTGATACATGCTACAATTTGGTTGGCACTTGAAGACATCGTGCTGAGTGAAATAAGTCAATCACAAAAGACAAATATTGTGCAATAATTTTTAATTGCTTGTTAATTTAATCATAATGAAAACTACTGAAAAAGAAAAGTAAAGCATTTGGTTTATAGGCTGTCACAATGTGGCATTGATATTTATAACCATACATGTACAAATCTAAGGAATCTGGAGCAGAGGTTGGGTTAAATCCAGCCACAGTGGGTTGAATCCAGCCACAGACAACATCTGTCTGGTTAATATAGTGTTAAAAACATTTGAGTTAGGTGCCAATAGTTTAAAATCTTAAGTTTACATATAATTTTTTTTTTTTTTTTAAATCTGGAGTCTCTTACTAAACGATGAGCTCTGAGAGCAATGGATCCATGTTTCTGCATGGCTAGAATTGCCTAGACCACGGTTGGGGCATGAGGTCTAAGTTTTCCTGTCAGTTCCTACCCCGCTGGCTTAAGACATTAGTTAGAGGAAGGAGAAGAGGAAGGCAAAGGACAGATGATGCTGGGGCTTACAGGCCCTGCTAGGAGACTTGTTCTTCATGCTATGAGCACTAGGCAACTGCTGAAGAGCTTCAAGCAGGCTAGTAGAAGGAAGGGGTTTTAATATTTGAATGATCATTCTGGCTGTTGAGAAGAATATAGATTTGGAGAGATCAAGCGTGGAAGTAACAAAGTCATTCATAAAGATACTGAAGTGGTCTGAAAAGACTGTTACAGTGGAAAAAGAAAAAATGGATAGACTTGAAAAAATAATTAGAACATGTATGCACAGCACTTGGTGGGCTGGATATGGGAAAGAGGTGATGAAGGAAAATTTCAGGTGAAGAGGCTGCTCATTGAGATAGGGAATGCTGGAGGAGGACAAAGTTTGGGATAGCAAAGATCTTATGTGCAGATTTTGAAATGAGGAGTGTTAGTGTCCTTTGAGATATTCCAGTGGACATGAAGAGGTTTGCACTGGAGGTCCCAAAGAGAAAAGCTATGGAATGAAAGGAAAATGGGAGAAACAGTATTTAGAGGCCTGAAAGAGGAGAGCAACTCAGGAAAAGGGAAAGAAAAGGAGCAATTGGGAAAGCAGTAAGAAAATCAGAACAACAAGAAAACATAGAAATTAATTAAGAAAGCAAATCATTAAGGAGAGAATTTCCAGTGTGGCAAATACTGAGAAGTTGTCATATAGTATTAAAGAATGAGACACGCTCCTTGATTATAGAGGTGTGGAAGTCATGGTCACAGTGGCTTTCCAGTGGAGGTAAATACATATTTGTGGGAACAAAGGCAAACACACACACGTATATACCTCAAATAGTTTATCTGTAATTAATATAACTGTTACATAAACCAAACTCTATAACATGTGGGTCCCAGGGCAGTGCAAATGTTTTGCACTTGGCTACTAATTGAAAGATTGGTAGTTCAACCCACCTTGTGGCACTGTGGAAAAAAAGGACTGACAATCTGCTTCTGTAAAGACTATAGCCAAGAAAACCCTCTGGGGCCCAGTTCTACTCTGTAACACATGGTGCTGCCATGAGTCAGAATTGACTTGTTGGCAATGAGTTTGTTTACTTTTTGTTTTCTATAACATGTACTGTGAGGTTCTAATATTAGAGTTTATTATTCAATACGAAATGATTAAAAATAATAATGTAGTTTAACTAACACTTTCAATATTTGATCTCATATTATTATATTCATCTTTTGTTTCTACATTTGATCTCAAACCCCTAAAAACTCACTGCTGTGGAGTCTATTCTGACTCCTAGCAACCCTATAGGACAGGGTAGAACTGCTCATAAGGTTTCCAAGGAGCGCCTGGTGGATTCAAACTGCCAACATTTTGCTTAGCAGCCATAGCACTTAACCACTATGCCAACAAGGTTTGATCTTGGGTTCACAAATTTGAATGGATTATAATCTTCAGTATGTAGAATATCACATTTTCCCAAAGACATCCCCTTATGAGTTGCTTTATTTTCTTATTCATCTCTAATTCTTTACCTCATTCTCCTTACCCCAACTGATAGTCACTACTCACAGGTACATAACGTATATCTTGAAATTATTTATATACCAATTTATTCAAAATAATGTCCATAATGCTTTCCTATTTATAAAATTGCGTTAGTATCATCATAATTTTTTTTAATTTTTCTCTTAATACTGACCTTTGAAACCTGTCTTGAGATCCAATGTTCCTACGCATAAAAAAAAGATGTAGTATATTTTAACTTTTATAAAATATCCTGTTGTTTCCGTTTATCATGTCTTACTTATCCATTTCTTTATTATTGAACACTGTAATTGTTGTCTACTCCTGCAGTTACAATATAGCAATATAAACAAACACACACACACAGCCATGAACATACTCACATCTCTTTGTGTACTTCACTGAAATTTTGCTGGGGTGCGTAAATACCAAGGCATGAACTTTCTGGCTTACAGAATATGTATAATTTAATGTTCACTAAATACTTAAAATGTTCTCTTCATAACACCTGCATCTATTTTCATAAGCTTTCTTGTGCTATAGCCTTTCAACCTTTATTGTAATTTGGAGAATACTTTTAATCTTTATCTGCAGAATTCCTCATGGTTTATTTAAGTTGC